>NC_056041.1:1210866-2410866 GCF_004379255.2 Salvia splendens
GGCAACTTCGTCTAGCTCGTCAAGCTCGACAACTCGGCAACTCGGCAGTCGGTCAGCTCGGCCTGTTTCTGACACTCTTTTCCGGCAGTCCGTTAGATCTGTTTTGTTAGTCAAGTTTTTTAATCCTAGCCGTAGGATTGAAACTAGCCGTTAGTTTCTGTTAAATAGCTATTTCATTAGTTAGTTTTACACGGTATCTCATCTTCTCTCTCCTCTTCTCTCTCTCGTTTTTCTCATTCAGTAATAAAATTTTCCTTTATAATTCATTCCAATCTTCAACCGTTGTTCTTGCTACTCAATCGTTTCCTCAATTGTTTACAAATTGGCGCCGTCTGTGGAATCGGGAGGCGCGATTGATTCTAATTTGTTCTTTCTTTCGGTGGTGAGATTGGAGGGTGTTATGGCTTCTAGGTTTGAGGCCGAGAAATTCACGGGTAGGAATGATTTCGGCTTATGGCGGATGAAGATGCGGGCTATGCTGATTCATCAAGGCCTTGCTTCGGCGTTGGAGGCGGGCGGAAAGGAGGACAAGTCGGAGGAAGGGGAGAAGGTGGATCTTGACGAAAAGGAGATCCTTAAACGAGCTGAGATCGAGGCGAAAGCTCATAGTGCAATTGTGCTATGCCTCGGGGATAAAGTTCTTCGAGAGGTTGCAAAAGAAAGACTGCAGCCGGAATAATCGCGAAGCTCGAAGACTTGTACATGGCTAAGTCCTTGGCCAATAGGCTGCTCATGAAGCAGCGGTTATACTCCTATCGATTCTTGGATGATAAAGGGATATTGGAGCAACTTGAAGACTTCAATAAGGCGGTCGATGATCTTGAAAATATCGACGCCTCGATAGGGGATGAAGATAAGGCAATATTACTTTTGAATGCTCTGCCGAAGTCATTTGATCAGCTACGAGATGCTATATTGTATGGCCGAGAGGGTACTATCACCCTTGTTGAAGTTCAGTCGGCCATAAGAGCAAAAGAAATTCAGAAGTCAGGCTCTAAGAATCCAGAGGCTATGGCTGAGAGCCTAAATGTCAAGAAGTTCAAGGGAGTCAAGAGGTTTCAGAAGCCGAGCCAAGAAAATCAGAAAACTCCATCAAATGATCAAAAGGAAACCCGCTCATGTCATTGGTGCAAGAAGCCGGGTCACCTCAAAAAGGATTGCTTCGCATGGAAAAGAAGGCAAGCAAATGGTGGTGGAAACCGTGTTCCATCCACTGACTGTGTTGAGGAAACTGATGTGCCAGAAATTCTGAATGTGATGGAGGGTGGTCTGGGAGGATCTTGGATCATGGACTCGGGGTGTAGTCTGCATATGAGTCCGAATCTTGGCTGGTTTGAGGAGATCCAAGAGATGACTGGATCGGTTATATTGGGCAACAACCAAGTTTGTACCATCCAAGGTATAGGCAAGATCAGGCTGAGAATGCAAGATGGATCTGTGAAGATTATAAGTGAAGTGAGATATATACCTGATATCAAGAGGAATCTCATTTCACTTGGGCTTCTTGAACGCAAGGGATATACATTCTGCTCTATTGGGGGAAAAATGACAGTTTCCAAGGATCAAAGAGTGGTGATGGAAGCTGAAAGGAGGGGAAGCTTGTACTATCTACTGGCTAGTGTTGAGATCCCTACTGCACAGGCAAATATTGTGAAGGCTGATGACTTCAAAATCTGGCATATGCGGCTTGCTCTGCATGCAGCTGAGGGAAGCATTAAGGAGCTGGCCAAGAGGGGATTATACAAAGTTCTGGGCAGATGGACACTACTCCATGTGAGGAATGCATTTGGGTAAGTCCAAGAAACACCCCTATCCCAAAGGCAAGCACACTTCCACATCCACTCTTGATTATGATATAGTGACTTGTGGGGTCCTGCATCTGTGGTGTCAGTAGGTGGAGGAAGTATTATATGAGTATCATAGATGACTACTCTAGAAAATGTGGATATACATTTTGAGAGAGAAATCAGAGGCTTTTAGTAAGTTCAAGCAATGGTGCCTGGAAGTGGAGAAGGAGAAGTCAGTGGTTCTTAAATGTTTGAGGACTGATAACGGCTTGGAGTATCTCTCCAAAGAGTTGATAACTTTTGTAAGGAGAGGGAAATTAAAAGGCACCGGACTGTTACCTCTGAATCCTCAGCAGAATGGCATAGCAGAAAGGGCAAATAGAACCATATTAGAGAGGGTGAGGTGTATGCTCCTCTCATCTGGACTTGAGAAGAGTTTTGGGCGAGGCTGTATCCACGGCTGTGAAACTTATCAACAAATGTCCCCTCATCAAGTATAGAGGGAGACACACCTGATTTTGATGGTATGGCAGCCATGGAGATTACACCACATTGAGAGTGTTTGGCTGCAAGGCATATGCTCATCTCAAACAAGGGAAGTTGAATGCTCGGGCTATTAGGTGTGTGATGTTGGGATATCAACCTGGGGTGAAGGGATATCGTTTGTGGTGTGTAGAGCCAGGGAATCACAAGATTGTGATTAGTAGAGATGTTGTATTCTCTGAAACTGAAATGCCTTTTCTGGATAAGAACAAAGTGATAGTTGAGAAGCCTGATTCTGTGACTGATTCTGTTGATAAAGCTGACTTTGAGGTGGAGCATGGGAGGCATGAGAAACATGGGGGAGAGTGAAGAAGTCACTGAGCCTCAGAGTGCTCAGAATGAGACACAACACAGCCTCAAGATAATCTGGAAAACTACCAGCTGGCTAGGGATCGAGTCAGAAGAAAGATCAAGCTGCCATCAAGATTTGATGATTCTGAGATGCTATTTTATGCATTATGTGTGGCTGAAGATGTTGAGTATATAGAGCCATCCTCATATAAGGAAGCAATGGAGAGCAAAGAATGGGAAAAGTGGATGAAAGCAATGGTGGATGAAATTGATTCTCTACTGAAAAATGGCACTTGGATATTGGTTAAGAAACCTGATGGAAGGAAGGTTATCAGCTGTAAATGGATATTCAAAAAGAAGCTGGAAGGTGCTGAGGGTGATCAGATCAGATTTAAAGCCCGGTTAGTGGCTAGAGGATTCACTCAAGAGCATGGAGTTGATTTCAATGAGGTCTTCTCACCGTTGTAAAGCATTCTTCCATTCGAATGTTGCTGGCTTTGGTTGCTAAGTTGGATCTGGAATTGGAGCAGCTTGATGTTAAAACGGCCTTCTTACATGGAGGACTAGAGGAAACATCTACATGGCCCAGCCTGAGGGGCTTCATCAAACCAGGGAATGAAAATAAAGTATGCTTGCTGAGAAGAAGTATATATGGTTTGAAGCAGGCTAGTAGACAGTGGAATAAGACTTTTGATGATTATATGATCAAGATTGGTTTTCAGAGATCAAGTTATGACTCCTGTGTATATGTCAGAAAAGGGGGCATACATCCTACATATCTTCTACTTTATGTAGATGACATGCTTGTTGCTGGAGCTAGCAGGAAGGCAGTGCAAGAAGTGAAGGATGAACACAATGCTGCGTTTGAAATGAAAGACCTCGGGCCAGCAAGGAGAATCTTAGGGCATGAACATTATCAGAGATAGAGCTAAAAGGCAATTGTGGCTCACACAATCTGATTATATATCAAAGTTGCTGAGAAGGTTCAAGGTGGAGAATATGAAGGCAGTGGCTACTCCACTAGCAATGCACTTCAAGCTCAAGGCTGATCAGAGGCCCAACAGTGAGGCTGAGTCCAGAGAAATGATGAAGATACCCTATGCTAATATAGTAGGGAGCATTATGTATGCTATGATCAGCACCAGAGCAGATATAGCACAAGCCACAAGTGTTGTCAGCCGGTTTATGGCAAATCATGGAAGAGAACATTGGATTGCTCTCAAATGGTTGATGAGGTATCTAAGGGGTGCTGGGGATGTAGGCATTCTATATGGAGTGAATGATGGAGGTGGAGCTGATGCTATTGTGGGATATTGTGACTCGGACTTTGCTGGGAACTTAGACAACAGAAAGTCTCAGTCGGCATACATATTCACAATGTTTGGGTCTGCTATTAGCTGGAAATCAAGTCTCCAAAGTGTGGTGGCACTTTCCACAACGGAAGCAGAATTTATCTCACTTGCTGCTGCAATCAAAGAGAGTTTCTGGTTGAAAGGAATGTTGTCTGATCTTGGGATTGAGCAAGGGGCGATAGCAGTTGGCTGTGACAATAATAGTGCCCTATTTCTGGCCAAGCATCAAGCTTATCACGAGAGATCAAAGCACATTGATGTGCGGTATCACTTCATCAGGGAGGAGATTGAAAGAGGCAATGTGAAAGTCTTCAAAGTTCATACTTCAGAGAACCCGGCAGACATGTTGACTAAACCATTGCCTAAGGAAAAGTTTCTGCTATGTTTGAAACTAGTGGGACTGGAAAGGAAGAGTTTGGTTGGTGATTGAGCAATCAAGGTGGAGTTTGTTGGTAGATTGTGATGGCTCAAGCGTCAAGCTCGGCAAGCTCGTCAAGCTCGGCAAGCTCGTCTAGCTCGGCAAGCTCGGCAAGCTCGGCAGCTCGGCAGCTCGGCTGTTATGACAACTCGTTTCCGGCAGCCGTTAGATCTGTTTTGTTAGTCAAGTTTTAATCCTAGCCGTAGGATTGAAACTAGCCGTTAGTTTCTGTTAAATAGCTATTTCATTAGTTAGTTTTACACGGTAGCTCATCTTCTCTCTCTCGTTTTTCTCATTCCAGTGAATAAAATTTCCTTTACAATTTCATTCCAATCTTCAACCGATTGTTCTTGCTACTCAAATCGTTCCTCAATTGTTTACACTGACAAATAGAAAGAATCAATATCAATATAAATCAAATGCACTGCCTGCACACTTATAAGACAATCCAATTACACATACAACACAGATGATTTGTAGAATGAAAAGAAGGTTGCTCCATGAGATTGGGTAACAGTTTTTTCCGGTGGTATCTAGATTTTAAAATGGTGACAATTTCAGAATATCTTTCAATGGATTTAAGAATTAGAAGCCATGTGGATAACTGAGAGTGCAATAATACTTGTTTCATATACGCTTATGTTACCATCATTTCATTCCTTATTTCTCAGTTTATTTTATTTTTATTTTTACAGAAGGAAAAGTTGATGATCTTTGGAGTTATGAAACATGCAAGTATTCTTGTATGCAAAATGCTTGCTGCCAGTACCAAGAGGAGGTCCTCTTCCTATCTGCTGGAAATATCCTGAATCTGTATGGCTTTTCTTTTTCTTTTTTCTCCTTTTGGGTTCCAGAAACACTCTTAGTAGATGACCATGTGCAAGATGCTCATTCCGAACTGTCTCATCATGGTGTCTTGTGCTTTGACAGGTGGGCCATCTGAATGAGTTTGATTAGATACTTGATGCATTCGAGCTTTGCTCTAATCAAGTTACGATGAAACACATTATTTAGTAATGGAATAGACGGTGCCACCTCAATTGTGTGCGGTAGGTTTTTGTCTAACCTCTCATATTCAAGGCTTTCAATCCAATTCAAGGCTTTGCACTATGTCTTATCTGCGATTGCTCCACACCAGAGAGTAAAGCCTCTGTAAACAATCCTGAATGTGCAAGCTTCTGGGAAGATCTGTTGCGAGATAAATATGAAGTGCAGGAAAGTAGAAGAATTTAATGGTATGGGCAACGGAAAGAGGAGCCGCAAGCTGGTGCTGTTTGTTGCTTATTGGGACAGACATTTATTGAAATTCAAGAATGATGATGACAGTGACAAGCATGATAGTTGATTTATGCATAATTAAGTTTCATTGGACTAAATGAAGTCTGCGTCAGCCGTCATTCAGGACTTTGCCTTGCTCTGCTCGACCCATACTCATATGATTACAGGTAGATATGCGCGATCACTCTCCCCCTCTCTTTCTCTCACTCAGACACATTTTTAAAATCATTTCTGAAGTAAAGCTACCTCATTAAGATTGAATTTCATCCCATACTGTAATGTGCAAGTTTTCCAACTCTGATTCATCATGGATGCACACATGTGACTGCAAAAGTAGAAAAGGCATGGTTTTTACTATCTGATTAACTTATGATTAGCTAATTAAGTATTGGGATTGACTTAATCATGGTCAGTAAATGACATGGATAGTATGATAACATGATTTTTTTTCTTTTAAATAGACTTGACAGCAGTGTCTGTCCATCCAGACCAGACCACCACGTGGTTAACTATATAAACCAACTCCGAGTATTGTTAGGCAACTACTGGCAGTTATTCATTTGCTTTACATAAAATAGATATATTATTATGTTTTTGTTTTCCTGAGGAGTGCATGTTCTGTTCATACATTCTTTCATTGGTTGTAGAAGCAGCTTACATACGATGAATGCACATGGGAAGTGGAAATCAACATTGCATTAGAAGTATGACAGAATTGTCTCAAAAGGTATCTGCAATTCTCCTAACTAGACAACCAAAGCTGCAGAAAGTTTATTATGCAAGTCTTTTTAACATTCCTCTAAACACTTGTTTCTAAATAAGATATCATCCATTACAATAAGATATCTTCTACCCTCTAAACTCTTGTACAAGAAACCAAATGGAGTTCCGAACAAAGAGGCACCACGCAAGGTCAAGGAAACAGAAACTCCCTAATCAAATATGTGAAGAGATGAATGACTCCCCTACATTTTCAGGCAACTGATTGCTTTATAAGTCTTCTCAGCTTATATCTGCCTGTGAAAAAGTTTCTAGGTCCAAATAAGATCGACTACTACACAATATTTGTTGGCTGTAGACAATGTAACCAAAGAGGGACTAAGAATAGAGAATGTACTCGTCAGAATAGGAACACTATCTCTTATCAGGGACAAAGTAAGTTTTGTATCTTGGAAATAATTACTTGTTTTAAGTTCCAGTATTCACTAAAACATACACTTGATCTGCCTTGTTTTGTTGGAGATGGAGGGGAAGAATGCTTCTATCTACTGCATGTGTTAGCTAGTTTATACTTTACTTAGAAACAATTTCCCCGAGGGAAATTGCAAGCTCATGTTAAATGTGCTGGAACATGTTTGATCTTTGTTTTAGTATAGTACTTATATATTTTGGTTTACAGGTAAAGGTGTTAACTGATGGCTCTAGTGTTTTCAAAGACGATATCATATCCCGCTATCCAGGATTGATAGGAGGGAGAGTTTGGAAGGAGCACCACGATAAGTTGCTTTTGCAAGCAGTAATGAACTATAGTGTCTGTTACCCTTCCTTGAGATTTTTCACTAGGTTAAGTTTATCATATGAAAAAATAGCCTATGGGGCAACCAAAAGAATAAATTCTCTTGATGAAATTAACATAATCAATAAAACAAAAGATCCAACTCACACATGCTTGTGTGGAAACTCAACTACTCAAGTGCATTTGAGTGTTTGCTTTTTGGGATGAAATGAGAGGATATGTGAGGGATATGTGAAGCAATGTAGGCATACTACTGATGCTGTGTAGTGTACTTGATTAAAAAGGCTTATTTGTCAACTAGAGCTACTCATCACATATAACATGCTTAGTAAACAAAACATGTAGAGAATATGATGAACAAAAAACACTTGTAACATCATTTTAGAGAGTATAAGGAACCTTTCGAATTCTACATGATTACACGTTCCTGTCCAAATTTTTCACACCTCCTCTGTCTGTTGTTGTAACATTCACACCTGCAAAAAATGTAGTGCTATAAGTTATTAACTAAAAACAGTATCACGTTAAATTTGAGCTAGTAGTGGTACCTATGGAGGTGGTAAGGGTTGCATGTCGTTGAGTAGGTCGGGCCTGTTTTGTTCACCTAGGTATAGTGTGTTAGTGCTGATGTACCATCCAAGTGAACGTAGGAATCCAGGAACAAGCTCTTCCTTACTTGCTACGATATTCAATACTTTGATCCGGTGTAAAACCTTTGGTTCCTGTGCATGAAAAACAAAATCTGGGGGGGCATCCGTATAGTTGAGCCTGATTGTTAGCTGCACAACAGCTGAGCTAAATATCTTCAAAAGCTTCTTCAAATCCAGAAACCAAGCTTGTGTGGTCTCCACACAGGCTATCTCCAAATTGCAATCCCACCCAACAGAATTTGTCTTGAAGGACTCAACTCCCGGTGTGCTTTTAGCCACCACCTCGAACTCTTTAATACTTGGAACTTCAAACTTGGCTTGAGTTAATTCACTTTCAAACAAATTAAGACTGATACTCTCCAAGGTGGGGCTACAAATTGTTACACCAGCCCAATTAAGGTTGGAGTAATTGTCTAGAATCTCTAGTGATTTCAGCACAGGAAACTTAGCCCACACCTCAAACCTAGTAATATTTTCTACAGGATCCACACCTACCAGGTCTAGGGATTGCAGACTAGTTTTTCCAATCATGTTCTCCCAATTGGGGCCAAGCATATTTGTTTCTTGAATCATATTTACTATGTACCCCATTTCAACTTTCTCCAGTTTGGTACATTTCAAAATCAAGTCATTGAATATGTCTCCATAGGTAGATAGATCAGCAATATGAAGCATTTCTAAGAATTTACATTTTACCTCAACTCTAAAATCTACCTGGCATCCCACCACGCAGAGCTTCACCAGGGTAGGTGAGCCAAGAACTTCTTCTGGAAGTACTAACTTTTCTGTACCGACAGGCCCCACACATATCGCCAAATCCCGTGCCCCCAAATTGATTGCATCCCTAATTAAATTCCTTGCATCATTATGGTTGATTGTGTGGCTCCACAGCCTGAATGATCCCACCCTCAGATTTTCATCTTTGTACCTATCCAAAACCCTGGTTGCCACTCCAGTAAGAGAGTCCCCATAATCCATATCATTGAAGTCGAGGGTAGACATAGTCCACCAAGCCAGCTTACATAGTTTTGACACAAGCGCGGTTCGCCCCGCTTCTTTTTGGTCTAGTGCCCCTTGAATATTTTGTAGTAGATGGGTTGGCATCTTTTCGATGGGAGACAGAGCCTCAGTCATCGATTTTTGCAGATCCTTGGTATCATCCACTTTATCTTGACCTTGATCATCCATTATCAAGATTTGTGGATTGTGCGACTGGAAATTTAGCTACTGTGATGAATTGGGGGTTAGGTTTGGGGAGATTTGTGTGAAACGTGAAAATTTGATCGTGGAACTTAGCTACTGTGATGAATCGGGGGTTAGGTTTAGGGAGATTTTGTGTGAAACGTGAAAATTAGAAGATTTGTGAAACTTGCTAGCTACGGTGAGGATTTGTGAGTAGTGATGAATTAGATTTGTAAAACGGTGAAACTTGCGATGAATTGGGGAATAAACAAAAAATTAAAGTTAAAATATGAATTTGTGTATTTTTATAATATTATATATAAAACAATAATGCATATATTAGTTTTGGTGATTATGCATTTTGATTAATTTTATCTTTTTATCATAAATATCAAGATAAAGGAGATAAATTGTGCCTAATACTAAAAGTCTACTCTTATAAATATTAAATTTGCAGATATTCATTATTCTACTTGTTATCATCTCAATTTTGGAATATATTAATGCCATATACCTTATTCAAATTTCAAAATAACCCTTAATCTAGGGATGTCTGACGATATCTTTTAAGTCCATGGACTATTGGCAAGATAAACTCATGGTGCAGGGACCATTTTTGTAATTCCCTCAAAAGTTAATAATATATGTAGGTTGTGTTCGGTTTCCAAGATAAAATAATACGAGATACAATTTAGGATTGAGTTGTGAGATTATTTTAGTCATAGGGGGTTAGCTATGACTAATTATCCCATGATTATCTATCTAGGATTGAGTTGTGAGGGTGAATCTCATGAACCAAACACACTACAAATTTAATCTCGGATATAATCTTGCAAACCGAACACCCTCGTAATGTACATCGCCAGCCGTTGTTAGCTCTATACTACTTACATGGCATACAAAACAAAAATTAAGAAGATGGAACCGTTTTTTTACTAAAATGAAACAATTAATTAAATTTTTTATATTAGGCTAACATTATCTAAACTAAAATAACACAATTTATTAAACTAAAACATGATCAAATGATGCATATACATATATACTAATCCGTGAGAATAATTACTTTTTGGATTGAAGGGAGATCCATAAAACTGATAGATTCATGAGATTAAAAGTAGCAAATAACTCCATACAATTTGAATATTAATCAAATTAATATTTAAATGTCACCAGCTTACTTGATTTCTGCTGCAAAATAGTCTCCAAAATTGTATCCTGGGGAAATGGATCCCTAGTTTTGCAATATATCGCTTTGCTGCCATAGAAAAATACAATAGACTCTTTCAAATATTTGGGGAGACGGCAAAAATGAAAAGAATTAGGATGGAACCATAGATCTTTAATTTGGTGGCAACATCTTTTGCCTAGACTCCCTTGTAGATCAAGAGCGCAGCGTTGCGGAAGCACAAGTGATTCGAGTCGAGGGCAGCCATCGAGAATCCATTCTAGTCCTTTAATGTTCATATGAGCTACAAAAACTAGGAGGTGCTGCAGATTAGACATGTTTTTTCCGATTGCTTCAGCAAAGTGTGAAAATTCCAGAGAGTCAAACCAACAACAGTATGTAAATGATTTCAACATGGGACAAGAGATGCCAATGGCTTCAACATATGTGGATCGATCAAGTGTATGACTCAAGTAAAGGTGCAACTCTTCCAATTGTGGGAGATCTTTTATTTCCTTGGTGAAACCAAGTGTATCATACTCCTTATTATAAGGAATTGTGTCGTATTCTAAAAGTGTAAGGCGTCGAAGATGGCTTGATCTGTCAAGAAACAATAAGGAATGTTCATGGCTCAGTTTGGTAGACTATCTACAATAATGGTTTGTTCTAGTTATGTGGAGTAGCCTCAATAATATATATGTCCAAATAATAACAGTATATTATACTATGTAATTATGCACAAACTGATATTAGATAAGATGAAGGGCAGCTTAATAATTTTGTCAAAAAAATGATTTGGTTAATTTTCTAGGTTGGTTGAAACATGGGCTTCCATACCAAACTTACTGAGGCATGTAAATCCCTTAACTTGCTCTTATTAGGTGTATTTGAGTAAACTAGTAAACGCGAAGAATGTGTTTTATATCTACAAAAAGTTTATTAGTACATTTTTACTTATCGCACTATAATATTGTCAAAGCAACCAAACGACACACAAAAAGATTGAACAATGACGGTAAATGGAAGAATTATACCGTTGGGCTACGTAGTTTAGCAAGCCATCGACATAAACACCAGAGAGCTTGAGCTCGACCAATTGTCCCTCGCTGCGATCCACTGCGCAGCGGCAAATGTTCCCAAATTGGACGCGGTTCGTGCAACGTCCATAATCCACGTCAATCACACGCCACATGGTAGGAATTTTGCAGACTCTCCACCAATTACTACACACTTTCTGCGCGCTCATCAGTATCTCTTCGGTGTGCAACCTTTGCAGGATATTCGCCGTCAAATCATCCGGCAGTTCGGTCCATGGCGCCGCCACGGTGGGAATTGGAGGTTTGGATTTCTTTCCCATGCTCAGCTCAACATTTTTCGTTTTAAGGGTTTACTGTTAATTTATGTAACACTCATTTGGTTTGTTAAGATTTCCTCATTTCACGTTGTTTGTTACTTTTAATTTGACCGAATTATATACTAGTACTTGTTTAGATTTGTGATTATGCATTAATTCTACTTGATGCTCATTATTTTCGTGTGTTATCCTTTGATCTAAATGTTAAGTTGTTGCCTAACATTTGTTACTCGATGCTTTAAATAAGTTGTTACAATCATTAATTTGTAAAGTCTTTCTTAAAAAACTGAAATAAACAGGTATTCGTTAGTCATCTCAATTTTTTTGATATTAATCTCATACATAATGATGGAAATGTTGATGAATAAGCTCGAAATCGACATTTCATCAATTTTTTGGATGTTAACAAATACTACTCCCTCCGTCCCGGACTACTCGCACATTTCCTTTTCGGCACGGAGATTAAGGAATGAGTGTATAGCAAAGTCAACAATTGCGGCTGTAGGTGATAATTTTTACTAAAAATGGAAAGAGTGCAAATAACTTGGGACGCCCAGAAAGGAAATAAGTGCAAATAGTCCGGGACGGAGGGAGTACAATACTACTTAATCACGAAATCAAAATCGACATTTCATCAAAATTATACCTCCCAAAACCAAAGAGCATGCTCCGCCTCATCCTCTAAAAGATCTGCATCTGCACTAGCCACACCATAACCCCTCTAAAATTAAATTAACAATTTTAATTCAAAATCATTTATTAATATTTAAAAATCTAAATTTTAAATTTAATTTTATAAAATTAAATTTGATATTGCGATAAAGAAATAGTGAAGGACGACAAAGGGAAGAAGAAGATAATTTTGAAATAATATCAAATTTAGTACATCATTGAAATAATATCATATTGAAAAAGTGAAAATTGTGTAAAGACGAAATTACTCTGCCTCAAAAGGAATTTTCGGATAAAAAAATAGAAAAGGACGATTTTAAAATAAACCCTTTGTCCAGGGATTACTGTAGATATTTTTAAAGTCAAGGGCTATTGGTGAAAGAAACCTATAGTAATTAAAATATTTTTGTGTTTGAATAAGTCAGAGCTGAAATTTAAATAATAATGTAATAATAATAATTAAAATATTTAATTTTCACTATACCAAAAAAAACGTTAAGAAAATTTTAAAATGCAATTAAAGGCGCTAATTTATATTTATAAAAATACCACCAACGCTTTAAAAAGCGTCCTTACATGTTTGTGTCTCGACTAAAATTAGAGGACGCAAATGGAAGTATCCTACAAAAAGCAAAAGAATAAGTTAATTTATCCTTAATTTATGAACACTTTCTTTTGCATCATAAATTGTTGTTATATTTTAAAATTTTACAACATAAGTAATTGCATTTAGAAGAAGATATTTGTATTTTCATAAAAAAAATGAAAAATTAATCTCAATTTTAAAATTTTCGCTCAATTTATTACATTTTTCATCGATCTCTCTCCTATTTTATACACATTTTCTCTCTTTTCTTTCTTATTTTACAACTCTCAATTTTTCTTTCCTTCTTCACCCATTTTATCTTTTTTCTCTTATACTTTACCAATTTCGTAGTATTAAAACTTCTGGCATCCACCATATACTCGAATCAAATAATTCAGCCAATTTATCAACTTAATGCGTAAGATCGAAGCATTATCATACTTGAGATGATGAGCGCCATACCTTAAACGATGAATAGTTTCTAAAATTAGAAAAGGCATACTCTTGTGAGGCTGATGGTGAATAAAATTATTATTAATACTATTAGGGGTGAGTAAAAAACAAAACCGACATTTTAAAATTCGGTTCGGTTTTTTCTATTTTTCGGTTCAGTTCGGTTTTAACAATGAAAAATTTTCATTTTTTCAGTTCGGTTCGGTTCGGGCGAAATAAAAAACCACAAAACTGAAAAAACAAATTATATTTAAAATATTATATATATAGGGTAGTGTTATAATATATTTTATATAATATGTATTATATTTATATATTCTATTAATTATATATATATAGGGTCTTGTTAGGTTGAGATTTTTTAGCTTAATTGAGAATTGAGATGCATTTTCAGCCACTCATTTTGAAATGTCAACTACAAGTAGATTATATCAACTAAGGGTATTATCGTCATTTCATTTCAATAGCCAGAATATCAAATGTCAACAACTCGTATTAAAATGTCAACAACTAAAAAATTTTTTTTTTTTTATTTTTTTTAATTTTCACGCGATGTCAACTACGATGTGTAGCCTGCACATCAAATGTCAATAGCCCTGCACATCAAATGTCAATAGCCTGCACATCAAATGTCAACAGCTTATAGTTGACATTATATGTGTATAGGTGATATGAATCATATATGTAGTTGACATTATATATGTGCAGTTGACATGAATTGTATATGTAGTTGACATTATATGTGTGTAGTTGACATGAATTGTATATGTAGTTGACAAAAAAAATAAAAAAAATAAAAAAATAAAAAATCGAAAAAAAATTTTATTTTTTTTAAAAAAATAAAAAAATATTTATTAAATAAAATGTATGATGAAATTACCATTCTGCCCTTTCCCAATTAATTAATCTAAAAATATTTTCCATGTGGTAAATTCTGGACCACTCATTTAATAAAAATGAGTGGCTAATAATGCATCTCAATTCTCAATTAGGCTAAAAAATCTCAATTGATCACAACCCTATATATATATATATATATATATATATATTAATTTCGGTTTTTTTTTCTTCTGGTTTTTCGGTTATTTCATACATTTCGATTTTTTTCGGTTTAGTTCAGTTTTTGAAGTTCGGTTTTCGGTTTTTCGGGGTCGGTTTAAAATCAAGCAAAAAAAATTATAAGAAACAAAACGAGCTAGACAAATTAAGAGATGAGATTGTTACTCCAAACATACACGGATAAAATGGTGATTTATTCTAATATTCAATTCTATCTTATGAATTATGGGACTATAAAATTAATTCATGATGCTAGACTCAAAGCTCAACTATTATTTGCACATGACATCTATTATCAAATTATCTTTTGAATAATTCTAATTGATAATACATTACCACAGCGATCCATCTGATTTAATATTAGTATTTCTCTCAATTTCTTTCTCCCAAAATCTTCAATGGTAAAAGACGTCCAATTTACTCCCAATTCAATCTCTTGCCTCTAGATCTCTCTACTTTTCTCCCCCACAGAACGTGCTCTTCCTCAATTATATTCCAGATCGTAGTTTCCCTCTCTCCTATAACTATTCTTCTTTTTATTCAAAGCAACTCCCCCACCACTTCCATAGAAATCGCAACTACCTATACACACATATACATAAACTTAAATAATTCCACGTTTCATCAAATCTTTGTTTTCGCTCAAATCCATCTCCACATTGAAAGAATTTTGCTTTTGTAAGCTGAAAATATGAATAAACCACGCCAAGTTTAGTGGATAAAAATTCGAACATTTGATTCGCATCAAATGCCATATACCTTAATTCACAACTAGAAACGATATGATGAATACGATTAATAACCTTTTTACTATCAATCACAATTCACAAGTCACAAAACTAATTCAAAACAGAATTAAGTAGTAATTGGCAATAATCAAAGCAATAATGATGAATACAATTATATATACAACGCGAAACTATTGATATAATTTGATACAGATGCGCATTTTCATGTGAAGATAGCCAAGGGCTATAGAGACTTAATACACATTAGTTTCTAAAATAAGATGATTCCATTCCATTACTTGTAGTCACCATGTCTCTTCCTCTATGTTTGTCTACAGCAGAGCACAACATGCGAACACACACCCCACCTCGGATTCCCTGCGTCCGAGCGGCGGCACGTCTGCCTCATCACTTCACCGGTGGCGTTGGCACATCTCACAGACAGTTGATGACCTCACATTGGCATAGGTGCAATGTTCACAAGACCAATGGCCGGAATCGTCTATGTTTCTAGAACTGCTTGATCTAGATGATGTACTTCCCTTGCCCTTGCTGCTTCTTCCTTTGCCACTTCCGCCTCCCGCAGCCTGGGAGCTGCCTGCCCGACTGCTCACAGTGTGAGAGTCCACGTCGGATAGACCGTTCTCCAAAGCTCGGACGAGGTTCTCAAAGTAATTCTTGGTTACACTGCAGCATTAGAATTTAGGTAGTCATATAACTGCATTTTAGCAGAAACAAAGGCCTCTTTTCTATGAAGCTTAACTCATTATCTAAAACAATGCTACAATTATGGGGCTAAACTCAACAAATTTAAACTTCCTGATTAAATATTGGTCAGATTTACCGGATTGTAGAATTAACATCCAATCATTTTATGGGAGTCACAGGTGGAAAAAGATTTTCTCCATCTCGAGATTTTTCTGCCATTTCCAGTTTGAAATAAAGCTTATAAACAGATCCTCATCATTTCTCTACCCTAAACCCGAGATTAATTGTTCAGCGTAAGCTTTAAACCTGAACTACTACTGTCTACGAGTCAGACTAACTGTACTATCTAATAGTACTAGATACTAATTGTTACCATAAGCTGTACTCGGATTCTCAAGTAGCAGCAATAGGATTCCCTCATCACCAAAAAGACGATTGTCATAAACCAATAGCAGCTGGGAGATAGTACAAATTATCTAACTATAGGTAAAAACTTGATTTAACAGCAATTCATGAGACACAAGCAAGCACTATAAACAGGTAATATAAATGGGTTGAGCACTATGTGGCATAACCCGGTGGCAGTAAATTATGGTTAAATGGAGGGGAGGGGTTGGAGGAAGGGAAGTAGGCTGTTCTTTGTTTTCTTATTACGCTGACAAGGTCGAATCAAGGAAATACTAGGAAGGCCCCAAGCATGATACAATTTGAATTAGCAATACACATGATGATGCAGACCAAATAGGAAGTAGACAAGAGAAATAAACGGTGTAAGGAAATCACCTAGTCAATCCAGCCAACTTTGTTTTAAATTCATTGAACTCCTGTGAAGGACCTTCAGAATTGAGGTAGACCTGAAATTCCTTCTCCGCACACTGATGAAGCCGTTCCAAACCAGACTCCGCCTCACCTTAAGGAACCCAGAAATAAATGTCACAGAGGCACATGAAGAACATGCAAAAAAAAGGGTTCCTGATTCGCATACCTTGTAGATACTCAAAGAACTGCTTCCTAGCAAGTTCCTGCTCGTTTAAATAAAATCCATATGCATAGGTCCATTTTAGGACTCTCCTACATTCAACAATCTGCAGTATGCAAAAAAGCAAGCACTTAAAGAGAAGAAATATCTTCCTTACATGAAAGATTATATGTGTGTTCTACACAAACACTTTTTTACCCCCGTCCAACCAATTCTAAATAAGGAAACTCTATTTATATCTCTAATGAGTGGGTCCCATTCTCCACTAACAATACTCCAATAACTTTTTCTTGGTATCTCTCTCTTCATTTACCAATTACGCATTAAAACAAGTGTCATTCCAAAATTAGTCTACTTTTTGGGGATGGAAGGAGTAATATATTGAGACTGAACTAATGAAACTAGACCTGCTATTACTTAGAAACACAAAAAATACGAGGAGCATCAATGTGCACTGTTAACCCATAAAGGTCACAAAAAAATGCTTAGCTTCTGTAAACAAGAAGTCATAAGTGGGCAAATCTCAGACTATAAAAGTCAAGGATGTGACTGTTGTGCTGTTAGTTAATTGCAATACTAATTCATGAGATACAAAGCATGATTTGACAACAGCACTGCTGTGCTAGATACATCAAATTTTATCTTTCTCAACTCTCAAGTCCAGCGCACATATAGTACTTTCTAGGCTTCTAAATACATGCAAAATGTAAATTCCAAAATACGCCTTAAAGAAAGCAGTAGCAATACTGAAACTTTAACCTGCTGCCAAGCCTCTATAATGAACTTAAGCTGGGACTCAGGCTGGCGTTGTTTATCACTTAGCTTCTCTAGCTGCACAATACAGTTTCAAGATTTTAATGATTAAAGTATATGCTTAGGGCCCAAAACATAAAACCGAGAGTTTCCTTACATGTACTGTTTGCATCTGATGTAGATTCTCAATTGCTCGTTGCCTAGACTGCAGAAAGGAAAATTATGACTTAAGTCGTGCAAAAGAAATAGAAAAATGAAACCCACACAAATTCAAGTAAAGCCCCAAAAATTCATTGATAAAGTAATAAAAACCTGAACAGACATTACAGATATTAATTAACACCTACCGATTGGTTTGTAGCCCATCTTTCATAATAATGTGTATATCTTTCTAAGGAATTTTTAGCCATCTCTCTCCGTTTTTCAGCTTCATCATACTGTGACAATAGGCCCAGTTAATTGGATAATGTATAGGCTTTTATATTCCAGTGATAATTCAAAGCAGATAACCTTACCACTCCTCCTTGCTTGGCTACTTCATAACGGTTGCATGCATAGAAACCACCAGTCCTTTCTCCATGTTCTGACCATGCACCAAGGCATAACCTACAAGTATATCAATCAAACTGAGATGACTACAGCCACAGTGGTTTCGATTTTTTATCACTCAAAAAAAGGGTGCTTGGGAAGAAGACATAGACAACTAAATGGGCGACAAAATCATAAGTATGTGCATGATGCATATGCAACTAGAAGGCAGAAGATGCAGAAACATAAAAAAAATTTACACAAATAAATACTGTAGCTCAAAATGGGAAGAGGACATACCAACAAAACTCAAATTTACATGGTGGTGTGCATGTAATATGCATGCACCCTTGATTCTTCTCAATCGGCCGCTTGCACTTGGGACAAGGTTTAGAATTAGCCAATATCCTGTGATAAAATCATATGCATGAGAGATGTAAAACTTGGACTATGTATGTACAGGAGAAAAACACCTCATCAACAATATACTCCCTCCGCCCCAAAAGAATATGCACTTTGGGTTCGGCATATGTTTTAATGCAAAATTGGTAAAGTAAGAGAGAGGTAGAGAGAACAAGTAATTAAAGTATTGTTAGTGGAGAATGGGTCCCATCTCATTAGAGAGAAAAGTGTTTGGGACGGAGAGAGTACTAGTTAGATCGATATATACTGATTAAGTTTAGATGACATGAACATGAGGGGTATCAACTCCTAGCAAAACCAGCATACCAATTCATATTCTCAGACTCAGCACTATTCTTCATTATCCACTTGGACACAGTTCCACAATCAACTGGGCGATGGGCTTCCTCAACACACTGCAAGGGTACACAAGTACCTTTTAGAATTTATGATTTAATAATAATTCTCTTTTTAACAGAAGCAAAATCTAAGAGAGAAGAAAATTGATAAAGAATGTGATGAAACTCACATTCCAGCAAAAACTGTGCGCGCAATGGCAAGTGACATCAAAGTTTCCACCACCAACAGTAAAATCCACAGCATAATCACAACCTGGTGCTGGGCACCACTTTGTCTGTCAGCAAAAACAATAGAAATAAGCTAAAAAAAAGGTAAAAGGCACGTGGATAGTGCTTTGACCTAGACCATGCCAATTAAATGTCTCAGACTTTAGTTCATGTTAAGACAAAGGATACCGGCAACACAAGAGGGATGTTTTTCAAAAGTGATAAAATATAATGGAAAAAAGACAATCATGAGACATTCATGTTAAGAACTTGAGATTTCGTAAACAACTATGCTTCTTTTGAAAGGAGATCATCTTATAAATGTTCATATGCTCTTGTACCTTTCTATTATCTTCAATAAATGATCTCAAAAAGTAGCGAATATATTTCTTTTCATCATCTTTAGAAGCCAACTCATTCACCATATCATGGCCAACAGCTGCACTACAAGTTGGATCAGGACACCGCAAATTCAAACATCCAGGTCCATCATTAATGGATGTTCTAATATACCCTGTGCCACAAAATAAAGTATTATTTAGATATCCAGAATCATATATCTTCAAGGTAGAGGAGGGGACTCTTTCAACATATGGGTCCATTAATGGCCCTTAGAATCCACCAGCCTCTCACCCAGTGCCCAATTGTAGCAAACAAAATAACATAGTAACTTTTAGGAAGTGAGTGGATAAAACCTTGCCAACACAAAATGCAAAAGGGATGGCCACAGGCGACAGCTCTCATTCTATCACGTGGATAATTTTCAAAGCAAATCCCACAAGTTAGCTGCAGAAAGACAGAAATTAATTGGAGAAATATGTCATAAGAAGAAACTCAAATGATATATAGTACTATAGTTTTTTCACTATTTTTTCATTTCAAAGATAACATAATAGACTTCCATATATTATGGTCACCTCTAGATCATCAGGAAGGGGAGTGCCACTCTCCAACAAACCAACAGTTTTGCGGACCTTTTCTTCATCTGCAAACCATTCATCATTCACTTTACTAACACTCCTGTGTGTCAAGAAGTATACAGAAATCGCTCAGATGGTAAAAAAGCAATCTTCATAAATAATCTTTAAGCTCATCCATTAGTTCAGTAAGATTAAACAACATAGAAAGCTTCCACGAAACAGCCAGTATTTCTTAACATAAAAGGAGCAACTAAAAGTAAAAGGCCATGAACCATTTAGCCATATTGATTTGTGCATTATTAGCCTTTGAAATGACACGCTGAAGATGGTATACAATGCCAGGAAAAACAGCTATTCAGAAACAAATTACCAGTTATAATGGCGGAGCAAAATGCTAGCAGCAACCCTTGATATCGAGAGGACGGTGGAAATCTGGGTGATACTTTCTTCTTGGCGTTGCCGTATATCATCTTCATTTAAAATGATGAAATTCTGAAAAAAAAAGAGTGAAAACCATTTGAATCCATTAGTATTAACTTAAATAGCACAAATTCGAATGAAGAAGATATATAAAACACTAAAAAGCATTGTGAGTTACAATTCTATAGGGGCACATCATTGGGACTGCAAACCAACGACTTTGACCAAAACAATAGCAAAACTAGCAGCTCAAATTTGATCCATAAGAACAAGAACATAAGACAAATCAAACATCAAAGCAAACTTGCAACGCCCCTAATAGTCACCAGAGAAATCGAACATTCATTAGCTTAACCCTAAACATCAACCATAAACCCACAAAAGAAGATGCTCTCCAATTACTGAAATCAACAACCCTGCGCATTACTAATATCATTTAAATGTTAAAAAGAACAAAAATTGGGAGAAAATATATACCCATAAAACCCACCATTCCCAAATTGAACTGGAAGAAAATAGCATTTTTGCCTAAACCCAGCCTAGCAGCAGATTTGATTGCATAACGACCTACCTTAAACATGAATCTTTTTCCGGATACAAGTATCCGATTTAGAATAAAATTGCGTTAAATAAGGGAAAAGTTGAAAATAACCTGTGACCTATGATAGTATATCGGTTGAGAGGAGGATAGATCATCGAAATCGTCTGAGTCGTGGTCCATCAAGCCGTCGTAGCTTACAACGGCGCTGTCCGGGTCGGAATCTTCGTCTCCATCTCCACCGCCGTCGTAGAAGTCCTCGTCGTCGCACGAATCTTCCATCATCGCCGCTGCCATCTCATCATCAGAATCCATTCCTATATTTTTCCCCCTTATAAATTATACCTATACGCGCAAATTTACAATGATAATCGGCCAAAATTAGCTCAATTTGTCTGTATTTATTTGTAGAGAGAGATAGAAGGGGTGTTTTGTCTGTGTGTGTGAGAGAGAAGGAGATGGAGATGGAGATGAAAAGGAAATGATATGGTGAATGGTGGAGGAGATTCCTTGCTTTTTTGTGCAATTGAAGAGGAAAAGGGATGGTGCGATCATGTGTGCGCAAGGTACAATCTAACGATGACGGACATCCTTTTATGCCCCAAAGTCCTGTTTGGCGACTAATATTATGTTTCCAATTTGGAATTTGGTTTTCTAAAAAAGGGAAAGTGGAAGTTGGTGGGGGCATGTTGCGATCGTCGGTGGGGATGTCAATTAGGGCATCTTAGTAGATTTCGGCCCAATTCTACTCGTGCGAGCTAATTGAGTTGTGATTTTATCAGATTATAAATATTCAATTCAATTTTAACCCTAAATATTCATATTTTGATCTAGACCATAAAATTAGAATGTAGTTAAAATCCCAATACATTAGTCATATTTATAGAATAAAAAACATGTAATTATGAAAATTTTGAGATATTATATATTTAGTTATAAATAAATACTAATTTAAAATTTATATAAATAAAATTAAAATCAAACACATATTTTGAAAAATTTTAAAATATATTTTTAAAAATGAGGATATTTTCAATTTATTTATTTATTATTATATTAATAAAAATATAACCTCTGTATATAAAATAAAATTGTCCATATATACATTTTAACTAAATGAATTAGATTGATTCATTTATCATCTGGTCATGATAAATGAATTTTAAGTAAACATCATTATAAATAGTTATATTTAACACAAACATCTTCTAACTGATCAAAAATTTATAGTCCAACTTAATAAAAAATTGATTGCATTATGGTGAAGAATGACTAAATTTACTATTTCCAAAAGGGCAACAACCACTGGAAAAATTCCTCTTATAGTAACTAAGTAACTCTAAAATGCCGTCTCCTTCCTTGAACAGCTGCATTCTATTTGGAAAGCACCTCACTCCACGAGAGCAACTGCACTGCAACTTCAGGGACGACGAAGGGCCACTATGTGGACGTCGTGTTCATGTTTCTCCCGGTTCTCCAGATGCTATAAACGAGCAGCAGAGGAACTGTAAGGCTGTAGAGTGGGAAATGGATGACCGGGTTCATCTCGTATGCTTTCACCAGAGCTTCACAGTTCTGCAACGTTGTATAAGTAACATAATTTGCCATACGAAAAAAAAACATACAGATATCAAAACAACGTAACTCGATAAGGTTAATCAGCAAGGCCAGTTTTGCAGGAAAAAAGTTCGATTAATGCAGATATCACAAATCAGGAAACAAGCACTATAGTTATCTTGAAAAAGATTGAGCATGTAAAGGAATGAAACGTGACAAGAACGGAGCATATGCTAACGAGTAGAACATAAGGTTCGATCAAACTGGAATGGTGATAAAGTACATCACAGCAACGCAGTTTTGCAGGAAAAAGTTCGATCATTGCAAGTATCACACAACAGGAAACGAGCAATTTAGCTATCTCGATAAAGATTGAGCATGGAACCGAGCATATGCTAACAAACATAGCGTACCTTGAAATGCTTCCAAAATATAGCCAAAGAGACCACAAGGAATAGTCTCCTAATCCAACGCCTCTTGGGTTCTGTTGACTTGTTGCCACTGTTATTTTGTGATGCATATTTTTTGTTTCGATTATCTGAGCCATCCTTCTTTTTACTCGAAATAGAGAGAAGATAATCGCGATGTACACTACTTTCAGTAGCCAACAGCGTGATCGTCACTAATGCTGGCAAAACTACAAAAATGAGATGTGGAAGAACCACCACCATCACATCGGGAGATCCAAGAAAATCCATCTTTTCCAGAAAACTGAATCTTGACACAACCCAACCTCTGTAAGTCATGAATGCTCGTTCTCCTTCTTCGCTAAGAGCTTGTCCATAAAGCCAAGGGCATAATGCAAGGTAAAGCAAGTAGCCAATCATGCAGAACGAGACTGCGGGAATGCTATATAGTTCTGTAGATATCCAGAGAAGGCCGTTTATGAAGCTTTTGTTGGTTCTGAAATTTATGTATGTAAAGTGCCTTCTCGAAAAGAAAAGGAGCGCTCTTGGAATTAGAAGAGCTGAAAGGGCAAAAGAGTAAATACCCCAGAGTATCGGATGGTATAACGAGTCCCATTGACAACCCAACACAAAGAACTCTGCCCAGCCCCATTTAAACTGGGAAGGGACACCAGTTACTGAGAATGGCCTAAGTTCAGTGGTTGTCGTCCTACCCTTGAAATCAGTTGCCTCTATTTGAAGCACGTATCTGTCGGGAGAAGGGTCCTCGAATGCTTGAACATGCCATGGGGCAACATAAAGGTCACCACGGGACCCATCAAGTAGTTTCATTGGCGTATCCAACACCACAATAAGACTTCCGGAGCTAGAGTCGTATACCTTAGCTTCAACTGATATAATTGGAGAAGCAGAAAACACCAGAGCTCTGATGTGTCCATAGGTAGATGGGTCACATTTATAGTTTGACGATGAAGAGAAACGTGAGTCCAGAGGATACGTTGGCAATATGATAGTTTTCTTGGCTCCTGATGTGAAGTTGACATCAACAAATGACATATGGCCTCTATCAATAGCTAAAACTCGCATGGCTCGACTCCTCCTCCAGTCACCTATTTCCCATTCCCAGAATCCGTCACTTCTTGTATCAGTATCGCGACAACTAGAGGCATTCTCTGAAGCTAATCGGTGGCCATTTAACTGGAGCAACTGTTTGGAATGTTGAGCACGGCCACTTGAGTGATGATGCCGCTTTAGATTCTTTCCAAATTTTATGTGCAAATGCCCACATATGTAGGCAGCTAAAGAGCGATCTATAAATATATCCTTCAAGGTCTTTCCAGTCTTCGAGGCAGCCGAAAATGAAAGGGTGAAATGACCAAATGATACCTTGGTGACCGGTTGAGCAGAACGAGAATCCCACTGTAAGAGTTCAGAATTTATTTCTGCCAACAGCTCATCTGTAGGGTGACCAAACAGGTTGGTGGGGCCTCGTAATCCAGAATCCATCGTGCTGTCAATCCCAACGAAAAGAACTTTCCTTTTGCTGGTCTGCACAGAGGCATCAATTTCACTCAAGGATGATAACATTTTGGAATAAATTATGCAATTTTTCTTTAACACTCATCCAACTAAAAAGCTAAAGAGAATAATCTACATTTTGTAACGGGATCGCATTTCCTACACAAAATAAATAAAAACCAACCAACCTGAATGGTGATGCTGTTGACCTTCCCGCCTCTTTGTTGCTGCGAACTGATGCTGTATCTCGAGAAAAAATCAAGGGATCCGCCAGTGGCAGGAACACCAAAATTATCATGGTTCCCTCGAATATCATAAAAGGCTCTCTGGCCAAGTCCACTTCTGTCGACAACATCCTGCATCACTTTCTGGTACTCAATCCATTCCTCTTCGTCTTGTTTCATTGTCAACATATCCTTGCTTTTACCATCTGTTGGAGGCAGAGAAGTAAAAATATCCATTTAAACTGAACTATCAGATATCGAAGCTATACAGCTTGGAATGAACATGTTTAGACACCAACAAGTTCCTTTAATCATACAAGTCTAAAATGTACGCGCATTTCATGGTTTCCTATACACACACCTTATAACTATCAATGCATGCATATACATATAAATCACCCTCTTATATTCCCCTAAGGGAAGGGCGCATAAATATATTTTCCTAAAGGTGTTACTTTGAGTAATATGATAGATTGATAAAACATACTCCATGATTGAGCATTTGAAGGATAATATGATGTCCAAACAAGTTCAAAATTAATCCATCAAAGTTAATGGTAGATTTTTCCATCCATACTATCACTCAAAGTAACGCTCCCAGAGGGTTGGTTGATCATATCGACCGATTTAGCATAGTCCATAAAACCAAACTACACATGAAATCCTCAAACAGTCACACCTCCAAAAGCCCACCCATCCAAATAAACTGAGCCAAAAATAAAACAAGAAATCAAATCCCAGAAACAATCACAAAATTGCACATTTCGAGACCCATCAATTTCAAAACCACCCATCCAAATAAACAATCCCAAAAAGGTTACTATTAGTGATGGCCGTTACAAATCACCCAAAGACAGCTCTATCTGCAATAAATGTTTCTCTCAAACATATTCCAAAACATCTTACAATAAATGAAGCTCAACAACACATGAAATCCTCAAACCGACTGAGCTAAAACAAAACAAGAAACCAAATCCCAGAAACCATCACAATAATAACAATAACATGAGAAAAAGAGGTAAGATCTTTAACACGTAACAACATCCCAAAATTGCACATTACAAGACCCATCAATTCAAACAGCCCCAAAACGAAAAAAAGGACAAAAAATTGAGAAAATCAAAGAGTGGAGAAGGGACCAGTGAGATCCCCAGTGAGGAGGACGAGAGAAGGCTTGATGAAGGAGAGGGCGGGCCCCACGAAATCGATGAAATCCTGAGCCCGGTGAGGGTGGTGCACGCTGAAGTGGAGATCCGACAGCTGCACCACCCACACCAGATCATCCGGAGACCCTTCCGCGTCTATCACTCGCCGCTTGGCTCCGTCTCCGGAGGCGATCGCCGATGGAATTGCGAAGAAGAGAAGCAGAAATACGGCGATGATCACACTCGCATTTGCCATTTCTTTTTCTTCCTTCTCCCTCTTGCTCTTCTTGCATATGTTGGGAAATTTTTGGGTTAATTAATTGGTTTCATGATCAACTCTTACTAGTTACTAATATGAGAATTTGTGTCTATTGGTATTATTTTTTATTCATATTTTCACATAAATATACTTCTAGGAAAGTGGGTGAGTGGAAATACAATACTACATTGAAAAGGGGTTTTTCTTAAAAGTATTTTTCTTGGCATAATAAGGGCATATGCTTTAATTTAAACTTGAAACTATTTAATTCGGAAAAAATGTTAAAAACTATTTACAAAATTGACATAAATTGACGGGTAAAAATTTCAGAGAAAAAGGATCGCGTTTAACGAACCTCATATCACACACACACACACACACACACACACACACACACACTCGAATGCTGTAAGGATTTTCGAACATCTCATCATTGGGCCGCTTTTTGCTGGTGGGTTTCCGATTTAAAGCTCTAATTTGTTTTTACTCAACAATCTTATCTTATCCAAAAAGATGAGATTTTTATGCTTGATGTAACTGCAGCAGCTGCCGATTAATGTATTTTGTTCTTCTTCGTGTATTCGATAGTTAAGAAGCCGATTACATCTGCGGATTATATGGATTCGTTTGCTGTCAATTGTTTTGCAGATAATTATAACTTCTATATCTGTTTCTGTGATGATGAACATTCTTAAGATTGAGGGTTTTTCTTGCCATCTCAATAAATATACTTTATTTATTTAATTTTTAAAGAAAATATGGATGATGGGTGCAAAAATTAAAGCTCTGGTGTAAATATTGAAAGAATAGAAATGAATTGAAGTACATTATTTCAGCTTGAAGTTTGGGCATATCTCATTGTTTCTGTTTAGACTATTTTTGTGTGGAAATGATGGTACATTTAGGCTCTGGTGTATGTCTTGTTATTTTCTCATAAGTTTTCCTAAATTTGGTGTGATCAAACTTTTTGATCCTCTGACCTCTAGAGAGCTTCTAGATTAGATATCTATATATCGTATCTTAGTTTTGAAACTGAAAGCGCGATGATCTTTTCATGTCATGCTGTTGTATACCTGGTGTGTTAGGGTTCTTGATGTCGAATGTCGGGTTTAGAATCTATTTCAGTTTGGGAGTTGAAATCTAAACAGATAAAATCTTAGCTTTTGGCCATTCGGGGATTTAAGGATGCATATTAGCTTCAACGATCTGTATGTGATATTTAAGGATGCTCATAAACTCGGTGATTCTTATAACATTGTGCTTCTAGGTTTTGCATTCTTATGGTCTCTACTTGTTTCTTAGTGTATGCTTTGTTGCAGTTGATGACCAGCCGAATGGATATGATATTGTTGCAGTCCATGTCCCTCGTTAACAAAAGATGCGTGCTTCCCAGGCATAGTTGTGGCTTTCAGAATCTTATCGATTCACAAAACTTATCAAGACAAACTCAAAAACTTGATTCAGCTTGTAGAAACAGGTGTGTTTCTTCTTAGCTTCGATCGTGTGTAATTTGCATGTTCTCTTTCTTCTGTATATTTCCCTTTTGTATTGTCGGGTTGAGTTGGGAATTTTTGCTATACATTTCCTTGGCTCATTTTCTGCCAAGTTACGTGTACCCCGAGTGGATTTCAATGCCATTTGTTTTAATTCTGAAACAGTTCCCTGTCGAGTAGACGAGGATGTGGGGTAGCATTTGCA
This sequence comes from Salvia splendens, assembly GCF_004379255.2. Taxonomy (NCBI): domain Eukaryota; kingdom Viridiplantae; phylum Streptophyta; class Magnoliopsida; order Lamiales; family Lamiaceae; genus Salvia; species Salvia splendens. Next base: position 1,238,526 of record NC_056041.1, read on the forward strand.
TTGAACACTGATGGATTCACAGCCAACAACGACAACAGAGACAACTCTGCTCTTGGCGAAACTCGTTTGGGGAGGATAGTTAGTGCAGGTGGAAGGGAGTTACTGAGTAAACTGAACTCTGCTAGGAAAAACTTCCCCATGAAGGTTTTTCTCCTGCTCTTTGGCTTCTACACGGCTAATGCTCTTGCAACAATCCTTGGCCAGACAGGTGACTGGGATGTGCTCGTAGCTGGAGTAGTAGTAGCTGCAATCGAGGGAATTGGAATGCTCATGTACAAAAAGCCCATGACAACAGGGAGACTGCAGTCTCTAGTGGTATTGATCAACTATTGGAAAGCCGGTATTTGCTTAGGCTTATTCGTTGATGCTTTTAAGCTAGGTAGTTAAGTTTCTTCCTCTTTGAAAACGAGGTATTGTGTATAAATTCTTTAGGAAATGCATATTCATAGGCTTCTGTAACATTCAAGCTACCATATTGCCATAATCAGAATGTTGAGATTGTTTTTTTCTGGTAAAGAATGCAGTCAGTTTCTACATTACAGTGAGAGGGTCAAACGAGAAAACGATGATCGGTAAACGTTGGAAAAATCACTTCGTTTTTTTTATTACTTTGACAGGACTAAATTCAACCGGAGTTCCCAAAATTCATAGCCATAATATGGCTATTGATGAACTCCAGCCCTAATGCCCTATTGTAATCTGCTTGGTTCAAGCAGCAAACCTACAACGAAAACGACATATGTGGAGGATCGATATATGTATACATATATGATCTGATAAGAGGAACACATTTCTGGTGCAAGAAAAACTCTTGCAGAAGAAGCTCACTTCATGTGTCGTTCCACACTGTTAAAGTCGAGGCTCCTTGATTCTCGGGCGAGTTGTTCGCCCTTGCACTGGCGGAGCCAGTTGGGACAGCAGTTGGGATCCAGTTAGTGGAAGTCGAGCCTTGATCATAGAGATTATTGGTTGCCTTTGCAAGATTTGATGACGATTGCTGAGAGTGGTAGTAGAGGTTTCTTGCCTGCTGATATGCATCTGCTGATCCAAACATGCTCTCATAATCAAGACTCTGGTCCCCATCTTGAACAACCATAGCCCCCATCGTTGGCACCATGCTCCCGTCAGCACCTCCGCTGTTACCATACACAGCGCTGTTAGAACCTGAGCTGTGCTCAATGTTGGAGGAATCTAGCCCCATTATATTGTGCAGGGAAGACGGCTGCAAGAAATTCTGCGGGTTAATCCCCAATTGAAGCTGATGGTTGATCTCGTTGTAGGCTTGACCAACGTAAGGATCGTGCTCCTGCTTGCACCACAGCATCTGATGACCGTAAGGGTACATGCTCAACGGCTGAGCCTGCTGGAACGCCACAGTCGGCCATCCATGAGCGTTGCTGCTGCTGCTCCCGAACCCGCTCATCTGCCCCTCAGTGAGGTGCAGGCTCAAGTTCGCCTCGCTGGCACGGTGCAGGTCCTGAGCCATTTCTGCGTTCTCAGCGTCCTTGAGGCGCTTCGCTGCGCCTCGGATAGGATGAGTGCTGCTCTCGAGTATGCTCTTCACGTCGTACCGGTTTATTTCAAAGTTTGTGACCGCGTTCAGGCCGCGGAATTTGATCGCCGCGATGTCGTACGCCTCTGCAGCTTCCTCCTCCGTGCCTTCCCAAATGTGAAGAAATCAACATTGTTAGTAATTTCACAACAAAATCAGACAAACTTTTTGTGAAAGATTGCTTACTGAAAGTGCCCAAGTAGAGATCTTTGTTGCCTGCAACTCTGCCTATTCTTGCTTGCCATCTCCCATGCTGATGATGTCTGCTTGATTATGATACATTTTTCAAATGCATCATAGTTTAATATAAGTAAAAAATAAATGCATAATACAAAATTAGACAATCTCGAAATTTAATTTTTAGTGTTCCTATTTTAGTACCTTGTAACTCCTCTATAAATGGATGCACCACGAGAGAATCCACTGCTTTTTCTGAAAATTATAAGCAAATTTTTTAAAACATGGTAACAAAATTATCTTCAATAATTTTTTTAAACTTTTATATTTACTCAGTTTTACCTTCTAATTGATGCCACAAATTCCTGCCTTGTCATATTCTTCATGTCCTCAATTTCCTTCTCATAGTTACTAATCTGAAACCATGAGAAAATTTCACATAAATTGTAAGAAAATTAATTAATCTGTTATATAAATGAAATTAAATTTGCTGACAGGAAAATTTGTAGTAGTGGTAGTGCCCCAGTATTTAAGTGCTGCTAAATCATAAGCTCTAGCAGCTTTATCTTCCTTATCATAACCTCCTGCAATAACATACAGTATTACAACATTTACATAATTTAAATTGTAAAATAGTTGAGAAAAAAGAAAAAAAATGAAAAAAAGGAGAGAATTTATTTACCTAAGTAGACTGCATGCAGTGTATGATTTAGTGATGACCCCAATAGAGAGACAAGGAAACAAGGGTTAAAATCAAGAAATCTCGTGAAAATAGAAAGTTTATTTTTAGGTAATAATGGCAGACAGTTGTTCTCTCTCATACCTTGCCTTCCTTTCCGGCTTTGTCCCTCTCTTCTGCAACTATTATCCCACAAATGTGCTTCATATCTCCCTGTCCATCTATGCCTGCAAACAAACCCCCAAAACCCTCGTTATGGTCTCGTACCGTTCATTGGATCCAGACGGATAAATTTGCCTTTTTAGGGGATATATTTTTTCATATGTTTCGTTGTAGTGATAGAGGCTTTTGCACAAAAAATCAGACAAAAAAAAAACTTTTAAACTCGGTCGGAGCTTAAGCCCCGTTCTTGGTTCTATGTGTGTCCGCCATTGAGTATCATAGTATATCCATAAATTCAAAAACATAAAATATCATGTGTATATATGCAAGGAAATGCAATGCACATCGCATGCAGTAATGTATATTTCATCAGATGTAGCATCTACGATTTGGTGATCGTTATGTGCTATGAGACGGTAGTGTGAGTAATTACTCCACTAAACACGAGATATTACGTTTATGTGCTGATCTAGTGGTTGTGTGGTTGTCGAGACTAGTTGAGTCAACTCGTCGCACAATCTTCATAATTATTCGTTCGTTCAAACATACAAAATCTTAATTATAACAAAGTAAAGATTAACAAAACACGAGAAATTATGTGTGTGTTGATCTAGCAGTAGTGTGGTTTCGTCTCGCCACGTCACACAATCTTTATAATTATTTCTTCATTCAAACACACGCACACAGACAAAATATAAATTATTACAGAGTGGAGATTGATTAACTAACCTCGTCACACCTCGGTAGATCGAAGTTCTTTGTCCAAATGTGTCAATAGATCTCCTAGGCACAGGCTCAATGGCGGCGCCTCCCTCGGCAGCCGCATTTCCCAGTTTGTTATCAGATGGGAGAGGTGAGCTGGATTGGGAGCCTGTGCTCATCGAAAGCGACAGCGTCTGTGCGGCAGCTGCTGGCGCCGCCGCCTCGCTACTCTCTGCCGCATGCGGCGGCGCAGGGCTGTTTGTGAGCCAGTTTGTGATCATGGGCAGACCATTGTTTGAAGCTGAGGCCTCAGAATCTTGATACATAGTGAGCTGATATTTGTGTTCTTGGTGATTCACACCAAGAAAATTTTCTAGTTTTGGCCTGTTTTCATCCTCAAGATTCTGGCTGCTGCATGAGAATGTGTTCATGTTCATATCATTCATGTTCCAATCTGCAAAATGAAAAAAATTAATACATCCCATTTGCAAATATAGGCATACATAGACTTGTATATGCATGATTGAAGTTATATGCTAGTATAAAGGAAAAATAAAATAACCACTTGCAAAATTGAACTAATATGTCATGGATATGCATGAAACGAAAAAAGATTGAATTTTTATGATTTCTGGGGGGAAAGGTACTAATTCTGAGAGTTAAGAGTAAGGGTTAGTGTATGCAAAATGAAAGAAATGATTTTTTTAGATATCTCATTTGCAAATATAGGCCTAGATATACATAAGAAAAAAAGATCGAATTTTTATGCATGAAATGAAAAAAAGATTGAATTTTTATGAAAAAGGGTACAAACCTTGAGAGTGAGGGTTTCCATTGAAAGCTTCAAGAATGCCAAAGTGTGGAGCAGGTAGGTTTAGAGAGGGAATGGCAGAATCAAAGCATGATTCATTAGAAATCTGTGTGTTTGAGATTTCATCTGAGTTGAAACCTAAGCTTTGATGATTAGGGTGTTGCTGATCTTGGAGTTCTTGAGGAGAGAGAGAGAATCCCAACCAATTATTCATTGAAGACATGATTTCTCCTCTCTTTGGAAAAAGGGATAGTTTTTATGAATATAGGAAGATGATGAGAGCTAGAAATAGTTCATGCATCAAGGTGAGATGGGGGAAAATGAAGGGTTTTGAGTGATTTGGAGGAAGTGAAGAAGAAGAAGAGGAAAAAGCTCCCAATAAAAATATGGAAGGGAGAAAAAATAATTTTCTCCAATGCAAAGTGGAGATATATATGCTCATTCTCACACACAGACACGCACTGGAGATTTCTATGCATACACACACACTCTCACACACAGTGGAGATTTCTATGCTCCTCTCTCTCTCTCTCATAAATGGGAAGGAAAGAGAATGACAGAAAAGCCTAACTGATCTCTGGAAATGACGAAACAATGGATACATTAGATAGGGATAGACTTGTGCTTTCACAGACACACACACATGTGTGTGTATGTGGTGATTAAATAATTAATTGTAGTGCTGATAATGTGTAGCAGTAGAAGAAGGTTTGACTGGTATACCATAAATAATCCTTGCTGACACAAGTTAGTACAAGATCTTCTATTATAATTTTTTAATTGTCTTCTCTTTTTGTTTTGTGTATAAAGTTTTTTTATTTATTAATATATTGGGTACGGTATTGATAATTGTGGAATAGAATGAATTTGAAGTGATTCATTTTAACCAACCTTTTTAAATTCTGATTTAGGAGCATGCACCATTAGTTAATGTAACGTTGAACTTCTTATTAGGGTTTGTGAGTCACTAAATATAGGATTTACCGACTGGCGACCAGTCCGTGGATAGTCAATTTGAAAAAATTATCGACCGATAAGATATCGGTAAATTTCTACCGTCAACGACATGGCTTATCCTTCGATGATCTTGATTACCGACGAATTTTCATGGATTATTGAAGAAATCTTTTTTGTAGCGAGGTGCAGACTTTGCTAGTGTAGATTTAAATATTGTGTTAGTACTATTTTAAAGCTAATTCACTTAATAAAAATACTTGCTAGCAGATAAAATGGTCCTCTGACGGACACAGTGAGTTTTGATCCAAATTATGAAAAATGCATTATTAATTTATGAATGACAAGATAAATGCGTATTGGAAATTTAATACGTGCAATCAATCAATATGCCTAAAAGGCTGTATCAAATGATAATTAAAACAAATATTTATTATTGTCGTTGGTAATAAATGGTATTAATGTTATTCACATTCATAAATCTTTTTTTTTTGTTTTAATTTTGCATCATTGATTAATGGAGTACAAATTATACCGTTATGTTCATATACAACACATCAATTAATTAACTACTATTCATTTAACCAATAACTGAATTTCCCTCCGAATTTTTTTGTGTTGTTGAAAATATTGGTATAACATTCCCATTTGGGAATATACTCTATAGCACACACAAGCAGATTTTGTGTCACTGTATCAATTTTATGTCTACTTGAACTTTTTTTGAAATTTTATAGGATCGGTTATCATTTTTATGTAATTATATAAAATTAATATTACGAGACTAAATCCGAAGATTACTGGTCCTATGGAGTCGATCCAAGAATAGACCATCTAGATCTCTAAATGAACTAAAATATCTAAAAAAATAAAATAAAAAATGAATTAATAGGGAAATTGGGAGCCACTAGTTGAACTTATCTTGATTTAGATTACTATTTTTAAGGTACTAACACACATAGGGGTTGTAACCCAATAGCTTGTGATTTCGTAATCTTCAAACTGTCTACCACTCTCTTTCAACAATTTTAATTTTACCCATATAATATAATTTTGCTATTCAAAACATCGAAATTTGAATTTCGAAGAATCTCATAATAGTAATATATTAACCTCGATTAAAAGAAAACTCCTACAACGATCAAAGAGAAATTGAAAATCACACTATTAATTAAAAAAGTACTACATGCTGTTTATTATATAATTATGAAGTTACAAATTATATGTATAGTGTATGTTGTTTTCGCTGCCTATCTATCTCACTATGACATAAATTTTAGAGATAGATATAGGGAAATTAAATTATTGAAATGTATAATGATCCCAGGTTATAATAAGATCTGATTTTGGTATAGTTACTCGGATAAATGTACATAGTGATTAATGCCTAGTTTCACACAGTCTGTCACTCTCAGAAATCTGCAAATCTTAATCTCGAAACCTATCCCAGCTCTACGTGAGTCTGTTAAAAAATTTAGTCGATGACATGGATAATTTCGTAAATTAAAAACTACAGTATATTGAACAGAGAGATTTAATGATGTTTCAGATTATTAAAAAAATCATTTTGAGTGGAACATTACAATAAAAATGTATTACTCTTTTAAATGAGACGAAGGAAGTATAATCTTAATTATATTTACTTCTTAAATAAGCATATCAACACACTACAAACCAGAAAATTTTAAATATAGGGAACTGCCAGGAAAAAGATTTCAAACTGCTAGGAAAAAATATCTGCCTACCTACGTGTCATCATATAAATAACTAACGTTATTTTTTTACTAACGTTATATTCATGTGTATATGATTTGCGGTTGTTATATTGGATATAATTTCACCAAAAATTCATCAAGAGATAGTTATAAACAAATTAGAAATTCATGATGGCCGGCGACCTTCGAAAATCCATAATTTTTTTTACTTCAATGCATTTAATTTAATTTAAGTTTAACAATTCAACAACCAAAAACAAAATGCGAACACTATTGTTTTATGATAGATTAAAGATAGAGGATTTAAAGTTCCAATTTTCTTAGTTTTCTCCATTGTACAAGTATCTTTTGAGTGGTGTACATAGATGATTAGCTACTAAACAATATACTTTCAATATAATCCAGCTTCCCTATACATAATGAAGGATTCATTATAATTAATTATTTTTTAAAAATATTTTATATGTATGTACCCCTATGAGATGACACTAACCCTTGTCTTGCGGGGATCTTGGCATTATTAATTTTTTCACATTCTATTCATAGGGACAGACTGCATAAATTTATCTTTACGCCCTATGCACCCTAATTCCAAATAGAATTTCACAAATTCTCTAGATGAAAAGAATCATTTGTCTATGGTGTCTGTTGTTATTTGTTGAGAGAGATTCCTCAATCTAACATCATGTTTCATTTTCTTTATACAATAAAGCATTTATTGCGTTACACATTAATATTTGAAGGTAAGTTTGAATGTTTGAAAATCAAATTTAGATTATGTAAACCTAATCAATAAATTAAGGAGTTTGGAGACGGTATAGTTCCGATTAAAGAACTTCTAACATAGTTACTGTCCACTGAGTTAAATACTAATCGTTGACTGAATTAATTTCATATGAATAAATTAAATAAAAAGAAATTCACATGTTTAAAGTCACTTATAGGAATATTCTAGGGCGGGGGAAAAATATCGAAAAAATGATATATCGCTCGTATCGTATTGAAAAATATCAAAAAATTATCGAATTTTCGATATATCATAATTTTCGATACAATATGATACCGTATCGTAAGTTTTCGATACGATAACGATATGAATTTCCTTATATCGCGATATATCGTTTTATATCAAATATACGATATATATAGATATTTTCGATATATCGTTTTATATCGAATATACGATATATATCGTATATATCGAAACATATTGAAATTCAATAATATTAAAATTTAAAATTATAAATATATATAAATTCATTTAATTGTACTTGGTTGTGTTGTATTTTGATTATGGAGATAAGAACACTATTAATTTTACTGTGTTGACGTTTTATTAATTTTTGTGTGAATTTTAAGTTTTGAAATTATAATTTTCAATATACAGGTATTCGATACGATATCGATATTTCGATATATCGTACAGAAATTCGATATATCGATATATCGAAATTTTCGATATGATAACGATATGAAATTCTTTCATATCGATATTTTTGATATGATATACGATACAACGTTTTCGATACGATATCTCGTATCTACCCACCCCTAGAATATTTTGTGTTCTTCGTATTGTTTAGTGTTAAATTTCTTCTGCCAAGTGCAGTCTCAAGCAGAGTACATACTTTTTTCCAATCAAATAAACAAAAGAATTATGAAAAGTGCATTTTTAGCTCGTTTGGAGTACTTGTTGTAAGAATGCGACTCCCATCATCCCATGATATATAGTTATAAATCTGACTAAATTATGGAAAAAAGAGAGCTAAATAACAAAATTTAAAGTGGCCATCAATCGTCATCACGATGAAATCACATTTAACAAATATTAGTAATAAATTTTAATTGAGAATATTAAACTACACTCGAGTGTAATCTATAATCTTATTTATATTTGATTCATTATATTCTAAACTGTTATTGAATGCACGTCAGACCTATACTATTTGCTGATTTAACAAATATTAGTAATAAATTTTAATTGAGAATATTAAACTACAATGAGTGTAATCTATAATCTTATTTATATTTGTTCATTATATGCTAAACTGTTATTGAATGCAGATCAGACATATACTATTCGCGTGTAACATCATTTTCCCAGGCCAAATTCCAGGTACCCAGGACCCATAGGGCATACGTTAGACCAGACCCAAATGCGGAGCAAGCTGGGTCATAGCCCCATGGCTCCGTGCACACCAACAGTAGACAATCCGCGGTTTGAATCCCTGAAACGCGATGCCCTTTGTCGCGGGCTAGCCAAATTCCAAAACCATTTACTATATTTCACACCAAGATTCAAACGAGTCCAACACAATTATACTCAAACATCGAAAATGAACCATTAATTGTATGTATTTTTTTCTTCATAAAAAGGTCATAATCTCCATGGACAAACTCAACCAGAATCCCCAAAATTCAAAGCCAGACACATATTTCCCACTGGCTATTGATAAACCCTAGTCGAAAACAGATTTTCAAACATAAATCCATCGAAAAATCAATAGAAACCCTAAAATTAACTAACAAAAACAACCATAAAATAATAAAATGATCAAGTTAGACAATTTTGTATACATATCCCTCAACCCCCTCCCCCAATTCCCAATCTATGTATCATTCCACACCGTAAACGTCGAAGCTCCATGCCCCGCCGCCGCCATATTACTCCCCCTCGCCGGAACCGCCGTCGGAATCCAATTCGCCGCTGTGCCTTGATTCACACCACTCGATTGCTGATTCTGGTAATAGAAATTCATCTCCTCATAATCCAGATTCTTCGAATTCCCCAATTCGTGCCCAAGAAATCCATTCTGATTTCCATCAACAATCACAGTTCCCCCCATCACCGCCGTAGAACCATTCCCGTAAACGACGCCGTTTGCTCCTTCAATGGATGAAGAATCCAATCCCATCATGTTGTGGAGAACCGAATTCGGCTGGAGAAAATTGTGGGTGAGGTGGTGGTGGTGGTTGATCTCGTTGTAAACATCAACGTCGTGCTCCGGCTTGCACCAGAGCCGTTGATGGGCGGCGCCGTAGGGGTAGATCAACGGCTGGGGCTGCTGGAAGGCGATTGTGGGCCATGGTGTGGTTGTGGCGGCGTAGCTCTCGGCGAGGTGCGACTCGTTCGCTCGCTGAAGGGTGAGAGCCATCTCGGCCTTCTCCGCGTCTTTGAGCCGCTTGGCCGCGCCGCCGATGGGGAGAGTGGTGCTCTCTAGAATGCTCTTGACGTCGTAACGGTTTATTTCGAAGTTAGTAACGGCGTTTAGGCCGCGGAATTTGATCGCCGCAGTGTCGTAGGCCTCTGCAGCCTCTTCCTCCGTACCTATATGCAACAAACTAAGTAATTAAATGATTTTTTTTTAAAAAGGAAAACGTTACATTTTTTATGAAAAAAACGAAAATTAAAAGTGAAATTTTTTTTCTGAGACAAGTAGATACTTACTGAAAGTTCCTAAGTAGAGGTCTTTGTTTCCAGCTACTCTTCCAATTCTAGCTTGCCATCTCCCATGTTGGTGGTGTCTGAGACCATATATCTATAGTTAGTTTACGCGACAGGGTACGATATAGGGCTCAATCTTGACCGGGAAAATCTTGAAAATATTATTTGGGAGTTGATTATACCTTGTAACACCTCTATACATGGATGCACCTCTGGAGAAACCACTGCTTTTTCTGGAGAAATTAAATGTGAATTATTGATATGCATCCAATTGTGTTTGGAAATTAGAAAATTACTTAGGTAATTTATAAGGTTTTTACCTTCTCAATGATGCTACATACTCTTGCCTTGTCATATGCTTCATATCCTCTATCTCTTTCTCATAGTTACTCATCTAAATAACATCACAAAACTCATAAATTTTGTTACTCAACTTATATATACTTAGATACCGAATTTAAATTTAGACAATGAAGATAAAATTACTCACTGGAAAATTTGTAGTTGTGGTGGTTCCCCAATATTTCAGTGCAGCTAAATCATAAGCTCGAGCTGCCTTATCTTCCTTATCATAACCTCCTAAAATAATAAAATATTATCATTATTCAATCTGTTATATTTCAAAATTATTAGTAGATTATTACTATTACAAAGGCCAGACTTACCCAAGTAGACTGCAGAAGCATTTCCAAAGCAATTCAAACCCCAATAAGAAGACAAACAAAGAGTTAAAATCAATATATCTTGAAAAATTAAAGATTTCAATAATAATGGCAGACAGCTTCTCCTTCATACCTTGCCTTCCTTTACGAGTCTGTCCCTCTCTTCTGCAACTGTTATCCCACAAATGCGCCTCATATCTCCCTGTCCATCTATGCCTACAAAAACAATCAATTTCTTTGAAAAATAAAAAAACCAAATACAAGAAGACACCAAATACAAACCTCGTTACTCCTCGGTAAATAGAAGTCCTTTGTCCGAATGTGTCAATGGACTTTCTCGGCACTGATTCTGTTGCAACAGCTGCAGAGGAAGAAGCAGCAGTATGACCCTCAGTTGCTAATTTGGTGTCGGAAGGTAGATGTGTGGTTGATTGAGAGATTGAGAGAGAGAGTGATTGAGCTGAGGCGGCGGAGGAAGGCGGCGCCGCCTTGGTCTCGCCTGCATGAGGCGCCGTGGGGTTGTTTCTGAGCCATTTTGTGATCATGGAAAGGCCAATTGTGCTGGTGGTGGTGCTTGGATTTGGATTTGAAGTGGCTTCATTTTCTTGGTAGATATTGTAACTGTTTTCTTGATGAACACCAAAGAAATTCTCTAGCTTTGGGCGGTTTTGATCCTCTAGATTCTGGCTGCTGCATGAGTATGTGTTTATGCTCATATTCCAATCTGAAAAAAAAATTGTAAAAGGAATCAGTAATAAAAAAAATATGTATGAATTAATGGGAAAGACTTGATTTTTGTGTGACCTTGATTGGGATTGTTTCTGTTGAAAGCTTCCATGATGCCAAAAGGGGGGGCAGGGAGATTCAGAGAGGGGATGGGGGAATCTGAGGTGAGGTGATGATCAAAGCAAGATTCCTCAGAAATTTGTGTGGTTGAGATTTCATCTGAGTTGAAATTAGTTATGTGTGAGGTCTGTGGGTGTTGTTGATGATCTTGGAGCTCTTGAGGAGATAGAGAGAAGCCTAGCCAGTTCATGGAAGCCATCTTTTTTAAAATATAAGGGTTTTCTTTTTGTTTTTAAGCTAGAAAAAGGAAATGGTGGTAAAAAATTCAAGGGTTTGTGGAGATTTGGAGAAAGAGTTGATGAAGAGGAAGGATATGACCAAAAAATGACAGAAAAAAATTCCTTTGTTCCAAAGCAAAGTGGGGACATATACACATATATATATGCACAGTCTCAAATACACATGCACACACAGTGGAGATTTCTATGCCCTCTCTCTCATAAATGGGCTGCACTGTAATTGAAGGGCAGGCTGAAGAATGACAGAAATGCCTGGGTGTTTCTGGAATTTAAGGTGGAGTGGATAGGATTGAGGAGGGGTATGATTGTCTTTTCATGAGGGATGAAAGCTGGCTACAGTGAAAGTTAAACAAGTGGTGAAAAATGTATGAAAGTAGATAATGTAAATGTGTTACAACTTGATCATAGCTAGCTAGCTTTAAACTTAATTCAAGCCCACCGACTCAGCCTATTTGAATTCTAAGTTAGAAGCATGCACCATTAATTAATTTTGTAATTATTGAATTGAGTTGATTAGGGTTTGGAACTAGTGCTTTGGTTAGATAAAATTTAATGAATATGGGTGGAGACTTACACAGGCACCAATGTAAAATTCTACTGTGACCTGCTGTACAGAAATATGGTGAGAATATACCTATAATTTATACATATGCATAATATATAAACATGAAATTGATTGTTTAACATATAAAAATGTGGATTCGAGCATAATCTAGCACTAAATTATGATAATTAGTTAGCTGGGTGTCTCGAAACCCCAGAATCATAAAATTTGAAAGCCAAGTACTCTATCTCTATATCTCTATTATGTTATGTAATTCCGAGATTATCAATTTAAATGATATGAACGCAATTATCGTCTGTCATTAAATTTGATAATTGGGGGTTCTCAAAAACCCTTAATCATAAGTGTACAAATTCACGACAAAATCATTTGAAATCACTCCAAAAATGACCTTCTTGGAATTACATGACATATTTTTCGCAAGTTCATACATACAAGAACTAATACAAACATTGATTACAACACAAAAAGAAAGATTCAAAATCTCACACTATTCCATAGTAGCAAGACACAAGCAATTGTTGGTATCGTGAGAGCATGATTCTCATACTCTATATAAGTAGATAGTACTAAAAACAAAAATTGCATATGAAATTAAACAAATTAAGTAATCATCACCCAATATATGGTTTGAATATTGATGAATGTAGTGTACAATTATAAGTAATTACATCGTCCAATTGAACTTACGTTGCTATTTTGATTATAATATTTAAACTTAGGGTACGTAACACATGGGGTTGTAACTCCCCAAAAGCATGTGATTTCGTAATCTTCAAACTATCACAAAAAACTGTTCAACTCTATAGAATTTTATATATATCATTGTATTGAAATTTATGGTCGTCGTTTCTAAAAATTAAATTATGCTACTACATATATGTCTAATCTCATCTCTAGTTTGGTTGTTTTTTTGGTTGTTTTTTCTTCAAAACTCAGCCCATGTATATATTGGCTCAATATGTATTATACATCTAATTGTACATTTCGATCTCACTACTACTATTCTGTCTAATGAACTGGACATTACTTTTGACTTATCTCATACTCCTATTGTATCTCAGTATCTTCTTGTCAACCAAACCGAACGATGCCATAATCGAATATCTCATAGTAGTAGCTAGTATGGAGTTTATACATTACATTTTGCACTTATTACTAAGATATGAAGATAGAAGAACAAATAATTGAAGCATATCGATATATAATAAGGTCTCCTATAATTACTCCCATGTATCTATGTATCTATTGATTGGTGTCTATATGGACACAAGTCCTTGTCACTGTCAGAAATCTGCCACCCCCAATCTCCAAACCTACCCTTCTTATATGCCTCTCATCATATGCATTTCACTTACATTACAAAATTATAATCTTCAACACGTTTTAATCAATCCACGTACATTCACTAATAACAATTAATACTCTAAAATAGAAATCTTGAAATTCCCAAAAAGTTTGGTAAAGAATTTGAATAACACTTAATAAGCTTAAAAGTAAAGCTTGAATTTTGTTTAAAAAGAAGTAGATCTTTCAATCAATTTGTATATAAATGAAGTTTAATTAGGGCAAAAATATATGAAACCTAAACATATACTCCACCCATTCGTCTACCTTTTTTTATATCCCAACAAAAATGTCACAACTCCATTTATTAAAAAAAACCATTATTAATATTTTAACTATTTTTTCCCTTTTCATTATTATTTCAATTAGTACTTTTTCTATCTCCGAGTAGCACTACATTATACAACCGTAAAGCCTAGCACTAATCAAACTAATTTGACAAGCAATATTGCTTTACTTTAGTTGAACAATTGAGTATTTGTTCCCAAATTTCAATTATATATGCGATGAATCAAAGAAAACGAAGGTAAATATGTCTGAAATTGAGTAGTGTTTTATTTTAATTTATTTTAATCTATCTCCAATTTCAGGTGGGCATGACAGGAAAATGGCAGGCTCTACATTGAAACTACCCATAACTTTATCTCACACAAAATCCATCCAAAATTCCACATCACATTCCACCATTTACTATTCAATCTTCTCCCCCCGCTGCAGACGGGGGACTCTCTCTCTCTCTCTCTCTCATCGTATATATACATACATATATTATACAAACCATGATGTGCTGTGGTGGTGTGCAGACAGCCATAACTGATGCATGGCCTGACAATATGGCGATGTATGCATATATGTGGTACTTATAAATGCATGCATGAATGCATAATTATTTAATTGGATAAAAATAAGAGTGAAGTAAAAACTATGTAGGTGCTAGCTCCCTATTTGAGGACACTAACCCTTGTCTTACGCCCTTGGCCTTATCATATTACCTTTTTTATCCCATCAAATATCTTGTTTAACAACCTCTTTATGCATTTATTACGTTATAGGAGTATAATTAACTTTTTCATCTTTATAGTAGTGCAATATTTTCACAAGACCCTTTTCATAAACGAGAGAGAGAATCGATAATTTGTCTTTTATGACCCGTATCTCATTAATTTATATGTCATATAGGATCAAATTAGATTTATTTTTACCTCAAAAAAATGATCAAAATAGATTTAATTAGCTGATCTGCTGCGTCGTTGTTGATTGTTTGATAGCGTATATGGATATTTAATTTTGGAGTTTGTATGATTTTCTAGGAAAGGGGTAGATATATTAATTGGCCAACTAGTAGTGATTTATTAATCACATCATAAATAGAAGATATATTCGAAAATGGCATGTACATATGCTTCGTAGATACATATATATTGGATCGGAGACCTTCCTATACCTAGTTACGTCTCATTCGATTAGCTAGCCTAATAGCAATATTATATATTTAATTTTCATAGTAGATATATTGGAAAGAGTGATGCTAAATGGTCCTATTATGACCGGCCATAAAGAATTAATTTAGTCCACTTACATATATAAAAAATCAGAATTACCGATATAACCTTATATGCGTGTGAATGAACTTGTGAGTTGGTACTTATCTTTGAATTCTATTATGTAAAACACATTAATATCACGAATTACTGTATACGTTGAGCAACAATCAAGAAATGACAGTAGTAATAAGTTAAGTAAAAACTACGAAAGAGCAACACTAACATGTTGAACAACAAATAATAAAAATGATATAAAAGTAAAACCAAGTAATATTAAACCGAAAATTTGAAAAAAATTATTTTTTTGCTATTTAATCAATTTATGACGGGCCATAATATGGCCACATATTTGCTTTAATAAATGATGATATATCTCGAGAGGTGGAATTCAAAAAAGAAAAAAACACTATTAAGTTTGACCGTTGAAGAAGAAGAGAATCAAAAGACGGTAAAAAAACACATGGGCATTGGGCAAAAGGGTAACATTAAAATTAAAATTAAAATAAAATAAAATTTACTATGAATGGGCATTCGATGATAAGATGGTCAAAAGAAAGGGGAAATAGTAATATAGTAGCATTACATATGGTAACTAGTAAAAATTATTATCTCGGTAATGCAATCATAATGATGGCAGAAATTAAGCTTGTCTACTACATCCATGTGAGATATAACTGCTTCTGCCCTTCTCTTTTGACCTTCCTCTCTCTCTAACCCTATAGCTCACACATGAGAGAGAGATTTAATTTGTATCAATAAAGATTAATGCACTTTAATTGGTTTTTCATTAGTAAAAACCTACTAAATGTACAAGCTCATATTAGTATTTATCTAGTATAGTAGTATTAATTTCTTTACCAAACATTCATCCTAGAACTATAAATTTAAGTAGTTGTCTAACGTGCTTTAACAAAATAATAAATTTGAAATACATAAATTAAATTTTGATACACTCCTTAAAATTGTGTAAATTTTGAGAGATTGAGTTTCACTAAACCTAGGAGTTGGTTTGTATCAATAAAGATGTTATACATTTGAACGACTAAAGATTAATTAATGCACTTTTGTTTTCAATTAAGTTCAATTATTGAATGACAAATAATTAAGTAACATTATACTAGTAAAAAGATGTGACACTACATATTAATAATAATTCCAGCTTCTAAAACATTAAATATAATAAGTTTAGTTGTGAGTGTTGTAGTGGTTTTACTAAATAGCCCTTTTTACAGCAAAATTTTGTTTTCGATTCTTTTATGCATTTATTTATTAACCAATCTATATTAAATTGCTACAAGTCTTTATTCATTCATTCCTCTTCAATTCTTTGCGGGAGAATTTAAAAAAAATTCTCCACTCTATGTTCCCACATATCCTTCCATGAACCAACAATCTGCTAAATTCCCAGCTTTTAGTCCTTTTCTCCTTTCTGCTAAATTTCAATTCATCTAATTCTAAACTAACCCAATCAAATAAAGTTAATATCTAATTCACTATATAGACTCAAATAAAATAATTTTTTAAAAAATTATTCTATTTATTCAAATCAGTCAAAAAAGATAATAACCTGATGAAAGGAATTAGTAGATCTCTATTTTAATGTTAATATCTATAATTGGTTAGAATCTAGTAATTAGGTGTATGATTTTTTTAAGAGTATTTATTTTACAAAGAATATTCTTACATATTTTAATTAAGAAATGATCTAATAGTTTAAAGGAAAATGATATGCTACATACGTGAACACTACTTTATTTCGACGCACTTTTAACATTATTTGTTTTATTTTATATATTTAGTTCAACTTTAATACATTAAAAATATTATTCATATTTTTTTATTTTATAATAAACTTTATAAAATTATGTTTATATTAGGTGGCGTTAATTATATATTTGATCCTTAAAGTTTAACTAGAACAACATTTTATAGTAACATTTTTTATACAATTTGATAACTTCTTGAGAAGTTACTCGCATTATACTACAATAAGTATAAAGCGTTATCGAAAGTTGAGGAAAATATAGATGGAGAATCAAGGAAGGGTAGATTAATCTTGAAATTTTTGATACTTTCCAAGTGCATTAAATTTGGTTGGAAAAATCTAATTATGATCAGTCATAATATGACCATTTAGCACCACTCCTAACATAAATACTACTAATATATCATATATAACCATCATATTAATTTCATTACCAAAAATTCATCCTGGAGCTATTAATTCAAATATTTTGTCTAACTTGCTTTAGTAAAATAAAATTTGGACAGAGAGAGAGGAAGTGGTGGGAAGTGGGATTGTGTTGGAGAAATCGTCGGAGAGCACCCGTGCCTCCTCGGAAACAATTACTATCTCAAAATTAAATAATTCCCACTTATTATTATTATTTGATTTATTTGAGTTGAGTCATTATTAATTGCCAATTCTTTGCACAGTCTTCAGTGCATATCAATCCTCCCTCTTTCTAAACCATAATCCAAGATAAAAGTGTCACTTTATTAATTAGAGAGCCCAAGAGGCTTTGCCCCACGCCATTTCCATTTATTAATGTACCTTATTAAACCAAAGAAAATATCTTTTTCTTTTTTCTACTAAAGCTTAGATCCATATCTAAATGGTACTACTCCTATTATTATGTTCACTACTTATTTCCTATTTTTGCTTCTGTAGTTGTTGTACCAAAATGTTGTTTGTATTTTGTGCATCTATTTAGAAACATACCACAAGATTTGTCTTGATCTTAGGAATAATAAATTAATGGAGAAAGGCTAAAAATGAGAAAACTTCAAGAGGTAAATTAAACGGCTAAACATTAGTTATAGTACTGTATTAATTAACCTTTATTCCATGGTTCTTGACTGTGAACTCCAAACTGTTTTACTATTAAATAAACTTTATTACATGTTTGTTTAAGTTCTAAATTGTACAAATTATAGTTACTTTTTTAGGCGTAATTTAGTAATTTTACTTTCATTGTAAGTGCATACTGGTTAATTTCTCCTTCAAAGCTCCACTTTTACGAGTTTTGTTAGTACTACTAGGGCTGAGAAAATATACCGAAATACCGCACTTGCCGTACCGAAAAAAATACTGAAAATACCGAATTTTTGGTATACCGTACTTTTCGGTACGGTATTATACCGTACCGACAGTTTTAGGTATGGTAAAGGTATGCATTTTGTATATACCGCGGTATACCGCGTTATACCGCAATTGCGGTATATACCGTAAATTTACGGTACATACCGATATAACACGGTATACCGCAAATACGGTATATACCGTAATTGGCGGTATATACCGCAGATATACCGCGGTATACCGCAATATGCGGTATACCGAAATCACGATACGGTATACTGAAATGTCTGTAAGGTAACGATATCTAAATTTTGGTATACCGACTTTTCGGTATACCGGTATGCGGTATACCGAAAAAAGCGGTACGATAAATGTAAGGTTTTTGGTCATACCACACTTTTTCAGTATGGCAATTTTGGCACGGTATACCGTACCGTTCCAACCCTAATTACTACCTTTTTTTTCTTTTACTATTCAATCACAAGTTTCCAACCAAGAATTGAAGAGTAAATCTTTCGAAAATATCAATGACATTCAATCATATTGGTGCACTTTTTTGCCCTAAAATGAAAATAAAAAAATGTAAAAAAACTAGTAATCCGTTGGAAATATCCTCTTGTATTAGTAGACACAAATACGGGAATGCTCATTTAGATTCATTGGTTTTGATGAATATTGTGAGTGTGTGTGTGTGTTGATTTGATGATCAAAACTCAAAAACACCTTGTTGGGATTCTCTACCCTATTCTTTTGACTGGACCACCCTTGAAAATACCACCTCCCCAATCCCTCCTTTCTTTCAATATATACACACACTCTATAAAATAATATTATATACTTATTATAATATATATTTTTATATGACATGATAAAGTAAATACTCCATGTGTCATAATTTATCCCAGTTTTCCATTTCGGTCCGTCCCACATAATTTGTCTCATTTCACTTTTACCATTTTTGGTAGTAGACCTCATATTTCTATAACTCATTCCTACTCACATTTTATTATAAAACTAATATATAAAAGTAGGACTCACATTCCACTAACTTTTTCAACTCATTTTTCATTACATTTTTTAAAACTCGTGCCCGGTCAAAGCGTCCCAAATTATATGGGACGGAGGGAGTACTAAATTGTGTGTGTCGCCTACTCGTGCATGGCCTATTTGCACGAGGATATTACTTTTGTTAGAAGATTCTGCATGAACTTTAGCCATGATTTTAATATTTTTACCTTTTATTAAAGCATCATGTTTCTAAATGATTTTAATTAAAGATTTGCTTTTAGTGAAAAATCATGGCCAAGATAAATATTTGTCCTATTTCGAAAAAAATGACGTGTGAGTGAGATGAATAAGATACTATGTGTAGTAGAAGAAAACAAACTAGTGCTCTTGAACTTATAAAATCATCACATGTAAACATGCAAAGCCAAAACAAGTCTTGTTCTTGAAACCCTAAAAGTAGAAGTCGTGTGCGTATGTATGTATATATATGTGTAGATTTATTAATTATTTCTATTTATGGCTTAGCTGATAGTACTTGTTTGGTGCATGCATAGAAAATGTATATGTGTTACCAACGGGTCGTAGCGCAGTTGGCAGCACGAAGTTGTGGTGACCTTGCAGTCACGGGTTCAAATCCAGCCACCCGCTGGGAGACTTTCGGTCTTAATTCGCAAGTCCGGTCGAGCAGGATTAGTCTAATTCCATTAAAGGCGGATTCGGTACACCTGTGGTCAAACCAAAAAAAATAAAAATAAAATGCATGTGTGTTTATTGAATTCTAATTTATAAATGAGAAAATATTGTCATTTAAACCATAAATTTTAGTTGTTTTGTGCTTACTCTCGTATCTTTTGAAATAAGTGAATTACACCATTAGTTTTACTATCATATATAATTCGCAATGTATGGACTCCCAAGGACGTGTGCAAAAATTTATTCTTATAATGCCTATATAGTCTCAATTTCGACTTCTGAATTCCAAAACACACACACACACACACACACACACACACACACACACACACACAAATCGGTTATTCTATCCTTACTGGGAAAAAGATTTAAAAAAAACATGTAGCAAATGACTGTGATCTCTGCGAAACTCTACAAACTTCTTGATTTCACAAACGTGCATTCGGAGATAAAGATAGCAAATTAGTATGTTTACGTTACACAGTAAATTATTAAAGTTATACACATAAGATTTATTTGGAGATAAAGATAGAGATAATCAAATTTACAGTATGATGGCTTAATTACTTGCAAGATTGGTTTGAAAATACTAAATCTGCATGCACCACTTTTGAAGTTTTGGACTTCCTTGACTTCACTTCCTCTGTAGAAACTCCCAACCATTTCTTGATGAGGTTATACACATTCTCGTCGCATAATAGTCCCCGGTGAGTCGCACACACCCCAACTCGTTCCACAGCTTCAAATTTATCCGCCTGCACAGCGCAGAGGATGCGTTTTGGTAACTAGAAAGTGCAAGAATTGTCGAAATGGAAATGGAACGGAAGAAGATATTGTACCACTGCTGATTCAGAGGGGACGGTTCCGTCTCCATCTACATAAGAGTATTCCGGCTGAAACAATTGGAAATACACAGAGGATGAGAGAATATACCCGGCTCTTAAACTTGACATCCACGAAAAAAAATGTACTAAGACTTAGACTATAGATCGAACATAAGAGACGACTGAAAGAAGTGTGTCTGCTTACCGTTGAGTGACATATCTCAGAAAGCTCGTTGATGGGAGATGATTCTGAGCCATAGCTGCAGAAGAGAGAGATTATGTGAACAAAAGCAATTCACAGAAAAGAGACTGATATTTTTGTACTAAAAACACGAGCTAAAGGTAAAAGCTCAGAGAGATCGCATGACATGGAACGAGACAATGTGTGTGAGGATAGTAAAGTTGTGATGTTCGAGACCTACCAAACATCAAAGGGTGTTTCAAAAGATGTTCCGTATATGTTGTAAAACGAAACACCAGTGGGGATTTCAGTTTTATTAAGAAGTTCCCGAGTGTCAGCAGCCCATTCAAGAATGGCAAAGTTGAAAGGGAGAGGTACTGTATCTCCGTCATAGTCTAGCTGCAGTATAAAGGAAACGAGACAAGGCACGCGTTTGAGCATAAAGGTTGTGAATATGCAGGAATCCGTATGCAATAATGAGGACAGGGCAACAAAAGTAGCAAATATCGAGTAAAAGACAACAAAATAATTTGGATGTTAAATTCTGTAACTGGAAACCTTGGTTGTAAAGGCAAAATGGCATGATTCACAATCCTAATTGAAGCTGTGTTATAAAACTAATTTACGATAAGACTAAAGCAAGTACCTCGTTGTTTTTTAAAGCTTCTGCGAAAAGAGAGACACATTCGTTGCAGCCATAAGATTCCTGTGTGACTGTAGCTTCTCCATCACTCGAGTTTGATCTCCATACAAGAACCTCAGGTTCTTTCTTCCAATTGAAACCGGGATTTGGTAACATCTCGTAAACAGATGGGCACTCTACCAGCTACATGCATATGAATCCGAAAAAGGTCATGTAGAATGATGAGAGAAAGCGAAGAATCATAATATATAAGTACACAACTTAAAAAATATCACAACTTTCAAATGCGTGCAAGGAATGGTTGTGAGGGCCGTTCATTATATAAGTATAATTGTATAATTAGGATATTACAAGTTGATGCATTGACCATCTTGATACGAAAAAGAAGCTTTCGAAACCATCAACGAACTGCATTCCAGTAAGTATAGAGTCGTTGATGCATCCTGGAGCACCTGTTTAATACAGTATGTAGCAAATAAGACTTCTGCTTCTATGCCTCGCACTTTTAATCTCGAAAAATGGCATCCTTAAACGAAGCAGTAAGCACGATTCTTGAAATTGGCACACGAAATCGTTACAAAATGCAGCAAAAAGATTACCTTGAAAAGGAGTGGCAATAGTAATCCATTTATTAACATATTTGGAGAACACCTGCAGTTTGAAGGAAATTACCAAATCAAGCATCCATTTGCAATGAAACTAAAGCATGTCTTTATACAGAAACAGAGAATATATGAACAATCGAAGAGTTAGTAAAGGCTAAGATACTCAGTGAAGATGAATAGGGCATACATCATTATGAAGAGATATGAAGCACGAGACGAGCAATCCACCCATTGAATGCGAAATCAAGTTAACTTTCCTTCCACCCGAAGCTTTATAAGCTGTCACCAGTCTCTCTTTAAGACCATCCATTATCTGACCAATTCTGCATCCACACAACAAATAAGTATACCAATTTCGCCTAGAAAACGTCGTATATGTATCTATATCTATAAAGGCATATGACATTTCATCTAAATGTGAATCCACTGATTATAAAAGCACATCAATGGAGGAAATCAGCATGTAAAATGATGGTCTACCTATTGCTTTGTCGAAAATCGTATCCATATCCGAACAATGTGGTGCCTTTCTCATACCCACATCCAACAAGCATCTCAATCATGTCATGAAAATGGTACAAATCGGATACATGAAGACACTTTACAAACTGGAGAGCAAGACAAGAAACAAACACAACACACACTTCAGTGAATTAAGCTGACAAAGATACTCAAACACAATCAAATTCAGAGCAAAATGGAAATAGCTAAGTAACAGAAGTAAATTTAAACAGAGCACAAAATGAAAATTAAATCTTTCTTGTGTAAGTTAGGCATAAAAAAAAATTAAAAATGACAAAAAAACAAGGAAAAAAAAAGCTTACAGTTGAAGGGTCCAAAATATCAATGGCATAAAGCCCATAATCATCTTGCGGCACTACTATTTCACTGTCATC
The DNA here is from genome assembly GCF_004379255.2 of Salvia splendens. Taxonomy (NCBI): domain Eukaryota; kingdom Viridiplantae; phylum Streptophyta; class Magnoliopsida; order Lamiales; family Lamiaceae; genus Salvia; species Salvia splendens. The sequence goes on from NC_056041.1 coordinate 1,261,858, forward strand.
ATCCAATGATTCTGTATATCCTGCACAAAAAGGAAAAAAAATACACATTAAAAAAACATTAAAAAATGCAATCTTTTTTAGAATAAAGACTATAAAACCTTCACACTACTCAAACAAATAAACACCCGGAAAATAATGAACCTAAAAAAGACATAAAACAAACATGAAAATGTAACTTTTTTTCAAGAAAACTAACTGTAAAACCTTCACACTCAAATTAAAAAGCACCCAGAAAGTAACAAACCTATAAATACATAAAACAATGATAAAAATGTAATCTTTTTCAAGACCCAGAAAGTTAGGAGCCTAGAAAAGACATAAAACAAACTTGTTTTCAAGAAAAGTAACTATGAAATCTTCACACTCAAATAAAAAAAAAATCAGAAAGCAACAAACATAAAAATGTAATCTTTTTTCAAGAAAAGTAAGCATAAAACTTCACACAAACTAAAAAAACACCAAGAAAGTAAAGAACCTGTTTCAGGATTGTAAATGGACCACAGCTTCCTCCTGAACTCCAAATCAGCTAAAAGGATCCGGACCCAAACCCGGGTCTCGGACCCGGTTTTCTTGGATTTTGAGTTGAGAATTGAGCCGGCTATACCCGACACCAGCAGAACCGGGTCGCGGTCGGCGACACTGGCCGAATCGGAGCTCCGGGATCCATGGAAGCAGCTGCGGAAGCCTCGAAACATTGCGACCCGGATAGGTATTCGGGTCGGGTTTGGAATTAGTTGGAGGCTGCAAAAAATGGAGGTTGCTAGAATGGGCAGGTGGAAGACTAGAGCTCATTTAGCACGTTTCTTTTTATCCACTTTTTTGCTTTTCCAAAATAAAAATAAAAAATGCCGGTTCTTGAAGAAACTGGATTTTGTTTTGGAGTTATGTTGACTTTGATTTACACGTGGAGACTTTATTTAAAACTAGAAAAATGTGGAGATAGGAATCTAGTAGATACGGTGAAGAAAATATGAAATACAAGTGTATTATATTGCAAATGGTTCCAAAAATATTTATTAGTGTAACGTTTGTTAAATTTTAATTTTGCATGTCACATTGAAAATATTCTTGTAAATTGACATTCAAGAAATAATTAATTTGAAATAAGAAACCAGATAAATATGATGAAAGTGATAACAAATAAAATGAAATTATTCGTATAATGATGTTGTGTGGTTAACTACAATGTAAAGTCATTTTAATTGACGTTCAGTATCACGCAAGTGAGTATTTAAGTGACATCAATACCAAAATAATTGTTGTTATTATATAAAAACAACATAAATTAATAATTCAACAATTTATAATCTAATTTAAATTTTTATGTGCAAATCAAGAATTTAACGAAATTTCATAAATTTACAAAGTTATATCCTTTTCTTATCCATTTGCACATCAATTGGACAATCCTATTAAATTATTAATGAAATGAAGCCCAAGTTCTAGGACTTTTTTTTTCCTTAATCAAGAATTATCCGCATTTTATAACATAAGTTTGGGGCCCACAGTTTAAGTGTCAAAATTTACAGCTTAAACTTGTCATTTTCTTCATGTGAATCATGGACTAGAAACCTCAAGTATTGGATATTGAAAACGAACTTTATTTTTTTTATTAATGTGTGTAGATATAAACTATAGTTTTAGATCACCAACTCCTACCATATTTCTCTACCCTAATTCTCGAGAACTCCATAAATTTTAAACTTTTGGACTATCAAAATAGAATAAAAATTAGAATATTCGTGAAAAGCTATCAGCATAGACTATACCAGTAATAAATTTAAGTTTATTTGTTAATGACTAGGACCATCAATATGTAAACACGAATTATGAAATTATCTCTAGCTATATTTATAGGGTTTGTTATGAATCTTATGACAACTCTTCTTCTTTTAATAAATAAATTTTATATTCCACTAACTCATTTTACTCATAAAATTTTATTATAAAACAAATATATAATAATATGACCCCATTCCACAAACTTTTTCTACCATTTATTTATTCACAATAATGAAGTATACTTTATGGAATGCAAGTCTTCAAATCATATTAAAATGCATTTTTATAGATAATTTCTTTGATTATTAAATTGGGCTTTTTGCGAGCAGGCCCAGTTTAGAGTGCAGGACTATGATAATCATATAGCAGTACTATTTGGATTGAGAGTTGTACATTGATTCGCTTGCAAAAGCCCAACACCAAACCCAAATTGAGCTATGAAATCTGCTCAGCAGCTGAAAATAAATTCCCCGTTTCCTCTCAATCTCCACACCTCCGCGATCGAAATGGCGGCGAGAAATGCTTTACTCAAGCACCTCAGAGTGTACGCCACCGCTTTGCCGCAGCTCCGAAACTTTCAGAAAATCGATCCGTCTAAGGTGAACTTTATTTCGTGGTTATTTTTGGTTTTTGTTTCATCTAGTGTAATTAATTTGGGTTGCGGTAGTTTTAATGTTTTATTGGTTTAAGGATTGTCTGCTTTTTGAATGTGATTAGTATTTATTAAGATGCAGATATTATGATGTTGGAAATAGGTAAAAGATTAGGTTTTGTGGTTTAGGGTTTGTAATTTCATGATTTGACAATGTGTATTGCAGTAATATTCGATAGGATAGGCTAAGGCACTGCATTCAGAGCAAAGTTTGCTAACTGTGTCGCGTTTAACTGTTTTAATTTGGTTAGTGTTTTTAGTAAAGACAATGATAGCTTACTGTCTGTAATGTTCTGAAATTGAAGTATCAATAGCGGCTTTCGGCTATTTATGGTGGTGCATTCTGGGATCAGTTCTCTTTGTTACAATCAATCGGTTTTAGTCAATTGAAGCATCTCGGGTGGCGAATTCGTTTGTTATGCACTTATGATTAACTTCATCTACTAGTTTAGGAATGATGGGCTATTGTATTGGATTTCTTGATTGATTGAGTTTGTCAAAGAACTGAGAGGTTGTATCTTTCTAAGTTGCTATAAGAAGTGCCTGTTTTAGCTTCTCTGACAGTGCATGTCTTGAGATGCATCCAAATTTATAAGCTATTTATAATTTGTGTCGTTTCGCTAGTCATATTGAATAGAAGTTTATTGGTAGCTACAAACATATTGAACATTGTCAAAGACTGATCTTCAATGAGAAACTCTGATACTAGAGACTAAGAAAGTGTCCCCAGAGATCAATCTAAGAGCCAAAGGATTCATCCTTGCATTGGTTAATCCTACTGCTTTCGAGTGGTTGAAATTGAGATGCCTCTGAATTATAGAGGAACTTTGTTGGCTCAGCCGCTAACTCGGCAGTGTCATATTTATCCCCATGAATAGCAGTAAAACATTTCATTGAGTCAAAATTTAAGGCTGCTGTGATCTTAATAAGAAGTTCATGGTTCATGGAAACATGGGCATCACACTGTTGGAATTCTGGTTTCACATTCTATTCTATTCTATTCATACATTTTTCTTCATTATTGGATGACTTTGATTTGATTCGACTAGTGACTTTGGTGATACAGTTTGATTATTGCAGGTTACCCCAACCATCTTCTTCAACCACCACCAACACCCAACTCTCCGGTTTCTATCGACCCGTCCCGGCCGCTCCACCCGATCCAAAAAGCGTGACATCGGAGCCCGCGCCCGGCAGCTCCAGAACCGCAGACTCTGGACCTACGCCCTCACTATCAGCTGCATTGCCGGATTCATAGTCATCGTGCTCAACCAATTTCAGGACCAATTGGTCTTCTATGTCACCCCCACGGAAGCCCTAGACAAGTACACCTCCGATCCAAAGAAATCCAAGTTCCGCCTCGGCGGCCTCGTCCTCGAGAACAGTGTCGCGCAGATTCCCTCGTCGCCGGAGATCCAGTTCGTCATCACCGACCTAATCAACGACATTCTAGTCAAGTACGAGGGTAGCCTACCTGATCTCTTCCGCGAGGGGCACTCTGCGGTGGTCGAGGGATTCATCAGGCCACTCAACGAGGAAATGAAGAAGAAGGAGAAGGCGCTGTTGAAGAACACTAGCAAATTTGGGGTTTCTGAGAAGGCGAGGACCTTGGAGTGCTACTTTGCGGCGACAGAAGTTTTGGCGAAGCACGACGAGAAGTATATGCCAGCTGAGGTTGCCAATGCTATTGAGAAGAACAAGAAGTTTATTGAGGAGAATGAGAAGAATGGGAAAAACGCTGCTAGTGTGAAGGCGTGATGAAATCACTCTTTCTGGTAATGATTTTTATTAAATTTTTGCTTGGAAATGGAGTATGATTTTTACATATTGGATATAGAATGGGAGAGGGAGAGTAGACTAATTGAGGTTGAGGCGGGTGTGTACTTTTTTAATGTAATAAGATTGTAATAGTGGTACTAATTGAAAAACAGTTGGCTTCATTGCCACAACAAATTTTTTGGTTTTCAAGGGAAGTAATGAATAAACTGTTTGATATCACGTTTAGATTCTTTTCTTCTCTCTGTTGTGAAATACAGGAAGAGTTCGGCCCAAATTCGATGATTATGACGATGAAGCGTGTGACTCTGTTAACAAAACTTTCAGAGTACAACCTTCTTTTAAAAGTAATAGAGATATTTGAAGTTTTAATGTAAAATTGTTAAAGTAATAGAGATATTGATATAAAAATTAATTGAAGTATTGTTAGTAATTTAATAGCTGAACAATGTTTTTTGAAATGAAAATTTTTTATTTTAAGGGATGGATCGAAATAGAAATAGTTTCTAATTTAAAGAAGGGAGAGTATTCACATGATCACATCACACAATTTTTGGCAACAATATTGGTAGTGGGAGGAAATTTTTTGGCAACATTATTGGTAGTGGAAAAGTAAAGTATTTTCATAAATGCTAGAAAAATTAGTTTTAAAGATAATTTCTTTGATTATTTAATTAGGCTTTTGTGAGCAGGACTAGGCCGGACTGGTACAGTTTCGACTTCTATTTTCTTATAAAATATTTTTAAAATTTTAAACTATTTTAGTGAAAATGATTTAGCTGTACTATTTGGATTGGGAGTTGTACATTGATGCCCAAACCCAAGCCCAAACCCAAACCCAAACCCAAACCCAAATTGAACTCTGAAATCTGCTCAGCAGCTGAAAATTCCCAGTTTTCTCACAATCTCCACACCTCCGCGATCGAAATGGCGGCGAGAAACGCTCTACTCAAGCACCTCAGAGTGAACGCCACGGCTTTGCCGCAGCTCCAAAACCCTACCGGCGGCCTGTCTCAGCTGTTCAGACGCAATTTCTCCGATGAACCGAGGGGCTCTTTCCTTGAGAAGTCAGAGGTTACCGATCGGGTTCTCAACGTCGTCAAAAACTTTCAGAAAGTCGATCCGTCTAAGGTGAAGTTTATTTCGTGGTTATTTTGGTTTTTGTTTCATTTAGTGTTATCAATTTAGGTCGAGAGCTGATAATTAGGTATACTGTTTGGATATGGAATGTGTTGAGGTACCTTAGTGTTTTATTGGCTTAAGGATCGTCTGTTTTTGGAATTGATTAGTATTTATCAAGCTGCAGATATTAGGGTTTGTAATTTCATAATTTGACAATGTGTATTGCAGTAAAATTCGATAGGATAGGTTAAGGCACTCTATTGTGAGCAAAGTATGCTAACTGTGTCGCTTTCTAAGTTTTAACTGTATTGATGAGTATTCATGGTAAAGACAATTGTAGCTTACTGTCTGTAATGTTCTGAAATTGAAGTATCAATATAGGCTCGTATCATAAATATTGATGGTGGTGCATTCTGGGATCAATTCTCTTTGTTACAATTAATTCCGTTTCAGATGATTATAGTTAATTTGAAGCATCTACTAGTTTAGGAATGGCAGACTATTGTATTGAATTTCTTGATTGATTGAGGTTGTGAAAGAATTGAGAGGTTGTATCTTTCTATGTTGCTACTGTAAGAAATGTCTGTTTTAGCATCAAAGTTTATATGCTACTTAAAATAGTTTGTTTTGTTGTTTCCAAAACTTAGTACTGTATGTTTTCCAACTCAAATCAGATAGAAGATTATTGGAAGCTGCGATCTTGTTGAATGTTGTCAATGACTAATCTTCAGTCGGAAACTCTGACACCAGAGACTACTATGAAAGAATCCTCGGGATCAATCAAAGATATATTGTTACTTGCATTGGTTAATCCTAATACTTTTGAATGGGTGAAATAGAGATGCGTCTGTATTATATATGGTTTTTGGTTGGCTCAGCCGCTAAATCAGTAGTTTCACATTTATCCTCATAGTTGCGGAAACCAGATATGAAATGCATAGCATTCATAGTTTTCATTAAGTCAAAATTTAGGGCTGCTGTCATCTTCACAAGAAATTCATAGTTCACAACTTGTCTTCTCCTCTCTTATAACATATGCATCACAGTGTTGGAATTCTGGTTTCGCATTCTATTTTTTCTTTGTTCTTGGAAGACATTGATTCGACTCGACTAGTGACTTTGGTGATACAATTTGATTATTGCAGGTTACTCCATCCGCTCATTTCCAGGAAGATCTTGGACTGGATAGTTTAGATACTGTGGAAATTGTGATGGCTCTCGAAGAAGAGTTCCGTTTCGAGATTCCTGACAATGAAGCTGACAAGATCCAATCGCTCAATCTCGCTGTCGACTTCATCTCATCCCACCCCCAGGCAAAATAATGGGATATGGACTTGATTTTCTTCTCTTCCTTCCCATAAAAGCTCTGCTGAGATGATGTTTGAATTTTTCTTTTTTCATTTTTCTTTATCACCCCATAATTTTTTTATTACTATTATGTCTCATTATCTCCAGATTCCATGTGTAATTTGGGTTTTACTTTGTTCTTCATAATTAATGTTGATGGGATACTCCATTTATTATCAAAACTCTGTTAGATCTCTCCTTCATTATAACTGTCCACACTTTGGCAATGATTTTTCACTGTAATAAATATGTCTGTTTATTTTCTACTATTGCCATTCACTTATTTTTACGCCATTTCTTTTGTTTTGTAAGAGATGTTGTGAAATATAGGAAAAAATTCACCCCAACTTTATGATGAAGCGTAACTCAAGACACTCAGTTAATCTAATTTTCTCCATTATTAATAATCATATAGTAGTAGCCTACAATTTTCACAACACACTATTTTTGCAACGATATTGGTAGTGGAAAAGTAAATTGTTTCATAAATGCTACTACTACTACTAAAAAAATGGTTTTGTAATTTTCATACATAGAATACTTTTCCAAATAGGAAGACTTTGACTTGAAGTGTGATTGTGAAAGTCTTCGGTAAATCAAGTCTTTCTACTAGTTGCGAGACTTCGTCAATAGCCACGGTTTTCCTAATTATTACGAAAAACACATTTCTTGACCCATTTTGCAGGGCACGACCAACTTGCACGAAAATTAATAGCACTACTACTATGAAAATTTTTCATTTTTTTTTCATTTTTATTAGTTCATCAAAATAGTTAATAATTTATGAAAATTTTCTTTCGATATATTATCTATTTATTTACAACTTATACCTATATAGTCCACCAATTTAGACATTTTTTATGCATATATTTTAAAAGTCATATTATAAAACTTATATCATTCACCATTAACACTGTTTCTCGTTGATAGAATAAGTATATTAATGACCCAACAAATATATTAGAAACAAGCTATTGTTACTTTTATATTACTCTATTCGTCTCAGGACTTTTTTAGATGTTTCATTCGTCTTAAATCTATTTTATTTTTTAATGCGCACTTTAATGTTTTTGGGGTGCCTCCTCCGAATTTTTTTTTAAATACTCAATTTAAATTACATTTACATGTGATCCACACATCTCTAAAAGTCATTTATGAAGTGGAAAGTCACAAAAAAATGAAGCAATAAAAAGCAAAAAAAAGTAATGCTACTCTAATGGACAAAAGAATGTCACTCAAGGAATCCTATTGGATGAACTAACGTGGTAATAGGGCCCACAGTGGACTTCAAAGTCAATTAAATTTTCCAAACCGGGGCACAATCGTAATAAACAGAAAATAAGTGGTCATAAATAAAAATCAAATTCTATAATTAAATCAAACCAGATCATAGTTACCCACTTCCAACGTTCTTACTCAAAATGGGAAAATCTAAGCATAGAATGCTGCAATCGTTATCTGTTTTTATCGTTTCACTTCATCTGCTTCGCGCTTCGTTCGCTGAGATTATATTCGAGGAGAGGTTTGATGGTACGTTGCTTACTTTTTTTCACTGTTTTGGAAGGAGCAATTTTCATTGTTCAGTGTGTTGCTGATTTAAAGCACTGACTTAATAATATGGAATTTATCGCCTTTTCAGCTGATAAATGATTATTTGAGTTAATTTATGGATTTTTTAACTTGTTTGAAATAGGATCTGTAGTGATGCTGTTGACTGATTTTTAATTTGAGTTAGCTGTTTGGCGATTGTAGTGGGTTATAGGTGGTTAGCTTCTGTGCAATACTGAGCTGATTTTTTTGTGTGGAAGTTGTAAACTTGTTGAGAGAATGTATTTTCTACAATTGCTGGTTATTATGGTGTTTTGTAGGGGTAAGAGTTTGAGTGTGTTTGAGCTTATTAAATTTTTCACTGTTCTAAAAAGTGCAATTTTCAGTGTTTTTGTGTGTTTCTGGGTGAATCACTGAATAATAATGATGGAATTTATTGCCCTTTTCAGCTGCTAAATGGTTATTTGAGTTAATTTATGGATTTGATAACTTGTTTGAAAGAGGATCTAAAGTGATGCTGATGGCTGATTTTGGATTTGAGTTAGCTTTTTGTGTGTGAAAGTTGTAAAACTTGTTGAGAGAGTGTATTTTCTTCAATTACTAGTTATTATTGTGTTTTCTAGGGGTGAGAGACAGTGTGTTGTATACACTAATGTGTGTGTGTATTTTTTGTTTGCTGTGTGGAAAGAGGGATGGAGGAGCCGGTGGGTTCACTCTGATTGGAAGAAGGCTGAGGGTAAAGCCGGCACATTTAAGCACGCGGCAGGGAAGTGGCATGGTGATCCCGATGACAGAGGTTCGATTTCCTTGCGTACAACTCTTTGATTCGATGATGATTGATGCTTGGAGCAATACATGATGCTATAATTGTCTGAATAATGCTTTTGTGTAAACTGATGATGCATACCTTGATTTGTTAAAGGTCCGTGAAATGGAATGTGATTTTGTTATTATATGGTCTCAGGTATCCAGACTACCACTGATGCTAGGCATTATGCCATATCAGCGAAAATCCCGGAGTTCAGCAATAAAAATAGAACAATGGTTGTTCAGTATTCTATTAGGCTTGAACAGGACATTGAATGCGGCGGGGGTTATATCAAACTTCTCTCTGGTTATGTTAATCAAAAGAAATTTGGTGGTGACACGCCTTACAGGTATGTAGTCTTTGCATTTCAGCTACATCTCTCCATTTATTGAATGCGAAGCTGTTTACTTTATCATGTTGTCGTTCACATGTTTTAAGTGTTTTTTTGTAAGTCTTTCCTTCTGCCAAAAAGTACATGTAAGGGAACAATAATATACCAATTCAGTAGTTATATTTTATTTTGTTGGTGTTTCCTTTACTTAGATATATGTGTATAAACTCTTACAACTAGATTTTTCATCTAAAGTTAGTTGGATCTCAAGTCCGCCAGTTTTCAAGCTTCTAACCTATTTGAAACTCTCTTTTTCATCAGCATGATGTTTGGACCTGATATATGCGGCACCCAGACAAAGAAACTGCATGTCATACTGTCTTATCAGGGTCAAAATTACCCTATCAAGAAGGATTTGCAATGTGAAACGGACAAGCTAACACATTTTTACACCTTCATTCTTCGGCCTGATGCATCATATAGCGTTCTTATTGATGGTCGAGAAAGAGATTCTGGAAGCATGTACACGGATTGGGATATTCTGCCTCCCCGGAAAATTAAAGCTGTGAATGCCAAAAAGGTTGTTATCTGCTTCTTATCTTCCAGCTGGCTATAATGTTTTCTCATTGCCCTTAGTTTGCAGGCCAGTATTACTTCACCACATCTATCAACTATTATATATGAAATGACTTATTTGTTTCCGAAACTATGATGACAGCCTGCTGACTGGGATGATAAAGAATACATAAATGATCCTGACGATGTCAAGCCTGAGGTATTACAATTTACATCTATAATGGTGTTTTCATAAGATTTTGTCAGCATGTGTGTGTTTTTTCTCTTCTTGGTCAAGATTTTTACTGGTGCATGACATTGTAGGGATATGATACTATTCCACGAGAAATACCTGATCCAAAGGCAAAACAGGTTAGTTCGGTTTACTAATATCATAACCTCGTCACATGCAATTTGATTGTGCATGGTTGTCATCAATTCTCTTGGCATAAAACTTTTTTTAATCTGATCTTAATTATTTGTATTACTCCAAGCAGCCTCATGATTGGGATGAAGATGAAGATGGAAAATGGAGACCACCAAGAATTCCGAATCCAAAATACAGAGGGCCATGGAAGCCTAAGGTATACCCACCTGCTCAGGACATCACCTACAGAGACTCTGATCATTTTCGCACTAAACTCATATTGATGGTATTTCTTCTTATCACAGAGAATCAAGAATCCTAATTACAAAGGAAAATGGAAGATCCCTTGGATTGATAATCCTGGTAAAGCACATTGTAACATTGACTCTCATTTCAGTGCTTTTGAGTTTGAGCAGTTATGTCTGGTTGTTTGAATTCTACTTATTCTTTTATATGCTTCTCGTCTTTCTCAGAGTTTGAAGATGATCCCGATTTATATGTCCTGAAGCCCATAAAGTATGTTGGCATTGAAGTTTGGCAGGTGGGTTTACGTGTTCTATTGCTACGTTAATGTATTTTCCTTTTTCAGCATAGCTGAAATTGGAGTTTCACTTTGGTGTGGTTGCAGGTCAAAGCAGGTGCTGTTTTTGACAACATTTTGATTTGTGACGATCCTGACTATGCGAAGGGCGTAGTCGAGGAAGTATTTGCTAATAGGGAGGTTGGCATCTTCTCCTATCTGTCTTAAAAGCTCATTATAATGAACTAGCTTCTAAATCTATACTGTATTTTGGAACTTTAGCTTGAAAAAGAAGCCTTTGAGGAAGCAGAGAAGATCAGGAAAGCTAGAGAGGAAGAGGTTTCGCATTAACTAAATAATGACTTATTTCATTTCTCATGAAAAGATGGACGTATAAATTTTTTTATCTCATATGCAGGAAGCACAGAGAGCAAGGGAAGACGGTGAAAGGAGGAGAAAGGAAAGGGGTTATGACAGAAGGCATCGGGACCGGTATAGGGACAAATACAGGAGGGTAAGTTTTCTTTTTTTCCAAAAATAATTCATTTTCATAATGGATAAGATTAGCATCGGTAAATGGCAGCCTTTAACACACCCTGGCTTGGTTAAGATTCATAATATAATAGTTAAGACAAGGCTCGAAGAGAGTGCTCATGATTCATTGTTGCTCAAATTACTGCCAATTGTTTTTCTTGAAGCACCCAACGTCTGAATCTGGATTTTTTTTTTCTTTTGCAGCACCGTGATTACATGGATGACGATTATCACGTAAGTATTTTTTTTATTTTACTAAATGACTATTAAACTTACATGAACCATCTAGTTGTCAATAATGGCATTGGATTCCCAACGATGCGAGTAATATTTTTTTACGAAAAAAGGCTCTGTTGTAGCAACCTACATGTTAGAACCAGCTCAAGAATATATATCTTAGTTAGGAATCTAAAGCCGTGACTCCGTGAGCAAATAATGCATCTACCTTTTGATGTTTGATCAGTGACCTTTGCAATGTCCATCTGAAAATCTAAACTCAAAGTTATGTTTTTTGTTATGTTTGGCAGGATGAACTCTAGACGCCGTCTTCGTGCATAACTGTGAAATCATTTCATAGGCCGCCTTCTCTGTCTGAAATCGTTCAAGTGTAAGAGTACCATTTTGTGTAATGGAAATTGGAATCAAAGGAAGATAAGAGATTCTTGAGAGTAATTGCCACTTTGTTGAATTGTTATTAGTCTTCCAATTCCTAAACAAGTAGTCTTCTTGTTCAGGTTGTCTGTATTCGGTAGCTTCAAACACTGCATTTAGTAGAACTAGTGTTAACACCCGCGTTGTGCACGGGACAAACGATTTTCAAATAATGAAGAAAAATTATAAGATAGATAGATTAAAAACATGATAATAAGAATATAATGACGTTTATAATTAAGAATGTGTTAATTACAATAAATATAAACAATAACAAAAAGAAAAATGCACTCCTCCCAACTCATTCTAAATCAAACATTTCATATTTGGCAAACGATACCTAGGATGTAATTGGAGTAAAATAAAATAAATTAAATATATATTAAATGAGAAGAATAGCATTGCAACATTAATATATACTAATAGATAACCAAAAAAAAACAGTAGATTATAAGTTCATAAAATGGGTAATGTGTGAGATCCGAGAGCAATGTATCGATATTAATAGCAAAGTATCGGTATTAATACTGAATCAAATATATACATATTAGATAATGTTAACCTAATATAAAAAATTTGATTAATTGTTTCATTTTAGTAAAAAAACGGTTCCATACTACTTAATTTTTGTTTTGTATGGCATGTAAGTATAGAACTAACAACGGCTGGCGATGTACATTACATATATTATTAACTTTTGAGTGAACAATAAAAATGGTCTCTTAATTATGGGTTTATCTCGCCAATAGTCCCTGAACTTAAAAAATATCGTCAGACATCCCTGGACTAAGGGTTATTTTGAAATTGGTCATTTTGACTATTTTTGTTCTGAAAATGCCCTTTTGAACATTTGGGTAATTTAGTCTTTTCACATTTTAACTTTTTCAATATGATATTATTTCAAGATGTACTAAATCTGATATTATTTTAAAATTATCTTCATCCCTTCGTCATCCTTCACTTTACTTTTTTTATTTCAATATTAGATTTAATTTTATAAAAATAAATTTAAAATTTAGAATTTTAAATATCAATAAATTATTTTAATCAAAATTATTAATTTATGTGTTGTTTCTGGTCCTATAGCTATATACATATAAAAATAAAATTATGCAACCAACTCACCTAGAACTCTTTTATAATAAATATATGAATTAATAATTTTAATTAAATATAAGCATAGGCTTTAGTATAGGTTTTATTGAGCCTACTTTTTATGGACGAACATTTACAACGGTGGACGCAAATGTTTTTTATTTTTTTTCTGCGTCCGCCGTTGAGTTGAATATGTATATGGCATGAAATATCATACAAATAATATATTTAAACACTTATTTATTTTACTTTCTTTTGCCCAATCTGACAATATCCATTCACTTCTCGAACTAATCTTTTGTAATATATTTTTCTTCATTTTAGCCCATCTTAATTCTACAATGTCGGAAATTTTGTACTCCTTCCGTCTCAATTAAGTTGAGTCTTATGCTATTTTGGGATGTCCCAACTAAATTGAGTAATTTCTTTTTTGACAAAAAATAAAACATCAAATCACATTTACTTAATTATATCAAATTTTTGTTTAGATAATGTTAATCTAATATATAAAAAATTTGATTATTGTTTCATTTTAATAAAAAAATTCCATCATTATTTTAAACTAGTAGTATGAAACGCAGCAATAGAAAAATGAAACGCAGGACTTAAAGTGTGGCATTCAAATTCTTTTTCTTCTCCCTACTTTACTGAGGATACTATATTTAACTAGTACACGTGGCTCTCATAAAACTATGAAACTTGCATTTCCAAAATTATAGTAGTAGCTGTTTACAACTGGCATTTACAAAATAGTACTAGTATATTTGAAATTTATGTACTTTGGTGCAGGCTGACTACAACTGTAAAATTTTATTAGAAAAAATGGATTTATCCTCAAAGCTAATTTTTTTATTTTAAGAATAATCTTTGATTTATAATTAGAATACATAGATATTTCATTGAAAGTTAGTTTATTTTTTAGTGCTTAAATAAAAATATTTAAAATATGCTAGTATAAAAAAAGAAAGAAAGAAAGAGATATAGCAAATTTACGATTTGCAAATGTAAGTTTGTAGTATCGTGTGAGAGCCTTCTGTGGAGTAATAAAATATACTACTACATACTTCGTGAGAAGAAAAATAAATAAAATCCCTATTTAATTAGCTAGTACAGTATAATTTTTTGTTTTATATGCCATGTAAGCATAAACCCCCAATTCCACGTTGCCGCGTAAAACAAAAACACCATCCCCAAAAACCCTAGCTCTCACTCATACGTTTTGGAAATCGCCTCCACAATTCTAAGATGGATGAGCATGTCGATGATACGCATAAAGATCAACAGGAGACTCACCATCCCCAAAAAGAGCAAAAACCCTAGCTCTCACTTATCCACCGACATAATACAGAGAGTGGAAGCGGTGTTGGGCCAAAAAGAAGGAGCGCCATCCGCGCTTATCTCAAAATGGTGCAAGGTCGACGCTATCTGTCCTCGAACGTCGAGTTTAGGGATAATCATGCTTTGACGGCTAATTCAATGTTCCTGAAAAATGATCTGAGGGTGGAGAGGAGAGTTTTAAATTGTGGAGTCAAAAAATCAGCCAGCTTCTGTATTAGGGCCGCGATGATTTTAGGAGCACGGGACGTTTCGATTTTCATGGGGCCTAACGGCACACACAAGTTTGCAGTTCTGCATGGGTCGCCTGGGCTCTTGACCCTCTGCGTTGTTGGTTGCGCAATGGATTTTCGTGCTGAGGTAAAATGTCTAGACCTCCAACATCTTCATCTTATAGAATTGAGCACTTATGGTTTTAAAATGCTCTAAAGTGGAAAAATTAGAAATAGGAAACACATAAAATTACTCAATAAACCAAGACTCTTAATCCCAATTGGGAATATAAAATTGCAAAAAGCAAGCTACACTCTCTAGATCTCGTAGGTGTTGATAGCCTAGAAAATATTTCTAGGTATGACCTTTGTGTGTTAAGTTTCCATGTTTAACTGGATGGTCTATCCATTTGTAGCTCCTCCTTGGAACAAGTTACTCTTAACTTGTTTGCAAGTCAACTCAGTCATGCCAAGTTTGAACTTCCCAACATTCAGGAGTTCAAACTGGTGGCTAAAAACCCCCTTCTAGTGCAATACTGTAAAGAGAGTTATTATTTTTTAATCTGATTCTGTTGTTATATTAGTATCTAGGTAGTGCTTGGTTAAATAAGCAGATAAACAACTGGAGATACATTTGAGTCTGTCCGAAAAGTTTTTTAAAACCTTACTGACTTAGAGTCCTAGGTTTTTGAGAAAAAAAGAATCACATGTTGTTAAGTACAGGCAAAACAAGTCGATTGACATTTGACTAGAATGAGCAAAGGAGGTGACAAGCAAGCCGTAAACACAGATAGAATGTCAGAGAGCTAAATGAGCAAAAACCTCAGCCGTTGTTTCAGAAACAACGTATCCAATTTCAAAGGAACAACAAAGACCTAATCAGAGGAATGCTATAGCAATTCAACTGATACAAAAGATATTGGAAATCATGACAAACCTCATGATTGCATGATGAAGCAAGTGCATAGCAGTGAATTCAAAAAACAAGATACAATACTACTTGATTAAAGCCTGACATATTCATCAACATTTAGAGCTACATCTTCATGAGATCCACTTTTGCCACCCACATTTCACACATGCAATAATCAAATAAACAAAAAAAATCTTATTAGCAACCTATACAATCCACTTAACTAAAAAACAGTCAAGTCTCACATAAAATTTGAGCTGGTACCTAAGGAGGTGGGATATGGCCAAGCAGCTGCAGTAAATCGGGCCTGGTTTGTCCACCTAGGCATAGATTGGCAGGCTTGCAGCACTAAGGGTAGTAATCCAAGAGCAAGCTCTTTCTTACTTACTAGGATATCCAGAACTTTGACATGGGGTATACCCTGTAGATCTTGTGCAATAACATCATCATCTTGGGGGCGGGGCATCCTCATAAGAGATCCTGACTGTTAAATGCACTTCTGCTGAGCTAAATTTCTTCAAGAGCGTCCTCAAATTTGTGAACCATGATATCATGCCCTCTGCACACTCTATGTCTAAATTGCACACCCATCCAACTGAACTTGTTTTGAAGTAATCAACTCCATGATATCATGCCCATTGAGTTAAGTTTCCCGTGCTGGAAAGTGTAGAAATTTGGGACATTGCACGATGGATTTTCGTGCAAAGGTAAAATGTCTAGACCTCCAACTTCTTCAGCTTACTGAATTGAGCAGTTATGGTGACATATTTGATGAATTAGTTTTAAAATGCTCTAAACTGGAGAATTTAGAAATAGGCAACACACAGAAAATTACTCAAGAAACCAAGACTCTTAGCCCCAATTGGGAATATAAAATTGCAAAAAGCAGGTTGCACCCTCTAGATCTCGTAGGTGTTGATAGCCTAGAAAATATTTTTAGGTATGACCTTTGGGTTAAGTTTCCCTGCTGAAAAGTGTAGAAATTCAGGACATTCACTCCAGCTTTTAGCCACCAGTTTGAATTCCTGAATGTTGGGAAGTTCAAACTTGGCATGACTGAGTTGACTTGCAAACAAGTTAAGAGTAACTTGTTCCAAGGAGGAGCTACAGATGGATAGACCATCCCAGTTAAACCTGGAGTGAATGTCCTGAATTTCTACACTTTTAATGAAGGGAAACTTAACACAAAGGTCATACCTAGAAATATTTTCTAGGTTATCAACACCTACGAGATCTAGATAGTGCAGCCTGCTTTTTGCAATTTTATATTCCCAATTGGGCTAAGAGTCTTGGTTTCTTGAGTAATTTTCTCTATGTTGCCTATATCTCCACTTTAGAGCATTTTAAAGTCAAATCATCAAATATGTCACCATAAGTGCTCAATTCAGTAAGCTTACCTCAGCACGAAAATCCATCGTGCAATGTCCTGAATTTTACACTTTTTAGCAAAAGAAACTTAACCCAAAGGGCATGATATCATGTAGTTGATTACTTCAAAACAAGTTCAGTTGTATGGATGTGCAATTTAGACATAGAGTGTGCAGAGGGCATGATATCATGGTTCACAAATTTGAGGACGCTCTTGAAGAATTTAGCTCAGCAGAAGTGCATTTAACAGTCAGGATCTCTTATGAGGATGCCCATGCCCCCAAGATGATGATGTTATTGCATAAGATCCACAGGGTATACTCCATTTCAAAGTCTTGGATATACTAGTAAGTAAGGAAGAGCTTGCTCTTGAATTATTACCCTTACTAGGCTGGTGCTGCAAGCCTGCCAATCTATGCCTAGGTGGACAAACCAGACCCGATTTACTGCAGCTGCTTGGCCATATCCCACCTCCTTAGGTACCAGCTCAAATTTTATGTGAGACTTGACTGTTTTTTAGTTAAGTGGATTGTATAGGTTGCTAATAAGATTTTTTTTGTTTATTTGATTATTGCATGTGTGAAATGTGGGTGGCAAAAGTGGATCTCATGAAGATGTAGCTCTAAATGTTGATGAATATGTCAGGCTTTAGTCAAGTAATATTGCATCTTGTTTTTTGAATTCACTGCTATGCACTTGCTTCATCATACAATCATGGGGTTTGTCATGATTTCCAATATCTTTTGTATCAATTGAAGTGCTATAGCATTCCTCTGATTAGGTCTTTGTTGTTCCCTTGAAATTGGATATCTTGTCTCTGAAACAATTGCTGAGGTTTTTGCTCATTTAGCTCTCTGACATTCTATCTGTGTTTCCGGCTTGCTTGTCACCTCCTTTGCTCATTCTGGTCAAATGTCAATCGATTTGTTTTACCTGTACTTAACAACATGTGATTCTTTTTTTCTCAAAAACCTAGGACTCTAAGTCAGTAAGGTTCTTAAAAACTTTTCGGACAGACACAAATGTATCTCCAATTGTTTATCTGCTTATTTAACCAAGCACTACCTAGATACTAATATAACAATAGAAGCGGATTCAAAAATACTAACTCTCTTCACAGTATTGCACTAGAAAGTGGGTTTTTTTTAAAAAAAAATCACATAGGATGCTTAAATATTTGTCATGATGGAATCAGCTAACCTAAAGAGGAGCCCCATGAGCAGGACACGATGTCTGGTAGAGTATTGTTTCAATGCAAAAACAATTTAAAGTCTTTGGCCTTCATAAACAATCTAGAAAGAGGTAATCAACTTACTTTCATAGAAAGTATGAGATGGGATCAAAACCAATCAGCATTAATGGATATTGATCATCTCACCATGTATTCCCACCTTATAGGCTTCAAAGGTGTAGAATTTGTGTTAATCGCTTCATAGGACGTAAAAAGCACATCAAATTTTATTCTATCGTGTTTACAAATTGACTGACCACTTCTCTTTTTTATGTGAGACGACCAAAATGCAAGAGATGTACGCTGAAAAAAAAACATGATATTCAGGCACCAACTCCTGTCATTCATCCAATAAAACAAGAGAAAACCAGAGTGAGAAGCTGTCAATGATGGAGCAATTGGGGAGAAGACATGGTGTAAAGCCATTAATTGGAAAGGAACCAAGAACATGGGAGGTTAGACAAAAAACCTACCATACGCAATGGAGGTGGGACCGTCCTTTTCATTTTACTAAATAATGTTTCATCATAACTTGATTAGATCCGAGCTCGGATGCATCACTGTCACTGACAGTGCTTTGGTGCATCTCAGAGTCGAGTATCTTATCAAGTTCATTCGGATGGCCCGCCCACCATGATGAGACAGTTCAAAAGCGAGCTTCTTGTATATGAGTGTTACATAAACAATGAACTCTCAAAATGAAAAACGTTGAGCTGAGCATGGGAAAGAAATCCAAACCTCTAATTCCCGCAGTCGCGGCGCCATAGACCGAACTTCCGGATGATTTGTTGATGTATATCATGCAAAGGTTGCACAATTAGGATTGCATTCAATAGTAATAGTACGTATGTAGACAAGATTGACGACATAATAATTTGCATTGGCTGAAATTACAATTAGTGGAAAATAGCATGCACCTCCCTCTCTAATGCTTGTATAATTCTCAAATCTGCAATTATAATCTACAAATTTTTGCATCTTGTCTGGATCAATCGTTATTTTCAAGACGCACCAAGAGCCCTATATAAAATCAAATTTCTTTCATCAATTACTACGGAGATATTAGATAACACTGATTAAAAAATAAAATAAAACTACTATTGATGTTAATCGAAGATGAAAAATGTATACTTGATTTTTTACAACTATTTTGTTCCTTCCATCTACTGCACAAACAATCATCAATAGACATGAGAGAAGCAAATAGATAGTCTTTTACTCCATGATGAAAATAAAAATCGAACAATGAAATCTATGTATTAAGACTTAGGTTATATATATAAGGAAAGTTTTGATAAAATAAAAATTAATCTTAATTCATAATCTTAAAGAAATAGTACTAAAAAAGTGTTTGCGTAGCTCAGTCGTATCTGTACAAAGCAATTAAGCAAGCTTGTGAAGATTCACATTGTTACTTTTTGTCACTTATTTTCAGATTTTAATTTTAATTTTCTCTTGTCTTCATGTATATATTTGATTTAATTTTTCAGTTGTGATTTAACGAGTTTGTATCGATGTTCGATGGTCATATGAGCATTGCTAGAAGTTACTATATGCTGCAAGATCGATATCTATTCGCATTATTGTGCAAAGCTTTGTTTGTTTTTGTTATTCTTTTAATTTATTCTTGTTATTTTATTGGTGTTGCTAATATATGTATTGTCATTTGTCACTGATCTTGATGTGCTTAATTAACTAGTCATTTTTTTAGCTTTAAACATTTTTTCATTATAGAAAAGCACTGCTCATCCTCAATTTAAAAATTTGTATCTAAGAACCATGAAAATATATAAAACAATAATAATTTGTTTCTAGTGTCTGGATATTTTTCCATTAAAAAATGGACTGATCATCCTCACTTAATTCGAAAATATATAAAGCAAGTTCAAATAATCTATTTCTAGTGTACTTGTTGTAGCCTTGAAGGTTCATCCATTCACGCATAGTGACATGAGCCATAAGCTACAAAAAAAAAGAAAAAAAACAAGGTCGTCAACTCAAGAATATATATACACCCAAAAATATAGTACTATTAATTATTAGCTCTAATAATCAATTCTTAATCACAAAAATATAATATGCATGTATTAAAAATAAGGGCAGATTTCAAGAAAATAATTAAGTTGGTCAAATTTCGGTTCCATCACACTCACAATTTTAAAAAATTCGAAGTTATATCTTAATATTCATATATGAAGTGACAAGGAGAATGCAGATTACCAGCGTCACCATAAACATCATATTCATATCTGATGTGACAATCGAAATTTGAATTTATATATATCTTCATATTCATAATCTTCATCCCAACAACATCATCATGTTAAAACACGTATATGTCACAAAACAATATATTACGTGTAATCAGCCTGAATATTTGGAATTGTGATACTTGCAAAAAATGTTAAACTTCATGTTTTTCCAGTTGATTCTTAGAATTCTCAGCTGGAACAAAAACAAACCAAACTTCATGATTTTTCCGACAATTGAATGAATGAACTTACAAGGATCGACGGGAACGACATGGGCGATATCAGGATCGCATTCATTAGTAAGTCTGTAGACAAGATTGACGACATAATTAGCATGGGCTGAAATTACAGGTGGAAAATAGCATGCACCTCCCTCTCTAATACTTGTACAATCCTCAAATCTGCAATTATAATCTACAAATTTTTGTTGCCTGTCTGGATCAACCATTACTTTCAAGACGCACCAAGAGCCCTAAATAAAATCAAATTTATTTCATCAATTACTATAGAGAAATTAGATAACACTGATTAAAAAACAAAATAAAACTATTATTGATGTTAATTGAAGATGAAAAATGTATACTTGATTTTTGACAACTATTTTGTTCCTTCCATCTACTGCACATACAATCATCAATAGACATGAGAGAAGCAAATAGATAGTCTTTTTCTCCATGATGAAAATGGAAATCGAACAATGAAATGAGATCCAAGTATTCATGTATTAAGACTTAGGTTATATATATAAGGAGAGTTTTGATAAAATGAAAATTAATCTTAATTCATAATCTTACAGAAATAATACTGAGATAGTGTTTGCGTAGCTCAGTCGTATCTGTAAAGAGCAAGCCGGTGAAGATTCACATTAATTACGTTTAAAATTTTTTGTCACTTAGTTTCAGATTTTAATTTTAATTTTAAATTTTATTGTCTGCATGTATATATCTGATTCATTTTTTATGGACATTTAATATTTGGTTTTCTTGGTGGATTCTCCTTTATCTTGATATTTATGATAATAAATAAAGTAATCTTAATGCATAATCACCAAATCTAAACTTTATGATCTTTAAATAATAAATATAAAGGCCTTACTTATAAGATTCAAATGTCAATCTCAATATGTCATTGATTTATAAATTTAATGGCCTTACTTATATATAAAAATGATCTGATTTATATTATGTAATGCACTCTCTCACGTTATGAACTAGGCGAGAAGCGAAATTGTTTTTTTTTAAAAAAAATCAATGATCAATTTCAAATATACTATTTGGTTTACAAATTTAATGACCTTTACTACCTAATCAAAATAACAAAAATTAGCTCTAATAATTAATTCTTAATTACAAAAAATAAAACACGTATATTAAAAATAGGGGAAAATTGCAAAAAAAAAACTGATCAAATTCTGATCCACTTGCACTTGGCCGGAAAAATTGTGAAGTTTAGCATTATTCACAATTGTCTCGCGAGCCTTGATTTGAGTGATATCGTATCTTTTGACATGATATCCGGAAGTTGATAAAAAAAACACTTAACAACTACCTAATCACTCGAATATTTCGAGGTGAGATGATTGTGAAATATGTTAAACTTCATATTTTTTTCAACTGATTTTTAAAGTTGCGGGCCAAACCAGAATTCAACCAAATTTCATAACTTTTCAACAATTAAAACGAGCGAACTTACAAGGATCGATTAAGACAATATTGGCGATATCAGGATCGCATTCAGAAGTACGCCTGTAGACAAGATCGATGACATAATTTGCATGGGCTGGAATGAGGGGTGGATCAAAGCATTCACCTCCTATTTCAATACTTGAAAAGTCCATTAATTTGCCGTAGTAAGCTGTAAATTTTTGCAGCTTCTCTGGATCAACAGTTAATTTTGCGATGCACCAACCCCCTAAATAAAATCAAATTTATTTCATCAATTGCTAAAGAAATTTATAACACTAAATAAAAAAAATGAAATTATATGATTTTTAATGTATACTTACTACATCTTTGACAACTATTTCGTTGCGTCCATCTACTCCACACACAATTATTAATATACAAGAGAGAAGCAACTAGTAAGTATTTTTCTCCATGATGAAAATGAAAATTGAACAATGAAAATCCACTCGTTGATGTATTAAGACTTTTATGTTATATATAGAGAGTGAATACTATAATATTAGGTGGAAAATAAATGTAAAATTCAAAAGGTATATGAGAGTATATAAAAAGTTGGAAACATTTAACTATAATTAGTTCGATGTTTTGGAAGTGATCAGAAAATAAATTCATGCATAACATTTCTTTTTGTATGTGTACAATTGGAATATTTAAAGAGATACTGAAATGACCATAATTTTCATGTATTAATAAAATGTACTACTATATTTTACGGGAGGCATGGTAAGATAGCTTTGCTAAAAAAATGATTTATCATAGCTATATAAAGGCATTAAATATTATCAGCACGCTTAAATAGAATCGAGCAAAAAAAAATGAAGGTCAGGATATTTTTAAATTGACTAAAATGCTCTCAAAGTCAAAAATTGAAAAAAATGGTAACAAAAAGTCTGAAAATAGAATAAATACAATTATTCATGGACCTTTTTTTATAGTTGACTAGGGAAATTATTACATACAATAATAAATGGTCCAACCATCGATCACCACATTCATGCAATTAAATACCTGCATTTATGTATAGAAGACCTTTTAAATTGACTATTGTTTTTACATGAGTATATGTCAACCACAATCCCTTTTATTGTGCTTTATCATCAATCAAAAGCTGATTTCCATCCAACTAAATATGTAAAAAAGCACCAATTTATTTCTAGTGTACTCGTTCGTAGAGTCGTCCATTGTTGGATTCATGGATATTGGCATGATCCATAAGCTATACAAGAAAAAGAAAAAAGAATTAACAGCAACACAAAATATATATAAACCATTCTTAATTACAATAAATAAAAATAGGCAAATTACCAAAACTAATGAAGTTTAGTCAAATTGCGATCAATCTGAAATTTAAAAATATTGATATGAAAAATCACGAAGTTTAAAAGTGTTCACAATTATACCATCGCTGGCTCTAATTAGTGTGAAATTGTTTCGTATCTGACGTGCCAATTGATATTTGGTTTTACATTTACATTTTAATTACTACTCAACCACATTATCATGTTGAGACATGTACATGTCACGTCAACAATATATATTCTACATAAACGACCTGAATACTTCAACATGGATAATCACAAGCAACATTAAACTCCATTTTTTTCTTCCAGCGAAAAAATATTTTGACCATACTTCACAATTTTTTCGGTATTTCACCATATAAATAGTCAATTTGATAACATGCATAAATACTATCCACTCACATCATCAGTTGAAGCACGTACATATCACATCAACAATATATCCACATAGACGACCTGAATATTTCGACGCGAGACATCGCAAACAACATTAAACTTCATGCTTTTCCTATCTAATTTACAAAATCACTAAACAGACCTATCTCATTCATTTCTCAAATCAATCTTTTGTATATATTTTTCTTATTTTTTTCCTCTTTGATTTCAATCTTTCTTAATCTTACAATCTCGGAAAACTGGTCTTCATTTGCGTCAATTAGCAAGGGCTAGAGATGATTTTGAATAATTTTAACAAAATTAAAATTACAAAAAAAAATTAAAAGAATTTTATGTGGTTGGGGTGTAAGCTACTTTATATATAAAAAATCCAGATGGTGAATGATGTGAAATTAAAAATGATAATAGAGGTAATATCGGTGATCATATATAACATTTCAATGATATACCTTATTAATATTACCTACAAAATGGTATGGCACTTAATATATATTACTCTGATTTTGGATATAAATATATTTTTACTCGATTAATAAAATGAATTAATTCTACACTGATCATAATGCGTTTATTTTTATTTTTTTAACTGTTAATGTATGCATTGATTTATCGGATCTACTACCTTTTCTACAAATAGTGCACATATATTGTATGCCTTTCAATTTTTTGCCATAGATTATTCGTGTTGCAACTTGATTCTCAGTCGCCTAACATGGGTGTCCCGTCGTCGAAGAGGGCGGTGCTCCCCTAAAATGGGTTGATCTTTCACCATTGTTGGCACCAATATCACATTAATTTTATTTTAATTCTTTAATTAATAAATCAATCATTTTTAAAGCGAGATAAAACATGGAGTAGTATTTGTATTTGTAATTGTAATATGGGCAAAAAAAATCATTTTATATCTTATTTACAAAACAAACTAATCTATCAAACACATTTATCCTGATTTTGTCTTATATAGTACTGCATCAAAGTTCAAACGACAAATATAAAACTTTTCTTGATTAATAATCTTATAATTATACTGTTAATTCAATTTATTTTTGCCACCCAATCAACTCTACCAACCAGCAGCCCCAATCAAACAAGCCTCTATATACAGAGGGGTAAATAAGAAACTTCATAGAAAATTAATTATATTAACAAATCAATAAAACGCCCAAAATAAACAACGCTTTCCCTTTCATTCGACCAATTTTCCCAATTCTAGGGCCAAACCAAACCCTCACACAGTCACACACTCACAATTCGCTGCTACCGAACGCGCTCACGTTCGGAACGGAAGCCATGGATGCGCTAAGGAAGCAGCTCGATGTGCTGATGGGAGCCAACCGCAACGGCGACGCGCAGGAGGTGACGCACAAGTACTACGATCGCGACGTCTGCCGCCTCTTCCTCGCCGGCCTTTGCCCGCACGAGCTTTTCCAGCTCACTGTGCGTGTTTTTTTGTGTTTAATGTTTGTTTTCTAGTTTGAAATTGATATGTTTTATGAATGAGCCTGCGTAATTTGTCAATTATTTATGCTGCTATGCGAATGCGTATAAATCTCGAAGGTTTGATGGTATTGAACTTGTGAATTATGTGGTTTTTGGATTGATAATGGTGTTTGATTGATTCACCGAATTGTTGTACATATAGATTTTTGGTGGTTGGTTGCTAATTGAGTTATTGGTTTTTGGTGTAGAAAATGGACAAGGGACCATGCCCCAAGGTGCATTCATTGCAGCTGAGGAAAGAGTATCCTTTTTTCACCAGAATTTGTTAATTTGTTTGAAGGTTATGCTGTGTTTTGTTTCTTGGCGAGTCTAAATTTAATTACGATCGAAAATTTGAAGAAGCTATTACTTGAGAAGGGAAACTTGCTATTATTTTTGATGCTATCTTAGAACTTACTTATATCCTTAGTAAAATATCCTATGGCCTTGATGGTTGGTTGCTTGTTACTGAAAGGGAAGGAGGTATATGATGTTGAACAAGAGAATGCTTCACTTAGATGCTGGATATTTTTGTTTCATAAATAGGTTGCTGTAATGAGAGAAGTCGCCAGTTAGTGCCTGGGCAAGTTTTTATGTAACTGGAGTTGCTTATAAATTTTTTTCTATGTTATGATGTCTGGCAAAGTGTACTGTTTTGGAGATGAAGTGAATGGTAGTATTGTTGTGGGATATGTAGTGTGTACTCACTCCTTAAAGTTTAGTTATCTTGTTACACTTAACTCATCTCAGATATGAGGATGCAAAAGCAAAGGGTGTTGACAATTATGATAGGGATTTAGAGGATAACATAGACAGACTTATTGTTGAGTGTGATCGTAAAATTGAAAGGGCTCTGAAGAGACTCGATGAAGAGGATGCCAAAGCAGCTGTTGCAATTTCTGTATCGGAAGTTACCCTGGTAGACTTCTTAACTCACTGTCTTCCATTTCTGGCCATCTATTGTATTAGTTAATCTTGTGGTATTGCAGACACCAGAGATTGATGAGATGTCAAAGCAAATTAAGGAGAAATTGCATGAACACGATCAATTTGGTAAGTAAAGTGTTATTCTCCCTTTCTACTTCAAATTTATGGTTCACTCTGAATAATCTTTTTGTATGCTGTGCAGTCTAAAAATAGGCTTGTGGAACCAAACAATACAGAAAATCTTAAAATAATCGATTTTTTCCTGTTGCCTGTGTCAATCCTGTCCTACTGGCTTGAACTTATCCCAGTCTAACGTGATCAAGTATTTTAACATTTTATATAATCTTGACGTGAACATAATCTATTCCAGTAAACTGCATTCTCTTAAATCTGGCTACATCTGATATTCAACTTTGGTGCTACTGACCATTTTTTGATATTATAGATCTTGAAGGCAAGACGGACATGAAGATGCGGGTCCAGGAAGAGATTGAAGAGCTAAGAACTCAAAGAGCAGATAAACAGGTTTAAAGGCTTTGAAATTTACCTTTATAGTATGTCTAAAGACGATGCAGTGGAAGGCTAACTGTTGTTTGTTCTTTAATTGTAGTCTATGCTTCTTTTGGATGCCTTCAACAAAGATCGTGCATCTCTTCCTCAGCCTATGGCGAATGCTTCGCAGGGTGCACCTATGCCTGCAGCTGTTCCAGATCCTCACATTCAGGAGATGATCAATGAAAAGCTAAAGAAAGCTGAAGAACTTGGTCAGATATTCGTTGGTTATAAATATAATCATGCTAAATATACATGATTTCTAAATAATGACTATTGAGTGCATGTCATAATGAAATGGAAAATGCTGAAGTGATTCTGTATTTCTGTTCAAACATTGTGTTCAACTTCAAACTTCAGTACTGTGTTTGCTTTTAGGTGTATTCATAATACATTACTGAATGTGCTTTTGGTATATTTTACAGGTGAACAAGGAATGGTAGATGAAGCACAGAAAGCATTAGAAGAGGCCGAAGCACTAAAAAAGGTTACAATCTGCTTTGTTAGATTACACTTAACATTTTACTGTTGAGCTAACTCTACTGAATATGAGTACTATCTTCTAACTTACTATGATTTGATCCAGCTGCCAGCTCGACAGGAACCTGTACTGGATTCTTCAAAGTACACAGCTGCTGATGTGCGCATTGTGAGTCTCCATTTCTCTATCTGACAATTTTAGTTTGATTGCCATCAGCAACAATGTTGACTAGAAAGTGTTTTAGCAACTTCACTGAAATAATTTCGGCACTCTAGAAGTGGAAATGCATGATGATGTCTATTCTAACATTAAGCTTCCCAAATTATATAGTACTATGAAATTAGAGACTGGCGCTGTATCTAATAAATTAATCTTGTACTTGCAGACTGATCAGAAGCTTCGTGTCTGTGACATTTGTGGAGCATTCCTCAGTGTTTATGACAGGTACATTATTTGTTGATCTTATAATTATGATCTACTTCTAGAATTAGGATGACAAAGTAGTTATAGCTTCGCATACTTCATCTTTTGACCTGGCAATTATACCTCCTTGTCACCAGCAGGCTTTTGGGCCCAGTTTTACGAGGATAACTTTTGCAGCTAAAGAATGTGCGTTATTTTATGTTTTATGCTTGTAGTCATGCTGTAGTAACGAGAACTCTTATTAGGATGTATTACACTTTATTAATAATTCATGGTTGTCTTGAGCTAGTTGTTAAAGTGATTATGTGAATTTGATTTTCAGCGACCGCCGTTTAGCTGATCATTTTGGTGGAAAGCTCCATTTAGGGTATATGCTAATCCGTGAAAAGCTAGTTGAACTCCAGGTACCAACGGATGATCATTCTCTCTCGCAACTATCTCTCTTCTTCTCTTTCACTTTCAAATTAATAAGGTCTTTAGCTTGTTATTGCACAACTAAAGGTAGAAATTTTGTAAATTGTTGTTTGTGCTTGCACGTAAGTATGTATTCTCAATCTGCCATTTATTAATGTTGTTGGGGTTCAAAGTTTATCTTTAATCTACTATGCGTGATCTGATGGCTTTGTGTTTGTTCAATTGATCTAAAAGTACTTAATTCTTTCAATTCCTAAGCTGGTAATATTTTTATTCAGGTGCTGCTATAATCTTTCAATTTCTTATAGAGAGTCTCACTTTATATGTCCTCTGTGAGTTTTCCTTATCCTAGTGTAAGTGTGTTTCATAAATACTTCAATTTGGATTATTGATGAAAATCTTGTTCATCCCGGCCATATTTGAGATCTCAGGAAACAAAAGGGTAAGGTAACAGCTGGTGACCATCTGTAAGTTTTCCTGGTATGACGTTTGAAGTTCTCTAAAGTAGAATTCGAACAGATGAAAATCATTTTATTAGCTAATTTGAAAATAAAAATGAGAGGCTTTAGCTGATTGGAGTTATTAAGACCGATTAGATAAAGAT
Organism: Salvia splendens; assembly: GCF_004379255.2. NCBI lineage: Eukaryota > Viridiplantae > Streptophyta > Magnoliopsida > Lamiales > Lamiaceae > Salvia > Salvia splendens. The sequence continues at coordinate 1,290,519 of NC_056041.1, forward strand.
TATGAATTTATCATGTTTTACTGTATCTAGATGCTGCTTAGGGGACAGTAATTTGCCTTTTCTGCGGGAAAAGGGGTACATTTGATGCCTTTGAAAATCAGGTTTGTTAGTCAGGAAACAGACACAATTCTTATTGTAGTTTTCTGCAAACCAGTGTAGATTCACATTTGCTTTTTAATCTGCACCGACTAGCTGTTTCTGCTCTAACCTTAGCTGGATACGCCAATTGAATATGATAATTTATCACTGTTGTGGCATACTGTGCCTTACCTTTAAGAAGGTACCAATTTGACTTTTAGTTGATAGTACACAAATGATTGATTAATCTCGAGGGTATCTCTGACGAAAACATGCTGTTTTTATCTCTCGGGTTTAGCAGCACAGCATGTATCTCTAGGGAACAGTCTTGAGATTTATACTTAACAAATAAGAGACCCAGAAAATGATTCAAACTGATAAGTTTACATTTTCTTGGTAAGATAAAACAGATATACCAAGGGGCAGTAAAATTTCTTCAGTTGGTTTGCACCTTCAGTGGGCCCATGGGGAAGAATATGTTTGTTTATTTCGATTATACTTTAACTCGGATCAACTATAATGTGTCATTTCAAATGTATCTTATTTTGGATCATTATCAGGAAGAGCGAGACAAGAAACGTAGAACCCTTGAAGAAGAGAGAAGGTAAGTAATTTTTTTTTGTTATTATCTCCTTGGACTCTCTGCTTCAGTGATGGGATTGTTGACTTTATACACATCTATTCAGGAAAAGCCTGGAGCATGAGAGAGGATCTAGCAAGGATCGAGAAAGAGTTGATAGAGGTGATCGTAAGGATTATGATCGTCGGAGCCGAGACCGAGATAGGCATTATGATCGCAACCGTGGTAGTGACCGCGAGCGTGTAAGAGAGAGGGAGAGTTCTCGTAACTACGATTCGAGGAGTCACCGAAGATCTCGTTCTCGGTCAAGAGAGCGGTCAAGAGATTATGACCGCAACAGGTTCTGTATCTAATGCCTCATCTCATCTCCTTTCACTCTCTGTGTGCATCTCTAACTGTCCCCTTTCCGTGCAGGCGTCGCGATCGGAACTAGCTGTACAAAGAAGGAAGCCCAGTTACTACTATCTGTCTACAAGCAAGCTCTGGACCTGTGGAGTTACACTTCACTTGTTCTGCATCAGTAAAGCTTGGAGAAAATCTAGTTTTGCTCCATTTGGAAAGTGAAGGCTAGGCTAGGCTGTTTGATTGTTGCTATTATTATTATAACTGTTGTCAGATTCTAAGGATTCGTGTTCGAGTATATTTCTGTTATTAGTTGAGTCGAGTTAAAACGGTTTTAACTGAATGAGAGTTTTAAGTTTAAGACAAAAATTTAGGTAAAGTTTTTCAGCTATTTGCTCATAAGTTTCCTCGACGGACTTGCAATAAATTGTTTTAGGAGTACTCCATTATTTATGCTGTAATTTCCGTTTCATTTATTTTGTTTCATTTCTTTCACTGTAATAATTAACGTTTCCTTGAGATTTTTCCATAATTTTTACGTGGTTCTGTCAATGGTCAGAGGAGGAAATTTCACTAATAATGTGTAGATGATTACAAAAAGGCTAACACCACTATTTTAGGATAGAGGAACTAGAAAGACTAAACAATGAGAAGACAAAGGAATAGAGAATACAAGCTTTCAAATGCTTTGTGAATTTTGTGTGCCTCAAAACCATTCCTCAATGCTCCTTTTGAAGGCAAATGTGGAAGAAGAAGTCCACAGTTGTTGGTTGCCAATTCTTGCTTACACACTCCAATTCAAGAGGTGTATCGTTTGCATTTAAGGAATAGCCCTCCAACACTAGTCATATAGTCGTCCTACAAGGCTAAATGCTCTAGCTAGTGCTTGTTGATGTATTGTCTCCAAAGATTAAACGAGATTTTCTTAATGTATAAAATCATCTCAAACCATCGACAAACTTGACAAAGTTTTGAGAATTGTAAAAACAATGCCTCCTAAAGATGTAGTATGAGTGATTTCTTCTAAATTTCACTAATATTTATTATGAACTTTAAGATGATACTACTAAGTAATCATCGTCTTTAATTTCTTTTTCAACAATTAGTGATTATATGATACTACTAAGTCATCATCGTCGTTAATTTCTTTTTCAACGAGTAGTGATTATTTTTCATTTGTCTTGGTATTAAGATTCTATGATATATCTTCCATTAATATATTAAGATTCTATGATATATCTTCCGGTTATACGTACAAGTTATTTTATCAATAGATTAGACTACAGATTGAGTCATTCGATATGCATGAATTTGAACGTGTGAATTGTAATTAAAAAATAATAGTAGTAATAAAATTGGAGCAGTTTGAATAATGAGAAATAAGGTATGTGTATATATAATTATATATAGACAGAATCATTTCAAAAGCGGAAAAAAATCCCCCCTTCTTTTCCCCCTTTCTCTCACACATATAAAAACACACCCATCCCTAACCTTCAGAATTCTGTATTTTAGGTCCAAATTTCCCCCAAAAATGGCTTCCACAAATCGCGCAGCAATCCTAACGATAGTAATCCTGTTAACAGCGTCTGCCGCCGCAAATTCCGATTCCCACACCTCGTTCTACGACGTCCTGCAATCCAACGGTTTGCCGATGGGCCTTTTTCCCAAGGGCATATCGGAATATTCCGTCGATCCTCTCTCCGGCGCCTTCGAGATCCGCATGCTCTCCGCTTCGCCGTGCGACGCCAAGTTCGAGACGCCGCTGCGATACCAATGCAACATCACCGGCAGGCTGAGTTATGGCCAGATTTCCGATATCTCCGGCGTCGCCGCGCAGGATCTGTTCCTGTGGCTGCCGGTGAAGAGCATTCGCGTCGATATCCCCAGCTCCGGCCTGATTTACTTCGACGTTGGCATGGTGTTCAAGCAGTTCTCCTTGTCGTTCTTCGAGACGCCGAAGGAGTGTAATGCTGTCCTCGGCGACGGTGAGACGGTGTTTCTGTTTGAGAAAGGCGGTGCTGCCACTCGTCCTGTTGAGGTTTGTGTTTTTGTAAATTTGCTGCGATTTTTATGAATAAGCGTTTGGAATTGATTTTCTGCATTTGCTCTGTCTGTTGTGGTTTGGAATTGAGGATAAATTGATTAGGTTTGATACGATTTGGATGATAAACAGTTTAGAATGCAACATTTTGTTAACAATAGTCTCAAGACGAGTTGCTTTGACTTGCAAGATGAAGATTTGCTGAAACAGTATGTTGTGTTGTAGTATATGTACTAGCTGATTTGTGTGCTCGTGTTTTCTTGTTTTTGACTTGTTGTAATGTGGTAGGGCAATAGATTTGGATCTTGATTTAAGGGTACATTAATAAATTTTGATGCGATTTGCTTTCTCTCCCGTTGTATATGGAGAATATAGTGTTTGGATTGGGTTGCTATTATTTGCAATTGGATTTGGTATTGGAATCAGTTGGTGATCTAGCGTTTATGTTTATCTTCTATTTCGGCAAATTGTAGTTGGGAAGCCTGGCTTGCATCTATATGGTGCTACAAAGCTGAGGTATAACTCATTGTAGCATTCATATGTAATCATTGGTCTGCAAATTTCTACAATAAATTGTGTAGCTGTTATTATAGTTTCCTATCCACGATTCTCCTATTTATTGGAATCATTTTACTGGACGTAAAGTATAAAAATAGTCTGTAAACTGCCCGGATAGAATGTTTTTAATGCTTATGTAGAACCACAAAGTAGGACTCATTCTCATTGGATTAGTATTTGTTGATGATTGTGTGGATTCTTTGTGGTATCTTCAATATTGGTACTGTTGCCAATATCAAAAAGCAAAATTTAGGATTATGTACTAAACTCATTGTATGACATTGCAGGATCTTCATGGCCACTTGGAGATGGAGCGAGTGACAGATGAGGGACAGAGAGCGGCTTCTTGAACCAAGAGAGAAATGAGTTGTTACTACTATGCTTGTGGTATGGATCCTTGATCTAATTACCGGCCTACGTATCTACAGATTTGTTCATTGTCTTGACAATGCAAGCAGCCATTTTCCATTTTACTGAGTGATGCAGGATAACTTAGTGAAGAGATTGTATGAATAGTAAAGTGGTTCCAAATTGTTGTTTCATTGTCCCCTTCTTTGTATTGATATAGGTATGGTGTTCCTAATAGTTTCTTGAATTGTTATATTGAAAAATTATTGATGTATAAAGTTGATGATAATTAATCTATAATTTAATCCATGTGTTATGTCTGTATAGAGCTGTTTTTGTGTTGTTTTGTTCAGATTTCTTAGCCCATTTTATTAAAGAGTAAAGATCAATTTTGGTCCACAAAAATACGAATTTTGTCCAAAATATCCTCTTTTTAAAAAATAGACTGTCATGCCACTGTGCAATTAGTGTCGACTGTTATTTTTTTGACGGAACCGTAAAAAAACTACTTCAACAACATTTTCATTTATTATTGACCTGTTTTTCAAAAAGTGAGTACTCCCTCTGTTCCACAATAAGAGTTACACTTTGTTATTTTTGGTCGTTCCAAATAAGAGTTACACTTCATTTTTACCATAAATAGCAAGTAGGTTCCACACTCCACTAACTCACTCCAATTACATTATTATAAAAAGAGTCTCATATTACACTAACTTTTTCAACCCACTATTCTTTACTACCCACTATTCTTTACATTTTTTATAATCTGTGTCCATAACAAAAGTGACTCTTATTATGAAACGGAGAAAGTATTTTGGATCAAATTCGTATCTTGATCCTATATTTAAGATCAAAATTGACTTTTGATCTTCATTAAACTAGAATTAAGACTGCAAATCAATTTTGCTATATCCAAAACAAATTAAAGTCTATATATAAATTTGGAAATGACTGAAATCACAGACATTTCAAACAAAAAAAAGTAAAACCCCTAAAAAAACCCTTCCTCTCCACATCCATGGCTTCCATCCCACTCCTCCGCCTCTCCCTCCCCAATCGCCCCTCCCCCATCCTCCCCCACCCCCTCAAATCAACCCTCCGCACACCCCTCCCCCAATTCCGCCTCAAATCAATCCCCAATTCGACAACAAAATGCTCCTACACACCAACGCCGGCCACCGACCGCCTCATCTCCGCCGCGTCCTACTTCATCCCCTTCTTCAACGGCCTCCAATACGGGCGATTCCTCTTCGCCAAGTACCCGCTCCTCGCCGCCCCCTTCGAGCCCCTAATCCCCTTGCTCTCGCTCTACCACTCCGTCCCCTACGCCAGCTTCGTCACCTTCTTCGGCCTCTACCTCGGCGTCGTCAGGAACCCTAGCTTCAGCCGCTACGCCAGGTTCAACGCGCTGCAGGCGCTCGTGCTCGACGTGCTCCTCGTGCTCCCCGTGCTGCTGCAGAGGATAGTTTCCCCCGGGCGGACCGGGCTTGGGCTGAAGGTCACGGCGTGGGCCTATTCTGGGCTTTTTTTGTTTGTGGTGGCCTGCTTTGTCTATGGGCTGGTGTCGAGTGTGCTTGGGAAGACTCCGTATTTGCCCATTGTTGCTCAAGCTGCTGGCCGCCAGCTAGAATAATGAATTTCTCACCTTTTTTTAATTTAATTTTCCTCTTCTCTCTCTTTCTTTCTCTTTATAACGTTGTTCACGCAGTCGAATAATTTTGCTGAACTATGCACCATTTTGGTTGTAATTTGGAGAGTTATGTTTGGTTAAAGCTCAGTTAAATTTATGTGCAGTATTTTTGTGTTCATCAAATGATTGACAGTTTGATGATTTGTATTTTGGTTTTGCATGTAAATCACAAAATTCTCATAAATTCTGAATTTAGGAACTTGGTGATGCAAATATCATTGCCACAAAAATTAGGGGCAAATCACAAAATATTCCAACAAACTAAAAGATCTCGAGGGTAATTTCGTCATTCCGGACCACCCAAAGAAATTAACGGTCCAGTTTCATCGCCCCCCAAATTCCAACTCCCTCTCCGATAAATACCATACCACTCCACAATTCTCAATCCTCATCTCCACACACACACACACACTTTGTTCACACAGTAAATTAAACTTCGATTAATGGCGTTGCGAGTGTACAGCGCAGCTCCGAGGAATTCAATGGTGCAGAATTTTCCGGTGCTTGGAGTTGCGGAGAAGCAGCTATTTGTGGGGGGTGATTGTCCACAGCTGGTGATGAAGAGGAGGCTGAGATTGAGCGCGGGAGTGAGGTGCAGCTTGGATGTGGCTGCGCAATCGGCGGAGGTGGGGAAGGTGACGGCTGTTACTAAGGATACCTTTTGGCCGATCGTGAAAGCCGCCGGCGATAAAACTGTCGTCGTTGATATGTACACGCAGTGGTGAGCTTATCATCTTTGCGTTTTTTAATAGTTTTTGACTCGTTTTTACTGCTGCATTGTGAGGAGTTTTGCTGGTTTGGATTAATGAAATTAGATATCAATGAGGTAAAAAAGGATTAGAGGGAAATGGATTCAACGAAGCATAATTTTGATTGATTGAGGAAGGAAAATGAAGGTTGTGACCTTTAGCTTAGGAATTTGAGTATAAACTAACTCATTGTTTCCTTGAGGTGTATTGAAACTTTAAAATATCATAAGACAATTGATAATTTCTCTCATTTGAGTTATAATTTTGCTTGATTCATATTACACTGAAATGGTGAATATCTTATCAATTAAGAAACTATACGTTTCCTTTGGTTTTAAAGGAAAATGTACATGAGGGCGGGCCTTTGCGGTTTTGGCGCATATTTGCACAAATGTGCTTAGTTGATGGTTTTGGTGAGTGAGGACTTAGGTAGAATGGAACGAGGGAGAAATAGAATGACTATTTCCATATGTTGAGGAAGGAATGACGATGCCTGATATAGTAGGAACGATGATTCTTAAGAAAGAGTCATACCAAACAAATGAATGGAACCAAACCAAGCACCTTCTCAGTTGTTTGATCATATAAGTATAACCCATAACCTTTGTAAATGATTTTGGTGGTTTTGAAATAATAATTCACATATGATTTGTACAGGTGTGGACCGTGTAAGATAATTGCACCCAGATATCAGGAGCTGTCTGAAAAATACAACGATGTCCTGTTCTTGAAGCTCGACTGCAACGATGAAAACAAGGCGAGTGACGATTTATATACATAGTTAGACCATTATTTGATTGACAATAATCCCCTTAAATTAGAATGTCACGTGGTGGGCCATCCGATTCACAAATTCTAAGAGACTGATATTTAGTTTTTCAGTTCTGCATTGATATACACTCGTATTTGAATATGGAGTTTGATCTGATGTGTATATATTTCCTTTGCAGCCACTTGCAAAGGAGCTAGGTATCAAGGTGGTTCCTACGTTCAAGATTTTGAAGGATAGCAAGATTGTCAAAGAAGTAACAGGAGCCAAAATTGACAATCTAATTCATGCCATAGATTCTGTAAGATCCACTTAGATTACTGTTATTGTTATTAGATTGTAATATAATGTTAATAGATCAAAGACAGCTGCAACTCATTGATATATTAATCCACATGTATGGTAGTATTTGCTACTATCTTCTTAAAAGAATATTCTAGTTGCTAGTGCCGGAATGTAGCTATATGTCCGGTCTTGCCCTTGTCGCGCAAATCCATTGTCTCGGGGCCTCAAGATCATCTCCGGTGACAGTTGGTATGTGCCACCTGCCTTGTTCCGACTCCTGATATCATGTTCGTGGAATTTGAGCGAAACCCGAGATGTAACATGAGGTTAGTTCCATTCAACATCTTGAAAAAACTAACCTGGATAACGATTGAATATGGTGGTGGCATGTGCAGTGTAAGCCCATCTTCACTGGAATATTTTAATCGGACCTGATAAAATAGTTCTAATTAGCCTCCTTGCATAATCTAGGGAAACAAATAGAGAGATAATAACCATTTTAATTATGAAGTTTGTTCAAATTATGATCAATTTCATTATGTTTTCAAAACCTTGTTGTAAGATTGATCATATTTTGACAAACTTCGTAATTTGAAGGACTATTATCCTATGACTGAAATAAATCAGAAAAAAAGAAGAGAAACTACCTGGTGCTTCTCTTTCCATCTGGGGAAGAAGCTATTGCCTAAAAGGTTGAACAAGTGATCTCTCATCTCATCGTTTGTCACAAGCAAACACTTTGAACTCACAGCAGCATACAGTCAATACCTAAGGAAAGTAACAAAAGAAACGAAACACAATCACACAAATGGTCGATTCAAAGCATTTAATAACGCACAGCACACAAACGCACATGACTGCTGGAGTATATAGAGGAATACGGTTAAGTACCTAGACATGATCCTTCATCCTTTTAACTAAACCAAAACCTAATTCAGGATCCTCCTTTGAAGCTGCTAACCTAGACATGTTTGTGAATGTTGCCTCATTTGGATCAACTTTATCAACTCCCATTTGCTTAAAAATCTCAAATCCTTTATCAAATCTATCAAAATTCTCTCCACTCTCCTCAGTATTTAAAGAACACAAGTAAAGCAACACATTGTAATGATGCTGATTGAACTCAACGCTGTCGGCCTTCGCCTCCTCGTAGAGGCGAAGGGCCTCGGCCAAGTCTCCGTTTTTCGAGCAGCGATCAAGATTCACACGCAGAATCGTATCAGGAAGCGGAGGAAAAATGCCTAGCTTTTCTCTGCATTGACATGGGTATTTTTGAATATGCATAGCGCTGCGGGAAATAAGTGAAACGTTTTGAATGGCGAAGAAGGGAACTGGAGCTCTTACATAAGTGGGAGAGAAAATGAGAGGCTTTGGGTGAGAGCGACGCCGCGCGGGATAGCATCGCTACTGGAAATCGTTCAGCAAAATGAGTTGTCGAATTAGAAAAGGTGCAAATGCGCGACAAAGACTCTGCTGCGGGGTATGCCCACCAACTGCTCGATGGAATCACTCACTGAACTTCAGCGAGAAACGGTGATTTTGAATGGAAATACAATCGAAATGATACAATCGACAATCTTGTCAGAATTCACATTTTGTTTATTTATTTATCATCAACAATCTTGTCTTCTCCCGAGATGGAGATGGAGATTCGTTCATATATGCTGGCTGTTTTTGGCTGTTGTTTCAGTATGCTTAAAGCTTCAATTTCTCAAGTAATTATTTCCGGTGGCGATGGATTTCAGGAAAATGTGGCTGGTTTCGTTGATTTTGGTAGAGTTGATGTGTTATGTGGTAGGGCATTTTGTGTTTGAAGTTCATCACAAGTTTGATGGCGAGGGAGAGACGGTTTTGGGAGCTATGAGAGATCACGATTTGCATCGCCATGGCAGAAACCTTGCGGCCATTGAGTTTCAGCTCGGCGGCCATTATTCCCCAGCTTTACATTCGTATGTTTCACATTGACTTGGAATTTGCATTTCAAATTTCTTGTGTGAATGTTTACTTTTGCTGGTTTTATTTTTGTAAGTGATTTTGTTGTGTTATTAAATCAACTGTTTGCCTCCTTTCTTAATGTTGAAATGCCACTATAGGAAAAAAAAAAGGAATCTCCAATATGTTGATTTGTCTTGTTGTGTTGGGATAGTGGTGAAGGATTGTCCCCTGGATATTAAAGCATAAGATTTAAGAAAGTGTTGTTTAGTAAGTTAGGTTGAGAGAATAAAGTAGATAAATGAGGAAGTAATAAAGTAGAGGAGTAGATTAAACGTTGCCATAAAAGGGAAGCGACTCAAATATAGTGGGGTGACCAAAAAGCGACTCAGCTACTATGGGACAAAGGGACTATATGACTCCTTGTAGAGTTGCAACATTTTAAGCCTTTTTGTACCTGGATTCTCCTGATGAAGGAAGGCTATTTTGCTCTTGATTGTGATATACTGGTGGAAACACTTATATATTGCTCTATACGCAATGTTACAAGCTGTTGTAGTTGATAATGTAAATCTCAATGCTTATTTTGCTTTACAGAAATTTCTATTTCTTTGGTTCTGCCCCACTGTATTTGTGAATCTTGATGTTGATTTTGCTAGGTTGATTCAGGCTCTATTTCACCAATATTATGATTGGGACTCCTCCGGTGGACTATCATGTCCATATAGATACGGGAAGTAATACACTATGGGTGAATTGCCACGACTGTGAAAGCTGTCTCAAGAAAAATAAATTTGGTGTATGTTCGTTTCTTCCTTCATTTCTTTAATGAAATCTGAGCACCACTAAAACAACTGGTGTATGTTATTGTTTGAATCTTCCAGGTAGAATTCAAGCGGTATGACTTGGCGGCCTCTTCCACTGGGAAGAATGTCACTTGCGATGAGGACTTTTGTCATGCTGCATCGAGCAGCTCAAATAAAAATTGTCCAGCTGGATCCGGAAAGCAATGTGAATAATCCGTTGCTTATGTAGATGGCGACAAAACTGCGGGATTCTTTGTCAGAGATAATTTTGGATTCAACCAAGTGACTGAAAACCTTCAAACGTCAACAACGAATGGCTCCATAGCATTTGGGTAGTTATTCAATTTTGATCTTATTATGTCTCTGCTGGGTTCTCGTTCCATTGTTTGAACTTTTTTTTTGTCATCTTCATTGGTGCTCAATGTCTGAAGACCCCACTAAGGACGTTGATGGATTACTTGGCCTTGGATGAGCAAATGAAACCATTCTTGCACAACTTGCTTCCTCTGGAAAGGTGAAAAAGGTCTTTTCACATTGCTTAGACGGAAACCGGGGAGGTGGAATTTTTGCTATTGGAGAAGTAATGGATCCAAAGTCAATAGAACACCTTTGGTCCCAAATGAGTATGTGATTTGTTTGTTTAGCTCTATTTATCTTGGACAAAACTGGAGTGACATTTGTTTTACTAAATTTTATGACATTTTTGGACTATCTTAGGTCACATTACAGAGTGAATTTGGAGTTACTGGAGGTAGGTGGCCAACTTATAAACCTTTCGACAAACTTGCCTGCAATGAGATCGAGTAGAAGGACTATAATCGACAGCAGCTCATCATTGGCCCCTCTTCCATCTGAGGTTTATCAACAGGTTTTGGAAAAGGTATGCTAACATATGTCTTCATCCCAAGTATGAAATTTGAATAGCATTTTTTTCTTTGTTCTTGCCTCTCTTTCTCCACGATTCCCTGATTATTTGTCTATATTTATATCTGCAACTAGATGATGACGAAGCATCCAGGTCTGCAGACTCGTTTAGAGAAAGGGTTCACATGTTTTCAGTACAATGGAACGTAAGTTTCGTGACTGTTGAAGAATGTGTTCATTCGTGTGCGAGCTCGTAGAAGGTCTTTGACGCTATACACATTATGACTAATGTGCCGTTTCACGTGTTGATGATGGCTTTCCAATAGTAAATTTTCATTTCGAAAACTCTCTCGTTTTGCCAGTTCATCCCCCCAGTTATCTCTTTATATTCAAAGTAAGCCATTCTTTTGTCTGTTTTCATCAATTCGTTTGCTCGTCTTTGTAAAACACCCCAACATCCAAGTAATGCATATATATGGTGTGAATGTAATTTTACAGGATAACGAATATTGTATCGGCTGGAAAAATAATAGTAGCATGCTGCCAAGCACCGAAAGCGATATATTTTTGTTGGGAGGTATATTTCATGCCTGCTCGTTTACATAAGTTGTGCACTTCACATGGATGTTAGTCATTTTATTCACGATGTTTGGTCAAATTCTAGTTAGTTTGAAAACGGAATATCAAATACAAAATTCAATTTCTCTCAATAGTCTCATTCGTGTACAAAATGACAATTTATATGGTGAAAATACCACTATTTCATGAAAAAAAAAATGAAATGACAAGAAAAGAAAAAATGTTATTTTAATGGAACGATGCCTCATTGAACATCACCAAATGACATCGTTTATTCGTGGATGGTACAATTGTGAAAAATTGACTTTGTGATTTACTATTCTGTATTGAACCTCATGATTTAAACGACTATTGTCTCTTGTGACTTTTTAACAATTAGTAAATCATTATTTAGAAACATCCTTTATGATACTTGCCTTGATGCTAAGACTTTTGTCCCCTTTCACTACTTACCTCAGTAAAGAATGAATCTTATTAGCAAATTACATGTAGATTTCTTAGGTTTTTTTTCCCCATCATTTTTTGAATTTGCAGATATAGTATTATCAAACATGCTTGTTGTGTATGATCTGGAAAATCAGACCATTGGATGTACAGAATACAACTGTGAGTAATTATTTCAAACTATTAAGGTAATGAATGAAACAATTGAATTTTGATCAATTTTGTGTTGATGATTGTAGGTTCATCAAGTATCAAAGTGAGAGATGAAGCAACTGGGAATGGTTATGGTGTTGGCTCACATCTTATATCTGCTGCTCCTTCTTTCACTCTCTTCAAATCAACACTCCTTTTGCTTCTAGCAGCTGCCCTCCAAATGGTGTGTAAAACGACGTCGTTTTGATCACACGGAATTTATCATTTTATATTTGTGTAACTTTAGATAGATCGAATACTTTTTAGATAGTTTTATTTTGTTGTCGAAAACATTGTCGTAGTTTGGAGATATTTTTCCAAGAAGTACTCTCTTTGTTCCATCATAGTATTTTTTTGGTTGTCCTAATGCAGTTGAATCATTTATCTTTGAGGATATTGGTCTCTAAAACCATAAACTTTGGCCAAATTTTGGTATTTCCTACGAATTCTAAAATTGGTCCTAAATATCACAAACTGTTTGCACTGGATACATTTTTATGTTCATGCCAAAGAAGCTGGATCCTGTCCTGCAACCATTTCAACATCGTACATCTATCTTGTCAGCCTCTGATCTTGCATTGGGAGAAGCTTCTTCCCTCTCATTTTCAACTGCAACATAAGCTGATAGTTTCTTACAATCAATGAACAAGCTTCTGCATAAACCTAAAGTACCAGACCTCGGAGGGAAACATCGGTGTGGTGAGGATGACCAAATGAAGCAGCTCGAGGCTTATGCACAACATGCTTGGAGATGATAGTTATGGTGCACTCAATATCTTGTAAAATAGTGTTCTTCAAGGAGTTAATTTAGTTAATGCCAATGTCATTTTGTATCTTATTTACTATCTATCTATTCCACTTAATGATGCTCTCATAATATAGTGTGTGTAAGAGAAAAAATCAATTTTTTTGGTCAAGGATTTAGTAGAAGAAATTTTGTTGGAGGCAGTTCAATCATGCCATTTTCATGTTGCCTATTTTCAAGAAACTTAATTTGTTTGCTAGTGCTGGCTGGCAGTTCAATCATGCTTAATTTTCTTGTTTTTGACAGATTTGAAACTTCAACATCATGTACTTATTAAGTTAGACTAAAGTGTTTCAGTTTTAACAGTAAAAAAATAATGAAAAAGTTTATATAGTGATAGAGAGTGATTGGCAACCAACTTAATCTTGTCCTTATGTAAACATTCACTGCAAATCAAATCCAAAATAGCTGTCTTTTTCAGAAGAAATTCTGTAATGGGATAAAAAAAGATGCTTTTGAAGGTTATTATTCATGTATCTATCTCTTCTTCCACTCCCATATAAAGTAGTGTGGGCTCTAGTGACTATGATGTCACACAAACTTTGTCTTATCTTTCTGTTTCTCCACCTTTCCCCATCTTAATGCTTTTCACAAAACACCAAGTGCATTCTAGACCTCTCTCTCATCACCCCCTCTCCTTCCCTCCCTTATCTCACACACACGGTGAGACGACTGAGCCACCATGGCCCGGAACGAACTACGCCTGATTCCGGTGAGTATGTTAGTATGCATCTTTCTGCAGTTGCAGTTTGCTGAAGCAGCTCCTCAGCTTTCTCTGGTGAGGAGTCTTCCGGGATTCAAAGGAGCCTTCCCTTCGAAACATTACTCGGGGTATGATTGTTTTCGCCTACCTTTATCTTCGTGGATCGCTCTTATGTTCTCATTTTGACACCATGTGAAGGTATGTAACACTAGAAGGGAGCCCTCCAAAGAACCTCTTCTACTACTTTGTGGTGTCCGAGAGAAGTCCTGCACTCGATCCTGTTGTCCTGTGGCTGAATGGAGGACCCGGGTGCTCGAGCTTTGATGGCTTTGTCTACGAACATGGTACAACCTTTCTCTAAACTTCACTTCCTGTTGACTTCTTGCATAAAAACAGACAAAAAGAAGTTAGAAAAAAGCACTTCCACTGCATATTGTGGGAGACTAATAGACGTCTCGTGTCACAACGAACGGTTCCTGTTTGTCGTGCTGCTGCAGAAAACATGACATCTTGATTGAGTACTTGCATCTGATTGATAAGTCTTGTTGATAAAAAAAACAGAAAAGAGAAGTTAGAAAAGCACTTCCACTAGGAGACTAATAGACGTCTCGTGCCACAACGAATGGCTCCTGTTTGTGTGTTTGCTGCAGAAAACATGACATCTTTATCAGCTGTACTTTTCATGAACAGGGCCTTTCAACTTCGAAGCATCAAAAGCCGGGGGCTTGCCGGTTTTGCATCTCAATCCGTACAGTTGGTCTAAGGTTGAGATTTTCTGCAAAAATCGCCTCTTTTTTCCTGTGTTTTCCATCTAACACAGGCTAATGCTTGTGCGGACTAAGGTTGCAAGCATCATCTATCTGGACTCACCCGTTGGCGTTGGATTCTCGTATTCTGCCAACACGTCGTATTATGTAAACGGAGACCTTCAGACTGCGGACGAAACTCATCAGTTCCTTCTCAAGGTCTCTTCATCTCATTACATTCAAGAATGACAATTTAGTAATCAAACTGGTCCAATTCTTGTTTTAATTCTTACAGTGGTTTGAGGAATTCAAAGAGTTTATTACCAATCCATTTTACATTTCTGGGGAGTCTTATGCTGGCATTTATGTCCCTACTCTTGCTTCCCATGTTGCCAATGGTATCAAAATCCAATAAAGTTTTGATCTTTAATCATAAAATGAACTTTTCAGTACAATGATCATTTTGCTTTGTAGGAATCAAAAGTGGAACCAACTTAAAGATGAATTTCAAGGTTCATTCCTAATCCCTCCTCTATCTTTTCAGTGATTGAGATCTGAGATCTGTTGCAGGGATACATGGTTGGAAACGGGGTCTGTGACTCCCACTTTGATGGCAACGCGCTCGTTCCATTCGCCCACGGGATGGGCCTAATATCTGATATGATGCATAAGGTAATCTTAATTCTTGACATTACTGTATAGATAGTAACATACTGCTGCATCCGCATTCATTTAGTGTAAACGACACGCGCCCTTGTTATGCAGGAAGCTGAGGCCGTCTGCGGAGGAAACTACCACAACCCCCTCAGCATTGATTGCCAGAACATTCTCTACAAGATTGACAGTGTAAGAAGACACTTCTTGTGATGGAAAAATCTTGAATCTTTGACTATTTCACACATTTTTTCGTTTCAGGCGTTAGAGGGTCTGAACAGGTACGACATCCTAGAGCCGTGCTTCCACAGAGGGGCGGAAAACGACAGCACCACAAGCCTCATACCAGAGAGCTTCAAGCAGCTTGGGGTAGCTACTGAGAGGCCTCTTGCTGTGAGAAAGAGGATCTTCGGGCGCGCTTGGCCTTTTCGCGCACCAGTAGCAGACGGAGTCATCCCGATGTGGCCTCAGCTGATGAGAGAGGTCACAGTCCCATGCATAGTAAGAATCAAGCACTCAACCTAACCAAAAAATGATAACTTTTTTTTAACATTCTTGTTTCACACAGGATGACGTGCAAGCGACTAAATGGCTGAACGACAAGGGCGTTAGAAAGGCGATCCATGCTGATCCGGTGCGTACTTTGCCCCTTTTAAGGTTTCTGAAACGGCCTAATTTTGAAGAAGTTATGTGTGTTTTTGCGCAGGAGAGCGGGCATTGGAGCTTGTGCAAGGATCTGCACTACACGCACGATGCAGGGAGCATGATCGCGTACCACAAGAACCTAACATTGGCTGGATACCGGGCTCTGATATATAGCGGGGACCATGATATGTGTGTTCCGTTTACCGGAACACAAGCATGGACTCAATCATTAGGATATGACATAGTTGAAGAGTGGAGGCCTTGGAAGTCTAATGCTCAAATTGCAGGGTTGGTCTCTATCTTGAATCTTGTCAATATCTTGAATCATTATGTGTTTGTTCATAGTGTGTTGTGTGTGAAGTTGCAGATATGTGCAAGAGTATGCTAATGACTTCACTTTCCTCACTGTCAAGGTATGATCTACTAATTGTTCAATTTGGAACAAATGCAAATAATTACAATGATTTGTTTAGAAAGAAATTTATTGGTGCAGGGAGCTGGACATACTGTGCCTGAATACAAGCCTAGAGAGTCATTACATTTCTTTAGTAGTTGGTTGGAAGGGAAAAAGATATAGACATCAACAAATCATCAAAACACCTAAATAATTCCGTATTGGGTGAGATTTTTCCTTGCTCTTATAGTTGTAAGAGCCATACCTTTTGAACTAAAGAGACGATCAAATGCAGCTCATTTGATAAGACGCTTCTCCTTTAATCAATAGCTTAGAAGTTTCAGTCATCACGTTTATTCTAAATCTCATTCAATGTATTAATAAACTACGAAGCAGTCATTATTTATCACTATATATACAATTCCAATTTAATTTTAATACAATTAAAATATAAAATCAGGATTTGATAAAATGGAAAATTTGGGAAATTTTGGAAGTTATGATTTTTGGATGAATGTGGTTACTATTTACTTAACCGAAATAAAATTTTGCGTCAAAAATTGGATAATAATTTCAAGGGCGGAGTTAGTGATTTAGACATTGAATATTAGTAATAAATAAAATGAAATAAAGTTTCACATAATGCATAACAAAATTGGAATATTAAAAACAAATTATTTCAAATACTTAAAATTTTACTAGTATCGCAAAACCCCAAATTCCATTTTCGTGAAATTTAGCTATACTCCCACCACTTTTTCCGGCGAGATAATTCCGGCAATCAAAGGCGGAAGCCGTCGCCGGCTGTGATGGCATTCTCATTCGCACCCGTGAAAGTCCCTTCTTGCCTCACCTGCAGAGCATCTCTCGCAACTTCATCCTCATCGCCGCCGTCGTCGCTCGCCTTCGACGCCGCCTACGTCAAACGCGCCGCCGATTTAGCCGACAAATCCGCCGGATTCACGGCGCCGCACCCCAACTATGGCTGCGTCATTGCCGCTAGCTCAGGTAATGGAGAAAAGGTTGTGGTCGGAGAAGGGTATTTGTATGCCCAGGGCACCTCTCCCCCGGAGGTCGAGGCGGCGGAGGCCGCCAGAGAACGCTGCCGTGGCGCCACCGCTTATCTCAACATGGAGCCCGATCATTGCCTCGGCGATCAGGCTGCTGTCTCTGCTTTGATTCAGGTGCCTTTGAATTGCAATGTTTTTAGTTTAATTTGTAGGAAATAATTTATTTCTTTTATGTGAATGATGGATTAGGATTTTTAATTAGAAAAGAGTTTTTTCGTTGTGTTTCAAAAAATATGATCGAATGCAGTGAATAGCTTAATGTGGCAATTGTAAAGCTATAAAGACCCAATTCGCTCGATTCCTATTGTATCCGGAAAATTATATAGTGAAATGTCAGGCTTGGTATCGTCCCCAGATGCAGTACATCGTATCGAACTAAGTAAACAATTTATGTGTTTGTTCATGTATATTCGTGATTACTTCTGTGATTAGTTCCTAACAGTCAATCTGTATTTAAGCTTTATACAATTATTTTTCAGTCTATATTGGTTCTTTGTTTTCTTAGTTAAACTATGTTTGATGATACTTCCATATTGATTCCTCTCTAAAAGCTCCCTATTACGGATTTTAGGCAGGAATTTCTAGAGTTGTCATTGGAATCAGACATCCTTTGCAGCATCTTCGGGGCAAAGCTATTCGTGTTTTTCGAAGCAAAGGACTGCTGGTTGATGTTCTTGGCGAGGATCTCCAGTGTAAAGCAATGGAGGTATGAGAACTTGATTAAAACTTCTTGATGTGTCGGTCTTTCTCGTTGAATTTTTCATTACCAAACTTGCCGTTTCGACTCTTTCGTGTAGGAAAGTTTGAAGTCATGTCTTCTTGTCAATGCCCCTTTACTATATAGAGCTGCTAGTCAAGTTCCATTTTCTGTTCTCAAATACGCAATGACCCTCGATGGTCAGTACATGGTAGTTGTTTTTCGCTTAGCCGATTCATAATCTTGTTAACTAGTTTCACACCAATTGAGAAAATAGTGATGTAGTATTGGTGCTATAGGAAAAATTGCTGCAAGTAGTGGACATGCATCATGGATAAGCTGCAAAAAGTCAAGAACCCGTGTTTTTGAACTACGGGGCAGGAGTGACGCTATTATCGTAGGAGGAAACACTGTGCGCCGAGATAGTATGATTCACAAATGGATGTTATTTTTTCATATACACTAGTCTTATTCTATTCTAATTGGATGTTGAAATGTAGATCCTCTACTCACAGCACGACATGGAGGCGGGCATTCACCTCAACGGATTGTAATGTCTAAATCTCTTGATCTCCCCGAGGTGGCAAACTTGTGGGATGTTACTGAGTTTTCCACCCTGGTTATGACACAAAGAGGAGCAAAGAGAAGCTTCCAGAAATTCCTCGCGTCAAAAGGCGTTGAAGTGGTTGAGTTTGAAATTTTGAACCCCAAAGTCGTTATGGATTACTTGTATGATCGTGGATGTCTTTCGGTTTTGTGGGAGTGTGGAGGTACATTAGCTGCTTCTGCTATTTCTTCGGGTATCATACACAAGGTATGTTTCGTCGGATCGTATATGTGGCCATTATTGTGATTAACAACGACCTAACGTCTTGTTGAGTATATGGACGTTGTCTATTTGTGCTTACTTATAGGGGTGATCAAAATATCCAAAAACCGAATATCTACCAAACCAAATTCAAAATTTGGTCCAGTTTTTTTGGATTTCGGTTCAGTTCAGTTTGGATATATAAAAACCAGAAAAAAATCGAAAACCTCAGCTTTTCTGGTTTTTGAATATTATTATGCAATTTCAGTTTCTTGGTTCAAATCAGTTTTTATAGTTCAGATTTTGGTTTTCAGGGTTCGGTTGTGAAACCTCAGCTTTTCTTCAAGGACTTGGTTGATTGATTTTTTTGAGATACAAAATGTTTAGTTGATGTGATTATAATAAGTTGTACACCTTATGTTGCTGCAGGTACATGCGTTCGTTGCCCCTAAAATTATTGGTGGGAAAAACGCACCATCTCCCGTGGGGGAACTCGGGATGGTGGAGATGTCTCAAGCTCTGGAACTGATCGATGTAAACTACGAGCAGGTTAAAAATAATACTGATATGCTGATATAGTAGTATTCGCACTTGATTTATTGAAAACCAACGTTGTTTAGCATCCAATCGCAGGTCGGTCCAGATATACTCGTGACCGGATTTCTCCAGCCGGTGCCTGACTTGTCGCCAGTGATCCCATCAGTTGACGAAGCTTCTGCAATTGATCCTACTGTTTCTCCATACGAGTCGAGCATCATTTTCTTTTACAAGACATGGGATCCTTATGGTGCCTTTTCAAACTTCTCTTTGCATCCGATTCGATTGCATGATGAAAGTGGAGAGTATTACCACTGGCCAAGTGTGGAGCATTATTACCAGGTCCTTTCGTGGTCCGATTTTGTGAATATTTCTTTCCCGTTCGTTTCTAAACTTCTTCACCGTGCAGGCTAATAAGTTCATGGGTTCAGAAGACCCTGCTGCGAAGACGTGTTTGAAGGAGATAAAAAGTGCGAGAAGTCCAGAGAAAGCAGCTCGTCTAGGAAGGCGAACACAGAGGCAACGGCCAGATTTGGTATTACTTCTACTCGACTGAGTTTATGAAAATTATATAGTAAAATAGCTGGCTATATCCGTAATTACTTTTGTGTTTTGTATGAAGATGAGTTCAACGCCTCAATTGATACGTGATGATATGCTACCCCGTTCCATGTTTTGTTTAGTGGAACATGGATATACTACTTTTGTCCTTCGGTAGTCATTTTCTTGAAGTTCTTGTTTTGTTACGAGCAGGTTAGGGCGGATTGGGACTCTGTGAAGATCGATGTAATGTATAGAGCGTTGAAGTGTAAGTTCACGACCTATCGTTACTTGAGTTCCATGCTGCTCTCGAGTGCTGGATCTGTTCTCGTTGAAGCTTCACCACACGACCTGTTCTGGGGAGGCGGACGGGACGGAGAAGGGCTGAACTATCTCGGGAGACTGCTGATGCAGCTGAGATCTGAGTTGCTGGCTGAGAATTCTGCTTCAAATGCAGACAACGAGAAAGAGGAAAACCAAGTTCAGAAATTGGCATGAAAATTGACTATTGACTTGTGTGAGATTTTCTCAATATGCTTTCGTGTCACGTCTCGTATTTTGCTATTACTCCCTACGTCCATCATTAAGTGACCAATTAGAATCGGCATGAATTTTAAGAAATGTGAAGGAATGCGAGTGGAATGAGTTATTATAGTGTGTTGTACGAGTCATTATGGTTACGCAATGTAAAATCTAGAAAAATAAAAACTACATAATTATAGCCTTAAGTATTTGATTTCTAAAGAAATGAATTTTTATTAAAAATTAATTTTTAACTATTGAAATTTTAAAAATGATAATAGCCGCATAATAGCTGTCATGCGGGTGGCCCGGAACCTGTCACGCAGGGACGTGACAGCAGCGCGATGCGTTGCGGCGCCCCGTCTCGTCCCCAGTTCGTCACCATCTCGTCACGAAACCCGTTCCGCCGGGACGTAATGCGGGACAGCTCGCCACGCGCCGCGGCGACGTGGCGCGCGCGTGACGCCCACTCGCCGGCCAGCGAGTGGGCGTCACGCTGACGCAATAATTATTTTTTTAAAAATCGAATTAAATAAAAAAATTTTAAAAAGTTAAACGGTAATGTTACCGTTTAAAAGAGCCATTTTCAAAAAAATTTAGTTTTTTTTTTTTATTTTTTATTCTATAAATACTCATAATTCACCCTCATTTCACACACAACTACACATCTATTCTTCCAAATTCATCTCCATTTCCTCTCCAATTTTCATCTAACATCTAATCACAAAATCTCCGGAGACGGAAACTCCGGTGGTGACGGCTCCGGCGCGTGGGATCTCAACGCGTTCGGCGACTGGGGGAGCATGTACAACACATTGGGTGGTTCCGGTTCGTCGATGCCGGGCACCCAGGGTTCGGGCACGCCGGGGGGTACCAACCACTCAATTTTGATGTTGATGCATAAGCCCGTCCCTCCGCCCCGCGGTATTCGCAGGGATTATCTCAGATTCGGGAGGATTATCCGGTTCAACCCACTCCGGAAGAAGGCCGAGGCGGGGGAGGAGGCCGAGGCGGGGGATGCTCCAGGGCGGAGGCGGAGGAGGAAAAGGAAGAGGAAGAGGAAGAGGATCTAGGCCGGCATCCGTACGGCCCCAAAGAAACGCTGGCGGTGTACAACGCCTGGATCAGCGTCTCGTACGATCCCATCGTCGGGAATCAACAACCCCGGAAGTGCTTCTGGGAAAAGGTCACCGAGGCCTACCACGAGATTAAGCCGAAAAAGACCCTCCGCCGCACATATAAGATGCTCCGCGCTCACTTTGACCGAGTCGATAGAGAGGTCAAACGATTCTACGGCATCTACAAGAATGAAGCGGCTCAGTACTAAAGCGGAGTCACGGGAGCCGACATTCTGAGGTCGGCTTTGCGGGTCTACTACGAAGACGCCGGCAAACAATTCAAATATGCCGATGTTTGGGAGGTCGTCAGGGACGAGGAAAGGTGGGCCGGCGGTGTGCGGTCCAGCTCGGGCTCGACCTCGAAGCGCACGAAGCACACGACGAGTGGCCAATACTCGTCTGGTGAGGGCGGTTCGGGCATCTGGCCACAAGAGTTTACCTCGCAGGAGGAGACGACCCCGGCAGATGATGTCGGGGGGTCCTCCCGTGGGTGCCGTCGGCCGAATCAAGCCAAGCGGGCTCGGGGGGACCCTCGAACTCACTTATGTCCATGTACATGACCGCCACAATGGCGGACACTTCCCGCTTTACGCCCACCCAATACGAAGCCTGGCTTAACGGAGTTCTGTTTATGGCGGCACAACTTGGTATCCCACCTCCGAGTGGCCTCAGGGCACCTCCACCGCCTTCGGGGGATGATTCGCCGGTAGAGTAGTTTTTTTATTTTCTATAAAATTGTATTTTAAATTATGTCATTTTTATTTTTTTAGGATTTTAATTATATCTCTTTTTATTTTTTAAAATTTTAAGCTGTATTTTTATTTTATGTTGTAATGTTATTTTATTTTTAATGAAATGTGTTTTTTATTAATTGAATTTGGTGGAAAAAAAGTAAAAAAATGAAATTGAATGAATAGTAATTTAAGGGGCGGAGAGTTGCAGGTTCCGTCCCTTAGTAAAGTGATGGAGTAAAAAAGTACAGTAGAACCCGCAAATAGTATTTTAAGGGACGTATAATGACATCGCTCAGGATATCCTTAAATGTGAATAAGATGGGAATATAATTATAAAAAAAAAGGAGAACACATAAGCATGACATGGCCATTATGACAAGGGAACACCATAACATGTCATCACATGGAAAGTTAAGTCGCCAATTTGCTGATTTACTAAAATAATTTCATATTAGATCATAATAATATCAATCAATAATTATTTTGAGAGCATCTGTAGCGGTGCTCCGCCCAAAATGATATCCAAACTTGTTCATAGAAAGCATTGACAAGTAACAAATTTAACTTAAAACAACACTCAATTAATTGGTAGATATATTATGGGATTACAAAGAAATGGATGACTAAGGAGACAAGGTGATCCCACCACCAATTTGATCATACAAAGCATCAACAACCTGTTCCAGCCAGCCTCCTGAATCTGGATTTGAAACTTGATCATTCCGCTTTCTTCCTTCACCACTGACATTGTTGTGTAAATGGATGAGATGTCACACTCTTCCTCCATATATCCCAAAATGCATTACTTATTTGGCGCATTATCTACTTTGACTGTTGAAACTATCGATTGATGCTTCATATTCTTCAATTTATGACTGCTTCGCAATCAATGTCAATCAATACATACATACATACATATATAAAAGGTGCATGGAATAAACATTTAGGGAAGTGATTTTTTTATTTTTTATTTTTAAATTGGAGGGATGTGGAAATGAAAAGGTTTTCAAAAGAAATTTAATATACATTTTATAAAAAATTGCAAGTTAAATATAAAAAGGTTTAATATTTGATAAAGACACGTGCGTGAAAATGCTGCTAATCAATCATCTATCAATAAATCGAGAAAAGATGATTAAGAAGAATTTTATTCTCCTATAAAAGCTTTTAGATGAAACAATAAAAATGCATAATCAATTTTATTGTTTCATCTAGGAGATGGTAGCTTGAAGGAGGCGAGGATGTGACATGAAGGTTGGGTCAAGATGTGAAACTCAAGATTGTGGAAAGAGAAGTAAAAGTTGGGGAAAAAAAGGCAAAGAGAGAAATGGTATAAGTATAAACCGGATGAAGAAGAATTGAAATGGATGGATGTCTATCATTTGTTCTAGTTGTTGTTGCTACTAGAGCATCTCCAACGGAGAGGCTAAATAGAAAGGTAAAGAGAAATAACTATCATATTTACCTTTTTTTTTTATCAAATTTCATGCTATACCTTATGAAAAATATCTTTACCTCTTTTTGACAGAAAAGGTAAAAAGTTAGTTAATTTGTTTGCCTTTTAATTTCCCTTCTTTCCTTGGAGTCCATTACTTTTCAAGGAGGTATAATAACCTTTTTGAGAAGGTAAATGAAAAATATATCTTCTCAATATACCTTTCTTCATTGGAGATACTCTTAGGGTGTCCACTATAAGGTGGACACGCCCAATAGCCCCGCCCCAGTTTTTGTCCATAGCCCCAATTTTGTTGTCCATAGCTCCAAAATTCTATTTCCGCCACTATAGTGGACAACTCCAATAGCCTCCAAATTTTATAATCAATTTTCATTTTTAAATATTTTTTAATTTCAATCAAGTGTAATTTAAATAATCGCAGTATAAATAACTAGAATACGAGGTAATTAAGCCAGAATATTCGTTGTATTGCAAACCGGTAAAATTATACAACGAATAATTAAAATAAAATACTACTACAAAACTCCGGCACCGTCTACTCGGTGTCGGAGCCGCATATCCGCCAAATCCCGACGACTGAGAAGCATATCCGCCAATACCCGATGGCGGCGAATGATGGGCCGACGGCTGAGATGGATTGCTGTCATATCCCGATTCCTCAGTGTCGGGTGATTCGTCGTCTCCTCGGTGCATTTTGTAGAGAGTGTTTTTGTAGAAAGTAGGTGTATGAATTTTGTGAAAATGAGAGTGGGGGAGGAGGGGGAGTGGTATTTATAGATGAAAAAAACGAAAAAAAAAAATCAAAAAATGCGGCTATAGCCGCGGCAGATATCCGCCACTATAATAGCCGCGGCTATAGCCGCGCCTATACACCCACCGCCGCGTCCTCGCCCCACTCGCGGCGAAGCCTCGTCCGCCGCCCTCCCCCCCACCAGCCGCGTCCACCCTCGCGGCAGACACCCCCTCCACTATAATAGCCGCGCCTACCGCCCCCTTCGCGGCGTCCGCCGCGTCCACTCCATAGTGGACGCTCTTACACACATATTTAATACCCTATTTTTTGTGGGGATAATTTATTTTTCTCTATTTTTTTATTAAGCTTCTTACTTGCAACTAACGATCATCCCTATGAAATGAACTAGGAGGCATAAAAGCAAGAGTCAATATATGAAAACAGACAACTAGATTGTAACAAGTCTTCGTAACATGAATCCAGAAACATTACGATAAAACGACATCCATTATCGAATCTCACACGAACAGCCCTCTCCAGCAAGAAAAATTCAAGGAAGTCGTGCATAAAACATAAACGGGACCAGCCAGTGCAGATAGGCTGACTGCGTCACCCAAGTTACTCTTCTTCCTCGGCTTCCTCTAGCCACTTCACAAATGGCTCCAGCGACTTCACGAATGTTTGCCTAGGAACACCAAGAAAACAACAATAATGAATAAGAAATTGCACAACCAAGTAGACCCAATGATTTCGTTTGTTCCTCCACAGAACTAGAAAACGCAGCCTACCTGCCCTTACTGATGGTTCCTTTGCGGAACCAGTGAAGAATTGTATCTTCTGCAAGAACATCCTGATCATAAAGTGATCTTATTATTTCAGGAAATAGCTTCATCAGTTTAGCATCTTCATAGCACTGGACCTGAACTTTGTAAATAAGTTCGAGCTCGAGCTTTCCTGAGGTGCAGAAGGCACTCAGCAGTGCAGCCCATGTTTTCACCTGAAAACAGAATCATAAATATTCAGCAGCAGACATCATAAGAAAATTGAAACATATAACGATTTTGCATACAACATTAATAGCATTCGGACCATACCTGACGCAGAGCAGAATTAGCATTTTGCTGCTGGTTTTTCCCAGACCATTGCACCGCGTCCATGAGGACATCCCAGAGAATCCGCACAACCTCAATGTCCGGAAATTTAGCATCTTTCACGTGTTGTTTAACTGTTTCTATGACCTCAGCTACATCAGCTGCTTCACTTATCTGATTTGTTATCGCAGTTTTCATCTCCTTAAGCTTGACCTCAAACAGCTTCTTGTCATTGTACTCAACCAACAGTAGAAGCCCTTCCTTGCTGAGAAACGAAGATATCAAAGATAACTCAGAATCATTTAAAGATAGCTGAAATTCAATACATATTTCCAGAAGGGCGGAAGGAGGTTACTTACGTAAAATGTTCAGAGAGAGCTTCAGGCGTCCGCTTTGCAGACGGGAAAAAGCCCATTAGGCTGTCCTCGATTTTAGCCCGCTTCAGAATTGCAATGAGGTCATCAAGACTATTGTCAACCAGATATTCCTTGAAGAAATCAGTGATGAATGAGAGAACTAGCCCTTTCTCAATGAGGTTATCCTTGAGCAATGGCTGGAAGACGGTCTCTGGGGGGAGACCAGACAACTTCTGGGAAAAAGCAAGTGCAGTGAAAATAGCGAGCTTCTTCCTTTCATCCTGCTCGAATAGTTCCAAAGATTGCAAGAACTTTTGCATGACATTTTCAAGACTCTTTATGAGAAAAGGCCTTCTCCTCAAAAGCTTCTGTATATATATCACTGACGGCAAAATCACTTCACGACTTGGTTCACAGTCAAATATAGAGTATGGATGACGCTCCCCCTCATCGAGCTTGATAGTGCCAGGTTGTGTACGGGTGCCCCTGAATACAACCTGCATTCACAAAATCATTAGTTCCCCCCACAAAACATAGAAACCAGTCAAAGCCACTTAAGAGTTTTGCAAACTCGTCATCAAAACCAATCAACATTACATTATTCATCAATTTTCGAAAATCCAAAATAACTCTCAACTAACAAGTTTGTAGTAAATAATGAGTGAAACACACAAAACAATCTTATATATCAAATAAGTAATTCAAATCAAAATCTAAGCATTTACAAAGCTATAATTCAAATCAAAATCTAAGCAGTAAAAGATACTCCAAGTAATGGCCAAATGTTTTTCAAGTAAATCAAGACTGCATATATGCATATGAGAAGTTAACTCGCATGACATGTACTGATAAATCAATTTTTTACTCATCATTCAGAGAAAAGAAATCATGCACCACTATTCAATCCCTAAACCCTCAAAATTAGAAAACAACATAGGGAGCAGAGAAAGGCTTAAGAAACCAACCTCAAAGAAGGTATCTCCGTATCTTGAGAAATTAAGGTCTGAAGATTCAATGCACCTTGCAATAAGTTCCTGCATCCACAACAGACATTTCCATCGATTATCACTCAAACATCAAGTTACCAAATCATGCAAATTATGACACTTGGCAAAACAATAAACATAGTAGTAGATCCCAAAGAAGACAAACAAGGGTTGAGCTGAAAGAGAAATAATTGACAGTGACAACACAAGTACCAGATCACCAGCATTATCCAAATAAATCTGGACCACTGCATCCGAGAATGCTGCAGGGTCCAGAGGCGCGGCGATATTCCGTTTGCGGGTCTTAATCCGCGTACCACTGAAATAAATAATTCAGCAACGCCACTCGTCAAAACATAATATGCAGATAAAGATTCTCAGTGATGAGCTCGGCTAAAAAGTAAAAAAAACAAGATTCGAGCTGCTTAAGTGCTCAAAAAGAAGAAACTTTGCCTTGTATCCAAAAATATTTTGAAAAATAATTAACCGTAAATGAAAAGAATCTGCCTAAAACAGCTAAATTGTGTACTAGCTAATGATGTTGTTCAAAAACTTACCCGAGAGTGGGTTTCTCCTTCGAGCTGCATGCCAAGAAAAACACAAATAATTAGCAAATCCGTCGATTAAAATTATGATCAAAACTAAAACATAAAAAAAAGCCCTAGTCAAGATCCTGAATCACCTAAATTCAAAAAATTAACAAAGAAGCGCAAGAAAACCCTTCTGCAAAGTAAATAGTCTGAGCCGAAATCGTAGTACAGAAAAAAAAAATCCAGAAAAAACGAATCTATTGGCGATTACAAATCCAAAAAAATGGCAGATCTGAATAAAAAACACACACACACACTGAACGACGAGAAGGTGATAAAAAGATAGGATCTTGGAGGGATTATTACCTCATAAACCGATATTAAGAGAATCAAATAGAGGGCAGGGCTCTCGCGAAGCAAAGAGAGAGGTGTAGAGATTAGAGAGAGGATGAAGAGAAGTGATGCAAATCCGAATTGAGAAATGGGTTGAGCGGCACAAGGAAAACAATATTTATACCGGAAATGAAAATGAGAAATACTGTAATTATAGAAAAGTACAAGTCGTTCAGCACACAGCACAAGTGACTATACGGTGGAAGGACTATTTGCTTAGCCATCCACAATAGGAATAGCCCAGCAATAGCCCAGCCATAGCCCAGCCACTGCCACATCAGCAGTACTAAAAATCCTCCTGCCACATCATTAAAACAAGCAAATAGCCTAGCAATAGCCTAGCAATAGCCCAGCCATAGCCTAGCCACTAATATCCACATCACTATTAACAAATATATACAAAATGAAATAATTAACAATCACACAATATGCGAAATTTAATTTACGAGACATATACGGGAAAAGTTTAATAATACTATTAAAATTTAAAAAAAATTTATTTTTTCGAAATTTTTTTTTTATTTTTTCGTGCTAGGCGGTGCGCGGGGCGATCCGGGCGCTGCAATAGCGCCGAACGGACCGCCCAGCGCACCGCCCAGCGCCACGCGACCGCTCAGCGCTGCGCGGTTTCTCTCTCCAATCGCTCGCTGGGCGGCTGCAATAGATCGCCCAGCGAACCGCCCAGCGCCGGCGCTCGGCTGGGCGGTCGCTGGGTGCCTATTGTGGATGGCCTTATAGTGGTTGGTGGGCTCCACACTGGAAAAGATTAAAAGAGTTTACTTATTGGTGAAAATAGTGTAGCTTTAATTAATAACATTAAAAATAAATCCAAATCAGCTCTAAGATATTTTCGAAGCGTCTGATCTGGAAAATGGGCTTCATTTGCCCATAAAAGCCCATGTATTAGGCTTAGCCCATTGAGTTGTACTCAATTTTGTTTTAAAATAAGCCTCTGATCATACACGTGCGTGCGTGCGCGCGGGGTCAAACCCGATTTGCGTCCGTGCTTTCCCTGGCTAGAAGGGAAGGGCGACGCGAGTGTGTTGCTGAAACGTCGGTTCTAGTTAGGCAGCGTGTGAGGGGTGGAGGATGGGATGTGCAACATAGGAGACTTCATTCCTAAAACACTTGAAGAAAAGTAGTAGTACTATAAGCCTTGTGCTATCTTTATGTATTTGTTTTATTCTATAGCAAATTTAAACCTATATTAGACTATGTGGTGCGCGCATAAGAATGTTTGTCATTTCTAAGTCAAAAGGTATAAATCTAATGCTATTTATATGTACTATTCAATTCTATGGCAAATGTTATAAACCTATAGTTTAGTGACTAATTCCTTGTTGATTTATAAGCACATCCAAAGAGAGGCAAATGACCAAGGATTTTGGATACATTGGTTGTGTCTTGATAGTTACTATAATGTTAGATAGCCCTCAAAACATGGTAGGATTGATAGGTTATTTATGTAGTACTATTAAAACTCTTAACAAAATCAATTACAACATCAAGTTAAATCAAAGGTGAATTATTGCACTCAAATGAAGAAGACCACTTAAGTATAATAAATTAAATAAAAGAGGCAAAAGAAGGTTTTGATTGAGTGAGTGAGGCTATTGATCAAACAGGTGGTGTGCAAAACAGACTACTGTAGAAACAAAGGAACCGATCAATCAAGATTCCTCTCGAAGGGACTCCGACGAGGTGTTGTGAAAGCCGTCGGCGCGTGGTGGGTCTTGGTGTTGTTGGGCGTTAATGATCTGGTCCATGTCCCTCATTCTTGTGAACATAACATTTGTAACCAGCACTGATGCAAATTCAAAGAGATGCAGTAGATCAATTAAGATGAGAGGGAGAGTAGAGGTGGTGAGGAATGTGAGTATTACCGGCGGCAGTTCCGAAGGTCCACAGCCATAAGATCTTCAGTCCTGGACTCTTGTCTCTCCACATATCTCTCCCCTCTCTCTTGCTTGTGTTGTGCAGCTAATTTCTGAAACACAATGTGATTACTAGCACTAGTTTTTAATGTTTATTGGACAGTCCACCAAACGAACTTGGGCTACCTCTAAGGCCCATTATCACCCAATTTTGTTCAACTCTAATACAACATTTTTTTTTTAATATATTGAACAAGCCTCTAAAAGTGAGTATCATTTGTTTATGTTTTAGTAATAGTATTTTAGAAAATGAGTAAAGGCCAAAATTGATCCTTATTTTACGATTTTTGTCATAACGGTCAACTGCTGTTTAGCCGATTTCGACCAAGTTAAGCATTTTTATTAGATTTTTTAATTAAAAAAATATTATTCTAAAAAAATTTACAAAAACATCAAAAACTTTCTCCCATGCTGCTGACTCCCGCAATGGAAGATCGCCGCCAATATACCGCCCCAAATTCGCAAGTCAATAGCTACTCAGCCGCCGCCGGTCCACCGCCGGCCATCACCGATTATCCTTACAGAACATAAATATAATCCCCACTCATCTATATCACTTACAACCACCACACGAATCAATCCACCATAGAAGTAAGTCGTAAGCTCAAATGGTAGCATCCAAAGCCATGCTTAACCCCGCATTTGAACTCGCCGACGAAGCAGCTCCCATCGCCGCAAGTCTGAGCTCCAACACCATGGCTCTGCCTATTGCACCACTCTACAGCATACGAATCCTCTGTGTAAAACTTATACACTCCATAGCCATGGCGATACTGCCCTCTGTACCTGCTCCCTCTCGCCCAGCTCGCGATCCCATACTCGTCGTATTTCCCATCGATCCAATCCCCTTCATACCTCTCATTCACAAAGTAATTGTACACACCGCTCCCGTTACATGTCCCCTTATGAAACTCCTCTTCGTAGAAATCGCCATTGCTGTAAAACCCCACATCTTCCGAACAATCTTCCTACTCTCCAATTCCTCCAATTCTGCCTCGCCGATGAACCATTGCGCAGGCTTTGAGTGAGTTCTCAAAGCGAAACGCAAAAACCCTAACCTCTTCCCATACTCATCGCAGATTTGCTTGAAGAAATTGACATTCCTGCTAACTAAACCCTTGTTTCTCGAGAGCAAAAACACGAAAACCGCAACAAAACTTAAAGTTGAGAGCAGATTCTCCGAACTGGCTAAATCGTCCGAAGTGAAGAAAACGAAGAGCGTACAAAGGATGAGGAGGAAGACGGCAGCCTGATACGAGCATTTAGTTGTTTAATTTGTCGAGATATTTTAGGGATTATCTTATCTTTTTTATATCCACACATATTTATAATATGTGTGGAGTCTTCCATAATATTCAATCAATCAATATATGAAATCATTTATTTGGCCCAATTAATTGTGCAACAAGAAACCTCTCTATCACTGCCGACGAGAATCTCTCTCGCACTCAGCACCCCCTTTGCCGGAAGTAATCGCCGACCCAAACCTCTTGGGCTCTCGACGACTTCGGCCTGTGTTTCTTGATTGTGTGGAATTCGAACGTTAAGGATGACTATCCTTAACAACTGGTGCTTTCATCCCGAGCTCATCCTCCATCTTCTTCATCCATAACCCAAATCTCATCAACCAAAAAATATATATATATCTTCTTCACCAAAAAAAAAAGTACCACCGATCACCTCCCACTGCCGAGCTTCACCGTCGCCATTCAACATCATCATGTCACGCAACTACATCGGATTGGGGCGTTATGAACAACTGTTCGATCAATTGGATACCGCTTTCTCCATGTTGGAATCACGTTGGGAAGCAATCGATCGACGTGTGACAAAATGACAGACATCAAAAGCAGCGTATCGACGTTACTCTTCCAACTACGATGCTGATCCCTATCAGCAACCTACTCGTTTTCGCCCCTGCCACGAACAGCCTCCCGGCTGGCCGCCACCGCAACGCTCACCCCCAAGTTGCTGGCCCGCACAGCGGCGTCGGCACGCCTACGAGAAGCAGCAGCAGACACACGCCTATAGGCAGCAACACGAACTTGTTGCTGCACATATGGAGCCCCTCAATCGGTTTAGCAATTCCCAACCTCGACATCAATCAAATCCAACACCAGTCTTTGAGCATTCGTCGTACACCTGCACGCTTTCAGACGCGGCGCAGCAAAATCCCGAAGCCGAATACTATGTGAGGCAATCTAACTACCTGCCCCTTCATCTGCCATATACGGACTCATATGGGCAGCCACGAAATTCATCTGCCCGGTATAATTTGTGGCAGCCAGGGTTCCCTCTCCCTGACCGAACGCTGCATCCACCGACACCGCGATTGCCTTCCTACCGGAGTTCAGCCCCGCCATGTACAGCCTCGGCGGATTCCCCGGAAGCCACAACCCAGAGCCGATCCTGCCACGAGCAGCCCACTGTTGTGCTGCAGTCGCTGCTCAGTCCGACAAGTCTCCAACGCTCAGCAATACCACCGATGGCCTCTGCTGCTGTCCCACCTCCTTCCTCGCATCTACCAAGCACCCGTCCGACTACGCAGCTTGTTTCTTGTGAAGAGATGCACTTGGGAGTTGAAGGTGATTTACAAGTGTTAAATCAAGGGGACTTGCGGCTCAACGGGATGAAATTAGTAGATGTAGAATGGTGCTATGAAACCGAATTGATTCCCAGCCACCATTCTTCAAGCCTTGATCAAGTATTGGATGCTCGTTACAAAGTGGAAAAAAAATAATTCCTTGAACCGGATGGGTAGTTTTCTTGATAAGGTTGATAAATCAAAATCATCTCTATTAGATGATGATTATGACAATAAGGTCACTTTTGATGATGGTGAGTTAATAGAGATGAGCATTAATTTGTGAAGGTGAGCGATGATGTGGATTTGAATTTGGAGAGAGAGGGAGATTCATCGTCATCACCATCATGTGTTGATAATAGTTCACAACAAAGGGGTTGGGGTTCAGATGATGAAGATGACGTTGATGGGGTAGATGTTTCGTCCCAACAACATAATTTGGTACAACCGATGACTATGGAGCTCGAGAGCTGCGAAATCGGATGTCTTCCAACGATATCTGAGGACTCTGTAACTCCTAAGATGATTGAAAATTTGAGGCTTCATAAAATTGATCACACGATTAGGTTCAAGGATGTGATGGATGGAATCCAGAGATTCTACAAGAGCTATACAAAAGAAATGATAAAACAGGACATCTTGAATTACCGGGCATCACATGCTGCTATTTGTTTCTTGCAATTGAAGGAACCTAAGCCATTCACATCAGGCAAAACAAGGGCTGACTTTGTTTTGCCGAGATTCTTGGCTGGGAAAGGGCGCCGAGATTTGGAGGTGGTGTATGTAGTCGCGTTCGATCCAGGAGGGAAAGTCTCAATGCTTTTGTTATCATCAACTTTGTCCGTTGTTCCATGGTTCCCACCTTGAGGACAAGGTGGATTTCAACTGTGGGGAGTTGATACGGGCCTTTAGTTGTTTAATTTGTTGAGATATTTTAGGGATTATCTTATCTTTTTTGTATCCACGCATATTTATAATATGTGTGGAGTCTTCCATAATATTCAATCAATCAATATATGAAATCATTTATTTGGCCCAATTAATTGTGCAACAAGAAACCTCTCTATCGCTGCCGACGAGAATCTCTCTCGCGCTTAGCACCCCCTTTGCCGGAAGTAATCGCCTACCCAAACCTTTTGGGCGCTTGACGACTTCGGCATGTGTTTCTTGATTGTGTGGAATTCGAACATTAAGGAAGGCTATCCTTAACACAGCCACAAGGGCCGCCACACCGGAGCGAACCGGAGGTGGAAGCGGCTGGGGCTTCTGCCTTTCCGAAGACAAAACGGAGAACAATGTAGAGAAGAATGCAGAAATGCAAGTGTTACTCCTAATGTGTGACGGATGGAGTAATATTAAAACCCCTGTCATCCATGAATGAAAACTACCATGAATGGTGAAGTATAACACAATACTTTTATATTAGGCCACTAATTTTGTTGGTAATTATTTTACCGACGTTGATATTAGCGACGTAACTTATACTCCGAATACAGTAATATATTAGTAGTTGTAGTAGTATATGCTTCTGCAGTTTACTAACTTACTAGTAGTTTTTTTTTGTTGGTAATTTTTAATGAAAAAAGAGTATGTATTTGATCACACCTATATACACAAATCCATCGAATTTGATTATATTAGTCAATATTTAAAAGGAACAAGATAATGTTGAGACATTCATATAGCACTTTTCTGAACAGACAAGTGCCCAACAGCCACAGATGCGACGTAAAAAGGTAGATATTACAAAAATCATTTCTCAACTCTACAAAAAGAATAATTCTGAAATACAGTTCAATTTGTCTCATATTGTGTAGTATCCCCCCATAAAAACGACAAGGCGTAAATACCAAAGGTAAACGTATACACTCAGTATCCTCTCGAAGGTGGTTTCCGAAGGGAGCGAGCATCAATGAGTCGGAGATACTTGGTGCACGAACCTGAACATCATACGAGAGACGGCTTGGTTAAACAAAACAAGAAAAACAGAAACACAGCAATGCTAGAAAAGGACTCTTTAATATGGAGTAGTATAGCTGGGAAAGGGTAAGTTGCATGAGCATTGTTTACCACTCTTATCGGAGTATGAATCAGTTGAATATACATTGTGTAGCAAAGTCACGCCTAAGAAAAAGTCAATAGCATTTACCATCAGCTTCCGCCCTTTTGCTTGAGAGTGATTTTGTCACCCAAGCTGAGTGCGATTCCCTGAGTTTTGCTCCTTATCCTGATATATCCGTTCAGCTTCTCATCTGTCTGCTTCTCGACACTGATATTCACCAAAGCATCCTCTCCAAATACACTCTTCGCATACAAATTAGCAGCCAGGAATCCGCAGTCACCTTCTAAAGCAGAACTGGGGATAAACATATTATGAGCCACCAGTTAGATTTTCACGAGACGAAATAGAGTAAAACATAGTAATTGGCAAGTGAAGAATGGATTAGCTGAAAAAATCATTCATTTACTTATTTTCTATTGGCCTTGCTTCCATACATAAGCAATAGAACAAATATTGATCGTTCTATAAAAATAGCTTAAAAGCATATTGATCTCTGTTGCATATGAAATTAAGTTGGATTTATGCTTCCTGGATCAGATGAAAGGACTAAATTTTCGGGTAGAAATGGATATAATAATGCTCACACCATTTCAATAGAAGCCAATCTAATTGATCAGCACCTCACATAAGACATAAGCTATTATTAAACCATATAAATATCTAGCACAACAGAGTTACTGATTCAGCATTATCGATATCAATCACAGCCTAAGTTCCATTTTAAACCCATAAACAAAGCAGAAGGCTTTCCCTGCATTGAAGCAGCAGAAAATAAACTAGACAGCATAAAATTACTTACGATGGAGTTAGGCATCTCATGTTGGTTGACTTAATGATATGATCAAGGAATTCTTTTTCATTTGTTATTGTGGTGTTTACAGCAACCTGCAAAAAGAAGAATGTAATTTACAGAACTACAATGCTCACAGTAAGTTCAAGCAATTGATTATCACTGATTGCAGAGTGCCAAATGTGTTAGGAATACCTTGTTTTCCCATTCAAATTCTGCCCACATGGTCCTAAAAGCAGTGTCGCTACAAACAGCAGGAGATATGTAGTCCATGATATCAATATGGATATCATTAAGGACAACAACGGTCCGCTCGAGCACATTTGATGTCTCATAGACAATATTTCCAAATATCACTCCAGTTTCAGTAGAGGAAACCTTAATGTTTGCTTTTATTTGCTTGCTTGATTCAGGAGCCAAAGTATAATTCTGAGGGCGCTCAACAAGTTTTAGATCTCCCATAGTTGCTAACTCTAAACACAGGTTCTGAAGGGTCTCTTTTGTTCTATTGATAATTGTGACATCCAGGACAATATCATAATGATGAACTGTCACATAAGCTTCAGCATATACTGGATCACTAAATCCTGTGAGTTGAATGATGCGATTGAGCTTATTTGCATCATCTGCATCCTTCACGAATTCCCCAGTAGCACGTTTTAAATCATCTTGAACCTCATCCTCTAGCTCCAGCTGGCTCATACCCTGGAATTTCAACAACAATGATAGACATAAATATAAACTGCTTATCTAAAATCCAGTGCACAAAACATACAACATTGCAGCAGTCTTAGAGAGTGGTAGATCTACTCTCTTTCCAAATCACAGCATTCTAAAAGACTAATTAGACTTTTACTTATAAGCATTCAGAATCTTGAGAGCAGGTATAAAAACAATCACAAAAGAGAGAATGGATTTTTTTCCAATATAAAGAGATCTTATGGATGATCTCATACCAGGTGGTTAGCAACTTCAAACCAAAGAACCAAATTCGACGTTTAGAAAGTCAAAAACATTCGATGGGCTATCGACTATTGAGACAGAGAAATACTTAGAAAGAATAAGCATTTGGAGTAACAAAACAAAGTGTGCCTACAGAACTCTGGTGCAGAACAAACAAAGAGTGAAAAATGCAGCCTTTTACCTTTCTGCTCTTCAAATGGTAGAAATCAATAAGGTCATCAGGTTGTGAATGAGTAACCTGAGCCTTAGCCTTATTTTCTTCAGTTTCACGAAGCTGTTTATCAGAGAGCATTTTGACAAAACTCTCGCGGCAAGTCTTCAGCCAAATCTTCCTGGCAGCAGCCCCTGTGTTACACAGCAATCTTACACAAAGAAGAATCCTGTCATAAGAATCATTGTCAATTGGATGCGGCAGAACCGAAGATTGCCCGAGCTGCATCATAGAGACCATAATCAACAAAGCATTGCTTGAAACTTTATTCACTTCAACCTTTGATGGTTGAACCTCCTCCAATCTTAGACAGAGTTTTGCAAGGGTGCAGGCAATAACTGCCCCAAGAAAAAAGTCACCAGTCAGAAGAAGAGATCTCAAGTTTCCCGTGGTCAAAGATCCCTGAACAACAGCTGGAGCGGAGAAAGCAGTCTCAGAGGCAGCACTTTGAGTTGCATAAGTACCATCAGCAAGGATAGCCGGTCTTCTGGATGAAACGGTGATTGAGGAAGCCTGCTGGGGTTTCTTTGAAGAATCAGCATCTTCCTCATTTTCGGAGACTGAAAAAAATGGTAAATCCCCAAGACACTGCTTTATAGTTGAAATAGCACTCTCAACTTCAGAAAGAGATATAGAATACTCTCCAATAATCCAAAGAGCACAGGAGCAAACTCTAGCTGCTCTAATTTGATAAAAAGTATCCAGAAGTCTGGTGACAATCGAAACCCTTAACTTAGGGTTGGTTTCAATTATCTCTCTAACAAAAATAACAACATCCATTGCAGAGGCAATATTGTTGTCTCCCAAGAAATCCATCAACAAGTGGACCACTGTGCTTGCCACTTCAGGGAACTTTATAGCACAAGAATGGATTGCTTGAATGAGCATTTGCCGATACTCCCCGTTCTTCTCAAGCTCCCCACTTTGAGTTTTCATGACTTCCTTCTTCAGAGTAAGAACCACCTCAGTGACATTGCGAGGTGTAATCAGTTCCAGAACAATATCAAGTGTTTTCCTTCGGATATCGAGGTTTGGGCTAGATAGTGCCCTAAGGACATCCATTATCAAGTCAACCATAAGCTCATGGTGGGAAGATTTGAGCTCATTCAAGCGATCAAGCAGAATGAGCTTAACATTATTATCACTCTGTGAAAGAAGAAGCTGGCCATATGTGTTGGCAGCAGCTTTAATAGCAGTTGGAGCAGAAGACAAAGTGACAAGGGTTCCAGCACACTCATAGACAACGGCAGCAGAAGGAGCATTCAGTAGAGATATAATGATCTTAATATATTTCCCCTTTTCAGCCTTGTTAGTCCTACAAACTTTCCGGATCAGCTCCAAGACAACCATCTGCATTAACTCACCCCAATCTGATACTCTGTCAACATTGGCCAGTAGGTAGTTAATAGCATGATCCTGTGCACAGTTAAAAAGCATCAGAAATGCATTCCTCTTAGTTGATTGATCCTGCTCTGACGAGAGAAATTTCTCAATTGTCTCTGGTGCATCAACCAAGAGCTGCTCACCGTTTGGGAGTTTGTAGATTGACGATATAGCAGAAATGGCATTTCTCCTGACATAAGGGTGTTTATGCTCCAAGTTTGCGAGAATGGAGGGTATCAATGGTTCGATGATTTCCACTTCATTGAGCCGGCAAAGGAACCTCAGGGTGACACCCCGGATATATTCATTGGGATGGATAAGATTGTTCCTAAGATTCTGGCAGATTAAGATCATTTCTGGTAACACACGTCCATTTCCATCAGTCTTATCAATAATTTCCAAATAAAGCAGGAGCAGTTTCTGAACAGTGTGGTCTTCCGAGGGCAGCACATATCTCACGATAGTGATAAAAAGCTGAGGCAGGGTTTCACCATTTAGCAAAAGCATGATTGCATTTTTCATGCCATCAATCTTAGCTGGAACATCATTCCCTTCAAGTGCTTCCTTGATCTCATTCGCAAGGGCCGGGGTGCCCTTGTCAAAATGTACGAGCAGAGAGCATGTCTTCTCCATTCGGCACTGGCTATCTGGTATAATCAAGTTCAATTATTCAATTAATCTAACAAGACATTTCATCTAGATTTTGTGCACGAAACATATAAATGTAACGATACTTTTGACTTAATAATGGCAATTTGAAAGTATTTACAACCTATATAAAAAGTGGAAGCTAATCGCCCAAGCTAACAAGCTGTATCATATTACACATACAAACCATAATCACAAAACTGTTGAACCAATCAAGTTTACTACTAAGATTTTGTGCATGAAGCGTATTTTCAAGTGTAATGGTCCTTCAGCCTTGTGAATTAACTAAATATTGGCAATTTGGCAAGTACTTATCAGATTACACACACAAAACATAATCAGGAAACCGTTGAAACAATAAAGTTGACTAACAGACACTGCATAGATGCATAATCCATCAGCATATCAGGACACACTAACATTTCAACACGAAAATTGAATATCGCAAGATAGCATTAAATCCAGAAGACAAAACCATCAACCTAATCGAATAGATCCATTATTGTTTTTTTCACGCATCAACAGGCATACCCAAACACAATGCACAAACACGAAACCAAATCGGTGAATAGACCCGATAATTAAGTAACCAAACTAAGAAATTGTTGGATGCGCTTATAAAATCACAAATAAAGGCGAAATGCCAGACAATTCAGATCTAGAACGAATGTGAACAAGATGAAAACCAAGTTTACCGAGCGATTATCTGAGACGGTTTTGCGCAGGGGGAATGATCAATCACAAATCACTGCTGAGTTCTCAGATCTGCTGCCCTCTCTCTCAGTCTCTCTCTCTCCTATTTTCGTTTAGCATGTGGACTTGTTTTTAATTTTTTTTTGTGTTTGACCACCGGTGTTCGGAATCGCCTTCGGGCGGTGGAATCAGATTAATCCTGCTCGACCGGGCTTGCGGATTATTAAGGCCGAAAGTCTTCCAGCGGGTGGTGGGCCTGCTCGATCGGGCTTGCGAATTATTAAGGC
The DNA here is from genome assembly GCF_004379255.2 of Salvia splendens. Taxonomy (NCBI): domain Eukaryota; kingdom Viridiplantae; phylum Streptophyta; class Magnoliopsida; order Lamiales; family Lamiaceae; genus Salvia; species Salvia splendens. The sequence goes on from NC_056041.1 coordinate 1,329,852, forward strand.
CGAAAGTCTTCCAGCGGGTGATGGGGTTTGAACCCATGACCTCAAGGTCCACAGCTCTACTTTATGAAATACGATTTCTAGGTAGCGTCTAATTTTATTTTTCGGTCCCTATAATTGAAGTTATTAACATAAAATTACAAATTTTAGCTATCGGTAAAGTTTTCCCAAATATTATAAACTTATGCTTTATAGCGCTTTATAGTGAATCTCTCAAAAAATTTACTTAATTTTTTTCTCCAACTCATGGGGAACTTAGACTGAGTTCATGATTTTTCTAACTAAATTTTCTCATAACTTTAAAAAAAACTAATTTAGTGAAAATTTCACTACAAAGTCTACGTTAGTACAGTATAACATAATTAGCTAAAAAATCTAATCGATCTATTTCGACAATGATCCAGCCTTGAATTGTGTAAATAGGCCTTGTGCAAGAAGTGTTGAGCAAAAGAGTGGAAAGTGTGTAGAGAAAAAGCTAAGTAAATAATGATGTAGTATTGGAAGATAAGACTTGGAGACTAAGCAAGATATATTTTGGGTTTTATTTATTTCCTAGTTAAACATTAATTATTTTTCTTTCTACAAATTAGGTTTTCATTTTTTGTTTATTTTCCTTTAAGTTTTATTTTCCATAAGTTTAGGATTTCCTTTTGCCTATATAAAAGCTTTATTGTTGAACTTAAAAGACAAACTTTGATTAATAATATTATTTTCATTTTTCACAGAAACTAGGGTTTCATTGATTAATTATCCGTTCAGTCTATTTCTCGTTCGGCTTCATTTGCATCAAATAAGTTTGGTGAGATAATAGTTATTGAGAGATTTGAGGTGTGTCCCCGAGTATTGCAGTGTGGTCTTGTGCAGTGTACACTAAGTCACCAACTTGCCGTTTATTTGATATTTCATATATCCTTGTCAAGTATAATAAATTTTTATTTATGTGTTTTTATAATCCATCCTGGAGTACCACTAATACTCAACAAAACAAAAGACATCATAACTAATGTCAAACCAAACCGATTGATGAAGCATATTTTAGAGATTGTTATTTTGTTTTGCTTCACATAACTAATACAAAGCCATACCAATTGATTTTCACTAATAAACTTTTGGTGGTTGAAAAATCACCAAGCCATGAAGGAAGAATGAATAAATGTAAATTGCCCTAACTAGTAGCTAGATAACTAGTTATGAATCCTAGATCAATCTCTAGGGGGCAAAAAAGAATATAGTAAATAGCAACAAAGGAGAAATGAAAAGTAAATGAACAAAACCAATTTTCTAGCTAGCTACAAATGTATCCTAGATCCATCTCTAGTGGGAAAAAAAATAATAGAGTTCATCCTGCAGCTCCTCCTTTGGGCATGTGGCAACTACGATAGAGGACATCCTGCATCTCCTCCTTTGGTTGGAGTTGGTGAGTCGTATGAGACAAGGTCGATGATAACGTGGATGACGATATTGACGCAGTGGACGACGACATTGACGTTGGCATTGAGACAGGCGTCGCCACTGGCATTGGCATTTGCATATGCATAGGCATTAGCATATACTCGGGATAAAGATTCGAGTAATTGGGCTTCATAGGGACAACGGAGGCATAAGGCACGGAGTGGAATGAAGGAATGTTGAATGTATAAGATGAAGGGCCTCCGAAGCCGAGATCTCCTCCGCCCAAGCTAGCGTAGTCGAACGGCATTGGCTTTCTGTCCAAGTACAAGGGCAGATCTTGTTGAGCCACCTGTTTCACGGCTGGTTTTGGCGAGGCCGAGGCCGCACCCTCAGTGTTGACGCCAGTTCTGCTCGAAGGAACAGCGTGGGTGTGCTTGCCATCGTAGGTCGTGATCACCGACTTAATGTCGTCCGCAGCTCTCTCCACGTGCTTCCGCACGGTGCAATTCGGTGCCGTGCACTTGTAGTAGCTTCTGCATAACGCAATCATTTACTTTAAACACGTAATTACGACGAAAAATTGCCAAATAAATTACAGAAGTAAAATTCTAGTATATCACTTTTTAAAAACTGAATTATTAATTACGAAAGTTTGCAAATTTTTGCAATTATCTCATCCATTTCATTTCCGCCAAAATACGTGGTAATCTAGTAGTGGTAGCCGATTTTAAACACGCTACCAACCACATAGACATATATCACCATAAGGAAGCGAATCAACATTCCTATATAGCCATAATATTTTCACGTATTTAAAACAGATTCGCGTATTTCTTCCGGGAAAAAAATAATTGTGAAAATTACAAAACTTCATGATTTATAATTCAGTTTTTGAGAGACTCATTTGTTCATGTTTTATTTAACAATTCGCCCTATTTATCTTACCTGGGATTTGGATTTCCTTTGACAACTTTTTGGCCATATTTTCTCCATCTGTAGCCATCTTCAAGAATGTCGACCTCGCTCTCTAGCTGGACAACCACCTTGTTACCTTCCCGGCCGGTCGACCTCGTCGCAGCGGCCGACTCAATATCTCTCTTCCTACACAGCCATAACCAAAACCAAAAACTTAATAAGACTAACCCGACCTTCCAAAAATTTATGTTTATTTATCAATTCAAAAATATTAGAGGAAGAAATGGAGCACCGTTTCCTAGCGGTCTCGAACTCAGCATCATCAAGCTCCTCGTTAAAGCAGGCGTTGTCCGAGAAGGCAGCCGGGGGGTCGGGGAAGTCATTGAAAGACGCGTCGTGATTATGTACGGATAATGATCCCGCATCTTGCAGCGAAGGTTGAGGAACCGGCTTAGGCTGGGGGTGATTGTGACTGCCCTTGTACACAATCTCCGCCACGTGGCCTTCATGGGAGCGCTCGACCTTCTTCGTTACCGGGCACTTTGTGCTGGTGCATTTGTAGTAGCTTCGCGGATACTCGCTTCCTTTCACGTGCTTCTGTCCGTATTTTCGCCAGTAGAATCCGTCGTCTGAGTTTTTCGTCGTGTCTTTCGCCTTTTGCTGCTCGTAGTCGATGTTTGCTTTCGAATCGTCCATCATCGTTTCGTCTCTACTGCTCTCTACACATTCCTTTGGATACTCAAATTCCTACAATCCTCAACAACTGTTTTTAGCTTTATTTTGCACATAAGTAATTGCATTAACATCAAAATTCATTTTACGATACTATAGTATTACTTGGAAAGGACTCTTTGGTGTAGTTGTATATGTATAGAAATTTGTATATAACTATAATGACGATGAAAGATACACCAAAGTAATGGCACCTAACGTCAAAAATTCACTTCACGAGGTGCAAATATGTATTAATACGAAATTGATAAAGTAGTAGAGTGAGTGATAGAAAAAAAAATAAGACTTGAAGGGTGAGGGGGGCATATACCCCTATGCTTAAAGGCTGGCTTTGCCGTGCTTAACGTATATAAGCAACTAGGGCAATGACAACAGTCAAGCACTATAAAACACTTCGCAAAAGTGTACTCTTGTGTTTCACAAGTACAATTCCTTTTTATTTTTCGAACTTTATATATTTTCAATTGTTAATAAAAACAAAATTCCCAATAAAATCAAAAATTACATAATTAAAATAAAATTACATAAAGATCATATAATTAAAGTATAAATTTATTTCTTTTTCATCTCATAAAAAGATAGTATTATACAAAAAAAAAAGAAGCCCTAAAATTTCATGGCGGGCTTGTGCTGCACACGAGGCGCTGATTGGCTCTCAGATCCCGGGCCAACGATGTCCGCGGTGTGTGCAAAAGCACTGTGTAATACAGCTCCGCAATAATGTGTTGCGTCATTGCATGCCATGTACAATTTTTAGGCCGGTGTTGCAGGTGCCCTTATTGAAATCCAATCAGGATCACCAAAATACCATATTTTATAAGGTGGACCAAAATGGAAAAAAACAGGACCCGGCAAAGAGAGTACACCGAAATGGAAAAAACGGGACTCTTATTGCCGGTGAAGAGAGTAGTATGTATATTAGGAAGTCTTAGATGTATACCTTATAAACATCATCAGCCATTAAATTGTTTTCCTCAGAGAAAATCTCCATCCCGTTGCTACAAATATTGAGTGCATCCTTCAAATTCGCAGAATAAAATGTTCCAGTGGTTGGAGACAATTGTGCCTATATACACATACATATATATATATATCAAAATCAAAATATATTTGTATAAAAATGAACAATTCACCTCATCATTCGGTAGCAAGAGCGGAGGATCCAAATCGAAGAGCGCGGACGGGCTGAGGCCGGGCGACAACGTTATATACGACGGGGGCGAAGCGTCATCGAAAACGCCGTAATTCTCCTTTTTAATGAACGGGGAGGAGCCTCCCCGGTTGGCAGCCATGGATCGGTGGATCAATCAATCAGAATGAATATATAGATAGATCTGCACTTGTTAGATTAATGATGATTCATGATTCCCGCAGTATCAATCTAGGAATAATCGAGCGAGTTGTTCAAAAATATGATTGATACTGGGTGGTACATGACATGGTGATCGGACTTGGACAGAAAGGAAAAAAACCCGATTAAACCAATGTGAATGTTGCTCAACAACTCCACTCTCTCATCACCTTCGCATGCTATATATAACCAGATTGGACCACGTGTCACTTTCTCGCAACTTTAAATATTAGCTGCAAAAAACATTTTATTTTAGATTTGTTGGGATTTATTTGATCGTGTACATTTTTCAAGTTAATGATGTCGTTTTATTTATTTCAGATCTGAAGTTCATAGTTTTTTGGATTTGTTCAGATTTTACGATAAATAAATTCAAACATTATGTTTTTGTTTTTATTTGTTCGGTTTTATCTCATAATGAAAAAAAAATCTGAGGAATGTTGTTTTCGTTACCATTTTTGGCTATCCACCAAAATTAGACTAATTCTAAAAATGAAAACTTTTAAACCAATACTAATCTTACACGTCATTCTAAAAGTGGACCTCACAACCCACTAACACTACTCCCACCACATTAATGCTCCATCTCCCTTATTTTACCAGTTGTGAATTAAAACTCGTTCCATGTATAACTTTGTCAATTTTTGTGTGGACAGAGGGAGTATTTTTCAATCTGATTATTAAAGTTGTGGGGTGAACAAAAATTTGACCAAATTTTATGATTTTGCCGACAATTTGCACTAAAAGAAAGTATTAGTCCATCCGTCTCATAATAGATGACACACTTGGTAATGACATAAAATTTTAGGTAATGTTGTTTTATGTGTTAAGTGAAGAGAGAAAATAGTATATTCATATAAATGTGACATAGAATTTTTTTAAGGAAATGAAATGTGAAATTTGTTGTGGGACAAACTAATAAGAAAGTGTACCATCCATTATGGAGCATATAGAGTACTTAATTAATGAATAAAAGTTTTATTTTACCTCAAGTGACGAGGAATTTGTTAGGATTAGGTTGGTGAATATATATCATGATAATATTATCTTCAAGATAACAAAATAAATTATATAGAAACAAATTGGAATGAAAAGTTTTATTTTACCTCAAGTGGTGAGGAATTTGTTAGGATTAGGTTGGTGAATACAGATACTCCATATGATAATATTATCTTCAAGATAATTAAATACATAAATGTTTAATTACTCCATAATATAACATGAAAAACGTCGTTACTAATAGGTATAGAAAATAAGTTTAGAATGCATGGTTTCTCAATAAATTATGGTCCGTATTAGTAGGGGAAGGCAAAGGATGTTAGAGCCACGTGTTTGACAAGACCTTCTAGATCGTAGATTTGTTAATCTAAACACAATTTATAGTATGTGATCTTTTTTTGTGTTTTAAGTTAATTAAGCATATCCTAATTTTAATTCATCTGTAACAATTAGGGTTCCAGTAATCCAAGAATCTTATTTTAAGAAAAATAACATTCACGAAGTCATTATTGATCCTATTTTAAGAAAGAGATCCAAGAATCAATATCCTAATTAGGGGGATCAATAAAGTGACTTGAGCACAAGCTATTTATAGGAATCTTACGTACACTAAAATTATAGTTCCAATAATTAATCTTCAACCTAATTAATTACTATTCCAAACACAAATAAAATAACAACGATAGACAGCTATTTAATTTTGGTTTATTTTAAAATATTTGAGTTAGGTGTGGTTTCATACTCGATTTCCGATCTATTTAGTTGCGGTGAAAAAAACACCATTTTTATTAGTTGGAGTGAAAATGTTTTACCAATAAATATTCTATATTAATATAACGAGAAAACTAAAATTACTAATTTGAACTTCATGAGCTACTCTTCCAAAAATCAATTGAATTTTTAAAATGAAAATCAACTGATATTAAAGCAGGTCGTCAACTTTAAATCACTAGATTAACTTGTGAATAGTTTTCATGTTAGATGCTTGGGAGAGAGTCCCATTGTCGACATGATCCCACCATTTTGTCCACCACTAATCCGAACCATGGCGACACCCGAACGCCATCTTACCCGACATTGGCCTTCCTCACGAGCTCCTTCAATTGCTCGCGGTCCACATATCTCACACCCGCTACTTCACCGGGGTTCGGATCGACCCTAACGTCTCCGACGATCAACAAAAGATAGTCCACTGTAGGAAATGTTCGCCATATGATATATTAATAAAACAAAAAATTCAATATTTAAAATTAAATTTAATCAAAATTTAATTTACTATGAGAGACACGATAGATTGATAAATAAAATCGAATAAATTTTAAAAAATTAAACTAACGCTCGTGTTCTCCCCATATTCCATCGGAGGGGGCTTTGTAGAGTATACCGCCCAACGGGACGAAATGGTCGACCGGGACCTCGTCCGTGGCGATGCCAAGTTCGTCCGAGAGCTTTCTCTGGGCGGCTACCCGGACAGTTCGCGGTGGCTGCAGCAGGTGTTGGTCCAGACGAGAGGGAAGGTCACTTTCGTTGCGGATCGTTGCTGAAGCAGTAGCTCGTGGTTTGAGTTGAAGAGAAACACGCTGAATGCTCTGTGCAGCAGATTTTCTGAATTGATCTTCTTCATCAAGTGGCCTGCAACAAATTTATCATACCTTGATTTTGAAGTGATTTTCTGAAGGGGTTTGAGGTTGTACAGTTGTATTTGGTGTCGTGGCCGACCACGACGTCGTTCTCATCAACCAAAATACACCTGCAAACAAGAATCATCACGAGCGAATGCAGAAAAAAAAAGATTGGTAGGGGTTGTCTTTTCATCATTTTATTGCAAATTACGGGAGATTTTACATAATAATAACTTACATAAAATTGGGTAAATTGAAATTATTACTGCAATTCCCTAAAATCTGAATTATAAATGTAATTTTATTTAAATTTTATTTTTATTTTTATTTCATATATGTAATTTTTAATTGTTTTATTTAATGAAACTATTAATTTTTTAATTTTGTCATAAATTGTACTTTAAAATTGTATGTAGTATTTAAAATATATATTTTTTGCTTGCACATGACTGCTTGTAGAAGTGTTTTTGCATGAACATCAAAGGTAGGCAGAAGTGTTTTTGCATGAACTTAGTTGATGATGCCTTGAAACCAAAGTTTGTGATTGGAGAGGGAAGGTTAGAGTAAAAACTCATCTTCGAACATGAGGCGTCTTTGAACGGCATCCATGGCAGAGGAGTAGACCTGGCGGCAGAGACGGGTCATGGGGAGACGAACGGCATCCATGGCAGAGGAGTAGACCTGACGGCAGAGACGGGTCATGGGGAGACGAGGAGTTAATGCGGGCAAGGAATTGTGGAGAATCAAGGTTGAGGATGAAGACATAGACATAAACATGTTTCTTGAATTGAGCTCTCAAACACAATATGGATTGTGGCCTCTTATAAATAAGGAGTATGTGAATTGTACACGCCGCCACACTGAATGGATGCTTTTAATGCTAATTAATTTGCCTCAACACTTTTCTTGTCTCAAACATGAAGCAGCCACTCTAGTTTAGATTGTGTGTCTTAAACATGAAGCAGTCACCCTAGTTTAGATGTTGTATATTCTTAGTGATATATATGGACAGAACTATGGATACGTAATTTGACGATACGATGAAGTGCAACTTGATTAGTAAAAGACATTTCTCATCACAAAAATCTTCAAATTCAATTCCATAAAATCGCAAGTACGACAAAATTTCAATGCCCATTACATTTAAATCAAAACCACCCCAAGTTAATTTATCCCTGCATCACAAACTTGGAACTCCTATTTTATGTACAAACTTCAAATATGAAACAGAAAGAAACATACTACCTTCACAAATTTCTTCTGTATCAGTACAAATTTGTGAACATAGATGGAAAATAAGAAAAACATGACTAACACAAAAAAATATCACACAGTTAAATAGGCAGACTTGATGAAAAAGACAATAAAAAGGGCATAGTTAAAACAAGTTTCATCTTACACTCTTAACCAATCCATACCTTCATTCTTCACCCACATCCCCTCTCCAACCACACCTAGCTCTGAAGCTCCGTAATTCTACACCCTTTCTTAAACGAACTAGAACTAGAACTAAATACCGAATTCATACAACCACTGAATGGAGGATACAAACAGAGGAATCAATTCTCCTTTAGTTACCTTTTGTGTGAGTTGTGTGGATATATGCATATGAGACATAGATAAATAAGCTACATGGCATAATTACTTGACATAAAATAAAGGCAAAGTGACCAGACATGGAATAATGGGCTCAAATGATATCCAGGGAGTACTTTTTATGAAAAAAGGCAATGATATGAAAAGGGACAGCGAAGAAAAAGCATAGGCGCCCATATTCTATAGCATATGCTAGAGAAGTGCACCCAATTAAATCACTCTATTATAATCCATGTCCACTCTTACTGAGAAATTCTAATGCTTCAGCAATACACTGATCAAACGCAGACAGGGCAGACTCTTCAAATAATCCATGTCCATGGATTCAACAATCACACCTCAACAGCTCCAACCACCACTCTTACTGAGAAATTCTAATCACACTAATCAGACTCAGACAGGGCAGACTCTTGAATAGTTTTAGCCAAATGCCATATCCAGAGCACATACATCCTAAATCCCAGACTAGGAAGAATGTAGTCGTATGTGTATGTATATAATCCGACCAACATTGCATCATACCACAAATATTATAAAACAAGCAACCAACCATTGGAGAGAGAATTATCTCATGCATATCCTATACAAATGGAAACTCAAATCGAAGAAGACACCATTTAGGAATTGCTTAACTTCCTTAAACATAGAATTCAGTTCAACACAACAGCTGCCCTCTACATAAGGTGAAACATACTTACCACAAATATAGTATCAGAGAAATATCATGTACATCCAATACAAATGGAAACTCAAAATCGACAAAAGACACCACTTAGGCATTGATTAACTTATTTAAACAGAGAATTCAGTTCAACTCAACAGCTGCGCTCTACATGTTTAACACAAGTATAGTATCAGAAAGCAGGATTGGCAATGGCACAGTTAACACAGCAGATTTGCAAAAATATAAGCGACATCGATTAGCAAAAAACCACACAACTAGAAGGATGGATTCATGAATCCAACTAAGGCAGCTGCAAGTATCAATACAAAACAACTGTAACAAGTCATAAGCAAGCATGATAATACAGCAAGACGGAACAACGGAGCCAAACAATTATTACTATAAGCCACAGACAACAGGCAGCGGCCTCTTCTCTCTCCTTTCTCTCTCCCCTGTTTGACGTGAAAATAGAGCATAAAAGCAGGGGAAAAGGGGATAGAGAAGAAAATTTCACTTCTTCAAGCTGCCGCGGACGCCAGGCTTGGGCTTGGAGGTCTCGGCGGCGGCGGCGGGGGCGGTGGAGTGGAGATTATTGAGCTTGGTATCGTCGAAGGGGATCTTAGGATGGCGAGCATCGTGGTGGATCTGCATAGACTTGATATCGGGGGCGGTGACCTTGCAGAGGGGGCACTCCAGCTTGGCGTGGCCGCCTTTCTCTTTGCCGGTGCGATCGGCGAGGCCGGCCTTTCCGCCGCCGCGGTTGGTGGTGGCGGCGTCGAGTTTGGCGGCGAGTTCCTTCGCGGTGTGCTTCTTCGGCTTGGCTTTTCCGGTCATGGCGGAGAATCGAGAGCAGCAGCTGGACTTTTGTGCTGATTTTTGATTTGGGGGCGAAAGGGATTTCTTCAACGATTCGCAACAAATTTAGCCCTAGTTTACGGTTTACCTCTCTCTGTTCGCCTATTTATACCATTAAATCCTTAAATTTACTTTTTCTATTATCCAATTATATAAATCCCACGGAATAAATTATTCTATTTTATCATTATTTTAGTATTTATTAATTATAGTGGATTAGTTGAACTGTTGAAGTATATCTATTTATCTTATTCTTTCTCGACTAAATACTGATACCTTTTAGATAAGGAATTAAAGGGAAGATATTTAGTGCTTCAAATATGAGTGAGATTAGATTTAATTTTTGCTAAAATAATAAAATGAGTTAATTAATTTGAAGCCTCTCGAAAAAAATACAATCAATTAATCCGACACAATCTTACCAAAAATAAAATTTTCGCTTTGAGTTGGACGAAGCAAGTAAATACTTTGTTAATTGTTATGTTGGAGTACTAGGAGACTACTTTGTTACTCCCTCCGTCTCACATAATTTGACCCAGTTTTCCATTTTGGACCGTCCCACATAATTTGACTCAGTTTTTCATTTTAGACCGTCCCACATAATTTGACTCATTTCACTTTTACCATTTTTGGTAGTGGACCCCACATCCCACTAACTCATTCCTACTCACATTTAATTATAAAACTAATATATAAAAGTAGGACCCACATTCTACTAACTTTTTCAACTCACTTTTTATTACATTTCTTAAAACCCGTGTCCGATCAAAGTGTCCCAAATTATGTGGGACGGAGGAAGTAATTGTTATGTTGTACTAGGAGATAGATGACGTTGTAAATTTCGTAAAAATGGATTTATGTCTCCACATATATATAATTATATATAGTTCATGAGCATTCATCTTGAATTTTCGTTGCAATGAATCTCGTTGCATAGTGTCCCAGTCAAGTAATTATATCAGACGTATCAAACAAAATTTAACATTTGTTTTTGGGGTTGGACACTTCACAAACCCACCTTCGCAATCATGTTACATCCATCGAATTTCCGTTATATCAACGCATACAATACCACACGCATCAAAGGGACCAGACGGCGCTGAGCTACGGGGCCGGGGCGCGGATAGATAGGGTAGCATGGTTTGTGTTTAAATGTGGAGGAAGTCCGAAAACATCTTGCGCCACGCCCATGGCTGCCGCCATCAAAATCTGCCACAAATAGCCATGGCTATGGCGTTTTTTTCAAAATCCCGCCACAGAAAAGCGTTATGCCACTGTCATGACGCTTTTCGCTAGATCCAAGACTGACCAGGAAGTTTCCTCACTTCCTTTTCCAGCATCAAACCCCTAACTTTAGCCGCCTTATCCCACACTTCGTTAGCTGAGTAAGTATTCGAGCTGAGAAGGTAAGGCTCGGGTTGGCTCGGATCCAGCTCAAGCAGCTTCTCAGACGCCCAATTCGCCATCTCAACATTCTTGTGAAGCCAGCAACAAGATAGGTAGGCTTTCCACACCTCTTTCAAATGATCAATTTTATTCTCATAAATAAAATCCTTCGTCTCCTTAAGGTGTCCTGCTCTGCCTAACAGATCTATCACGCAAGCAAAATGTTCAACACCCGGCCGGATCCCACATGCGTCTCTCATCATGTTAAAATACCTGCAGCCGTCGTCTACCAAACCAGCATGGCTGCAGGCAGTGAGAACGCCAAGAAAGCTCACTTCATTCGGTTTGATACCTTCCTTTCGCAGCAACTCAAACAGCTGGATCGCTTCATTTCCCAATCCGTGTGTTGCGTAGCTTGATATCATTGCACTCCAGAGCACAACGTTTCTAGTCTTCGTCTCCCTGAAGTACGACCAAGAGCTGCCTAACTTCCCACATTTGGCGTACATGTCAATTAAGGACGAACACAAGCAAACATCTTCTCCGTGCCCTAGTTTCAGCGTGTGTGCGTGAATTTGCTGGCCAAGCTCCAAAAGAGCGCGGTCAGCAGAGGCAGTAAGGATGGTAGTCAGAGTAAACAGATCTATCTTGAGCTTCTCAACAATCATGGATCTAAAATAACTAATTGCATCTTCTGTCATACCATTTTGAACACAGCCAGCTATCATCGTACTCCAACGAACCATTGAATCACCGCGGCCTCTCTTCCGTCGAAAAACCACAGAAGCCCTGTGCATCTCCCTACACTTACAGTACATGTCAAGAAGTGAAATGCCTACAAATGAATCTTGATCCATCCCGGCCCTAACCAGCCGGCCATGGATCTGCCTCCCCATCTCCGAATTCTTCAACGAAGACGCCAGAGCCAACGATATGGAGAAGGTAACTCCATTAAAAGGATATCTAAGTTCAACCATTTGGTACAAAAGCTCAAGTGCTTCCCCCTTCAACCCCTGCTGCAGAAGCCCATCAATGACCGTATTCCAGCTCGCGCAACTCTTGTCGGGCACCCTCCGGAATAAATCAAGCGCCTCCCACGCCTCACCCTCGCTCATCTTCGCAGCCATGACTATATTCCAAGAAGTGGAATCTCTTTCATCCATGGATTCAAAGAATCTCTCCATCCAACTAAAGAGACGAAACTTCGCGTAAAAATCAAGAACCGCATTTTCCAACGCGACGTCCACATCGATGTCATTCGTGATTATCCAGCCATGAACTGCCTTGCCAGCCCGGAGGCCGTGGCAAAGGGAGGCGCAGCACTTGAGCACGCTCGACAAGGTGAAGGCGTTGGCGGCGACGGCTCCCTCTCTTTGCATTGCGGCGAAGTGATCCAAAGCAATGCTGTGGTGGCCGGATTTGGATAAGGCGGAGATGAGAAGGGTCCAGGTTCTGACATCTCGTTCGGGAATTTCGTCGAACAGGTTGCGGGCATGCTCGAAATCGAGGTGGTTGAGGTAGAGCTTTAGGAGATGGTTGGCCACGTGGGGAAAATGGATAGTGCCGCTCTTGATGAGTGAGGAGTGATATGGGCGTGGATTGGAGGGAGGAGAAGGGAATGAAGAGTAGTTGCGGCAGTGTTTGACTTTGGAATATAAGGTGGTGAGCGATTTCGCCGGCGCCGTAGAATTCATAGCTGTTGGATTGCATATTCTAAAATTCGTATTTTTCACTGTGATAATGGGGGCTATATATTCTGAAATTGGCATTCAAAATTTTGAGATAATAATTATCATATGTATATGTTCATTGAGCTGTTTTGAACAAAGATTCACACGAAATACTGAAAATTTAATGATACAATATGAGGAAAGAAATAAAGTTTTTGTTTCTATAGAAGTGCGCCAATGTAGATGATGTCATTTGCTATTTTCCTGGACAACTTGTGAACTATTGTATTAATAATGGATTTGAAATTGTGTCAAAGATTGGAAAAATATACTTCCAATCCATACAAAAAAATATATATATGCCCAACAATGTTTTTTGTTAGAATTTTCTTGAATAATGATCACAATGTGGGCAGTATCAAGTTAATCTACAAAACTTTCAGTATCATAGAGGAGGGTAGAAGTATGAGGACACGGAAAAGCCCAGGAAAAGCAAGCCCCCGACTGTAGCAACAGTGCGCTGTGAGATCCTCGAAGCCAGCATACTTCCACCAATCACTGCTACGGACGTACAAATGGTGTGCCCTATGGTAGCTCCTACAGCAACTCCCACTGCATTCTTATGTGTTGCTAGCTGTAAAAGAGGAAGAAGATAACCTATTTTAGTTAGTTGTTATGCAGAGCCGGACACCAATCACCCCATTGCTGTGGTCAAGTTTGAGAAGAATTGGATGATGAATTATAAGAGTATCAGCGGCAGAAGCCCCAGATGTGTCAAACTGTCCCTGGGAGATCTTTGTAATGGATATACATATGTAGTGGAAGAAGAGACAAATACACTCTCAATGCCCATAAAAAGAAGTAAATTTGCTTTACCCTCGCTGAATCTTTCGATCAAAGTTTATGTAATTCAGCAAATTCGCAAAGTTCTAGTCTCATGCTACTGGTGTGCTGCTATTCTAGCTACTTCAGTCTCTAGATAAATACTAAAAGCTTTAGTGATTATTTGGTTTAAAATGGCCTTTGAATAGATTCTGACATGTAACAACATAATTCCAGCTAGTCTGAACTTTGACAAATATAGAGATAAGAGAGTAAGAACATTGGCAGTATAACACACACACACACACAGAAACTTACAGCAATTGTTGCTATCTGGCTGCGGTCACCCCACTCTGCCAAAAATGTCAATATAAATGACTGCAAATGAAATCATAGGAGAGAAAAAAATATTAGTGTCTAGAATGTAAAACTAAAACAGTCCAACGTGGAGATCGGTTTTGTGCTCTTACTAAAAACTGTTAAGATTTTTGGCAGAAGATATCAAGATGGTATATGGAACTAAATCAAAGAATATTAAGCTATACCTCTAGATAGATTGGTGTACAAAATCTAGAAAAGAAACGTCGCCAAGTCGTCTTCCCTTGTCCAGCTTCAAGTTTCTCTTCTACCTGTTGCAATCAGTCTTAAAATCAGCACATAGTGTATTAACCAGCTGGGAAGAATTTAATTAAAGAAAACAAAAAGAGCACCAGTAGTGCAGGTATGAGAAGTAAATTTACTTAACCACCATATTTTAAAAAATAAAAGAAATAAACAGCAAAACACTTAAAGATACCTGCAAAAATACATACTACAATAAAGGCAAGCATAATAGTTTTACAGTAAAGAAATACTACAATACCAATTTCAATTCTAAATCTTCAGGATAGTACAACAGATTTAGAGAAGCAGAGTACAACAGGATTTAGAGAAGCAGAGAAATCAAATACTCAGTATCTAATAGATTAAAATTGGAAGGTTCGACATACTTCCTCAATTTCTTTCTTCTGGGAAGCTTTTGGGTCAGATTTCCACGCAATGTAAAGTAATCGGAGACCAAAAAAGGCATAAAGAACTGCAATAAGGGTTTCATGTCAGATTTATAAACAACCTGCACATAAGAAAACCACTCACGAATGAGCATGCTGTTCCTACATAGGTACTACAAAACATTCCTATCAGCTAGGTCCTGTAAATGACTATAACCCATTTCAAGGAGAGTCTTTAGACACATTCGAACCTTTTTAACTACACCCCGTAAAATAAATAAAACAAACTTTTCGTCACATTTATTGAAACAAACAGAAACAAACCTGTTGCTGCACTATTGGTATGCTTCCTCGATATCAGATTTGGAACAATCCTACCAAGACCGGTTGAAAGTATCTGGTAGGAGTTGTTATCAACATAATTAGTATGATCCATCAAAAGTACCTTCATGAGCCCATAACTTTCAATCCATGTAACAAAGCAAGAGAAGGAATATTGACTTACCGTCATCACAAACAAGGCACTGAGTGCACCTGATAGAACAATCGCCTTAGGGTGCCGCATAGCCATGAGAGCTGCAATGATGAACGTTTCATCTCCAATCTAGCATCAGAACAAAAAAGTATTACAATATGACACCAAGTGATCACAAAAAACGACAATTATATCCCTAATGAGAGTTTGTTGCAAAAGTAGCACGTGCTTCATTCACATTTACAGTTAGATATTCAACCTCTAAGATGTTAAAACAGATAGACAATACCAATCACTCAACAAATAAGACCCGGAATGATAAATCAATTAATACATACCATCAAAATACACACCAACGTGAAATTTAACAGTGCTTGTTAAGATAAATCTGGCAAAGCTAATGCAATAAAAAGGAATCCACTAACCTCACTGACGAGTATCATCGACAAACTTGCAAAGAAAGCATCAAAGACTCCAAGACCAGAGTCCACATCCACGCCATAAGAATCAGGATCGTTGTTTTCGCTGTCACCCGCCTTGAGTTTCTCCATCCAATGCATCTAATTTAGACAAATTCCGATAACATGCCAATCAATGAATCATCACAAAAATCACAAGTACCACCAACAAAGGGAACATATAACATAATATCCTCTCCAATCAAGCTACTTCACAATTACAAAAAGCTTAACTATCTGATCAAGCAATAACATCAGAATCAGGGAACAAAACTGACTCACTTTACTACGCCGGCCCAGATCCTTAATTCCAGTAGCCGACTCGTCGATTCCACTCTCCTAAATTAGATCCGAAGCATCAGAATCAAATTACACACAATCCAGAATAAATGAAATCATAAATTTACGAAAAATTGTACCTCAGCTGAAATTAGAGGAACGGAGAGGGTTACGAATAGGACAAATGCGACAACGAACGATCTCCCTCGAAACGAATCCCCCATGTTTTTGGATTTGATCTGATGAATGGGCGAGAAGCCAATTTCAGAGCTCGCAGCTAAATTAGGGGGGATCTCGATCGGAAATGGGTGATTGCAGGTTGGGATCTGCGCCGGCATTAACGAACGATGAGGCTAGAGAGAGAGTGCGAAAATCATTACACTGAGTCAAAATTTATGGGCATTTTATGGTTTCGATTAGGATTTGAGCCATCATATAACTACGCGGTGAATTCAATTCGACTCATCACTTAAATATTAAGCAAATCACCGACAAAATAATGATGAAATTTACTTCATTCGAAATTATTCTATTGTGGAAAATTTTGTACTATTAATTACTAGTACTACATTATTTATTTTTTATGAATAAATTATATTATTAATAAAGGAACGTGATCAATTGCTAATTATTCATAATTAGTAATTTAAAATTAGCAATTTTAATTTTAAATTGCTAATTATAAATAGTTAGCAATTGATCACATTCCTTTATTATCTTAATTTTAAATTGCTAATTATGAATAGTTAGTAATTGATCACGGTCCTTTATTAACAATATAATTTATTTATAAAAAATAAATAATGTAGTAATTGATATAATGATAGGTGAATTATATTTTAAATATAAATAATTATTAAATAAAATTAAATTGTAATGTCAATTCTCTCTTATTAAAATTATTCTAAAACTTTAAATTTACGTAACTCTTTCGATTTAAATTATTTTTCGTAAAAAATATATCAAATTAAAGGTAATTTTATAAAGATTCTAACAAGATCTCAATTGCATACGTCCGACGACATTCGGATGATGAAATTTGATGATTTTTATTTCAGTTTTCGTATATGTTGATAAGCATATTTTTTTATCAACAAATACATCAAAAAATCTCAATATAATGCATGTAAAATCTCAATAAAACTATGTTCATATTTTCGTGTACTTGTGTTGAAATACGCATGTCATTGTGTTGATATTTGTAATACACTATATTGATATAAAAAAACACGAAAATAATGATATGATAACAAAATGACGATCTTCTCATTTTGTTAATATTTTGTCTTGTATTTATTGAAATTCGTAAGATTTGATCCTATCCACTCATTTTAAAATCTAAAAGTGTAAATTTGATCTTAATTTTGGATTATGATACTATAATCGAGGACTCATTTAACAAATACCTACAATTTACAATTTATAAGGGATTCATATATTTTATGAATATGCTAGTACTTCTTTGCAAAAACTTTTTATATAAGTTACCACTTACCAATACATTTATGAGTAGACTTCTTTTGTCAAACATTTCTTCTTCTTGTTTGGAGTGGTAATTACCGTCCTAAATCCTAAGAAAATTCATTCTTCATTATGAAAATATTATAAACTCGGAATTATATCAATTTGCAATTAATTATTCATAAAGACAGATATTCAAAGATTGTAGAGACTCATGTCAACTTTTTTTCTATAATAAAATTAAAGAACAAACAAATTTCATAAAATCTGACAGAGATTTCCAAAAAATAAAAGAACTAAGAAATTTAGCAGTAAAAATTAGTTGATGTGAACTTAAAACAATAGGAAAAATTAATAACAGTTCCAACCAATATTTTTCTATGTTTTGAATATAACATAACATGACAATGAAATATAATTGGCAAGACACTTCTCATCCAATTATTATATCATCCAATTATTATATCAGAGTATAAGTTATCACTTCAAGTCATTACGATGTATATGAAGAATTATTATTAATAAAAGATTAAATAAAATGAATATAACATAACTTGATATTCATGGTTGTAATTACACAAGATGTTGAGATTTACTTCATAAACAAATAATTCCTGCTAATTACAATAGAGAGAGATAGGAACAAACAAAAAGTATGTATGCAGATAGAAAGAAAACACGATTAACCAAACAATAGAGAGAGATAGGAACAAACAAAAAGTATGTATGCAGATAGAAAGAAAACACGATTAACCAAACTACATATATATAATAGGGGAGTGATCAATTGCTAACTAATCATTTAATTCCTAACTACAACTAATTTAAGACCATAGAATTTTAGAAATCTTGTGATCTAAAATTTGTCACGTGTAATTTTCATTTTTATTAATTAAATAAAAAAGATTAAAAAAATACCAAATTAGGATTTTGGATGAAAATGTCAATATGATGTTTCGAAAATATCAACACAATGCTTTGAGAATGTCAACACGATGCTTTGAGAATGTCAACACAATGCTTATATTGACATTCTACATGTATTATATTGACATATTTTATATACTATGTTGACATTTGTTGCTGTACGAAAAAATTGAAATTTTTTTATTTTTTTTTCAAATTTTGACATCGGAACATATGCAAGTGAGATCTCGTTAGAATCCTTATGAAATTATCTGTAATTTGATATATGTTATGCGAAAACATAATTTAAATCGAGAAACTAATATGTGTTTTAAAGTTATGAGATATTTTTCAAAAGTTAGTTATAACTAATTTGTTGTAAATTGACCTTAATACCATTATTGACGTTTTTTGTTGATCTTATTGACATTCCGGGGCTGATGATCTAGGCCCTTGATTTAAATATCTAATGGTTATTATTTAATTGTAGTTAACAATTAAATATTGAGTTAGCAATATAACACTCCCCTATATATATTGACAAACTCATAATTTAGGATGTTTAGGTGGGTGATAAACACAAGTTGTTGAGTAATTTGAGGTATAAAGTTTAGGTTTCATCCACTTATTAGATTTTTTAGAGCTAACGATAGTATCAAAGTCTTGATGCAAAAACAAGTCTAAAACGAGCTTAAACGGAGTTGAACGTGCGTTCTGGCTGGAAATGCACATAGGGAGAGAGAATTCGCCCGATCGGGTGTTTTCATCAGAAGAAACGCCCGCCCAGGTGTTTTGAAGCGAGTTGCTAGTTCCAGACAAAACACTCGGTCGGGTGTTTTGACAGTCACAAATCACCCGGTCGGGTGTTTTTGACAACTTCCTTATTTTGCCCATTTTTCACTCCAAATATAAAAGAGACTTCACACATTCGAGCTCTAACTCCCACACTACCAAATCAAGAACTGAAACAAGAGAATGAAGAGGATTTGAAGGCCAAGGAACTTCTCCTCTCAAGAGATTGAAGGAGAAGACTCCCCACCATCAATCTCACCTATAGGGAATCCAAGTTTATCTTTCTATTATGTTATTTTTCCATTTCCTTTGTATTTCCTTTTGTTTTGACTTTGATCATGAGTAGCTAGATTTCTTTAGGGATTTGGTGAAGTTTGTATGGAATCCTTGGGTTGAACCTAGATTTATGTTTATCTATCTCATTGTGTTGATTTTGTTGGTTATTGGGCTTTTATTATCCAATTGATTAGCTACCAATTTGATATATCTTGTTCTAATTGTTGACATTGAGAAATGCATTATTAGAATAGTTAGGTAATCAACAACTCTGTGCCTTACATGTGATCGAGGGATGCATGAGCTAGAGAGGGGGCTTGGGTCCGTTGTTTTAGGGAGTCAATCTCGAATTGTATGGAGTAGACTCCTACACTAGAGATTGACCCACCTGTTTGATGCACTCGAGGGGGGGTCTAACCAATCTTCTCGACTTTCCTAGCCACACATGAGACTCAATAGATGAGCATGATTCCTAGGTGACACCCGTGATCCATACCGACAGATCCATATCCCTACCTTTACCAATTTGTGTGAAAATAATCTTTTATTTGCTTTACTTAGTTAATTTGCCTTTATTGCTTATTTGTTCTTTTATCTTAGTTAAGAAAATCAAAAACCCCTTTTATTAGTCTAGATAGTGTTCAAAGTTGCATCATAGTACTCAAACCGGCTTTTAGTTTTCGTGGATCGATAATTTTAGATTGTCACGTGCTACTTATCCCGTACACTTGTGGGTGACACTTTTGATTGCAAAATTAGCATGAGTCATATATATATGGATGTAATCATATTAATAAGTTGAAAATGGTTAAAAAAGAAAACTAATCCCATCCATTGATTATGGTCGATCTTATGGTTGATATGGAGCCACTTGGAATTATATAAATTAATAAAAAAATATTAAAAATGGCAGAAAAGGAAGATTACATATTGGACGTTATTTTCATTCTCTAAATAAACGCCTATTATATTAAATTAATCATTGGAAGTTATTTTCATTCCCTAAATAAACGCATATTATATTAAATTAATCATCAACTCCTTAATCCACTATTCTTATATTTGATATGTTCCTTGACTATTAAATATTATCTAAAAATGAACATATTTATACTATTTTACAATTATGTTCCCTGACTAGAATATGAATTCAATTTGTTTTTTATGTACATTGAATAAGTGAGTAATGTACTTATATAACGTTACAAAGTTGGTACTACACTCTAACCCCATAGATTATTAAACCCTTGGAGAATAAATTAAACTTTCGTTCCCATTGGGGTTTGGTAATCCATAGGGCTAGGGTATATAGTACCACCACATGCATTGAATTTCGTTTTTTATGTATATTTAGGATTTCATACAGTAAATAATGTACGAAAATTGGTCTTTAATGTAAATGCATCATACTAAATGATGTACTTATGTAATGATTTAATGTTTGGTGGGAGTTGAATCCATACCCTTTGGGTTTAGCGATCCATGAGGCTAGGTTGTAGTAACCACTCACAAAATGAAATCATCACCAAGGGTATGGTGTTTGAATCATTCCCCTAGGGGTTTAGCAATCCATAGGGTTGGGGTATAGTACCACCACATGCATTGAATTTCGTTTTTTATGTGTATTTAGGATTTCAAAGGGTAAATTGTAAGGGTTGACAGTGAAAGCGTGCATTCAATTTGATCACATAATAATTCAGATCTATTTAGCAGATTATTTAGACAAAATCTATTCGCGTAATTATCACATGTATCATGCTCATAACTTGAATTTAATCATGTTTTAGCGTAATGTTTTAGCGTAATTGAAACCTAAAACATGCTTACTACGGAGTTAGCCAATTTACCTCGTTTATTCTCCAAAGAATCGAAGTTGGCTAGCGACTTCTCCACGTGAAGATCTTGAGTACTAAACCACAAATCTTCTGACTGGTTCCCGAACTGTAAACTGATATCAGTGTGGGCTGATCTCACCAGAATACTATGACTCAAAAATCGTCTCTCTTGAAGAAAGAAGGGGGGACGAAAATTATGATCATAATTGAGTCTCTTTTCTGTCTCCTTTATTCTCCTATTTATATTAAGTCACATATTGGGTCCAGTCAGGGATCTATGAAAGAATTTGGATATGGCCTCCCCCAAATGGCTTCTTACTAATTAAATTGAGCCCACAATTTAATATAAACTTATATTGTAATATTACGAGCAGACACTACAGAAGTAATATTGCACTGCCCATCCAAATCCGAAATTACAAGTATTCTGGGTTTCCATTTGTTTGTCGTTCATTTCTTGTGCTTAAGATAGAAACTTCCATTAATTAATTGATGTTTGCTATAAACTTAATTAATTAATATATTATTAACTCCAAGAGTGGACTTAGCAAGAAACACTTATTTATTATTCATAGAGTAATCAAACTCCAACTAGTTAGGTTCTGAATAATAAAACCTTGTTTCGAGCTCCTCTTGTGGACGTTATCACACGAGACTCACCTCGCGCATGATTCAATATAATAGCAATCCTAGCACCGCTAGATATTAATCAGCACTACCCAATATACCAGGATTCTTGGGTTGTGAAAAACCCGTAGCATTTTGCAAGTCAAGGTAGTGCATAATCAATACCGTATGCTCAATGTTAACGTACATTGATTAAGAAATTAATTATCAAGACCTCTTCTTTCAGTAGATAGCACAAAGACTTGTCTCTCTGTTAGATCTAATTTAGTGTTATACCACACCAATGTCATCTTATTTCAGTAAGGCTTATAAATATGCGAACTGACATTGCAACCTTTCACGATAGGTAGTCTAGGCCTATCTAGGTTGTGAAATTCTTATTTTTCTTTGTTCAGAACTGGCCGTATTACCTTAAAGTGGACGACGCTCACAGTCGGTCTACTAAAACAATGACTTAGACTTTGTTACGTTGCTTATACATTTAAATATGCAATAACATTCATTAAATGTAAAACATAACAACATTATGACAAAAATAATATGTTGCATCCACTGGAAAGTAAAATATAGAGTTTTACAATATTCAATCACTTGAAATTTGATTTCTAGTATACAAATTCTAACATAAATAATGTAGGGAAATTGGCGTTAATGTACATGCATCATACTAAATGATGTACCTATGGTTGGATTTAATGTTTAGTGTGATTTGAATCCATACCCTTTGGGTTTAGCAATCCATGGGGCTAGGTTGTAGTACCCACTTACAAAATGAAACAATCGCCAAGGATAGGGAGTTTGAATCATTCCCCTAGGGTTTAACAATCCATGGGGCTAGGGTATAATACCACCACATGCATAAAATTTCACTTTCTAATGTGTGTTTTGGATTTTATACAGGAAATAATGTACAAATATAGTCTTATAATGTATATGTCTAACAGTGAATAATGTACGAATCTAGTAGTTTAATGTATATTTTTCGTCAATTTGGTTTCAGTCATTTTGGTAATGTACATATTTATGGTTTTAATGTACAGTACATTAGTAGCAAATAATGTAACAATTAACCTAAATAATGTACCTAATAAGTGTAAGAATACAACAAAGACTACTACACAAAACAATAAATAATTGAATCCTACAAGAATGACTCTAGCTCCTTGCCCTTAGTGAATGTTGTGCTGCTGGGTTGGTACTACACCCTAGCCCCATGGACTATTAAACCCCTGGGGAATGGATATAACTTCTGCCCCTCATCAAACAACTATTATAGTCTACATTAAAATATAATTTTTGCACATTATAATCTACAACACAATAATAATGTTGCACATATTTAACATCTTTAAAGCTTATCGTTGCGTTAATGCAGTGGGCATATCATCGTCAAAATCGTCATTGAATTGAATCTTGCACTCGTTGAACCTATTCAAAAATACATACAATGTAGTATCAGTTAATGTACATCCATGGCTAAATAGTGTAATAGAACATGATGTACAATCTAGCTACATGATGTAACAGAACATGATGCATAAAATTAGCATCAATTGATGTATTATGTAACAGTAAATAATGTTTTAAAGTCATTTACAAGTATGCATATATAATGTAGCATTGTTTCCTACTGAAATAATGTACAAATACAACCCCTAAATGTAGCTTTTTAATCAAAACACTGCCATGATGTACAGATAAGTTACCATGATGTAGTAACCAATGATGTGCATATACAACCCCTAAATGTACAGTGGTAGTATGAATAAATTAACAGATTTGGTTTACAATAATGTACATTTATCAAAGAATAATGCAGTAACCAATGATGTACAGATAAGTTACCATGATGTAGCACGAAAATATATCATATAATCTGAAGCTATTGATATGAAATACAGGTTCCTCATGACGGAATCGACTACAATTTGAAACAAAGTTTTCATTTTTGGCCTTACCTATCACACCGCCGATAGAGGTTACCTCCGATTTCTGTTTGAAAACTGACAATTCTCCAGAAGAGAGAAGGAAAAACTGATGTGGAATGGTGCGGCGGTTAGGGTTTTTGGTGAGTGACGATTAATGAGGGAAGAGAGAAGTTGGAAGTAAGGGTGAGAGAGAGTGTGGAAGGGAATTGGATCTTCACTTATATTAATTTCCAAAAATCTCGTGAATGTTGTTTTATAAAAATGAACCGCCTAATGTATTGATTCCAAAAGTGTCCTTTAATGTATGAAACTAGTACCATAATGTACCGCCTAGGGGTGATAAGGAGGGTAATGCACCCATATATACATATATATATATATAATGCACCCATATATATATATATATATATATATGTATATATATATAGTATATTAACCACAAACACAATGCAGTGGACAGAGAGCGGTTAGGGGAAAGAGAACCCGCCGCCGCCCGAAGTGGCGGCCGGGCTCTCACCGGCGGAGGGGTTGATAGCAACCCACAACAAAGATAGAGTAATCGCAATAAGTCCCGACCACACAATCACAATGGTGGGCGTCTTCCCTCTCCTCCCCATCAATCCCTTCGCAAAAGGATACAAATGCGCCAGCACCCAAAAGCTGAAGAACGCGCCGCCGATGAACTTGCTCCACTGCGGCACCGACTCGTATATCGTCCTCGAGAACGCCACCACTATCGCAATAATGTTCACCATTCCGATCACGATTGGTGGGATCATCAGGGACGTCCACTTCACCAGGTAGAGCTCCGCATATATGTCCTCATTTTCATCTCCGGCCGCCTTGGAGGTGAGCGTGAACGAGATCTCGATCCCCGCGATCACCTTCAGTAGCCCCTGCACCACCGCGGCCAAGTGCGCGCTGGTGCCGGAAATGAGCCAGAACTGCTCGTTCCGCCACCATTCCTCAAGGCCGACCCCGGACCACTTGACCTCGAGGATGGCTAGGCCGATGAGGCAGAGGGACATGCTGAGGAGGAGGACGAGGAAGGTGATGTCGAGGTTTTGCACGATGAAATAACCGGAGAAGAGGGAGAGGGCTGGGAGGAAGCAGTAGACAATCAGGAACATGGAGGTGAAGGGGTAGACGCCGACGTTGATGTAGGCGAGGCGTTGGAGGACGTTGAGCTTAGTCGAGGCTAGGATTGCGTTGTTTCGTGAGAAGAAGATCTCGACGGAGCCGGTGGCCCACCGCAGGACCTGATGGAGGCGATCGGTGAGATTGATGGGTGCGGAGCCGCGGAAGGCATCACGCTTTGTCACGCAGTAGACGGAGCGCCACCCGCGGTTGTGCATTCTGTAACCTGTCACCACGTCTTCAGTCACCGAACCGTAGATCCATCCGACCCGGTCACCCCATTCAGTCTTGTCCTCGTACCTACAATTAAACCAACATTGGCTTATAATTAATGTGGTAAACCTCGCTCGCAACGACTACACTAAGTGTTAACTTATATACAACATACCAACATGATATGACAGACACAGCTTCAGCAACAGTGGTGGCGTCAAGAGGTTTGCGGGGAGCCCTGAGAATACCTGGAGGGCGTCCGTACTTGACGGCCGGATGATCAGCAATCGGACGGCCTTGAAACTCAGCCACGGGTATGGACTTCGCTAGTAATGCGGAATTCCCAAACCGTTTAGGTAGTAATTCGACATCGAGTTCGGGGTCAAAATCGCTGGCCTTGAGCTCCACAGTTTTGTCTATATTGGGAGGAAGTTTGTCCAGTTTAGGGGGTTCGAATCCGTAAAGAGCAAATCTGCGAAACATGCAGCCTGTCCCGACATAAACAGGACCTTGTAAGCCGTCAAGAGCTCGCATGTTACTATCAAAGAAGACAGTATTGTGGTTAGCATAACGATCTGATGGATCAATGCCTTCAAATCTTTGTGGAAACTGAATGTAACAAATGTCCTCGCCACCCCTGTCCATCATGAAGCACATTCCTTCCCGAACGGCATTGCAGTTGTAGATGTAGTGATCACAGTCAAGGTTGAGGATAAATGGCCCATTGGACAAAATAGCTGAAGCTCGAACAAGAGCGTTCATGGCACCGGCTTTCTTGTTGTGGTCGTAGCCAGGGCGTTTCTCACGAGACATGTACACAAACATAGGTAGACGTATGTCCACATCGCTGAAGTCGAGAATCTTGTCTTCAGAGGTTCCCATAAGTGGATCGGAGCTAGGAGGCTTCAACATGACCTGCAAAATCCCCGCATGGTCACCCTTGGCATGCTCGCGGGATGGAACTGCCCAAGTCCCCGGCCAGTGAGTGCCATCGGCCATCCATGTAGCTTTAGTAACTTTGACAGGCTCCAATGTGTCAGCCCCACTCTCCCTCATGTGCTTGAACATTTTCATTTCTTCTCTAGCATTGAAAGCCTCTGATCTTCTCCTAATGGAATCTCCGAGGCCGTTGACTCTCACTTTAAACTCATCATACTCCCTTTTCACTCTCCTTCTATCCTTAACAAAGTCCACTCTACGCTTGTTCTTGGTTGGATCTCCCTTGAGACTGAAGTAAGTCTCCGGGTTCCGAGGCTCTATGTCATGTTTCTTACAGAATGGCACCCACAGGTCAGCAAAACTGCAGGCCTCGGCCATTGCTTCGAAGTTGAGCAAGGCGCCGCCATCATCAGAAACATAGCAAGCCAGTTTCTCCACAGGGTACTCCACAGCTAAAATGGAGAGAATGGTGTTTGCAGTAACAAGAGGGGGTTCCTTCTCAGGATCAGCAGTTGATACAAACAAGTCCATCCCAGGAAGATCGGATCTTCCCGTGGGGTTCGCAGGGGAATGAGCTTCAAACTTGTCTCTTAAGAGAGGCAAATCCGTGCTCCGGCTGATGGGGTGTATCTTGGGAACCTGATCAAGAATCCAAGAGAAAGCAAACCATAGTTCGCAGACGACAGACATAAACCAGAGCCAAACAGCGTCCTCGTTCGGATGACGCACTCTCCACGTTAAGAAGAAGCACATAATAATAAAACGAAGAACAATGAGGAGCCTGTAAGGGCTGATTATACTATTGGGGACATCGATGACTCGGCTGAGAGGCCTCCATGGTCTATCTGACGACTCGAGCATGCCCTGGTGCATCCCTCCATTCTCATCCCCATCCTCAGGCCAATAGGCATTGCCATGTCCGTAAGTCCCCTGTGTCTCGGACAACCATTTGTTATGATCGAATTCCCCATTTTGGTTCCTCTTCATCATTGACATTTGTGTAGGATCCTTGTCGGGGCCGGGGAGCGGAAGGGCCCCACTAGCATAGTTCGGTATCTCATCGTCACAATCAGTCTTATACGGCTCCTTGCACCCGGGGCAGAGGCCGGAGTCCTTCTGCGCATCCATGTAGCAATCGCGGCAGATCTTGTACTGGCACTCACAGGGGATGACGTCCTCGCCACGCTCGTCCTTGATCACCTTGCCGTCGCACGCCGGCATGGCGCATGACGACCCCTTACAGCCGGCCATCTGGGGATGAGAGACCTGCGAGTCGATCACCTTGTCCATGAGGTGGGCCCGCGTCGCGCTGTTGAAACCCCCCGTGAAGAGGGAGTTCGACACGTACTGCTCCTCTGCCTTCGCGGCCACCGGCTGGTTGTCTGGCGTTGCCGGAATGTGGACCGTGTAGTTGCTCTGGTCGCCGCCCTCCATCTCCATCTCCTCCTTGGAGAGGCTGACGTACTTGCCGCTGGAGGTTCGCCTCGCGAATTTCACGCCGGAGGAGCCTCCTTTTCCACCCTTCTTCGATGGCTGATTCGTCAGCGACGCCATTGCACTGCTTTCTTGATCGATCAACCTTGTTTTATTCAATCATGTTTCTGAAGATAACTTTTGTTTGGAAATTAGAGAGTAAACGAAAATAAGACACTGGAAAAATGTGACATGGATTGAATTTCTCCCAAATTTTTGGGGAATGGTTGAATGTAAATTTGTTGTTTCGTTGGCGCTTCTTAAGGATGGTTACTATAAATATATTTGTTGCATACTATTACAAATAATCATATTTTAATTTAACTTACTTCATGTGTTTCTTTATATCAATACCTCATATTCCATGTATATATTTTAATTTTTAGTTCATAAGTAGCCAATAATAAATACACCAATTATAGCGTAATTATGGTCTTCACCACAAATTTTAATTATTAACTGTGGTGGAAAACACATTAACATTGAGAGTGCAACCAATTTCCCATTGAATCCAATTTCACTCATATACGGCGTATCGGAATGTTTATGTCATTTTGTCCATAATTTACTAAACTGATGTCGTTATAATAAGTCTACATTAGATTTCATTTTGCAGGAATACTGTAGCATGAGAAATATTTGCTTTACTCTTAAAACTTAATGTATTTTTTTTCCACATTTAAAACTAGTGGTGAAAAACTGAATCTACATTATTTTATTGGCTAGCCTTAGTTATTTTTGTGTTTGCAATTTACTAGGAGTAATATCTTTGACATTTAATATCACTGATATAGTATCTCTAATCCTAGCTAGCTCTATATATGTTTATTACTTATAATATCACCGGTATAGTCTCTACTCCATAATCCTAGCCAACAACAAATTTCCCAATTCCACTGGTTTATTACCTTATTTCCTAAAATCATACTATAGCATTTTCACTGATTTATCAAAATTTCTCTTTTTCACACTTCTATTTACTACGAAGGCAAAAGTCATACATAAACACATGGCTATGGACTCGCAAGTCACTACAATGAAGCTACTTTTACTTCGATTTTTATTTTATTTTTTTTGGCTTCTTTCTCTTCTCATTTACTAATTCTAATTTACACTTCAGTAAAAAAAATCACTGTTATTCCCACTGTAAAACTAAGACTAGTTATGGGGCAGTTGTCATCCACCCCACATTCACATTTTCCCAATCTCAATTTCCAGAAAGGCCAAATGTGAATTCAAGAAATGGAAATGCAGAATCCATTTCCCAATAAATAAATCCTTGTTGACAAACATCCTCACCATTTTCAAGATCTCATTTTTATTTCCTCCCACAAAATAATCCCAATTCTCACAAGAGCCTCTGCAGATGCGGCGTCCGATTCTTGGTGGGCTGCTCTTAATCTTGTCATTATCACTCACCATCACCGGATTTCGCCACGTGAGTTTCGAATTCGTAGATCCCATTAATTAAAAATCGAATCTTTACTAAAAATTAATGGCGTGGTGTTGATTCAATTGCAGGCGGCGGCGGTGGAGGAGACGATGGTGCCGGTGGCGGAGATTATGATGGGGAGGAGGAAGTTGGGGGGGTTTCAGACATGTGCTCTGTGCACTTGCTGCGGCGGCGGCGGGGGCGGAGGAGGCAGAAGCTACTGTTTGGCGACGCCATGCTGCTATGCGATTAATTGCAATATCCCAAACAGGCCCTTTGGATTCTGCTCTTTCACTCCCAAGACTTGCAATTGCTTTGGATGCCATCTCTAGGTTTTTGTAATGTTGTATTCAAGTGAGGATTTGTTTTTGTTTGTTTCTAATTCAGCTTTTTCCTGTGGTGTTTTGTTTTTGTTTGAGATTTTTTTTAGGAAGAAAGCTAAGTTAGAGACAGTGTGGAAGTGGCATTGGGATTAACGGTAATGTTGTCTTGTTTAAGAATCAAGTGGATAAAATCATGTAGGGAGGCAGAGCATTAGTTATTTCTTAATTTCATTCTATATTCAATAGTATTCTCTTTGTGACTACGTAATCAAGTATTATAAGGATGAGTTTTTTCTCGTTAAAATGAAAATCTTACAAATTGAACTTGTGAAATGTACTCTTTTAAAATGAAGTTGGGCAATGGGCAGTCTTTTAAATAAAATGATTAAATTAAAAGAGGAAAAGAATAAAAAATAAAATGCGCATCCAGGGAATCGAACCCTGGTCAGTACCGTGGGAGGGTACTATGATACCACTACACCAGATGCGCTTCGATGTTACATTCCCATAATTAATTAATTTGTTACGATTCTGAATTTGGTATTTGAATATCTTAACAGCATATTTAGGTGGGGACATAGATATTGAAAAACAAAGTTGTTTGATTTTATAAAATGGTTAATAGTTATTTAAATCATGAAGTTTGGTCAAATTTTAGTTTGTCCCATAAATTTTGAATTTGAAATATTAAATCACGAAAATTTTTTCAATTTTCTCAATTTAATCCATGCATAAAATGTCGTCTTTTAACGATATTCAAACAACATGATTCATTAAAATAATAGTTTTTTTTCGTTTATATTCCTTCATTTTCTCATTAAATTCAAATATGTCTTTTTTAACATCACAAAAATATGTCGATTAATGCATGAATAAGACAATTGAGACAAATTAAAACTTCTTAATTTTATATTTCATTTTCAAAATTTTTGAGTTTGAGTTTCAAAATTTACAGGACAGATCAAAAATTTTCGTGATTTAAATAGATATTATTCCTTTAATAACCTACTACCATGAAAAACATGTTACCTGGATATACATGCAAAGCAAAAGTTTTGAGTGAGTTTGTATATGAGAAAAGGTGAATTTGGGGCATCACTGGGTCATGCACTTACCGATAAAGGGACATTTCTTTGATAAAGAAGAAATAATTGGATGTGTTACTTTATACTAATATTGGAGCCTACTAGCCTTCCACATCCCGTATCAGTTTGATAGTACTACTTAAAATACGTATTGTGAATTATTAAGACTGCTAATAATCATTAATTAAACTAACTATATACTAATATTGGAGCCTACTAGCCTTCCACATCTCTACATGTCTTGTTAGAACATTATTAATTTACGTTGAATAAATAAAAAAAATGATAATTAATTTTTACCGACACACATTATTTATTTAATAGAGAAGTTTGAAAAATGGTAGATAATGATATAAAAGAAAAGAAGCTTACTCTGACAAGTTATAATAAGAAAATATATTTAGAGAAACGGTAAAATGACAAAACAAATAAAGTAAAGGAGACATTATATAATATCGTGTCGGACTTATGCATATAATAATTCCATCTCCTTGAGCAACTCACAGATAAAAAAAAAACTTCTCTCTCCACTGTCAGTCTCTCTCACATCTCCACTATTCTGTAATGTATTTATTAATAAACGATAGAAACGGAGACCATTGTGTGTGTAACTGTAATGCATCAACGTACCGTTTATAAATGCGCTGTCACAAGTGTGAGTGCGAGTGATCACCATCGCCATGGGCAAATGCGAAGCCGGATCGGTCGCGCTCGAGCGTCCTCTCAACCTGTGGTCTCTCATCCTCGACAGCGTGCGCTGCGGCGGCGGAGGTTTTCAGCGGAAGAAATCCGGCGATAGGAAGGGATCGGAGAAGCTGTCGGAGCTGCTCAAGCAGCCGGAGTGGTGGGAGGGCGATGAGGATGTGAGGAGGAAGGAGGAGTCGCTGCAGTGCTTGAAAAATGTGGCGAGGAAGCTGCAGGTGGAGGAGACAATGGTGGAGGGGGCGGTGGATGTAAGGAGGCTGACCAAGGACGATCCTGGCGCTCGCACTACCCTCGCGCTGCTCGGAGTGATTCCGCCGCTTGTTTCTCTGTTTGACGACGGAGATCTGTGTTTCCGATCTCAGATCGCGGCGATGTATGCTTTGCTCAACCTCGCCATTGGAAACGACGCGTCGGTACTTTTCCCTAAATTGAAATTTGAGCTAGGTTTTTTCCGAAATCGGAGGCTGATTTAGGCAGATCTCGTTGAAATTGATTTTTCAGGAACAAGGCGGCGATTGTGAAAGCAGGTGCGGTTGATAAAATGGTGAAGCTGAGCGAATCCGGCGATTCCGCCGTCGTCGAAGCGGTTGTGGCGAATTTCCTAGGGTTAAGCGCGCTGGACTCGAACAAACCGATCATCGGCTGCTCTGGCGCGATTCCTCTTCTAGTGGAGGCTCTGAAATCGAATCAGACTCAACCGCAGCAGGATTCGCTCAGAGCGCTGTACAATCTCTCAATCTCACCTTCAAACATCGCTGCAATGGCGGAAACCGACCTGATTCCGTTCCTCTTCACCAGAATTGGGGAAATGGAAATGAGCGAGCGGATCCTCTCCATCCTCGGCAACCTAGCCTCTGCCTCCGAAGGGAGGAAGCGAATCAGTCAAATCGCTGACGCATTCCCGATCCTAATGGACGTATTCAACTGGATCGATTCGCCAATCTGCCAAGAAAAATCGAGCTACATTCTGATGGTGATGGCGCACAAGTCGTATATCGATCGGCAGGCGATGATTGAGGCCGGCATTATGTCGGCCCTCCTCGAGCTCACGCTGCTCGGGAGCACGCTGGCGCAGAAGAGGGCGTCGCGGATGCTGGAGAGCTTCAAGGGGAAGGGGAGCGCCTCAGCCCCGCTGTCGGCCTACTCGGCCGAGGCGGCTGAGGAGGAGAGGATGGCGATGGAAATGAGCCAGGAGAGCATGGCGGTGAAGCAGCTGGTGCAACAGAGCTTGCACAGCAACATGAATAGGATGGTGAAAAGGGCTAATCTGCCGCATGATTTTGTTCCATCTCAACATCTGAGGTCGCTCACTGCTACTTCTACTTCTAAAAGCTTGCCCTTTTGATGATTTTGTGCAATATTTTGATTAACTTAGGTTGTTTTTTCATTTGTATGTTGCACTTGTTTTTGCATAGTTTGACTTAGATGGATGGATAAATAAGTATTTAGTAGTACTAGTGTTAGTGGCATCGGTTTTGATTTTGTGTTTGCAATGTTAATTATTGGAATTTCATGCTCTTAGTGTATGCACAAAAATTTGCTCTAATCCTAATGGACTAGAACTAAGCATGTAGTATAAATTTCGAGTGGCACGACATTCATATGCAAATATAAGTCAATGGTGACACGCTATAGTTGCAGTCACATTCGAATAATATTAGTAGTAGTATATTTTAACATTTCAATCATATGAACATTTATGATACTCACCTATTTCTATTTATACAAATTTATTTGAAATAAACATGGTCCTTTATTTTGGCCCACTCTATGTCCTCCCCCATTCTCATCCACATGAGTCTCATTATGAAGAGAGAGCAACCTTTTGGATTAGAAAAACTTGCATCTCTAAAATTGGTTACACAATTGGACTATAAACAAACATATTTTGCTCTCATTAACAAGTAGTTCCACTTATGCAATTAATTTGTCATCAAGTACTACAATTATTAGATTTTGCAATAAATTACTCTAAAATTCTATCTTAATATAGTTGAAGTAGAGTGGGATGCATGTGAGCTCTCTAATTTTGGTATGACAATTATTTTATGGCAAAGCACATTATGTCTTTCTGGTATTTATATTATTTTATTTCACTAGGTCCTTATGAAAAACATATTTTTTGATAAATTATTTAATCTTTTTGTTAATCCTTGACTTGTCATCCTTTTTGTTAATATATTATTAAACCTTCAATTAACAAAATAAATTAAAATTAATTAATTCAGGTAATTGAACTAACGTAGAATTAGATTTTTCCCGTGCAACGTTGAAAGTGAGAGGATGAATTTAAAGAAATACTAGGAAAGTTTGCGGAAGATTCTTGTGAAAAAAGTGTGTGCAAAATTTATGAAATTTCTATATGGAATATTTTAGTCACTCCATAATAGATGGGTGGCATGGGTTAAAAAGGTGAATTAAACCCATTAACTTTTAATTTGGACATATATTAAAAAAAGTGAATTAAGCCCATTAACTTTTAATTGGGACATATATTGAAAAAGGTGAATTAAGCCCATTAACTTTTAATTTGGACATATATTTTTTTAAAAAAAGTGAATTAAGCCCATTAACAATTAAATTGGACATATAAAATGGAGTATAAAGGTCCAGTACAGTACAAGAAGCTAGTGGGAAAAAAGGAGAGTACAAGGACTTTATAATGTATATTGCCCATGTGTTGAAATGCAAATATTTGATGTGAATATACCAATTATTCAATAACTGATTACTCCATCGTTCTCATTTTATTTGAATTGTATATTTTAGGTACAAGATTTTGAAAAGCTATATTAAGTGAAAAATAAATAAAATAGAAAGAAAAATTAAAGAATGAAGTGAGAGAAAAATGAAAAATGACTTAAATAATTAACATAACATAACTCATTATCTAATATCCATACACAAGAGAAGATTATGCATAAAATGAGAGAGGCTAAATGCGAGAACAAGAGAAAAAAAAAACGCTCCATCCCCTACTCTACCCCTCACAAACATAAGTGTGGGGCCCACCATCATATTGTATGTTTGTGAGGGGTGGAGTAGGGGATGAAGTAGGTGATCCAAAGTGATGTTGGCGGCCACACTATGCTAGTAGCTCTACTAGCATCGCCTCATGATCCTAGTTTAATTATTTGTAGTAACTCTAAATGAAAATTTCTATATACCGTCACAACGACAATATACTCGACAAAAATTGGATTTGTATTTATTTGTACAGTGGTAAATCATAATTTCATGGATCCAACTATGAATAAAAGTAATGAGAACATTCCTTCGTTATATTGAGTTTGACTTAATATAAGTATTTAAGTTTTTGATAAAAGGTGATTGATGATTCGGCGAAAATTTGATGTTAGTGAATGCAGGAAAAACGCAAATCACGACACAGAGAATTTACGTGGTTCGATTTACTGAGGTAAATCTACGTCCACGGGAAGAAAAAAGGGCAGAGTTGTATTGCTTGATCTGCTTTCTACAGCTTACAATACAGACTTGCTATTTTGTATTTTATCTCTAGAGATTGAGAGAATGTAACCCTATCTATCTGATCTAGGTTCTATTTATACAAAGGACCAAGATCGTGGCATGCAGCTATTTACTAGGTAGTGGATGTCGTGGAGATCGTGGCGATCTTGCATGGGTCCACTATCCTGCATGAGTTAATGACTGCTTGACACCACTAAATAGATCGTGGGTGTAGTGGAGGTCGTGGAGGTTCTGCATGAGTCCACTATCTCCCAGTTCGGTCGAATACTGAGACCGAACTGCTGAATTATTGCCGAGCAGCTTTTGCCGATCTGAGAGTAAAGCTTGATGCCGACCTGAGAGCAGAGTTTGATTGGTTGGCTTTTACCGAGCTGTAGGCTGAGGCCGAACTCTTTGGTTGTGCCGAACTGAACTCTTTAGTCATGCCGAACTGATACTCTTTCTTGGGCTTTACTGCTCTGGGTTCTATTTATACAAAGGACCAAGATCGTGGCATGCAGCTATTTACTAGGTAGTGGATGTCGTGGAGATCGTGGCGATCTTGCATGGGTCCACTATCCTGCATGAGTTAATGACTGCTTGACACCACTAAATAGATCGTGGGTGTAGTGGAGGTCGTGGAGGTTCTGCATGAGTCCACTATCTCCCAGTTCGGTCGAATACTGAGACCGAACTGCTGAATTATTGCCGAGCAGCTTTTGCCGATCTGAGAGTAAAGCTTGATGCCGACCTGAGAGCAGAGTTTGATTGGTTGGCTTTTACCGAGCTGTAGGCTGGGGCCGAACTCTTTGGTTGTGCCGAACTGAACTCTTTAGTCATGCCGAACTGATACTCTTTCTTGGGCTTTACTGCTGTTGGGCTTGTTTAGTACGTACTCCATCACTACCCCCCTCGGAAAGCGAAGTGAATCACTTCGGCATTCTGGATAAAGGTACGGGGTAAGTTGATGTTTGTCCTCGGTCTGATGAAGTGAACTCTTCTTTGACCGGACTTGGTTTGCGTCCTAATTTGGCGAGGTTTATCGCTCGGATCGAACTTTCCGTTGTCCTAATTTGGGGATCGGACTTTCCCTTGTCCTAATTCGGCGAGTTTTATCGCGTGGATCGGACTTTCCCTTGTCCTAATTCAGGCAAGTTTTATCGCGAGAATCGGACTTTCGTTGCAGTTCGTTTCAGACGAAGTGCTTGATTTTTAAGCCGAATTGTGGTCTTGTATCCTCTTTAGAAGCTTTGACTTCACAATCGTTGGCTTGTTGCAGCTCGTTTCAGACGAACTGCTTGTTTAAGCTGAATTGTGGTCTTGTATCTTCTGTAGAAGCTTTGACTCACAATCGTTGGCTTGTTGCAGCTCGTTTCAGACGAACTGCTTGTTTAAGCTGAATTGTGGTCTTGTATCTTCTGTAGAAGCTTTGACTCACAATCGTTTAGCTTGTATATGTTCTAAGAAGGGGATCAGCCTTCGAAGAACAAGATACCTCAGTAACATTTGTAAGAGACAACACGCACAGAGACAGATAAAAAACACAAACAAAACGCTCAGAGACAAATAAAGACCAAGTAAACCAAAATAAAGCACATTGAGCAAACAAGACTCAAGACTGACTGACCGGACTGTCTCTTACAAATGGAACTTTTTGAGGTTGGAAATGTGCCATGTTCGGGGTACCTGTTCTCCTGACATGTGAGCCAATTTGTAAGACCCTTTGCCGAGGACTTCTGACACCCGATACGGACCTTCCCATGTGGGTTCGAGCTTGCCCAGCTTTTCTACTCGGCTTACTTCGTTGTTTCTCAGGACGAGATCTCCCACTTGAAATTGCAGCTTCTTCACCCTTTGGTTGTAATACCGGGCTACTTGCTCCTTGTACTTGGCTGCTTTTATGCATGCCAATTCTCTTCTTTCTTCGGTAAGATCTAGCTCGGCTCTCAGTCCGTCGTCATTCATTTCTGAGGAGAAATTTAGAGTTCGGGGACTGGGTACGCCGATCTCCACCGGAATTACGGCTTCAGTGCCGTACACCAGACTGTACGGAGTTTCACCATTGGAGGTTGTAGGTGTAGTTCGGTAGGACCATAGGACTTGAGGGAGATTTTCTACCCATTGTCCTTTGGCTTGTTCTAACCGAGCTTTTAACCCTTTCACCAGGATACGATTTGTTACCTCCGTTTGTCCGTTTGCTTGTGGATGAGAGACCGAAGTGAACCGCTGTTGAATATTCAGCTCTTGGCACCAATTCTTGAACGTCTTGTCGGTGAACTGAGTCCCGTTATCCGAGATGAGGATGTGGGGTATGCCAAATCGGCACACTATGTTCTTCCAGACGAAATCCAATGCCTTCGAGCTCGTTATCGTAGCTAATGGTTCAGCTTCCACCCACTTCGTAAAGTAGTCCACGGCAACGATTAGGAATTTCATTTGCCGAGGAGCTTGAGGAAGTGGTCCCACTATGTCTATGCCCCATTGCATGAAAGGCCAAGGGCTTTGCATAGTGGATAGATCGGTCTGCGGCATCCTTGGGATATTTGCATGGATTTGGCACTTCGGGCATGTCTTGACGAGCTGCATTGCTTCTTGTACCAAGGTTGGCCAATAATATCCCCATCTTAGAACTTTTTTAGCTAAAGCTCTAGCTCCGATGTGGCTGCCGCACGATCCTTCATGAACTTCTCTGAGGATGTAGTCCGTCTCTTCTGGTCCTACGCACCGCAATAACGGCTGGAGGTAAGACTTTCTAAAGAGGACTCCTTCATGAAGTTCGTACCGAAGTGCTCGGCACGTGATCTTCCGAGCTTCTCTCTTATCCTCGGGTAATTGTCCTTGATCCAGATACTGCAAGATCGGCGTCATCCAGTTCGGCGAGCTGGATACTGAATGTACCTCGGCTTCATCAATGCTTCGATGCATTAATTCTTCCGCCTTTGAGCTCGGATCTGAGGCCAACTTACTTAAGGTATCTGCTCGGCTATTTTCCGCTCTGGGAACGCGGATTATCCGAAAATAGGAGAAACTTCGGCTGATGCTTTGCGCTTTGTCCAAATACTTCTTCATTCTCTCGTCACGGGCTTCACTTGTTCCCAACATGTGATTTACTATGACTTGTGAATCACAATGGACTTTGAGAGATTTGACGAGCAGACTTTGCGCTAACTGGAGTCCGGCCAGGAGGGCTTCGTACTCGGCTTCATTATTAGTAGTGGGGAATAGGAACCGAAGTGAGTAGGTTACCTCGTGTCCGTCGGGAGCGACGAGTAAAATACCAGCTCCACTTCCTATCTTGTTTGAAGCTCCATCTACGAATCCGCTCCAGCAGTCTGGCGGCTCTACTTCGGATTCCAAGGGCTGTGCTAGTTCGGCATTGGCAGAATTTTTCTGTTCGGCAATGACAGGGATTGCTTGATCGAACTTGGCCTCTGTAAGAAAATCTGCCAAGGCTTGTCCCTTGATGGCTTTCCGAGGTAAGTACTCGATTGAGTGTTCTCCCAGCTCTATGGCCCATTTGGCGATTCTGCCTGATGCTTCTGGCTTGGTCAAAACTTGCCGAAGAGGCAGATCGGTTAAGACGCATACCTTGTGAGCATAGAAGTATGGCCGCAGTCTCCTTGCTGCATTTACTAGCGCCAGAGCAATTTTTTTCAGAGGTTGATACCTTGTTTCTGGACCTCTTAATGCTCGGCTTGTAAAGTAGATGGGAAACTGCTTTAGGCCTTCTTCTCGTACAAGCACCGCGCTGATAGTTTGATCTGAAGCCGCTAAGTATAAGAATATTACTTCGGCTTCGGTTGGAGCAGAGAGAATAGGAAGCTCGGCTAGATAGCTTTTGAGCTCGTCAAAGGCCTTTTTCTGCTCGGCTCCCCACTCGAACTTTGGTGCCTTTTTCAACACCTTGAAGAACGGCAGTTGCTTTTCGGCTGCTTGGGAAAGGAATCGATTCAGTGCGGCTAGACATCCGGTTAGCCTTTGCACGTCATGTATGGACTTTGGCATTGCCATGTTCTGAACGACTTGAATTTTTGAGGGGTTTGCCTTGAGTCCGTCCTTTGAAACCCAACAACCCAGAAACTTTCCCGAATCTACCAAAAAGGTACACTTTTGGGGATTAAGTTTGAGGTTGGCTTTCTTGAGCACGTTGAGAGTGGACTTGAGGTTGTGCTCGTACTCCAAAGTGCTTTTGCTTTTGACGACGATATCGTCAACATACACTTCGACCTCCTTTCCGATCAGGTGCCGAAAAAGCTTGTCTACCATCCTTTGATAAGTGGCTCCGGCATTCTTTAAACCGAATGGCATCTTTTTATAAGCGAAAATGCCGAAATCGGTAATGAAAGCTGTTTTCGGAGCGTCACTCTCATCCATCAATACTTGGTGATATCCTTTGTATAAATCAAGAAAACAGAAAATTTCGAAGCCGATCAAAGCTTCTACTTTTTTATCTATATTCGGAAGGGGATAGCAATCTTTAGGACAGTGCTTGTTTAGATCGGTAAAATCTATGCACATCCGCCATCCTCCTTCTTTTTTCTTGATCATCACAGGATTGGCCACCCAGGAAGGATATTTCACCTCGAATAGTACATCCGCTTTTAGTAATTGGCGGACTTCGTCATGGATGACTTGGCTTCTTTCTGCCGCAAAGAGTCTTTGCTTCTGTTTTATCGGCCGGACTGAAGGATCAATATTTAACCGATGAGTGATTACCTCGGGGGGCACTCCGGTCATGTCCAACGGAGACCATGCAAAGACGTCTTTATACTCCTTGAGGAGCTGGATGGTTTTTTCCCGGAGTAGAGGCGTTCCTGCGAAGCCGATCTTGATCGTTCTGGATGGATCATCTTCGTATAACTGAACGGTCATTGAGTTCGGCTCTGAAGTGACTTCGGTCATCTCGCTTGCCTTTGACTCCGGTTGCTGTGATTGCTATGCTTGATGGTGCCGAACTGATTGCTCGGCATTTTTAAGCGCAATCTGCAGACATTCTTTTGCTCTCTTTTGATCACCTCGGATGACCGCTATCCCACCTTTAGTGGGGATCTTGATGGTGAGGTGATAAGTAGAGCAAACGGCCCGAACTGTGTTGAGCCAGTCTCTCCCCAGGATGATGTTGTACGGGGACCGAGCTTTCACCACAAAGAACTCGATCATCGTATTGGAGCTTGTAGGCGCTTTTCCCACCGTGATCGGAAGGCTGATAATACCTTCAGGGCGGGTGTCCTCCTGGGCGAAACTTTTCAGAGGAAGTGGAGCCGGACTGAGCCGAGCTGGATCCACTTCCATTTTATCGAAACATTCTTTAAAAAGAATGCTGACTGACGCTCCTGTATCCACAAATACTCTGTGGATCAGTTTGTTTGCCACTCCGGCTTGAATGACAATAGCGTCTTGGTGAGGAGAGATGGCTGGGACGGGATCGGCATCTGAAAATGTAATCACTTCGTCTTTCTTCAGCCTTTTATGTGTTGGCTCCTCTTGATTGGAACCTCTGCGTTCTGCTTTTAGGGACGACTTAGTCTTCCCGGCAGGGAGAGCATCAATAGTCAGGATTACTCCATCATATTGCGGCTCGTCGTCGTCTTCGGGATCCTCATGCCTTTTCGGATCCTGAGGATTGCAGTTCGCACCTCTCTGCCTTTTGTTCTTTTTCGGCTGCTTGCTTTGGTATTTTTTTAACGTTCCTGTTTTCACAAGAACATCAATACCTGCAGCCAAATCTCGGCACTCCTCGGTATCGTGACCGTGGGTTTGATGGAAGGAGCAATATTGATCCTGAGGTCGCCGCGCGGCTGATTTCGTCATCCGCTTTGGTCTTTCGAACATATCGGAATGTAGTTCGAAAATTTCCGCTCTTGACTTGTTCAGCGGTACGAACTGAGCGGGCGGCTTCTCGGGATTGAGACGGGGTCCCAATCTGTCTTGCACCGGAGCCCTTTGAATTCTTTCAAATGGAGTCCGGCGAGGATGCCCCTGATCGCTATGATCGGGCTTCCTTCTGTCTCCTCGGGACGATGAGCTGTCTAACGACCGTTTGCGACGGTCTGCCTCATCGGCCCGGGAGTACTGGTCCGCAATGTCCCACATCTCTTGAGCTGTTTGCGGACTGCATTCCACGAGCTTTCTGTAGAGAGCTCCGGGCTGGATTCCATTTTGGAATGCCGAAATGACAAGTAGATCGTTGAGATCATCTACTTGTAGGCATTCCTTGTGGAATCTCGTCAGGAAGTCGCTGATCTTTTCGTCGCGACCTTGACGTATAGAAAGCAGCTGAGCCGAAGTGATCCGGACTTCCGCTTTCTGAAAGAACCTCCTGTGGAAAGCATCCATTAGATCTCGGTAGGATCTAATGCTGCCTTGAGGAAGGCTGTCGAACCACCTTCTGGCGTTCCCGATGAGCAGCTCGGGGAACAGCTTGCACATGTGGACCTCGTTGAGACCCTGGTTCGCCATGTTATATTGATAGCGTCCCAAGAAATCATGAGGATCCACGAGTCCGTCGTAGGTTATCGACGGAGTTCGGTAGTTCCGCGGCAAAGGAGTTCGGGTGATATCGTCCGAGAACGGAGTTTTTAATGCTCCGTACATGGCGAACCCGACATCTCTTCGGTACGGAGGAGATGGAGTTCTCCTGTGGTTCCGGTACCGAGGAGGAACAGGAACATGTCGGGGTTGAGGATTCTTTCTCCTGGAAGACACGTCACTACTGCGGTAGTGACTTTCATGCCTAGATGAGGAGGGAGAATCCGTCGTTGTCTTCTCCGGCTGTTGGCTCTTCTGCAGGAAGGTTAAGAACTCCTCCTGCTTCTCGGCCAAGAACAGCTTGACAGCTTCATTTAAATCGGGCTGCTGGGAAGACTCGGTGCGATGACTCCTGGAGGGGCTTGTTCCTTCTTCGTGAGAACTGGAGGTAGATGTCTCCCGAGGCCGTTTTTCAGACCTGCGAGCTGGACTAGCTTCCTCACGGTTATCACGAACGGTATTACAGGTAGTGTGTGATCTGGTATGCATTTTTTTTTTTTTTTTGGGGTGGAAAAAGGGTCAAAAATTCGCTTTTATCACAAATTTGGTTCTCTGTTTCCCACAGACGGCGCCAGTGATGATTCGGCGAAAATTTGATGTTAGTGAATGCAGGAAAAACGCAAATCACGACACAGAGAATTTACGTGGTTCGATTTACTGAGGTAAATCTACGTCCACGGGAAGAAAAAAGGGCAGAGTTGTATTGCTTGATCTGCTTTCTACAGCTTACAATACAGACTTGCTATTTTGTATTTTATCTCTAGAGATTGAGAGAATGTAACCCTATCTATCTGATCTGGGTTCTATTTATACAAAGGACCAAGATCGTGGCATGCAGCTATTTACTAGGTAGTGGATGTCGTGGAGATCGTGGCGATCTTGCATGGGTCCACTATCCTGCATGAGTTAATGACTGCTTGACACCACTAAATAGATCGTGGGTGTAGTGGAGGTCGTGGAGGTTCTGCATGAGTCCACTATCTCCCAGTTCGGTCGAATACTGAGACCGAACTGCTGAATTATTGCCGAGCAGCTTTTGCCGATCTGAGAGTAGAGCTTGATGCCGACCTGAGAGCAGAGTTTGATTGGTTGGCTTTTACCGAGCTGTAGGCTGAGGCCGAACTCTTTGGTTGTGCCGAACTGAACTCTTTAGTCATGCCGAACTGATACTCTTTCTTGGGCTTTACTGCTGTTGGGCTTGTTTAGTACGTACTCCATCAGTGATTATAAACTAAATATTATGCTTAGAGGTTGTAATAACTTGTGTATTGATTATAACTTATGAAAACCAACATGTGCTCGAACCATTTATCGGCTCGTGGTTTTAACATCTATACATGCAATTATAAGTTATAAAACCAATACGTGCTCTAAAATCTCTTGCTTCATAGTAGTTAATAGCATTTATATATAATTTGACACGTGCACTAATCATCTATTCACTCACAAGTATTGCTACTCATATAAGTTATAGAAACAAAATGTGCTCGAACAATCTGTTCGTTCATAATTCCTACTCCACTTCCTAATTCTTACCCAGTCATAACACAAAAATGACACGCGTCCAAACTATCTTCACTCATAATTATTACTACTCGTATACATGATTGTAAGTTATAAACACTTACACGTACTCAAATAATCAATTCGCTCCCTGATGCTCAGTATTAACATAGCCAAAAAACATTTAACAAATTTTGTCAAAGTTCATTTATAGAATCTTTACTTATAATTAATACTACGTGTATATGTGATCGTAAGTTATGAAAATTGACACGTACTCGAACAATCTATTCACCCCATAACATTTATCTCTCCAAAAATTATATAACAAACTACTTTCAAAGTCCACTTTGTGTAAATGATTGGAATTTTCAAATAAAACAATCTCTGCCCATTGCCATTCATCTAACAATTGACACGCGTTCGAACCATTTATTCGCTCATAATTATTACCGCTGGTACATGAATGCGATCGTGAATCATAAAAATTGACACGTTCGGAACCAACTAATGACATTTAGTTCTTAATATTTATGTTTCCAAAAACCATATAACGAACTTCTATCGAAGTTCACTTTATATAAATGGTTGGAGTGTTCAATATTTCTCTTTTAAATATATGTATGCGATTGTAATTTATAAGAACCGACTCATGCTCGGACAATCTCTTCGCTCATATTTATAGTAATGTATTGCATGCTATTACAAGTTACATAATCTGACATGTGCTCGAGCCATCAATCCACTCATAGTTATGCATCATACATGCTACATATCTGACACGTACTCGAGCAATTTGTTTGCTCATATGGTATTTATATACCCAATCATAACTTTCAAAAATTGACACGCGTCCGAACCATCTTCACTCATAGGTATTACTACTTGTATATGTGATCGTAAGTTATAAAAATTGACACGTACTCAAATAATCTCGCCCCATAATGCCCAACATTTATTTCTCCAGAAAACATTTAACGAACTTCTATCAAAGCACATTTATAGCATCTTCAATCACAATTATTACTACTCATATACATGATCGTAAATTATAAAAATTGACACGTACTCGAATAATCTACTCGCTCAGTAATGGTCAACATTTATCTCTCCAAAAAAATTTAACAAACTTTATCAGGGTTTATTAATAGCATCTTTTCTCACAATTATTATTACTCGTATATATGATTATAAGTTATAAAATTGACACGTATTCGGATAACCTATTCGACTCGTAATACTATCATTTATCTCTCCAAACAACATATAAGTAACTTCTTTGAGAGTCCCCTTTTTTAATGTTTAAAAGAAAACAATCTCAACCCCTTTATTTCAAATTGCCAGTCATCTAAGGAATTTTCAAAATAAACAATCTCGTCCCATTTATTCCAATTTGCCATTCATCTCCCCAAAAAAATACAAATTATTCTCACTTGTAACTAACTTATTTGGATGATTTGAAAGTCCACTTTTCATAAATGTTCAAAATAAAACAATCTCATCCCATTTATTTCATTTTGCCATTCATTTCAAATCAAACAACCTCATCCCATTTAATTTCAATTTGCCATTCATCTCCTGAGCATCTTAAATCGTTATTTTTTGGACTAGCGTACATATTATACTCACCTATAAATATTCTGCAAAATACAAATCTAATTAGGT
Organism: Salvia splendens; assembly: GCF_004379255.2. Taxonomy (NCBI): domain Eukaryota; kingdom Viridiplantae; phylum Streptophyta; class Magnoliopsida; order Lamiales; family Lamiaceae; genus Salvia; species Salvia splendens. Next base: position 1,374,350 of record NC_056041.1, read on the forward strand.
GTATCCCACCTAGAATTGCAATTTCAAAATTCACAACGGGACATTAGCTGTCCCAATATTCAAATAGAATCCTTCGTTATTTTGGTATGATAATTATTTTGACAAATCACAATCTAAAATCATTTCACCAATTTTGGTATGATAATAATTTTATTTCACTATTTACTTATAAAAAACATCTTTTTTGACAAATTATTTAATCTTTTTGTTAATCAATGGCAAGCCATCCCTTTATTAAAGGAGTATATTAAACCTTCAACTAACTAAATTAATTAAAACTAATTAATTTAGATATTTGAACTACTGTAGAATTGTAGAATTAGATTTTTCCGTGCGACGTTGAAATGTGAGAGGATGAATTAAAGATGTACTACTACTACTAGAATAGTTTCGTGAAAGATTCTTGTTAAAAAAGTGTTTGCAAAATTTATGAAATTTCTAATTAGAATAAAAACATATTTTTTTCTAACAAATAATAATACATGGGTTAAAAAAAAGTGGATTAAGTCCATTAACTATTAATTTGGACACATCAAGTATAAGGAGTAATAAAATATACAAGAATCTAGTGGGAAAAAAAATACTATAAGGAGTATAATATATTTTGCCCACGTGCGTTATGAAATGCAGATACTAGAAGTGTCAATATATCAATTATTCATTAACTCCATCAATCTCATCTTATTTGATTTGTTTCTTTTGGTTAAGGAAAAAAATATATTTAGCAGAGAAATGAAAAAAAAAGAATAAAAATACTAATAGAGATGGGATGTTATATTTTCTGTATAAAAAAATTAACATAACATAACCCATACTCTATAGTTCATTTACCCAAACTCAATTCCCAAATATGCATACATAAGAAAGGATTATGCATAGAATTAGAGAGACGAAAAACAAGAACAAAAGGAAAAAAAAACTTTTGTCGTTGTTTTCCGGCGGCCACATGATACTAGCTGCACTAGCACCCACTCCCCGTCCTCGTATAATTATTTGTCGCAATTTAAAAAAAATCTATTCATTCACGGCTATTACACTACATCAGTATATGTTACAGAAACTAACATGCGTCCAAACCATCTTCACTCATAATTAGCACTGGTCGTATAAATGATTGTAAGTTATAAAAACTAACACATAATATTCACTCGTAATGCTCAACATTCATCTCTTCGAAAAATATATATTGAAATTCTATCAAAGTTCATTTATAGCATCTTCACTCATAATTACCACTACTCGTATATGTGATCGTAAGTTATTAAAACTAACATGTACTCGAATAATCTATTCATTCCATAATGCTCAACATTTATATCGTCATAAAAATTCGACGAACTTTTATCAAAGTTTATTTATAGCATCTTCACGTAATTATTACTTACTAGTATATGTAATCGTACGTTATGACCTAATTTACAAATATTTAAATTTTGATAAAATGTGATTATAAACTGATTACTATTATGCTTAGATGTTGTAATACTATATGCATTGATTATAACTTATGAAAGCGTGCTCGAATCGTTTATCGGCTCATGGGTTTAGAATTTATGCATGCGGTTCTAAGTTATAAAACCGACACGTGCTCGAACAACCTCTTCGCTCATATTTATCAACATTTATGTATGTTACTAAAAGTTAAGAGAATTTGACACGTGGTCGAATCATCTATTCGCTCACCGTTATTATATGTTAACTGACACGTGCTCGAGCAATCTGTTCACTCATAGTTCCTACTACTTTATAGCATTTATATAATCACAACTTACAAAAATTGGCGCGCGTCCGAACCTTAAACCATCTTCACTCATAATTAATACTACATGTATACGTGATCGTAAGTTATAAAAACTAACACGTATTGGAATAATCAACTTGTCTGGTGGTAATGCTCAATATTTATCTCTCCGGATAACATTTAACGAACTTCAGTCAAAGTTCATTTATATCATCTTCACTCATGGACTAATTAATACTACTTGTATACGTGATCGTAAGTTATACAAACTGACACGCGTCCAAACCATCTATACACTCATAATTATTGCAACTTGCATATATGCTCGTAAGTTATAGAAAACGACATGTATTCGAATATTCAATTTGCCCCTCAACATTTATCTCTTCGAAAAACATTTAACGAAGTTCAACCAAAGCTCATTTATAGCATCTTCACTCATAATTCATACTACTAGCATACGACACGTGATCGTAAATTACAAAAACCGACATGTACTAAAATTGTCTATTCGCCCCGTAGTGCTCAACATTTATTTCTCGAAAAAACATTCAACGAACTTCTATCAAAGTTCATTTATATCATTTGCGCTCATAATTGTTACTACTCATATACGTGATCGTAAGTTATAAAACTACAAGTACTCGATTAATCTGTTCGACCCGTAATACTTTAACATTTATCTTTCCAAAAAACATATAACCAATTTCTTTCAAAGTTCAACTTTATGTAAATGATTGAAATTTTCAAAATACACAATCTCAACCCATTTATTTTAAATTGCCATTGAATAAAACAATCTCCTCCCATTTAATTCAATTTGCCATTCTGTCTTACTTTTTAGGGCAAACGTTATTTTTTGTAGTAAAATACAGAGTATTCTGACCTATAATATTCTGCAAAATACACAGCTAATTGGCAATATTGCATTTCGTCAAACTATACACATACAACATTATCAGTATAAATATCACTCTGCATCCCCTCTCTCTCTACATCAAGCGGTAATTTCTCTCTCTCTCTCTGCCAATTCTGCTCTACTTTCCATTTTTCAATCCCAATTCCATTTTAGGGTTTGCTAGAATTGCAATTTCAAAATTCACAACGGGATAGTAGCTGTTCCCAGCATTCAAACCAAATCCTTCGTGTTCCCGGGCCTAGGGTTTCCTTTCCTGGGCATTTGTTCATGCTTTTTGATTTCAGCTTTTGATCTGTTAATAGAGTGAGGATGCCTTCGCTTTCCGAAAAGGAGCTACAAGAGCGGCTTGCCTCAGCTGGGAAGAGTCTTGCTCAGCCTCCTGCGTCGCTCGATGAACTCCTCCCTCTCCTCGATGTAAGTTCCCTTGCTGATTGCCTTGCATTTATTTCGGCGTTTAATTTGCTATATGCTTACTAGTTACACTAATTATTGCAATCACTGCTTTCATTCACTGCTCTGCGCGTTTCTGCCAATTATTTTGTAATTTCTGTATGTTATTCTGTTGATTCTCTCGAAATTCTCTCTCTCTCTCTCTCTCTCTCTCTCTCTCTCTCTCTCTCTTTCTCTACGCGCGCGCGCGTGTGTGTGTGTTATATATGTTTATATATATAAGCTTAACTGAATGATGCAATGAGTTTATACGGATGACTCATGAGAAAAAGAGAATTTTGATGGATCTTGATTATTTCAGCTGCGTATATGCTAGTAGTTACTTTACCATAGTTCTGCACCAAAATTTATTGGCCTTTTTTGCTCTTGAGATTGTCGATTTGGTTATCAATGCTGACCTTACCTTTGTTCTCCTTGCTAATACTGCTAACATACAAAAAATGACTCTTGACACACTCAGTTTTTTCGTGTTGCATTTTTGTTTGAAACTACTGCTTGGTTCTCTAATATTCTGGGGTTTACCTCTACTTTCTGTGCCATAGATTAACTTATATGCTGAAACTATGACTATTCTTTTATCACTTCTTTCTATTGGTGATTGAGGCCACATGAGCTGTGGAGAACATGTTCTAATATGAGTGTTAACAAAATATATGGCCTTATATACGACTTCCCAAATATTTTGAAGAATTTCAGTCTTGCGATTCATGTTAATATTTTGAAGAATTCCAGTCTTTTTTTAAATTCACATGCATAATTTCATGTGGTTTACTTTTTTCTTTTATATTCATATAGAGAAAGAAATGAATGTGAACTCATTAAAGTTTCTCCTACTCCCTTTTAATCTTGATTTTATTATATGATTTAAGGAAGTCGAGCAACTTCTATCAAAAGTGGAGCAGTCTCCTCCGAAAACTATGCAAGCTTCTCTTAATCCACTCACGAAGGTGCTCGTCACTACGTCACTCTTAGAGCATTCCGATATTGACGTAAAAGTAGGTGTAGCTTCGTGCATCAGTGAGATAACCAGGATCACTGCTCCGGATGCTCCATATAATGATGAGAAAATGAAGGTTGATATCTTCTATACTCTCTCTTTCTCCTCTTTCTCCCACCCACACCAAACACACTCTCACACTCTCCATCTGTCTTGGTTTTGGTTGTGACACTTGATTTGGTTTCAGGATGTCTTTCGATTGATTGTATCATCCTTTGAGGGTTTGGCAGACGTTTCCAGCAGATCATATGAAAAGAGAGCCACTATACTAGAAACTGTGGCCAAAGTAAGGTCATGTGTCATCATGCTGGATTTAGAATGTGATCAGATGATTGTTGACATGTTTCAACACTTCCTGAAAGCTATTAGGTAATTTCCATGTATGCTGAACCACTACTACCATCTCCTCTTTCACTCTTCTCTTTCACTTCATTCTCCTGTGGGACAAGGCAAGTGGTAGATCTGGATTGCACTATGTTAGTTTTTATGCAGTCTAATTCAATATAAATTTTAGAATGCAAAATGTTAGGTGATTTCTTAAGTTATGCATATAAGTTTTGTAAGTTTTAGAAAGCAAAATGATAGGTGATTTCTTAAGTTATGCATATAAGTTTTCTGTTTCCAGGTTTCTAGTTTCTAATGATTTATGTTTTAGATGGGAACTCATTCCTGCTTGAAGTGCTTATGTCCTGCTATTTTTCTCCTTCACAGAAGTTATCATTCTGCAAGCATTAACACAAACATGGAGACTATTATGACTCTTGTCATAGAAGAAAGTGAAGATATATCCACAGATCTGCTTGCTCCAATTTTGGCTACCTTGAGAAGCAACAATAAGGTCAGTTTCTGGGGCATTATTACCAACTTTTCTATCCCATTTTCCAGAGGTACTGACAGAAATACATTGACAGGCTGCTTCAGCAATTGCTAAGAAATTGGCTGAGAGAGTGATTCAGAATTCAGCTGACAAGCTTAGACCTTATTTACAACAAGCAGTAAAATCTTTAGGAACTTCATTCAATGAATATAGTGAAGTTGTGGCCTCTGTGTGCCGAGAGAACACTGATACTGTTGGGCATAGTAATGAGAGCATCTCAAAAAACCAGCCGGTATGATTCAATTCATTTATCAATATAGTTTGTGTTTTATGTAAATTTTGAGATCTTTGGCTGTTGCTTGTAGCCACTATAATGTTAATTTATTACTGCTGTTTGCCTTGTGCTTCTTTAGTTGTGGATTTAAGCTGCATTAATAATATTATCGTTGATCTATTTTGCAAAAAATGTGATGTCTACCTGGGCCCTCTTCTGATTTAATTAATTATGGTGCATATGCTTCATTTCATCCTATGATTTTGGTCCATTGTGTGGCTGTGTTGGTACACATGATGTTTTGAAGTTTATGTAGCAGTATGTCTGACTTTTTTCCTCTAAATTCGGTAAAGTATAAAACCTGTGGCTTGGCTTGTTGTTGAGATTTTTTATCTGCCGACCCTCGTAATTATTGATGCTCTATGATACTCTCTGTTTTAGGTGGTTAAGGAAAAGTGTACCAGTGCTTCTCCAGCTCAGGATCCAGGAACTCCGGTATGTATGTTTATGTAATGGTTTAGAGGTTTGCTCGTTTAGTTAATACAATAACTAAAGCTTTTTCTTAATGCGTGGGTTACCCTTAGAGCCTCCCCCTTCCCACAAAAACACAACAATATGTGGACTAGCTGCAATATCAAAACTCTGAATTTCTTTACTGCAATGTTCTCCATGCTCGAGTAATTTTTTTCCATGGATTGTTAAATTATCTTTTTGTTGTGGTTTTGTTCCATGCTTGAGCATTTAATCCATGGTTTCATTGCTATTATCTTGTACTTTTTAAATTTCATTTAACCTCATTTATGTTCTGATTGAAACAATAGAAATGAGTTGGATTAAAAAGGTTATCTCAATTTGAGCAATTGAACTTTTAACAATCTTCTACAGTTCATGTTACTAAATGTCTAAATCCTTGCCAGTCTTAACTCCAGTTTATTTGCTTTATAAACATTGGAGTTTTTTGCTGTTCAGTAGATAATTGCAATACACCACTGTTGTGAGCAGGTTGCTCAGGATGATAGGGAAGGGACCAACTATCATGAAAAAGACTCCACTACTATCAGATCACCAAAGTCAGTTGTGAGTAATGGTATCAATGAGACTGGGACCAATAAAATTACTACCGAGGAAAATTCTTCAAACAAGGTTGATTCTGAAGGCCAACTTGATGCAAAGTCAACAGTCAAAGATGAATCTGATGACCACGATGCACAGGAACCTGAGAAGTTGGAAGCAGAAGCTGAAGTTGAAAAGGTGCAGACTGAGGCAGAAAACCATGATACTCCAGATAAAGATGTACATACTTCTCCAATTGAAGTTATACCCGTTGAAGCTGCTGAATCTCTGGACAAAGGAGAGGACAGAAGTGTTGAGGCTGTCACTGAAGCATCTAAGCCAGTTGAGGCTCACTCTGAAGTGTCTAAACTTGTTGAGGCTGTCACTGAAGCATCTCCGGCACAAAGTGGCAGCCACCCTGATGAGAACCTATCTGAAACAGAGGTTAAGGAAACAAAGGAAGAAAAGTTTGTTGATGAAGAGATGGTATCCGTTGATACTGCTCCTAAGAAAGCATCTGAAGAAGAATCCATTTCAGAAGTAAAGAAGCAGCGGTGCTCAGGAAAAAAGCGAACCGATGACTCGTCTGACAAGGATAAAGCATTGACTGAAGAAGCTGTATCAAAGAATGATGATGGCTGTGCAAGTGATTCAGAAGCAAGAACACTGGACCAGGCAGAAGAGCCGAAGGATGCTAGTAATAAGAAAGCGCATGGATCAGCATTGAAGAAGCAGCAGCGCTCAAGAAAAAAGCGAACGGATGACTTGTCTGACAAGGATAAAGCATTGACTGAAGAAGTTGCATCAAAGAACGATGATGGCTGCGCAAGTGATTCAGAAGCAAGAACACTGGACCAGGCCGAAAAGCCTAAGGGTGCTAGTAATAAGAAAGGGTATGGGTCAGCATTGAAGAAGCAGCAGCGCTCAGGAAAAAAACAAACTGATGACTCGTCTGACAAGGATAAAGCTTTGACTGAAGAAGTGGCATCAAAGAACAATGCAAGTGATTCAGAAGCAAGATCACTGGACCAGGCAGAAAAACCGAAGGATGCTAGTAATAAGAAAGAGTATGGATCAGCATCGAAGAAGGAAGATGTAAAAAAGAGTGGGCGTGGCAAACCTACCTCTGAAAAAGAGACCCCAAAACCTTCAGCAAGGAAGAACCAGGGGAAAGTAAGTTGGGGTCCTCCAGAATTATTTATTAGTTTCTACTTACTCTGATAAAACATTCTCTCATCTATCTCGTATTTCTTATTGTAGGACACAGTTACTCCGCGCAAATCCCAGTCAAAACCCACAAAACATGAAGGAGTTCAGGAAGACACTCCAAGAACAAGCACCAAGAGAAAAAATACTCCTGGCAAAGAGAAAGTATGAAATTATATACTTTTGGTGCTGTTCAACTTTTAATGCTACTGACGTTTTGCAGTTTATCTCACCAACATACATTTGCATCCAAAAATGTTACTTCTGAATGCAACTCAGACCATTGTACTAATTCTGGTTAATTATTGCTTGTCCAGGCATCTGACCTAGAGCATGGGGAGAATTTGGTTGGTTCGAAGGTTAAAGTGTTTTGGCCAAAAGATAAAGAGTAAGTGATTCTCTTATATTTCTTATAGGGCTTCAATGTGATTGATAACACAATGAGAACATCTTTTGATTTTTTGCTCCTTATCGCCAGGTATTATGAGGGTGTGATTGCTTCATTTGATTCTGCCAAGAAAAAGCATAGGGTCAGTGCAAGAGTTAGATGTTGCATTTTGTCTTTGTTGTTTTGATTTATAAACCCTAACCTGGCTTCTAACTTCCATCCCAAGTAGGTTTTGTATAATGATGGCGATGAAGAGATATTGAACCTCAAAAAAGAGCAGTGGGATTTTCTTGATGATGTGGTTTCAAATGGGGTAAGCGACTTTCAATTTTCTTGACCAGATAGTAACTTCCTAATTTTATTCATAGTTGCATTCTATAGTCTCTACTTCCTCGGCTAAGTCTTCACATTTTCTGTAAACAGGGCCAGGATGTTGAACATTCAAGTCATGATACTTCCTCTGATGTGTAAGTTTCAATCCTCACTAATGCTTTAACTTTGATTGAGTATATTCAGTTATCTCACCTGTCATCTCAAATTTATAGCTTTCTATATTGGATATGGTTTGAGATTTGATAGCCTGTAAAATTGTATGCGCTACTTTAGTTACCGGTTTTATTGAAAGTATTCTTTTCCACCAGACAAGTAATAAAGAGGAAGGCTAACATGAGTTCTGAAACAACAAGCAAACGCCAAAAGGTGGAGGGTTCAGCTAAAAGGTCTGTTTCCCTTGCTCTCAATCTCCTCATGAAGCAATTACAACGATTATTCTAAGAGTAACAAAAGACCGTTTTTTCTTTTCCAGCAAACAGAAAGATACTCCAACAAAAACTGGCAGCATCTCTAAGGATGATGGAAAAGCAGAGTCAGGGTCCAAAGGAAACTCCCAGAAGGCCAGTAAAAAATCTGCGGATAATAGATCTAAAGATCAATCTCAGAAATCTGGGGGCACTGTTCAAGTTGATTCTGCCAAAGCATCCGGGAAATCCAAAGAGGAGGATGTCAGCAAAAACTCTAGTCAGACGAAACAAGACAACCTACGAACTCCAAAGTCAAAGGGCAAAACCACACCTGGTGGCAAGACCCTTGGTTCTGCAAAATCAACGAAATCTAGCACATCGAAGGTGAAAGAAGCTGATCAGAAGAAGGAAAAAACACCTGATACTGCAAAATCAACAGAAACAGCAGCCAAAGGGAAAGCCACAGATTCTGCCAAATCACGAGAAGGTGATGCTAAGGTTGGAAAGAAGCGAAAGAAGTGAATTATATCTTGGCGTGGTTCCCCTCTGGGGTGAGTTGTCTTTTTTCACATATCAAGTTACTCTGTAGACTTTCCTACCATTGTAGGCTAAGTTAGACTTGGATAATGTCAACTGCCATAGCTTTAGCATTTGTCATTGTAGTTGGTAGTGGTTATGTTGGAGGTAGTTACTTCTGGTGTTGGTGTTTTTTTTTTCTTTCTAAATCTAGAACATTTGTCATCATCTTTTGGTGTTGGTTATTTTCGTTCGTACATTAATTATGGTAATCGACAATAGTTCGACCAGTTCATGTAACATATAAGTGCAATATTTGGGGTGAATCTTTCACCAGAGATGATTATGGTGAAATTGAATTTGAAGTAATGCTTTAAGGTTTTCTGGAGATGAATGTGTTCAGTGTGATTATTCACTTATTTGCTTGTAACTTGTTGAACTTTTGTCAAATTCTAATTTTGTATACCGACATTAAAATCCGTTTGGAAATAATTAAATTATTGATTTGTTCTGATTTTGCAGCAAATGTAGGTTTTGCTTGCATATGCGTTAACATACCTTTACTTAATACTAAATGGTACTATTATTTAATGTTATATGGATTGTATATTGATAAAATTATCTATAAAATCACGAAAAATGTCTACATGAAGGGGACAACTTGTAGGTTCGAGAAATAAAAATAAAATAATTATTACGTACTACTTGCTCAATTTATTCTTATTTTGTTTGCTCAATATTATCGCTATATAACAAAGTATTCACTTCCCAAACCAAATTACAAAGGAAAAACTTGTAGTGGTATTGTTTTGGTCTTTCCTTATCAATGCACTAATATAAAAACAACCTAATATAAGTCTCATCAAAATGTAAATTTTTTACTACTACTAGTTAGGACCAAAATCAAAATATAACTAAAATCAAAAGTTTCAAACATTAGTTCAAGCCCAAAAGTGACTTAAACTAATCAATGAAATTTCAAGTCCAAAAATGACGTAAACTCAACAAAAAAAAATGACGTAAACTCAACAATAGAACTAGAACATGAAATAGCCTAACAAATATTACTAGCAAAAACACCAACAAATTAAACTTTACTGATCCGTCCTAACAAAAGTCAGTGTTACTCTGCGTTAAATGGACACGGAGCAACACAATTAAGCAAAAATTATAAGCTACTACCATACTTTACTAAAAACTCAAACATAGAAGAAGTATATTAGTTGATCAACTCCTTATGAGTTCTCGAGCAACTTCATCGATCTCCTCATCGCCCTTCAACGCGAGCTTCATCTTAACCTCATCCACATTCGCCCTCACACCATCTTCCACCACGACACGATTGATCACCGCAGCAACTGTCTCAGCATTCAGCCTCCCATCTCCGTCTCTCAGCACCTCCTCCCCCGCACCTATCTCTTCGACTAGCCTAGCGTTGATGGGCTGGTCCAGATGCATTGGCACCGCGATGATAGGAACCCCAAACTTGAAGCTCTCCATCACAGAGTTCCAACCACAATGGCTCACAAAGCCTCCCACATTTGGATGCACTAGGATCCTTGTCTGTGGGGCCCAGCCTTGTACAATCTTCGCCCTATCCCCAACCTTGTCAAGAAATCCTTCCGGAAGCTTCTCTTTGAGAACCACCTCATGAGTTTCCGAAAACCTGACAACCCAAATGAAGTTAGCTTTGGATTGTAGCAAACCATGAGCAATCCCTTCCATGTCCTCCTTGCTAAGGAAGTACTCGCTCCCAAATGAGACGAAAACAGTCGATTTCGCCTCTTTCTGATCCAGCCAAGACAACAGCTCTAATGAGAGCTTGTGATCAGGCTCCTGAACAACTGGGACAAACCTCTTCCCAGTCAAACGATACGCATACTCGATGTATCTCCCTTCGATCTCTCTGGACCCCTTGATGAGGACGATCTCCCAAGACATGTGAACTCCCGCAGAGCCCTTTTCCCTCTCCTTACAGTCCCTGGCGTTGGCCAGCAGCTCGTCCATGAAACGAGACTCGTAGGCACGGAACCTGATGTTCTCGCAGCGTCCGGGTCGTTGAAGTGGTGGAACATGAAACTGGTCATGACAGAGCTGCTGGAGATGAATATGACAGATGGGATGTTCATGGCCTCGGCCAGCGGAGGGGCCCACGGCTGGAGGAAGTTGAAGATGAGAAGGTCGGGCTTGTGTGGTTTTAGAGATCAGTCGAAGTTGATGTGACTGATCAGTTTTGCAAATGCAAACAGTAAGAGTGGCCGGAAATAAGAGATCGAGTAGAAAGAGCTGGAGAGATGTACCGTTTTCAGCAAAGCAGATCGACAAGTAAAATGGAAGGAGGGCAATAGAAACGAGTACACTTCACTTCTGTGTGATACTTCTATTTTATGCTGTCACAAGATAATGTTACGATTTAAATGTAATTTGCTCATAATTAGTTACTATTGCATGATTTTAATGTAAATTTAGAAATAATAATACTATTATGCATTTTATAATTAAAAAATCAATTTCAGTAGAGTAGAGAAAGAATAAAATAATGATTTCATTTTAAAAAATGAAGCATCTTTACAAGAACAGTCAAAATAGAGTAGTTAACAGTAGTAATTAAGGATTAATACTACAATGTAACCAATTAATCAAATCGTTTCGTTATTATCATTAGCCACTAGTGTTAAATTAAGAGATTAATTATAGTTTTGTATGCGTAACCAATAGGAACAAGACCAAAGGCCCAAAAATCGACGAGGCTTGGGAACTTAAAAAAATCTCAAGCAAGATGTAAACCCAACCGCAATTCAGTGAACAAGAACTGATCGGCACTAGGAATGTACCAAAATAGTATATGATTTTTAAGGACTAGGAATTGGACGCCTATAGATACTCATTCCTATCATGTTGTGCTACAGATTAAACATACATACACACAATCGCAAATTTTCTTAATCTTTAGATGATGACCCAAGTTTTTAACAGGGTACCAAATATTATCACCATGGGGACACCATTACAATTTCAATCTCACATGTGTGTGACCAAACAATAGATCCAGAGCATGCCAAGAAGATATGTACAACAATATTCTCAGCTCCAGATCAACCCAAAACCGCTCCGAGTCGATGCAAAACTCCCACTTACTTGGTCCACCAGTAAATTAAAATTAAAATTAAAAACGTGCACACAGATGCAACTAAGGAGAGTATGATGGTGTCCATGGACTTTTTCTTCTTTATTGATGAGAGAATGTTATTCACCTGCACAATATCAAGAAAGCTTGGTCTTTCATTTTATGTCCAGCATATCTGGGATTTTTATCATTTCAAGTGTGCAGTGTGATTTTTGCTGGATAGCCACATTTAGTTGTTTTACTTACCGTTGGAAGATGGCTTCCCACATTACTAAGCTTCGAATTAATGCCCCCAAATGTGGAGCGCTGGAAGACTAGGGACTTCAATGTTTCTTGAGCTTGAGATATCACAGAGTCCACCTACAGGAAAACGAAGAGTTAACTCGGAGAAAAAACAAATACAGATCCATATACATATTGTAACCTACCAATTCAGAATTTGGATTATGAACATCTTTTACATGATTTGGCATCATATTATGAAATACTAGTATCTAATATCTTAATTGGAATCCGAATAATGTAATTTGAGAACTACATGCACCCAGTTTCCATTCGGCCAACTTATCCAGTTATTAAGGCTCATGCTAACCAAGATAAGCTCGCATGGTAATATTGTGAATCAAAGCAGGTATTTGTATGATATACACATCATCAGATAATGCTCTCTCACTTTATCAGTACCTTCAGAGTTCTTCATTACCAAGCAACCATGCCTGTCTAATACGATGTGTAATCACATTTTGTATTCTTTGGCGTAAACAGGACCTCCACATTACCCTTACGATATGCCTAGCAATATAGCATGAGTAATTTTTAAGGTCTATATCTTGCCATCAGGCAAACATGTAGTGTCCCCCAAAGCCAACCCAGTAGCTTTTTCAGATGCAACAAAGAAAAATCGGTTCCCATAATCTTCGTATTCTTTTGGTGGCAGTTCATGACTCATGAGGCCAACATCATTTCACCTATAGCACTACATAGACAAGGCTACCCATTACCTGGCTGGAATTTCTATGGAGAGAAGCACGTTCCTTGAGAAGAGCTTGATCATAAGAACCACCAACTTCTTCAAGGTCTAATCTTGAACGGTCAAACTCCCTAAAATCCTCAAGAAGTGATGCATGCTCTTTTTTAGCTCTATGAATGGAATGAAGTCGCTTGAACTCCTATGGAACCAAAAAAAAGGCACTTTAAGCAACATGGAATTCTTAATCAGCCATATGAAAGATGAAGAAGCTAAAAAACACAAGACAATACTGAATAAGAGTAATGAACATACAAAATTTAAATGAACAGCTCAGAAATGCCAAGATCAAAGAATTATACAGGCGAGGTTTTAGGTTTACACTTTACAACATTATCCACACCGTCTTATGTCACTACTTCTACAAGATTATTATGCAAAAAATCTTCATCTGGAACATAGCATAGAAATTCAGACTGATAGCTTAGCTCCAGAAGAGCAACCTCACAATTCAAAGCCAAGCCAAGCCAAGCCATACACACAGAACGCATTCTTAAACACTGAGATGACAAGACAATTGCAAACCTGAGTAAGATCCTGAAGGATTTCCTGATGTCGTGTCAATGTATGAGAAAAGATCTCTGATCCACCAGATGAAACCCACGCTTGCATTTGGACATTAACTTGCTGAAGCTGTTTCAGGAGATGATCGATTCCAGACTCCAAATCATTATCGTTACATGATTCAACCTTTGTTGAGACTAACTTGCGATACAAGTGCATCTGTTCATCCAGCTGAGTTTCAAGTTTCCTCGCCTGTTTAGACGCAAGCACAGGACAGAAACAACCATATATCAAACAAAGTGAAATCGATGATGCAGCTAAATAGTATATGAAGAATTAGATCCAGAATCGAATCGCACAAAATGATAATAATATTCACAATGCAGCGGAGGAGTCATCACAATTGATAAGAGTGAGCAAAGCGGCAGTCATTAAAGATGATATCCGCAAATCGTAATTGAATTGTACATTTGCAGACTAGGCTATGTAGGAACCACCAGTCCACCACTAAACATCACAAATCTGATCATGCCGATTGTAGCCCTAAAATCTAGATTCTAGTGGATTAAATGAAATTGCGACGAAGGAGGAGAAAATAGTCAAAAAGAATTGAGATAGATACCTGTTTGCGCAAGGAGTCCCAAGAGGCGGGAGGATCCATTCTGAGTCAGAATTCAGATGTGTGGCTGATGAATTGTATTGCAGGAGGGGAATTGAAGTGGAGAAAGGTCAAAATCCAGGTTTGGGAAGAGGATAAACGTGAAAATGAAGGAAATGGGTGTTTGTTTGAGCGTGAGCGAATTGTCAACCACTACCGCTGCTACGGCCACCACTCTACGCCGGTTCGCCCCCCTCTCTCTCCCTTCTTGAACTCTAATTCAACCCTTTTTATTTTCTTAGCAATTTACACTGCTTCGAGCAGTAAAAATATTAAAAAATAATTTTTTGCAGTGTAATTTAATACTCCGGAGTATATTAAATAAAAATAAAAAGTGAAATGTTAAATACTAGTAATTCGTAGTATAATTTAACTATGAATAAAAAAAATACTTTTATCGTCTCAATTTGAGTGAAAAATATAGTATGAAGAAACGTTGAGGGGAAAGATAATTGAATATGAATTTCATGTATTATTTTCATAATAAAATATAAGTATAATGAATTAATAGAATATACGACCAACTTATTAAATATGGTAGATGATATAAAGGACATGTACCGATACAATGGAGGAAGTAGCTAATATCTTGAGAATATCTGAGATTGCGATATAATTGGTCCAAAATTACCCAAAATATGAGACCAATGAATTTGGTTAAATTGATCCAAAACTCTCCAATATTTACTTTTTTTATTAATTTGATTGACTAGACCAATTAATTTGATTGGATTGGCACAGGATTATCTAAGATTGATTTTGTGATAAAAGAAGAGCAAAAAACTCATAAATCTCAACTTCGTTTAATTCATCAAACCAATTTATTACTACACCAACAAATTAAAACACAATTTTTGCAACATTCATCTTCCCAATCGCAGCAAATTCCATTGCCAAAAAAAGCAGCCTTGATCATATCAGCTCTTGTACATAAAGAAAAACATCAAATTAACACCAAATTAAAAAAATGTGGCCTCTACTACACCGTCGAAATTATATAGACGAAATTTGAGAATTGTAGTCTTTACCACCTAAACTGTAGTCAAATATTACAGACAAACAGACAGACAAAAATGTATTTTAGTTGTACATACAAAATCCTAAATAGTCAGTCAGTGAGTAGCCTGAGGGTTCGATTTCTCCTCCGTTTCTACATGGTCAGATCCATTACCAATTGATTCTACTGCTTCGGCATCAGCACCAGCATTTCCATTACCAATTGATTCTACTGCTTCGGCATCAGCACCAGCATTACTTTGATCGACGTCCATCGCCTGGCTACCATCTACTACTCTCAGTATTTGGGTTATTTCTTCGCTCATTTCTTTGAGCTTTTTCCTCGACTCAGAACTTGCTTCACCCGAATCGAGCACGTTATCTTTCAATATCATGGTCATCTGCAACAAAACAAAACAAAACGTGCATACCAGGTTATATACGTCTTGCTCACTGTTTATTCAGAAACTTCCTTCTTTACTGTTGGTTTACCTCATTGAAGAGCCTAGCCATGGCCAAGCGCTCCTGTGTAGTGTCACAAGCACATTCCGAGATTTCTGTAGAAGCTGCATTCACCCCACCCCAAATTAAGAATGACTGGAACTCGAAAATTTTTGTATTAATTAGTATTCTTGTGGATGGGATTTAAATCACTTACATATTATTTCAACTTCTGGCAATGGATCAATCATTTTGGTATCAAATGCCTCGGAACAAGGAGTTTCTGTTTCTTTGACCTTGCGTGGTGTCTCTTCGTTTGGAACTCCGTTTGGTTTCTCATCAGCCTGCGAGAAATCACCCTTAATTTAGAGAATATTATAATGTCAGGTCTAACAACAACCAAACCAGAATCGGATGATTTTTCAGAACCAGAGCATTTTCCACTCCTTACAGCTACCAAATTAGAGGAACATTAAAAAGGACTTACATAATAAGCTCTCTGCAGCTCTGCGTTGAGACCTTTTTCTAGAAGCAGAACCCTCTTCTTGATAAATTCAACTTGTCTTCTCTGCATCTCCCGGAAATGGTACAGCATGGACTGGTCTTGGAAAAGTTGTGACCGGGATGTAGTATCAGTAGCTCCATGCGCAATCTCAGGAGTAGCTTCGCTCCCAGCAGTAGTCCCTTTTGCCTCATTTCCAGGTGCTTCAGCATGTTCTGAGTTCACACCATACCATTTGTTGACTGAGAAATTCCCGGGTTGGAAACTTGAGGCGG
The DNA here is from genome assembly GCF_004379255.2 of Salvia splendens. Lineage (NCBI taxonomy): Eukaryota > Viridiplantae > Streptophyta > Magnoliopsida > Lamiales > Lamiaceae > Salvia > Salvia splendens. Next base: position 1,390,981 of record NC_056041.1, read on the forward strand.
GGGAACTCCAGAAGCAGAGGCCTGGGCCTGAGAAGTCCCCATAGCATTCTGCACTTGAGTAGCTCCTGGGGCAGGTGTATTTATAAATGGAAGGTTCAACTCCTGACAAATCACTTCTTGTATTCTCAAGTCCTTGTCATCAACAATTGCTTGCCATCTTCCATAACCATGCCTGATATTCGATGATAAAATTATATCGAATCAGGGTTACTTAATCAAGTACAATACAAAACTGCATCACATATCCAATCACATATCCTCTCATCCCAGTCTGCTTTGGGTTCTCATGCAAGCTTGTGTGAGTTGGATTTTTGTTTTATTGATTATGTTAATTTCATTTGGACGATTTATTCTTTTGGTTAAACATTCCTGAAAATTGCCTCATGGGCTATATTTTCATATGATAGACAAAAATCTCAAGGAAGGGTAAACAGATACTATACTTCATTACTGCTCGCAAAAGCAACTTATCATGGTGATCCTTCCAAACTCTCCCTCCTTTCAATCCTGGATAGCGGGATATGATATCATCCTTGAAAACACTAGAGCCTGAGCCATCTGATAACACCTTTAACTGTAAACCAAAATATATATATTAAAACAAAGATCAAACAAGTTCCAGCACATTTAACATGCACCTGCAGTTTCCATCGGGAAAATTAAGGAGAGAGAAAAAACAATAACTTTATCAGATCACATAAGGCAGGCTAAAGGTTATCCACCTAATTGTTTCTAAGTAAAGAATAAACTAGATAAGACATGCAGTAGACAGAAGCATTCTTTCCCTCCATATCCAATAAAACAAGATAGACCAAGGGTATGTTTTACTGAATACTGGAACTTAAAACAAGTCATTAATATTACTTATCCAAGATACATAACTTACTTTGTCCCTGATGAGAGATAGTGTTCCTAATTTGAATAGCTATAGATAGTGAATGCTCTGTTTTCTTGCAGGAGACTGGCTCTTATCATACTCTCCGCCGTTATGCTTCTTCTAACGTTTCTTGGATTCGGTACTTTCTTGAACTTGTTAACATTCGCGTACTTTTCACCTTGTCGTCTCTGATCTTATTCCGGGATTGTTTCTTTTCAGTGTTTTCAATCTTTGGAATGCAGGTTCTTGTTTACCTGTAAGTCTGAATTGCCTTTTTCTTCGTACGTTCTTGCTTCCCTCATAGTGTAGTTCAATATACGCCTAATGTTTCGTTATCGTTGCAGATTGGTGGTCACGGGATGGATTCTTGTGACCGGGACATTCATACTATGCGGGATCTTTCTTCTTCTGCACAAGTATGTATAAACTATCCGATTCTCCTATCCACAACGAGCCGAGCCAACTAATTTGCACTGCATCATCTCACTTGGTTTCTAATTTCAGCGTGACAGGGGATACATGCGTAGCAATGAACCAGTGGGTCCAGAACCCGACTGCCCATACAGCTCTCGACGACATCCTGCCTTGCGTGGACAACGCCACCGCCCAAGAGACCTTGACCAAGAGCAAGGAAGTATCATCACAGCTCGTCACATTGATGAACACGGTCATCTCCAACATCTCCAACGCCAACAACGTCCCCAACTTCCTCCCGTTGTACTTCAACCAATCAGGCCCTCCCGTGCCAAACGTGTGCAATCCGTTCAATCCCAACCTCACCAGCCGTGCTTGTGCACCCGGTGAGACCAACCTCAGCAATGCCACTGAGGTAACCAAAACTCTGTTTTAGCCTTATTTTGGGATCAATAGATTAAAAGATTGAAACTTTACCAACAATGCAGGTGTTAGGTGGTTACGTCTGCCAAACATCGTCGAACGGGATATGCACGACACAGGGCCGTCTGACGCCGGCCATGCACACGCAGATGGCTGCTAGTGTGAATGTGAGCTATGGCTTGTTTAAGTATGGTCCTTTCTTGGCTAATGTCCAAGACTGTAGTTTTGTGAGGGATACGTTCTCGGCCATAGAGGCCTATCACTGTCCCGGACTGCGTAGGTATAGCAAGTGGATCTATGTCGGGCTCGTGATGGTTGCCCTCGCGGTCATGCTGTCTCTGCTGTTTTGGGTCATATACGGAAGGGAGAGGCGCCACCGTGTTTATACAAAGGCACACGCGCCTCAAGGAGCACCGGGTTTCGATGAAGACAAGCATGCTTAGGTTTTGAGGGGCCATGCATTGGTGCTTCAATTGATGATTTTGGCTTCATTTGTAGCATAACTTCATTTGCACTGTTGTTTTAGGTGTAGATATATATTTGTATTAGTACATCACAAGTTATGTTAATAGTTTTCAATTGTCAAACGCTCTCAAATTTAGAGATAATTAAGTCTTGTGTGTTAGACGAAAAATACACTTTAGTTGATATTACGTTTTTTTATTGTATAAATTAAGACGCATAGGAGGCCATAATTTGTCACCATGGGATAATCTGCCTTTTAAGTACAAAACATCAGATGAGATCATGAGAACATATTGAAAATTTATAATATCGTGTTAAAATGACGGGTTGAAGCATTAATTATAAAATAATTCTATATTGTAGAAACATAATTATTGTTTTACACTTAGATTTATTAATTATATAAAAAAATGTTCGGAATCGAATCAAATTTAGGTCTACAAAGCCAAAACACAAGCCACCCATTTCTATTCTTGTATCCTTATCTCTACATTTTATAATGCCAATTATATATGCTGAATGAGCTGGCTAATGTTGGATATAACACCCAAAAACAATATTTACCCCATTTTAATAACTAATACTATTGAATTAAATATTCAATAATGAAGGCTTGATATTTTGATTATTAATTCAATTCGAGCAAGTTGGTATTGAAAATTAATAATAATACTAAATAATTTCATATGATACGCAATTGCGGACAGATGAATATATTATAAACTGCACTAGGTGATTGTGGGATTTTGTGACAAGTTGAGCCCATTTTTTGCAGTTTTTTCTTATTCATTTCGTTACAATTATTGAGTTTACTATTTCCCGTTTTCAATTGTCACATTAATATTAACCGTTACCGTGGCTTCTGTCCGAAAAAGGCGACACATGACTATTAATATTAAATTTTCATTGTCACATTAATTCTATATGGATTTACAATTTTCTCTATATTCGGAATTAAATATCCTATTTACTTGAAGAAAAACAAATGTGAGCAGAATCTTTAGGTGTGCATTTTTTCTCCACTCCCAGAAATAATCAATTTAGGCACCAAATTACATGTTAAACCCATCCAAATTGATATAATTGAGTTTGACTATAATTATAAACCTAAACTACATAAGGAACAATTAAAAAGGAACTACATGCTTTACCAAAAAAAAAGGAACTACATGTGAAGATAAATGTCAAAACGAACAAACCGCCACGAAATATTAAATAACCAATAAATATATTGCTAGTGAAATTCTGATTTCTCTTCCTACCACCATTAACCCAAATATTTATTCCAAACAAAATTGATGAAACACACGACCCCAACAATTTGTACTACTACCTAATATTTCAATTTTAGAAATTCACTCAATCACCCTCTCCGTCCCGATGATAACATTTTTTTCTTGACACGTTTCATTCATAATGACACATTTTTTTAAAATACAAATATTATTCTATATTTTATCTACATTCATACTTTTACTCACTTTTACTCTGCTCACTTAATTTATATAGCAAAACTTTATACTAGTATTATCAAATAGTAAGAAATATTTCGTTTAAAATGGAACATAGAGAGCATTACTTTCTTCATCCTAAGAGAGTTAAGTTATACTCCTTTCGCCCCTGTAATTGTTCACTTTAGTTTTGATGCGGTTTTAAGGAACGTAAAGAAAATAAATTGAAAAAATTAATAAAATAGTATACTTCTTAATTTTATAAAAAATGTGAGTAAAATGAGTTAGAGAAATATGTAATCTACTAATCATCTATGGTAAAAAAAAATAAAAGTGATCAATTAATAGAGTTGATTGATATGATAAAAGTGGACAATATAACTTTTCGAACAAAACATTATATTCTCTCTTCATTTTAACTTTTAAAATAAAATTTTAAAATTACTTATCCAAAATAAATGATTTAAATCACTTGGAACATATGAATATCACATTATCACTCATTAAATTACTCTTCTCCCCAATTAGCTAGAGACGAAAAAAATATTTGTTTAGTATTCATTGCTTAGAGATGTGTGCCAACTGGATAATTCTGTTATCCAACACATATCATATACTCCCTATTTCACTGAAACCACTAAATTTTGTGAATGTGTAAATAAAAAGTATGCATATGTGTTGTCTATATTCATAATGGGTATTTATGGCCTCTCCAATTGGCCCACATCCAACCATGTCATGTCCAGCTGCCTCTAGACCTTAACCACGTCCAAATTCGTAAATAGGAGTATTCATTAAAGTTTTTTCTTTTTCTGTATTTAATACTATTTTTATTTTTGTTTATGTTTTACTGTTTATATATTTATGTTAAATTTCAGATAGTAATTCATTCACAGTATGTCAACATTACTTCCAAATGTCCAGCTGGCAATCATTTCCGCTTCCAAACTGATCTACTTTTTTTCTTCCCTCCCTTTTTACTTTTTTTTATAGTATAGCTTTTATGGAATACTTGTAATTCTATTTTTTTTATTTTGATTCTTGAAGCAAAAATTTAGCATTCTTTCTATACTTACTCCAGTAAATAGGAGTACTATATTACCATCATTTTCTTCTCTTCAAAAGTGATGATCTCATTTTGTATATTTTTATTTTATTTAAATCGAGAATATTTTATGTTGGATTTTACTGTGGTCTCCCCGCAGTAACTTTCGAAATATACTGTCCAATCCACCGGCATCAACTTCCGTAAAATCAACAGAATTCTATTTTTAGTAATTTCCATCTCCCAAAGCTGAGGTGAAAAAAATAGTCACAAAATCATCCATAGCCTCTAACTTCGAGTTCCACGATAATCACTCCCCCAATACTTGCACGCAACACTCCTCAGATCTCAACACAGTTGAAAAATTAACATTAAAAATTAATAACAGTAACAAATAATGAAATATTGAAACAAACGAACGGAACTTACCTCATACGAACGATGAAACGGACGAACGGATTCACGGAAACGATACGATACACGTAACGGAATTGGTGATAATTTCAACCAGCATCACACTAAATCATCACGCAAACATCTTGATCCTTGGATTTAGATTCAAATTATAGTTTCATCCTCTTTGCTATGTGAAATTCGATTGGATTCATTTTTAATTAGATCGAGAGTGCTCTAGTTTCAAATCCAATACGTTCTTCATTTGGAAATCATATGTACAACCAACACAAACATCAGCTTCCCTGTTCCAAAAATTGCTCAGGTGTCGCCGCCGCGGATCGTAAGCGACTGGTGATTTTCGAGTATAACCAACCTGCCTGCATATTCGGCTTGCTCCGTCAGATGTCATCGGCGCTGGACATGGCCGAGAGACGGCTCTGCCGCGGCCGGAAATCAGCTCGGCGACGCTGCTGGTGCGAGGACGGGCGAATCAAAGCCGCTAGGGCTCGCTTCACCAGATCTCCCTCCACGGTGCCGATCCGCACCAGAGAATTCGTCATCGCAGATCGCCTCATGTTCAACCGATTCGGAGAGTAGGAAATCGATTGATTACCACCACCGCTGTTTTTGTGCAAAGCGCATCGAAACGAACCTGGATGATTCGTCGGCGAGCACAGGCACGTCCTCTTCTGAATATTCCCGCCACTCCTCTGCACGACCTGGTTCCGCGGCGGCGGCGCCGCGATCGAGCGCCGCGGAGATATAGATCCGTCGATCGAGAAGCGAACGGACCGAGACGGAGGCGGCGGAGACAGGCCGTGGAGGTTGACGCGCGTCGGCGACGCCGCACGGCGCTGGTTGAAGAAACCTGCTGAAGGAGACGACGAATAGTAGCTGGACGAGGCGAACGGTGACGAATCCGACGTCATGAACGAGGAATTCCGGTGGGCGGCGGTGGCGCGGTGCCCCGCCATAACCGGGGCGCTCGACCTTCTAGAAGACGTAGCCATAGGTTTGTCCTTTTCCCTTGTTTCCTCTCGAATAAAGGTATTGTTTCTAGAGAGAGAGAGAGGAGAGAGGGAATATTTTAGTGGTATTTTTCTAAAGTGCGCTGTGGCTCTTCAGTTTGGCAAACCTAGCTGGTGTCAATGGGGTGATATATAGTTGGGGAAGGCGATGGCATTTCCGTAACTGTGAGGCAAGGAGAGGGGTAGTATGGGGAAAAGGAGGGCAAAGTTTGGTCTAGAGGTGGGGTCCAGCATCAAAGTAAATGTCATCGCGGGAATCTCATCCAACGGCTGCGAAGCGATATTAGTATGTAGAAACGACACGAGCTGGAGTCGTTTTAAGCAACGAAATGCTTCGACCATTACGGCCTAGCCGCCGCGTATTTTTGTAGGGTTGATTTACGGCTCGCAAATCGAGATGCAAAATATAACTACATAAGTTTAAGGTTTGATTTTTAGGATAATCCTAAAAAAGGGTGAATTTGCTTTATTCGATTGTAAAAATTCGAAATGATTTTTAATAGAGTAAATGTTAAAATTGGTCCTGAACATATAGTCATTTTACGATTTTGGTCCTAAACATTATCTTTTGGATTTTTTGGTCCTGCACATATGGACATTTGATCATTTTGGTCCTCCGTCAATATTTCCGTTAAAAACTAACGATCAACATTATCTTTTGGATTTTTTGGTCCTGCACATATGGACATTTGATCATTTTGGTCCTGCACATATGGAATTTTGATCATTTTGGTCCTCCGTCAACATTTTCGTTAAAAACTAACGGTCAACGGCCGATTTTTGACTAAAACAATGGGTTGGGTCGGGTCGTGTTTGGGTCGGGTTTGGGTTATACGTTAAGAAAAAAATAATATTTTCTTAAAATCTAAGCATAATATTTTCGTTAAAATCTAAGCATAATATTCTTAAAAAATTAATTAATATTTTTAATTAATAAAATTAAAGTATAGTATTTTTTAATTAATTTTTTCATGAATTTGAAGAAAATATTATGCTTAGATTTTATTAAAAATAATTTTTTAATTATTTAATTTTATTATATAGATTTAATATTAATATACTTTAATTTTATTATTTTGATTAAAAAATGATTATTTTAATTTGGTAATTTTTTATTTTATTGTGTAATATCATGTTTAAATCGTATAATAACATCATGTTTTAGTCGTTATAATATTTTTAATCAACAAAAATAACTAAAAATTAAAGTTTTATAATTTTTTAATTAATAAAAAATAATTATTTTTTTTCTTAACGTGTAACCCAAACCCGACCCAAACACGATCCGACCCAACCCACTGTTTTAGTCAAAAATCGGCCGTTGACCGTTAGTTTTTAACGAAAATGTTGACGGAGGACCAAAATGATCAAAATTCCATATGTGCAGGACCAAAATGATCAAATATACATATGTGCAGGACCAAAAAATCCAAAAGATAATGTTGACCGTTAGTTTTTAACGAAAATGTTGACGGGGGACCAAAATGATCAAATTTTCATATGTGCAGGACCAAAATGATCAAATGTCCATATGTGCAGGACCAAAAAATCCAAAAGATAATGTTTAGGACCAAAATCGTAAAATGACTATATGTTCAGGACCAATTTTGGCCTTTACTCTTTTTAATATTATCTCATTGTTTGTCTATTCTTTTCCGAATGGACAAAATGATTTCACTTTGAAATTTATATTACAGTATAAAGTGTATGAATTGAATTGATGACATAACTTTTGACACTTCGTCTGTTATAATTTTTGGTCTTTTCAGTTGTTGAACCGTCATTAGCTTTAAAAGGTGTAAAAATGGCGAGACCTTTTATGATTTTTAGCATATGTATTCTTTTCAATACATTCTCTCTAAACTTGTTTACGCTGCAATTCACATTTTAGAAGTATTGTTTGCTCGATTTTCGAAACTTCAACAAATTTATCGATGCTTAGTGGTTTTGAGGAGTTTTTCAATCTAAGAGGAAGTTGTTTTATTTTTTATGACAATATGTCAATCTAAATGCACTAATCGAAATACTCCTTCTATCCTCTATTAATTGTCGCTTTTTTCCATTTCAGTCTGTCCCTCAATAATTGTCACACTTCATTTTTTCCATAAATGGTAAGTAGGTCTCACATTCCATTAACTCACTTCACTCATATTTCATTATAAAATCAATATAAAAAAGTGGATCTCACGTTCCACTAACTTTTTCAACCAACTTTTCTTTACATTTCTTAAAACCCGTGTCCGGTCAAATAGTGACAATTAATCGGGGACGGAGGGAGTATAATTTATCTTGCATAAATAGAAATTTTCTTGAATTTACCAATATACAATAGTTTGTTATATTCTAACACAAACAACTTATCATATCGCATATATATCTTGTGTTTTGCGCTCACATTGTGATTGGCCGATATAGTATATGCAAGTGCAACCCACTCACGAGTGACAATATTTTTAACTGAAGAATCATGAGTGCAGTTGTAGCTCGGGACGATGACCTCTCTCTTATAGCGTGATAAGCTAGCTTTGTGAGCCACCACCATTGTGGATGCTTGTAGAAAACAAAGTTAATAGTCGAGAAGCTTAATCTAAAGTCTAAACTAAATGGGATCAATTGGAAAATTGAAAATCTCTCTTTTAATAGTATCAGATAAAATATTAAATTGAAATATATTGTATTGGTTGGGAGAGTTGAGAAGTTAGTGACATTCTCCATCCTTTGGAGAATATATAAGGACAAAATAATTCATATCAAAATAGTCGTCTAAAACAACTCTTACTTGCACCATCCGTTTATATAACTAGTTGCACAATCTTACTTTCGTGAGTCGCAATTTCTCATTAAGAAAGGCATGATAATTAATTAATGACACAGTATTTTTTGGAGGAGATTTGGACTAATCTAAGTTGACATGCAAAATGTTTCAAAAATTCGAAACATATTTTGAAATAATCCAACAATGAATCACCTCTTTGCTAATTTTAGTAATATTTTCAAAACAAGAATTACGCTGCAAATAAAACTTGAAGGAAAAAAATACCCTAAGAAAATATTACTATACTTTAGAAAGTAATCAAGATTAATATTTCAAATACCACGATTGATGACAAAATATAGTTAAATATCAAAAATAAATTTTTTGAATACAATAGTATAAATTTTTTGAATATCGAAAGTACTATAGTATAAATCTAAAGCAGGGGGTTACTAGCATAATGAACATGACTAAATGAGTATGTTTTATTTTCTATGCTTAGTTATATATGAGACATGCTGAGTAGTGAGTCCCAAATTGTATTGATTTGTTGGCATGATTTGTGTTTACTCTTTCGTCTTGGTTTTGTTAGTGATTTTAATTTGAATAATGTTTTCGTGCTTTTGGTTTTATGGAGAATGTTCATCGACCTGTTTAGGACTTGTATGTAGTTGGTTTTTACATTTGATGTTAGACGTGATATTTTATTTTATGGAAAAATTTTGTCGATTGTTTTATTAAACTCATGTTCACTACTTCCTCTTCTTCTTCTTCTTTTTTTTTACATGAATAAAATGCAAATTGATACCAAGTTACCAACAAGTTGATGTTATCCGAAATGAGATGAGGAAGTTGACGTTATATAGCACCTAAAAACACTATGGCCTACCATGTTTAAGACACTATTTTTAATAATACATCGATTCTATTTGAAATTGTTAGGCGCATTTCGTGTAGTACTTTGGATAAGTTTTTGAAATTTCCAAATGTAGAATGATGATGATTAATGAATTAGTACATTTTAGGTCGAAAGTTAAAAAATTAAATTAATTGTAATTGTCAAATGTAGAGTAGTGGTGGTTTGTATTATTTCATTTGAAGGGGATGAGTAAAATTGTATTTTGCTTCGATTTTTCATTGGTGATTTTGTTAAGTGAGTGAGAAGAAAAGATGGTGTGAGTAATAAATATTTGGTGAAATGCAAGTTAGTAGTAGTTCAATAATTGCTAGTTTAGTTTTTGCAATCTTTCTACTCAAATTGTCAACAAATTATTGAATGCCATCTCATCTTATTTGACACTATTTTCAAAGTATTATCGTTTTTATTGACAAAATGATATTAATGAAATTGACAATAGAAAAATCAGATGGAAAGTTATCTGTTTTTATTGAGAATGGGTCATTACATATATGTGGAATTGGGTGTGAAAAAAATGAAATTTTCATCGTGTATGTCTGCTTCAATTAGGTCCAATCATTTTGTGACACAAGCTATTAATTTTGTCTTCACCTCGATAATATTAGTGGGGATGCAAATCATATAAATAGAGTGGTGGAGTACGTGTAAATTTGTGATAAGTCCGTTTTACACATATTATCATTTTCAGTTTGATGAATTCAAATAAAATTGAATATTAATATTGTTTCTTTAAATAAGATACTTAATCTTGAAATAATATTATGTTTTCGCTTTGGTGATGTAGGCTGTGGATATATGTTTTCGCTTTGATCATCTTTACTAGTAGTAGAGATGTTAAGTAATGAATGAATGTTAAGTAAATTAAGTGGAGAGACAGTATAAATTGCGTGAAATAGTAATTGAAAAGATAATTGAAGAAATAACAAAGTATGAGACATAATAATAAAAGAGAGAAAGATATTTTAACTATGTTGAATATTTCGGAATTATGACATGAACTTAGTGGATGAATAAAAAATACTAATGAAAATGAAGAAGTAATCGTTAGACTCCTATCTCCATTTATAAAGTGATAAAATTTGTAACAATGATATTTGACTCTATCTCTCTATTTATGAGAGTCGTCTCTTTCACGTAGGCTGCACTCTTATATATGTAAACTTTATCATTGAGATAAGTATATACATAATAGATGGAATAATCAAATCAAATAAAATCAAATAAAGTTACTCGATGCTGATTCGGCATTACTATATAATAATAAATACAGCCGATAACTTTTCTTTCTATCTATTTCTCCAATTTCAACCTCGACTAATATTACAATCACTATCCAATGTTATCAATGTACATTAAAACTAATGCAATTTGTACCACCACTATTAAAACTATAAATTGTAGTTTGAGGAAAAAAGTATTCTTTAAATACTGGAGTAGTATTTTCTTAAACTGGACTACAAAAAACTATAATATCATAGTATCCGAAAACAAATTTATTTATATAATTATTAAGGAGTATTGTCCAATTTTTTACGATAATTATCCAAAATATTTAAAAGCGCTCTTTCATAGAAATTGCTTTCATTGTAGTTGGACTTTTGCTTTCTAATTAAATGTGACAACCACGTTTTCTCTGATATACCACCCTATACAAATATGGGCCTGTTTAATATTTATTTAAAATAAGATCAAATATCTCTAGATATAGTTTGGTATATCTTGTTAATTCACTCCTTATCCATCTATGTAAATCTACAATTTTACTACTACTAGTACTCCCTACCTCCCTCGCTAAATAATTCGTATTTTTTTTGGGACATCATTTTTTTAGTATTTTATCTCTTTACTTTTTCTCTATATTTTATTATTTCTTACTTTATTTACTTTTCATTACTGATAAATTAAATGAAACTACTTATTACAGTATTATACTCACAAGGGGAGTATCAATCAAGCAAAAAAGTAAAATTCTCAATCAGCCACTTGTCTGATTTGATAAGCACATAGTTTTCACACTTTAGTGTTGTTAGTATTTGTAAAGTGTCTCCTGGTTTTCTGGTTACAAATAGAAATTTGACACGAGGCAATCAACACTGTTCCATCTATAATCATAACAATTATGATTATTGCATATAGGAGCGTAGCACAGTTGGCAGTGGAAGGACAGATCTTGCTGCAATGAGCATGAGTTCAAACTCCACTGCTGTCGTATAGTTGCTTCCATCTCTCATGCACCTGTCGGACCGGAAGTGTGATGCCTTGGGAGATGGGCTTCTGGTAACCAGTTGGTCAAGGCCTCCCCCTTAACGGGCTACTACGTACCCTAATTTAACCCTCTCACATGATATCGGACCGGAGTGTGGGGGGCCGCCAAGACGACGGAATCGCCTTTTTTGCTTATAACAATTATGATTACAAATTTATAATGACATAAAATTAGATTGTCACGTACAAAATATTTAATGGATAACAATTACTATTTCTAACAAACATAATTAATATACATCTCAATCAACTAATTTTCTAATTTCAACCAAATCTTATCCAGTATTTTCCACCTATTTTCAAAGGTTATTTGGGTGGCCATTGGCAATTATTGATTTATAGAAAAATGACAGTTTTTGTATAAAGTAGAGGCCTTTGATTTGATTTAATATAAATATAGTGTTTATTTTCCACAAATAATCCAGTAGAATCTGACTATAGTATCTGCAATATCTAAGTAATTTCTCTGAATTTAGAAATTACAAAATCAAATCTAATTACGATACGATTATGGAAACGCGACTTACTAAAGCGGCAACTCCTCAGCGACTTTGGCGGCAGCTATTTTAACCAGAAGTAAATAAATCGCCATTTGCGCTTATTTTCTCAACGAAATCGGATAGAATTATGTCTGTTTGGTCAGCTCTCCGTCGATCTTCCCCACCGACCAGCCGTTTCTCCGCCGCACAGCGCTTCCAACTCCGTCAATTCTCCGTCGCAGATCAATCTCGTGAATCTGCGCAGTGTCAGAGTAATTCTGGAGACGATCGCCGAATCAATTTGCTAGGATGGATTACGGCCGGAGTTATTACTAGCTCCGCCGTCGCCCTTTCTCTTCACTCCTTCTCGTCGTCTCCACCGCAGATATCATTCGCTGACTTCTCTCCTTTATCCGCCTCCGTTGCTCAATTGTCTCCAGCTCAAAAGAATAGTCAATCGAAATTTATCTTCGGAGGTATACGGAATAACCTTTTGTTTTAGAATTTTGATTTGTGTTTTCTGCTTACGAAGTAGTGAATTAAGAACGTTTTGTTGTGTTTTGCAGAAACATATAGAAGGAAGATATTTTTTAATTATGAGAGACGCATTAGAATGAGGAGTCCTCCTGAGAAGGTATTTGTTTTTATCCGCCAAAATGAAGAATATGTGTTCGAATTTATTGTGAGAATTGTCTCCACTGCACTCGTTCGGCCTAATTTGTGCTTAACTGATTGGAGCAAACCGAATATTTTGTTTATTTTGGTTACTTATCGTTGGTTGTTCATCAATGATATGGAATAACTGCATACGAAATTACAAAAAGGTTTGACTGTGAGTGTTGGTGCTTTTACATTCTGATTTAGCTTAGAAGGTTGAAGCTGAAATCCTGAGGTTCAGTAAGATCCCTCGTGTTTCGTCTTTTGGCTGATAGAATCGTAGAACATCTTTGTATGTGGAGCTCCGAAGGGATTTACTAGTGAAACTATGTCAGCCTTGCATCTGTTATAATCGTCAACCAAGGAAGAGAAGGAATCCTTACTGTAGTGTTGGTAATATTGTTCGTAGTTTGAGAGAATTGAACGAGGAGCAGTAGGTTCTGAAAACCTTATGCACGGTTCTGTAGAGTCATAGTTCGGGATTCTCAAAACCTGATTTTCAAGAGGAGCTATTTGGCACAAATTACTGCAGGTGATACTGGCATAACTTGGATTTAGTAGAGAAACTAAATTGCGCTAGAATTAAATAGACTATGTATGTAATTTTTTGTCTGGGATGACAAAAAATTACATACATAGTCTATTTAATTCTAGCGCAATTTAGTTAGTAAACCTTTCAGTTTCAAACTTAAACCAGTACTCTGAACCTAAAACTGCAGGGTTTCATTAAATTATAGAATGTGAACGAATAAGATTTATACTTTCAGAAAGATAATGCCAAGTAATTAGACTAGAAATAAAAACTAAATAGTGGAGTAACAATGAATTGTGAGATCTTTAGTTTTCTCTCGGTGGTCTTGCAATGGTGGACATATTTCTTTTTTGTTTGTTTCATTATTTTCAAGACATTTATTTTTTTCTGTTTTTGTGTTTTTATGCTAGCTTGTCACTAATATAATAAGCAAATTATATATCACCAATCTTTCGTGCTGAAGGTGTTTGAATATTTTGCTTCCGTTCTCGCCGATGATAGAGAAGTTTTTATGACACCAGCTGATCTGATGCGAGCACTTGTTCCCGTATTTCCTCCATCTGAATCTCACCTTGTAAGAGATGGATACCTCAGAGGGGAAAGGCCTCCGGGTGAATTGCATTGTGCGCCGTCGAACTTTTTTATGCTTTTTGACACAAATAGTGATGGTCTAATATCATTCAAAGAGTAAGTTATCGTTGTCTCTTGTGTTTACATACTTCTTTATTTTTTTCTCTTCAGCTTATTTTGCATGGTTTCAAGTAATGCTCATTCTCTGTGAATTTTTTTGCCTAATTGACTAGTTCTAATGTTCTTTGACAGGTACTTATTCTTTGTTACACTTCTTAGTATTCCAGAATCAAGCTTTTCAGTAGCATTCAAGATGTTTGACCTGGACTGCAATGGGTGGGTGCAAATTTGAATAGGCTTGCTAATTTTTTTGCCTAATTGACTAGTTCTTCTAACAGTTGTCCATGACTGTGCACCATATGAATAGGCTTGCTAAGTTTTTTCTTGGACACATAAAATAATAGATGGGTATGTATGGGCCCCATCCCTGTTGAAACCTCTTCCTCAACATATCAGCTTTGGCACCTATACTAATAATATCATCTCTTAGGTTGGGTTATTTCCATCACCACTGTAATATATTATCTGTGGAGAAGTGCCCAAACCTCTTCCCAGGCTGATACTATATTTTACTTTATCTGAAATAGGAAAATAGACAGAGAGGAGTTTAAAAAAGTGATGACTTTGATGCAAGCTCACAATAGGCAAGGTGCTGTACACTGTGATGGACTTCGTGCAGGGCACAAATTGTGTGGTCCAGGGGAAAATGGAGGCTTGGTGGAGCATTTCTTTGGAAGGAATGGCAAAGATCTTCTGGAACACGAGACTTTCGTCCAGTTCTTGAGAGATTTGCATGATGAAGTAAGTTCATATTATCCTCCATCTGGAAAGTTACAAATTAGTGTAGTCACCTCATTAAATTTAGTGTATCATGGTATAACGGTTAATAGCCCAAGTGCTCTGTGCCACTTGCTATAGTAACCACTAGTTCCTGGAAGGGCTAGTAGCATCCTTCATTATGTTGGCATCAACACTTGGGTGACCTGACGAATGGAGTTGTTTGTACCTGCAAATGATGGTATATCCTTGTAGCTACTGTCATGATCATTGAAATCCTTTCAGCTCATACTTGGTATTTCGTACACCATTCCATTCGTGCTACTATAGTGAGGTTATATGGATTAATTTTCTTGAGTACTTTACAGATGGTGAAATTAGAATTTGCTCATTATGACTACAAGTTACGAGGGACCATATCTGCCAAGGACTTTGCGTTGTCCATGGTTGCATCAGCTGACTTAAAGCACCTGAGCAAGCTGCTTGATCGTGTTGATGATTTAGATCAGCAGCCAAACATTCACAATATTCGCATTACCCCTGAGGAATTTAAAAGCTTTGCCGAGATACGGAAAAAATTGCAGCCATTTTCCTTGGCACTTTTTAGTTTTGGACATATGAATGGGTTGTTGACAAGGAAGGATCTACAAAGAGCTGCCCAACAAGTAGGTCCTCAATCTCTGCTTTCTGCTCGGTTCTTTCTTTTGTTTCTGAAAGCCAAAGTTTATCGTAAACAAATGAAAAAGATCCCATGCTTGTTCTTTCAATGATATGCTTACAGCAATGGGAACAATGTTCGTATTCCTGGGTTCAATGATAGCTCGTAAGGATTGCCTTTGATCTGGTCTGCACAGTTCATCATCGTACATTGTCCATGCATCCGAGTTTTAAAATGGTTTGCGCAATATACACCTCAGACACCTAAAAAACTTGTTGAATCTATGCAGGTCTGTGGGGTCTATCTCACCGACAATGTCCTCGATGTCATCTTCCACGTTTTCGACACAAACGAAGACGGAAGCCTAAGCTCTGACGAGTTTGTGAGAGTTCTGCAAAAGCGAGAGAGAGACATAGCTCAGCCCACAGAAGCAGGTTTCTTCAGCTTTCTGTCGTGCTGTTGGCATTGTTCAAATGCAAATTCGATTACTACTAAGTTGCTGTCCTCGTGAATTGACAAGTCTTATTTGGCCTTGTTGATTTTGGAATTATAGCAAGGGCAGATTTGTCTTTTAACTTCTATATAAAAGGGGAATTCGAATTACAACCATTTCTGTAGTGACTAATGATAGTTTTCCTTGGTGTTAACAGACTGGACTTGTCTTTCTGTTCGTAACAACTAATAACATTGTATTGACATATTACAGATTATTGCAAGGGTAGATTAATCTTTCATGTTATATTATCATCGACTCTCCTGTTGAATATTTTTTTTCTCAGTCGCACAAATATCTAAATGCATTGAACGAGGAATATGCCATTTTATCATTTAAACCTAATAAATTTGAAAATGGGGGGTCCCAGAAATGATTTGTTATTGCATCGTAGTTGCGCTGTCCATTTCGGCGACAGCCACTCTCTCTTGAGCGCGTAGTTACACGCCACTATCCCCATTAAATATAACATAAATGATTCTATTAGTAGTCGTATTGCAGAATAAACGTATTTTATTACTGTAATTAGTTAATTCGATTATTATGTAAATTAGTTAATCGAATTAAGTTGATTGATAATAATTTTAAAATTGTACCAATTTTTATTTATATTTCCAACACATAATAAATAATCGATTGAATCATACTTATTTCATAATCATATTCCACGAAATTATAATTCCCGATATAATTATTTATCTAACAAATAAACAAGCCATTCATGAAATTCACAAACAATTTCATAGTACCATGTCATAACTCATAAGCAACAATTTAAAAATGAGAAGTACAAGTCAAATGTACTCCATTTCTTAGTGATTTTGGGTGTATAATTATTGTAGTAGTATTTCTTTTATATAAAAGGAGTACAAAACGCTGATATAAAAATATAGTAAAGCTAAAATACTCCGTATTACAAAAGCAAAATAAAATACAAACAATTACAAAAAAAGTAATGAAATCAACATATAATCTCTGTTGTTTATATAATAATGTAAAATTTGTTGAAATTACTCGAAATAAAAAATTTGCAAAAAGATTGATTTGGAGAAGAAAGAACATAAGAAATAAAGTAAAAAAAAAGTCAAAAAAATTCTTATGAATAAATACTACTCCTATAAGTTAAATTATACTCCCTCCGTCCCGGACTACTTGCACTTATTTCCTTTCTGGGCGTCCCAAGTTATTTGCACCTTTTCTATTTTTAGTAAAAATTATCACATACAGCCGCAATTGTTGACTTTGCTATACACTCATTCCTTAATCTCCGTGCCGAAAAGGAAATGTGCGAGTAGTCCGGGATGGAGGGAGTATAATATTAAGTCAAAATAAGCTTGATAAAATGTATGTCAATATATAGTATATTTTTTTGTATTGTTAATATGAGAATCAAGCTGAATAATCAACATTTCAATAATCGAATAATGGGGCTGGCGCGTAACTGTGGACCCGTTGACGCCTAATTCGAATATAATTTATCAATAATTAATAATCAATTAAAAAGAGAGAGGAGGCGACCGCCAAGGGGTAATTGGAAACCCTAGACAGAGAAGGTTGAATTTGGAAATTTATGACAAACATCCCTTTTCTTCACCTTTCCCATAAATCCTTTTCAGCTGCTTCCTATTTTTGCTTTCAGGCTTAAATTTTTGCCTTTCCCATATTCTTTACTCCATTTACCGATTTTCAACTTTAAAGCTCCCTTCTCCCGAGGTATGCGCTTTTATTCCATTTTCGGATTGTTTCAGGCTCTTCTTATTTGATTTAACTGTAGTTTATGGTAGTGCTTAGTGTTTTAAATTAATAACCGATTGTGGAGATTGATTTTGCTGTTGTTTTCTAGTTATTGACCGAGGATTGTTTTTGGAAGCATTCCGTCATTTGTGATTGATTTGATTTGATTTGATTTGATTTGATTTGATGTGTTTTAAGGTAGGTTTTTCATTGAGCTTTTGATTGTCTGTTGTTGGAGTGGAGGAATATGGGAAAGCCTACTACTGCTAGGAAGAAATTCCAGATAGGGTCGAAATCGGATGATGCAAACGCGAAAACTGCCAAAGCTACGGAGCGCAGCCCAAAGGCGGCGGCGGCTTTCGACGAGGACACCGCCATTTTCATCAATATGTCTCAGGAACTGAAGGAGGAAGGGAACAAGCTGTACCAGAGGCACGACCACGAGGGCGCCATGTTGAAGTACGAGAAAGCCCTCAAATTGCTGCCCCCGAATCACATTGATGTGGCGTCGCTGCGGACTAACATGGCAGCTTGTTATATGCAAATGGGGATTGGTGAGTATCCGAGGGCGGTGAACGAGTGCAATTTGGCGCTTCAAGTAGCTCCCAAGTACAGTAAGGCTCTGCTGAGGAGGGCGAGGTGCTACGAGGCTATGAATAGGCTTGACTTGGCGCTGAGAGATGTGAATAGCGTGTTGAGCATGGAGCCTAATAACACCACCGCGTTGGAGATTGCAGAGAATGTGAGGAGGGGGATTGAGAAAAGTGGTCTTCAGATCGAAGACAAGGAGGTTGTTGAGCCTACCACAACACCTACAACCCCGCATGCACCTGTTAACAGGAGGGTTGCCAAAGAGAAAGGGAAAAGGAAGAAAAACAATAAGTTTGAAAAGAAGACTGTTGTGGAGCCTCAGGTGAAGAATGTGAGTGAAGTTGTGGAAAAGAAGACAGAGGATAAGGTGGTTGTAGAGGAGAAAAGAAGTGTTAAGGAAGAGAAAGTAGTTATGAAATCGGTGAAATTGGTTCATGGCGAGGATATACGATGGGCACAGTTACCTGTGAATTGTGGGGCTCGCCTGGTGAGGGATATAGTTGTGGACAGATTCCCCAGTTTGAAGGGTGTGCTGATCAAGTATAAGGATCAAGAAGGTGATTTGGTTACCATCACCACAACTGATGAGCTGAGGGTAGCTGAGGGACTGGCTGATCGTCAAGGATATTTGAGACTTTAC
The DNA here is from genome assembly GCF_004379255.2 of Salvia splendens. Taxonomy (NCBI): domain Eukaryota; kingdom Viridiplantae; phylum Streptophyta; class Magnoliopsida; order Lamiales; family Lamiaceae; genus Salvia; species Salvia splendens. The sequence continues at coordinate 1,410,210 of NC_056041.1, forward strand.
ATTGCCGAAGTTAGTCCTGACAAAGAACCTGTTTATGAAGGAGCCGGCTTTGAAGAAGCATTAAGCAAAGGCCATCAGGAACCATTTGTGGTGACAAAGAACATTCACGCAGACAGCAAAGGGCCAACTTGTATCGAGGATTGGATCGTCCACTTTGCGAGGCTGTTCAAGAGTCATGTCGGGTTTGACTGTGATTCTTACATGGATATTCATGAAATGGGGATGAAATTATATTCAGAAGCACTCGAAGATACTGTTACCAGTGAAGATTCACAAGAGTTATTCGACATAGCTGCAGCTAAGTTCCAGGAGTTAACTGCTTTAGCATCGTTTAACTGGGGAAATGTTCACTTGTCCAAGGCAAGGAAAAGGATGGTTACGGCTGAAGATAGTTTATCTGAATCCACTGAATCCTCCCTGGCGCAGGTTAAAGATGCTTATGATTGGGCACAAAAGGAATACACGAAGGCGGGCTTGAAGTACGAGGAAGCTCTAAAAGTCAAGCCAGACTTTTATGATGGGTATCTTGCACTTGGCCTGCAGCAATTCGAACAAGCGAAGCTTTCATGGTATTACATACTTGGGAGCAAGTCCGACTTGGAGATAGGCCTGTCAGCGCAGATACTGGAACTATATAACAAGGCTGAGGATAGCATGGAGAAAGGGATGCAAATCTGGGAAGAGATGGAAGAACAGCGCCTTAATGGACTCTCAAAATCTGAAAAAGATAAAGCTTTGTTTCAGAAATTTGGTTTGGGTGGTTTATTTAAAGATATCTCAGCAGATGAAGCTTCTGAGCAAGCTACAAATGTGAGGTCCCAGATTTATCTTTTGTGGGGTACAATGCTGTATGAGCGTTCTGTTGTGGAATATAAGTTGTCTCTACCATCTTGGGAAGAATGCCTTGAGGTCGCAGTCGAAAAGTTTGAACTTGCAGGAGCATCAGCAACGGATATTGCTGTAATGATCAAGAATCATTGCTCGAATGAAACTGCTTTAGAAGGTAGAATATGGTTTATTGTTGCCTGTTTGTCTTTTTCCATAGAAGGTTCTTGCACCTGGCTGTGCTCATCCTTACCTCTTATTTGCTTAATGTAGGATTCAAGGTCGATGAGTTAGTACAAGCATGGAACGAGATGTATGATTCTGATGCGTGGCGATCTGGTGTGACATCTACCTACATGGAACCACTTTTCAGGCGACGCTCTTCATTCATTTATGGAGATTTATCTTTGCGTAATGTTGGTCACTAAATAGAAGGCAATAGCATCAGAATCATTTCTAAGTGCCATCTGGTTGCTTGAATACCCCCTGAGGGTCCAGGTGAGTAGATGCTGCAAATTTAACTTTTTACGTCCAACATCTATATATGCTCTTTTCTATTTCGTTCTCACCTCAAATGCTGCATTTAATATATGATACAAGGTGTGAATTGATTGCTCCAGTGTAGAATGAAGAATAGGTTTCTAATAAGAGCTAGGTGTGAAAGGGATGGTTGATTTGAAAAATACCTAAGATGTTTCAAATTTACGATTTGACATTAATGCCAAGAGGACTTGGGCCGTTTCTTAAATACACGATAATCGACCATAAAGTGCTTCTTATTTCTCTTGATTTTGCCATTCTTCTTTGAAATTTCCACTGAAGGCTGTTGAGAGATGGGAACTTGTTTAGAAATGCACAAAAACTTTAACCATTAGATGGTAGCTTGTTTAGCCAAAACTATGTCAAGATTCATTTAAACAATCCTTTGTAGTTGAGAAAAGTTACTTTCATAAGCCAATGAAAATTGCCATTTCATCTTGCAGGTGACAGATAGTTGTTGTTGTGGGTCTTTTCAGTTTGGTCGAAGCGAAGAAAAACACGCTTCAGTGTCTCAATTGCCCGTCGGTTCGTGGCAATATTGTGTCTGTTTTGTTGCAGAGTTTTTTGATTTGTTGTTTGGCTCCACCATCTAAAGGGCCTGGTCCAGTCTCAATGTTTTTGGGTAGAGATGTTGAGAGAGAGAGAGAGAGAGCATACATATAGAAATTGGATTGAATTGTAAAGTATTTGTGGGTGGGTATATAATAGAGATTGCATTTGTTTGGGTTACTAGATTTTAAGCTTGGCATCTTCATACCTTCACCTTTTGCCTTTATTCCTGTGTTGAACTCATCTCATATTTATGTGGAAATTTTTGGACAGTTCCAATTATTGTTGTATCTTATTGTTATCCTATTATACTCCGTATACATCATGGATATCAATAAATTTCCAATTATTGTTGTAGCTTATTGCTATCCTTGGTATTTTGGCATTATAGTCTAGTATATACCATGGATATCCATCTCCTCATTTCTTTACCAAAATCAAATCAACAAAAGAGAAGTTGAAGTGAGTATGTAATAAGTGTCACTTCTCTAGATTTATGGACCTTTTTTTCACAATTTTCTCTCCTATAGCTACATGTTCAAATTATTATTTATTAGTACATCATAAGAGAAATAAGTTTCCTCAAAATCATCATCTGCTGTTATGATGAACCCTCAATAATTATTCAACAAACTCTAGCTGTTTTGGATGGCGCTCAACTTCTAACCAAACCTCCCCAAAAAAATGCGAAGAACATCAAATGAAATGAAAACTGTGAATTGTTGCTATGATGGAGTAGAAAATTTGATAAAAATGTGGTGTATTAAAGAGGGTGATGGAGTTGCAAGAGGAAATTAAAGTTGATCTGAATCTAGCTTCAGTCATCATTCTTCAAGGAATACATATAACTTAATTTGAACATAAAACATTCTACTTATTGTGCAAATAACCCTAAATTAAAACATTTAATCTAATAGTAGTAGCTGCTAATATTGTTGCCCTAAAACTCATACTATCTCCGTCCCGCATTAACTGTCACATTTACTTTTTTGCACTCGTTTTGTAAAAATGATAATAAATAGTTAAAGTGGAGTAATAGTAAAGTAAGAGAGAATAATGTAAAAAAGATTCATCTCTACCCTTTTCTCTCTTTTATTTTACTATTTCTCGACTTTAACTATTTATTACTATCATTTTTACAAAACAAGTGCAGAAAAGTAAATGTGACAGTTAATGCGGGATGAGGGTAGTAACTTGGTATGAGAATTAGATGAGAGAGTCGAAAATGCTAAGTCTCTTCTTTTTATTCTCCTCCCGGCGCTTGAAGTGCTTCTAGGCATGACTTGCAACTTGTGCCGGACTTCTCATAAGACCATCTATTCTGGATATGCTCTTCCAATCCCCCTTTTTCCATATTTCTCCAATCCTTGAAGAAATAGCCTTTTTCAATAATAAATACACACTTAAAAGTTGAAACGAAACCAACAAAACATAATAATTCATTAATAATACTATCTTCTTTCACGAAAAATAATCTTGGTAATTAACTTCCAAATATAGATAAAGACTAATTTTGGTGGACTCATCAAAACAAAAAAAAAACTAAACTATTTTTTGAACATGATTAATGCTAACATGAATCTAGGATTAAATTGTATAAGATTCAATCTCATGAATTTAATGATGAGTGTAATAAAAATTTACTTTAAAAATAAGTACGAATAGACTTAAATGAGATCTCTTGTAAAAAAAACAAATAAACTAACTATAATTATATCAGGGTAGGTATATATTCGCGTATATCATGATGCAAAATTATTACTAGTCCCAGATTATTATTTTAAAGTCAGTCTATATTTAAATGAATTCTTCTGCATAAAGTTGAGGAAAAGGTGTATCATGTGTCAAGATTGATATACTTTGCGTGAGAATCTAATCTTCAATTCAGATAAATCCTGCAACAATTCACAGTGAAATCACAGAGAATTTGTATTTGCATTAGGGCTTTTTCTGCCATGGACAAGATTAGGAGACCTTCGCACGCTGGCTCTTGGTACACCGACAATCGTAAGTTCGCCTAATTTCTCCCTTGATCTTCTTCTAATCACACCCCTCGATTACTTAATTGAGCTCAGATTCCCCCAATTTTGTCCCTACGTTGCTGAAACATCAATTGAGTTCACTCACATTGAAACTCTTACCTAGAAAGGGGAAAAAGGGATGATCTTGAATGATTTTGTGCTTTTTTTTGTGCCTGAATTTGGATGGAAGTGACTGATAGCCGATTGTTGGTGTAACACAATTTTTTTCTGTTAAATTAATTGCAATCGAGTTCATCGAGGAAGTTCAGCTAAGTTATGTTGTTTGATTTTTGCTGTAAGTAGTGATATGAGTGTGTGACAACAAGCTGCTATTTTTATTGCTCTTCTTGAAAAGTTGGTTGATTTGGGGGATATGCTTATATAGAGAAATTGTTGATCAAAATAGATTGCAATTCCTTTGACATAGTATTTGCTTTGTCACAAGGTTTGATGTCATTGTTGTCTCTGATCTCCAGCTAAAGAACTAGCTGAGGAGCTCGATGGCTGGCTCCGGGCTGCCGGGCTGCCCAAAAATTCAGATGTAAGAGGTGTGGTTGCGCCGTAAGTCGCCAGAATTCAGGACTGTTCATTCTTGGCACATATGAGATGATGACACAACTCTGATTTTGTGTTTTTGTACCTTTTAGTCATGCAGGTTATTCTTATTCGGGCCGTGCAGCAGCCTATGCTTTTGGAAACATTGATCCTTCTAACATGTAGGTTTTCATGATACATATCCAAGTATTGCATCTTTTGTTCGACTCCGTGTAATTCTTTTGAGTCTGAAGATTGTGAAACGTTATCTGATTCGCAGTACTAGGATATTTCTTCTTGGGCCGTCCCATCACTATTACACTCCAAAATGTGCGCTTTCAAAAGCTACAGTCTACAAGACGCCTATAGGCGACCTACCAATTGATCAGGAAGGTATTGTTCTTATTGCTACTTCTAGGATTATTCGTAAAAGAAATGACTGGTAGCAAGCACATGTTAAATTTGTATTTATGTAAGCTGGATTGTGTAGGCTTGTTTAAGCAATTTGAGTGGCATCGAGTCTAGCAAAAGTTCACATTTAACTAACGATGAATTAGTAATTGACTGTTATCTTCTTTTTTCCAAATGAAATTTTTTAGGTTTATGTGTTGTGAGACATTCCATAGGTTCGCACACATTAGCATGGTATAGTTTTTGCTATAACATTCTTCCTTTAATTAGTATCTGCTTGACCTTTTTGCCAGTAAACGAGGAGCTAAAAGCTACGGGAAAGTTTGAAATGATGGATCTTCGTGTAGACGAGGCTGAACATAGCATGGAAATGCACCTGCCTTATTTAGCTAAAGTATTTCAGGGGTAGGATATTGGTAAACCTCGATTTCTCGCTACTTTGCTCTCGGCTCATATTATGAATTTGATGCAGCTATGCAGTGAAGATTGTTCCCATGTTGGTTGGTGCTCTTAGCGCTGAAAATGAAGCTGTCTTCGGCCGGTTGTTAGCTAAATATGTGGACGACCCTACGAATTTCTTCTCGGTGTCTTCAGATTTTTGTCATTGGGGCTCCCGGTATGTCTCTCAGGCAAACTCTTGTGCATAGAAATGTGAAAATGTTGGCTTTCCTTTCTGAACCGTTTTGTATAGGTTCAACTATACGCACTATGATAAAAAGCACGGCGCCATCCACAAGTCCATCGAAGCATTGGACAAAATGGGAATGGATATAATAGAAACCGGAGATCCGGATGCCTTCAAGAACTACCTCTTGGAGACTGACAACACTATATGCGGACGGCACCCAATTAGTGTCTTCCTTCACGTAATATCTCCACCTCCCTTGTTTCTTTCTGTGCTGTTTTACAAAGCTTTTTTGTTTTTTCGCCTCTTCTCGATACCTAATCACATTTGGTGTTTCAAATTGTACTAGATGTTGAAGAATAGCTCAACGAAGGTGAAGATTCGATTTCTTCGATACGAGCAGTCGAGCCAGTGCAAATCCACAAGGGACAGCAGTGTAAGTTATGCATCTGCTGCTGCCAAAATCGATGCTTAAATTTGTGGAATGAGCAGAAGATAATTTCCACTTTTAATTTATGGCAACAACTTAAAGAATAATGGCATTTGATCATTGTTATTTTCTCCAACTTCCTTTTGTTGACGATTCTATTAATCAAGATTTCCAAACATTGCAAGTAAGCTTTTATTTCTGTGGTTATACAAAGAGTTTGTGGTAAATAATGAAAAAGAATTCTGCATTAGTAATGAGCCTCAGTCGAATATCCTCTCTCCAGTGGATAGTAAAAGAAAACCAAGAGAACTAAACACACAGAGTAAACCCGGGATAGCGAAAACTGCTCTCCAGCTCTCTGGTGCTGTGAGATCGAGGTCGGCCGCCTTGGCCGCTTCGAGGAGACGGCCGGTCAGGTCGACCCCAACAATCCCAGCCAACGTCCCGGCAGTGTTCGATATCCCCATCACGATCCCAGCATACCTCGGAGCCACATCCATGTGATTGACGGCAAATCCGGCCCTCCCCAGCGCCAAGAACCCTAGAGCGACCGACGAGCAGAACACGACCCCGTCGGGCGTCCTGAACAGGGGAAGCGCCACCAGCGCGGCCGAGGCCACTGTGAACCCCACCGTGTTCAGAACCTTCCTCGTCGACAGAGTCCTGCTGGTGATCAGCTTATCAGCAGCCACTCCCCCTATGTTTGAGAATAGGAACATGTTGAGATAAGGCAGCATCTTTGATGAGATGAGCCCATTTCTTGAAGGCTATGCTGTAGACCTAATTCAAAATAGGTGGGGAGCCAATTCATGAGCACATAGAGAGCATAGTGGAATGTGAAATTGTTCACCACAATAGCCCAGATAGGCAAGCTCAGCATGATCTTCTTCCTCGGATCCTCGGTGCTCGGCTCGAGTCGACTATCTTGGTCAGGAGCGACGGCGATTCTCCGCCGAAGCCGGCAGCTGCCGCCTTCGGGTGATCGGAACGCGGCGGGTCCACGGCTTACGTGAACCATAGCAACGACCACATCCCGCCCAGAGCAGCCTCGCTCACGAACACGGACTGCGGGCCCCGGTGCTTGACGATGGTGGGAAGGACGAGCGTCCCCAGGGCCGCGCCGAAGTACATGCCTGAGGTCGTGAGCGACATGGACCTCGATCTCTCGTGGGGCGGGACCCACTGTGCCAGGACCGTGTGGATGGAAGGGAAGATGAAGCCCTGGGCCACACCGACGAGGAGGCGGGCGAGGACCATGAGCGTGGCCCGGTTCGGGTCGAGCGGGACGAAGGCGCAGGTCAGGGACCAGAGGAGGAGGACGCGCCTGCCCCCGATCCGCCGGGGACTTGGGAGCAGGGGTAGCCGTAGTAGAACGTCGAGAGGATGACGCCCTTGCTCGACTGGGTCACCCCGGCAGCATCAGCAGCGGAGGTGTTCGATGTAGCAGACGCAGGTGCAGATGAAGGTGAGGATGACAATGGTGTAGCGCTTAGGTAGATATGCCATCTTCATTCTGTCTCACCTCTTTCTTGAAAATCAATACAAGAGGATGAAGAAGAAGCCGTCCTACAACAAAATTTTCATAAGAATTTCAACAAAATACCCATTTATGTCAACTCCAGATCATAGGAATGCTCAAATTTTGAAAATGAATTTCAACAAAATACAAATGTACAAAGCAGAGATAACATTTGATTTACAGCAAGAAAGAAAATTCGAGATTCTGACTAGATCAAAATTTCACACAATAGGAAACAGCATTACATCAAGTTTTTCATTAGCGTTTGGAGAGAATCTACTTCAAAACCGATTAACTTGGTTGACTATCTATCAATCTATCAGACCAGAAACCCACATTCAACTGAATTCTCCCTCAACATTAAACATCACCAAATCAAGCCATTTTCTTGCCTCATTATACACGGAAATGAAATGACCAATAAATAAAAAAACGAAAAAGAATAGGAAATCGGATTCACAGCAAACATAAACCCAAATAAAAGGATCAACAAAGGAAATCGCACTCACCTCAAGAGTGAAAAGGGCTCCCTCCAAATCGATAAAGATGAGATTTTTTACCCAGAAAAGGGAGTTATTTTAGAGCTATATTGACGGAATCAAGATTTATTTGACCAAAATTAAATCATTCTTGGCCAAAAATCTTACTTTATTTAATGTTATAATTAAGTTGAAATCTTTTTTCACTGAGATTTAGAAATTAGACTTCAGCAAATAAACTGACTGTTTTGCTTAGGAGACTACTAATTAGCTATTTTGCTCTATAAAATAATGTGTCGATGTTGAGATATTTGGGCCTTAAGCCCAGTTACAAACACACACACACAAACGCACATATGCACACACAAGAAAAATATTTAGCAAAAATATTTCTAAATAAATATTTTTTTAGTAGAATCAACATATGAATTATTCATATTTCATTTTATTTCATTCATATAATTCATATATCATTTGTAGTTACCAAGCATAGGAACTGAATCAATCAAAGAATAACAATATCATTCAATACTTATTAATGCCAAGAAGCCCCTTAGTACTTAATAATATATTGCTTCAAAATAAAAAAATGATAGTATAATGTAGTCAATATGATTAAATAAGAAAATCCGTTTAATATAGAAAACATCAAAACTGATATAATCCACTGGCCATGAGAAGATTCAAGTTCAAGATTCAAGGTGGTTCTTGATGGTCCATTGGCCTTGAGATTCTTCGGGTTCGATAACGACCACTCCGCCGTTCGACAATCCCAACGCGAATTGCTCCGGTTTATGTGGATGAGCCGCAACAACAAGCGGATCCACGTAACAGCTACATTCCCACAACAAACGAGAGTTAAACATTGATCAAGATTCTTGAATGGTGCTAGGAAGTTGTCCCGAGTTACCTTAGATGGGGTGGAAGGTACGAAGACGGATCTATCTCAATTCGTGGGGCGAGGTCTGCTGCACCGAGTATCAAGAGAATCCCATCTCTCATGGCAGCATACACCACCCGGCTATCACAAGAGTAGGTCGCGTGGGATATTCGCGTGCAGAAGTTGGCGATAGTCCACTGAATTTTTATGAAGCAAATCATCATCTCGAGGTTTTTATGTATGTATATGAAGACACAAGATGAAAACGAAGACGAAGATTCAGTATATAGGTATAGAAAACCTGCTTCACACGTCGTAGTGTTGCAGTTTCATATATGGCAAGCTGAGTCTCGTGCACTGCCAGAAAGTGCTGCTGATCATTGTCCAGTTCAACGTTCGTCTCTGACAAGTCCGATGCCATCCAGCCAACCGAGATCTGCAGCACCGTGCTTTTCTTCTTCTCCCATGTGATAGAGTCCCACAGCACAATCTGATGCAATAAAGCATTTCAAGAATACGCGCCTCTGTGCACGAGGAGGTGTAGAGAGGACTAACCTCAGTATCGACCCCACAAGATATGAGCACGTTTAGATTGGTCGAGAAAGCCAATCCGCTGATTCGTTTGGAATGCCCCTTGAGCTTGCTTATCCGCTGCAAAACCAAAGAAAATCAAGAAATGCACGTTTCTCGTGGTACTTGTAGAACGTTGGCGTGGGATGCAATACCTCATCAACGCGTATATTGTAGATGAGAATCGTGGAGTCATCCATGCCTATAGCTATTATGTTGTTGTCCGGTGGATAGAACAAGAGGCACGTTGCAGCAGGCGGTGATGGCATCACGTTCCTCATGTTCTGCAATTCACATCACAAGAGACGAACAAATATAAGCCGTTTAGAAACCATGCGCGTCTCAACTAGTAGTATTACCTTGAATCCCAGCAAGTTGTACAAACTAATCACCCTCCCCGACGAAGATATTAAATAAGAGTCATTCTTCGACAGCGAAAGGCACGGTGTGACCACATCCCCGCTCTTGTCAGGAAGGTCGTTGGTCATTAACAATCCGCTCCTCGGCTGCCATAACCGAGGGGCACATTTCATCGTTGCCTCGCCACTCTTCGCCCATCTCCACAGTAGATGAGTTCCGTCTTCTGCTAATGCGAGAATGCCATTACCTGTGTGCGTGTACACCAATCTCCGTATCTGCAGCCATCAAACATTACTAAATCACGAAAAATCAGTGATACGAGAGTGGCTTCTCTGTGAAACACACCAGATTAGTCTTGACTTCAGAAGTGAGTAGCATGGATTGGCAGCGAGAAACTTCAACGATTTTAGAAACGTTCGTTGCCTCCATATTGTTCGTAGTTTCTTCACGCCCTTTCGGTTCTGTAATCCACATTGGATCCAGAATCTCTCCTCCCTACAAATTTCAACAAAATCAGCAAAACGTGTTCATAGCAATTCTAAACGAAGAACACGAAGGCCACTTACCATAGTCCCGTTACCTCCTGCAACTCCTTGACATGGAAAAGGCGACGAACCTACAGAAAGCTGCGAACAATATACGAATGAGAACGAGCATTTAGAAGAGAAGTCGTTGCCACAAAACAAACTAACAAAGGATTCTGGTAGAAACTGACATTGCCGAAGGATTCTGTTACACATTTAGCAGAATCACCAAAATCGAAGGCGGCTTCTTTCAGAAAACGACGGCCAGAATCATTTGCCAAGATCTTGATTCGATTATCAACAGCAGAAACAGCCAATAGATTCCCTTTCTTACTGAAGCAAATATACGGGCTCGCCTAACAAGACAGCCCGGTTAAATCTTGCAGTAGCTTTAAAATGATTCAAGACATCAAAGTGTAAGAAACCTACTTGCAAACCACCATCAGCATCAATAACGGCTAACAGTTCGTCGCTGTCCATATCCCAGATTTTGATCAGATGCTCGTCTCCAGCAGCCAGAAACCGGTCGAGGCAGGTATTGAATTGAACCACAGTCGAAGAGCATTTGCTAAGTAACTGGTAATTCCTAACAATACTCCCTTCATTCTCATTCCATTCAACAAGGTAGGATTCTCCGTTTTCCTCCGTCCCACACAAAAACACCCTAAAAATTTAAACAAATCAGAGCATAGATACACAACTAATGTGGACAGACACGTTCTCCGGTCAATCATTCACCTTTTATTGCCACAAGCCATTCTCGTACGACAGGAACCGGGAGCACAATAAGCCACCCTCGATCCTTCATTATCGAATAACCATACTTTTATCTCACCACTTATGGAAATGGAAAACAGGAACTGTTTATTGCAAAAAGACGATAAGCATTAACACACTCGTTTGCACGAGTTAAAAAAGGTCAACGTAATAAGGAGTATACTCTCACATGGATATTTCTCTTCAAACCAGGGCATAGCGAGTACACGGGATCCTCGTGGCCTTCAAAGGTATACAGTTTAGCGCCACTTGCCGCACCCCAAACCTTAGAGAAACATTAAAAAAAATCAAAGATTGTTAAAGGTCAATCGTCATAATAGCTTTATAACCGCATAAATTACCTTAATCAACTTGTCATCACCACAGCTTATGACAACAAGTATTTTATTTGCTATAGAGAATGCTATATCATTCACACTGCCAATATGTGCGTCGATCTAGAGAGGAGAAAGTTAGATAAATAAGAGATGGTAACGCGTATATGTAACATAACACGTGGATGATTAGTAACAGAAGCTATACCTCCAATTTCTTCTCAAATGAATTGCCATTTTTATAATACAAATGTAGCTCGTTTTTCGAATATGCAACCCCTGTCATCGATAAACTTTGTTCTAAGTTAACCGTTTTGAGTAGCTCAAGGAAATATAATTTTCGAGCTTACCAAATAGAGAACCATCAAGGCTCCACAGTACACGAGTAACGGAGATGCTGTGATTTTTATCCATTTTGTCCTGATCACACACAATTTTGTTCACGGTCTATCTACTCAAGTGAGTAAGCCGAGATTAACGAGAGAAAAAAGATGATGTTTACCATAAACGACTTGACCACAAATTCTCTTCTGAACAGCTTCTTGTAAGCAGCAACGTCCCAGATTTCCACATCTCCGGATAATTTCCCGACTACAAGAATAGATTCAGCAGCAGCACGAGTGATTAGAACGTAACATTTCGGGAAAAATTACCAAATTTAAGTTGTCAACCTAATAACAGAGCCTCATGAACAGGGTGAAAATCCATGCTAGTCATGGACGAGCCTATATCCAAAACCCGTTCGACCGTGCTAGGAAATTCGATAGGAGGTTCATTTCGAGAAGCTTGACAACGGGTGGAAATAACCGCCTGCGAGACCTCCTCCTGCATTCATTGTTCAAACGATATGAGGACTGCATGAATCAATATGTAGCATAATTACAAGGTACCTCGTTTATATGTTCCGTTGACTCAACATCGACATAGAGCCTACCCTCCCCAGCTAAAGCTGCAGTTACCAAATTTGTTGTATAAATATAGGTCTAAATCTGATGCAGATACATGAAAGTGAACAAGGGAAAAAAATACATGAAGAAATTTTAGAAGTTTGAGGTGGGGCATTTATAAAGGAAATTAAAAAAATAAAAAAATTAATCAACAAATTAGTATAAGTGAAATATATTGAGGTGGGGCAATTGCCCCTTATTACCACCAAGTGGATCCGCCCCTGAAAGTGAATCAAATACAACGAGAGGACCTTGGTCGGATAGAGCTTCATGGTTCCTGATTGTAACGAGGGAATCAGTTGACGAGTCTCTCTCTCGAGGCCATTCAACTGCAACAGGTGAGGGCGGCTGCAGAAGAATTCAATCAAAAAGTCTAATAGAGAAACGACACGCCTTTCTCTACGAAGAAAGTAATAATCTTACCAACGAGCTCAGTTGAGCCTGCATATTATCGGATCCAGGACACTTATGATCCGTAAAGAGGGTGTCGATGTGCGGTTGCCAGTGAGGACGTGAGCATAGCACATGCTGCCAGTTCAAACTGCATATTGTAACATTATAACCACTTCACCCCAGATGGACACATATTTAACACGAAAAAATGTGGAATTACCCACCTCTGGTTAACCAAACGCCTCAACCTCGACTTTTTTATTTGAGGAAACCTAGTTTTTCCTTGGAGAAGGGGGTTTGCCTCGATGATAGACCGAAGATCACCTAGGAGGCCTTTTCTGGCAGTTAACGTGTCTCCATAAAGGGCGAGCGAATCATTTTCCCTGTTATGTTACCAAATAAGAGTACCAACCTTTATAGAAATTCTTTATGATATGATTTTGTATTTATTCCATTCCTAATTATACCTCAAGTCATCTAGTGCCAAGAGCTGAGCCATTTCTTTGTATAATTCTTCGTTTGACTGTGCAAACACCTTGAGATCCTTCTTAAGGATGTCTAAGGCGGTATGAAACTCGTGCCTGTCGAAACATATGCAAATGAGTTAGAAACAAGCCAACATTTCGAGAAAAACATCATAGTCTAGCTTACTTATCCAAGGCCTCAAGATACTTTTGCTTCCTAATCTCAAAATATATCTTGGTGGAGTATTTGTTGTCTTCAGCGACCGTGAAGCTCGAGAGATATTTCTCCGCCTCGTCCCAGTTCCCATCCAGCACCAGCTCCTCGAAATACTTCATATTGAAGAAATAGCCCGATTCTTGTTCAAGCCTATTACAAAAGGTATACACATGGGATACGAATCTGGAAAAACAAGTGGAACGACACGAGCCCAACGTAACAACTCACATGTGTGCGGTCTTCTTAAGATTCTCCTCATCACAGAATTGCATGATCAAGAACATTAGGTCTTTGCTGAGAGACGACATTGCTGGCAGCTGTCACCTAACCTATAAATTAAGCAATAATTTCACAATCAAAAGATTAATTTGCCAAATTAGAACTAATCAACTTGCCAAAAATGTGTTGCATCAACATATCAATATAATTTATTCTTCTCCTCTCATCAAACTAAGGTAATGATCAGGCTCAAGAACACACACAAACACACAGTTCATAAGCACATAGAGTCAAATTTAAGCACATTTTTGTGTCCTAAATCATAAAGGAAAGACCCAGAAAACAAATCAAAATATGGACCTTAATTTCTTCAAATCATACATCATATTAATATGAATGTCAATAAACAAAAGGGAACACAGTCCAAAAGGAACCAAAATGATAAGGCTCAAGAACACACACACACAGTCCATAAGCACATATAGTGAAATTTAAGCATACTTTTGTAGCCTAATTCATAAAAAGGAAAGACCACAAAACAAATTAACATATGGACCTAAATTTCTTGAAATCAGACAAATGTATACATCAGACAAAGGGAACATAGTCCAAAAAAGGCACAAAATGATAATAAAACAAAAACACACAAAGCCCATAAGCACATATAGTCAGATTCAGGCACATTTTTGCATTCTAATTCATAGAGGAAAGACCCAAAAAACAAATTAAAAAATAAAAAACATGGACCTTAATTTCTTGAAATCAGAAAAGTTGGGAATTCAACTATTTTGAAATAGTTTCTCATCAAATCTATGCCAAAATCAAGAAAAACCCTAGTATCAAATGAAACAAAAATGATGGAATGACTCTTATCAAGGCAAAGATTCCATCTTTTCTTACTCAAAAACAGTCCATAGAAATGGAAAATCAAACAAGCTGGAAAGTGAGAAAAAAAAAAGCAGTGAGATGCTTACTTTTTGATTGGAAGAAAAAGCAAAGCAACTAATAAGCTCTCTCACTCTAAAAAAACACATAGTGTCTGTGTCAGAGTCAGAGTTATTTATTTGAACTTGGGTGATAAGTACGTCTGCTTATCAGATAAGTTTCGAGGAAAAACGACGAAAAAAAATCTGTTGAATCGGAATGTTTGTTGGATTCTCCAATAATTCATTTTTTCACAATTGTTTTTAAAAAATGGGTGCATTTGTACTTCAATTTCCAAAATTTCATTTTGAAACACGTAAATGTATTTTAACCACATTCCCTATTATTTTAATTTAATTTCATAAATAAATGTTGGAATGTAAAATCACTTTATGTATTTACTACATATTGGAATTTTAATATGAATTGGACTAAATGTACTATGTGTCTTTAATTTTAGAACATTAGTGGCAATAAATGTACATTAATAAATGTATATATAATTGGATTTTAAAGTTTAAAATCAATTCATTATTATTTAATTTAATTTAAAATAAAAGATTAATACAGTATACATATTACATTGAGACTTTCAAATTAAATATTTGATGTTTAAGCAACTTTTTTCCGTTTGATATCTTTATAATTATCTCATAATAAAAGTATAAATTATGTGTAAATTTATCATAAATCTTCAAATCAAACCTTTTCTAGTGACATTTTTCAAGACATATTAAGAGCATAATATAATTAATATAGATAATGTGTACATGTATTTTATGTATATTATCTTTTTTTCAATTGTAGTATATTCGAATGCATTAACCATGGAGTGTAAAAATAAGGTAAAATGCTAATATAACATACGCGATCCACATATAGTATGTAATGTGCATTGAGGTTGTTGGGCTTATTATACAACTCTAACTTTTGCAGTGTGGATACATCTATCACTTTCTAGTCACTTCTAATCCTTCTCTCTCAATGATACATTATAATGAAAATAATAATAAAATGAAATTAAAATAAATGACTTTGGTTGGTAAAGATATACTGCATGATGATTCTGAATTTTATGGGACGAAAATGAAAAATACACATATTTTTATAGGACAAAAGGGAATATTAGTTACCATTATTATACTTTTAAAGATATCACTAATCATATTCTGAAAAATATGCATATATTTCATCCGCCCCATAAAATATGGCAAAGCATATGTCAAGAAAATTAAGACAAAATTAGTAAAGTAAAAGAAAGTAGTAGTTAAAGTTGTGCTAGTAGATAGTGAAACCTACGTTATTAAATTGATATAAATTTTCAAAATGGAATGCACATATTTTTGTGAGACGGACGAAAATAGAAAATGCATTTTATGAGATGGAGGGAATACTATTAAGTTTGAAAACGACCAATCCTTTTCAAATTAAGTTTTAAAATGTATAATATAATTAATATATTAATAACTAATAATCCTTCTGTCAATGAAAAATAGACTTATGGATAAACGATACGAGTTTTAATGAGAATTGATAAAGTAAGACAGAGAAAACGTGAATACATGTGAATAAAATATGAGAGAATATTAAAAATATGGTTAAAATATAGAAAGAAACCTTTTATTTTTGAATAGAGACAGTTTTTGGTGGCAAAAAAAATGACCACAAAATACCTATGCATATACATCAATTTATAACTATTCCTAAATATTAATTGATTTATATATGAGTTTATTCACTATAATTGACGTCGAAAATGGAAATTTTAATTTAATTACTTGAATCTTCCGAAAAGAAAAAAGTAAAGAAATCTAAACCCTGGTTAATCGACCCCCTCCCTTCATATTCATAAAACCCCCAAATTGGAAATAAATTAATTGAGTTAGGGTTTTAGATCTCAGTCGTGTATAAATTCACACGCATCTACATCTACTCTTCCTACTTCCATTGATTTCTGCCAAATTACGTTAGGGTTTACATGGAGGCTCAAACTGCGGCTGCGTTCCTCGCTCAGAGCCTCTCCACCTTCGCGATTGAGGCTCTCCTCCTTCAAATTTCCACCGCTCTGCTCTCCACGGTACAGTTCTTCCTTTGCTTGATCCAAATTCTGTTCTTTTAGCGCGGTTGTTGAAGCTTATGTGCTCGTGCGTCTCTCAATTTTTGCTGTGATTTTTCGGCGGTTCCGTTTTAGTATTGTGTAATTAATGGTGATGTGGTTGTAGATGTGCCAAAAATATGAGTATCGAAGACTGTTTTTGTCATTTGTTGGTTTCGAATCCATTCGGTTTTTGTTGAATTTCGTTCGTATTTAATGATTATGTTACTAATTGGATTTTCAGATAATGTTTATTGATTGATGAGCTTTGTGGTTGAGTTGGTTTGTGTTGATTGTTTTTGTAGATAGGAGCTCTTGCAAACGCAGCTGAATCAACAGTGCTAGATAGGTGAGATATCTAGTCTCATTTCTAAAATGTTCTTCAGTTTGTAGTTTATTTAGTTAGGCATTGATGGTAGCATTTGTTGTTTGAAGGCTTTTGATGACTGAGCTCGGCATGAAGAAGCAGCCAGAGAATCAAGAAGCCAGTGAAGACGATGATGATGATGATGAAGACGATGATGAGGATGATGAAGGTGGAGACGAGGAGGATGAAGATGCAGGAGGGGACGAGGAAGGGGAGGACCAAGGTGGTGATGAGGAAGATCCGGAGGACATTCCCGCTGCAAATGGTGATGGTGCTGGAAGTGGGGACAATGAGGAAGAAGACGATGATGACGAGGATGAAGATGATGATGATGGGGACGAGGATGAGGAAGAGGAGGAAGAAGAAGAAGAGGAAGAGGAGGAGACTCCAGAACCACCTACTAAAAGGAGGAAATGAGCCTAGATATATGATCAATCATCTTGTCTCTGTGTTTTTTAGTTTTGAATTTTGCATAGGATGTAATTTTTTTATATCAATGCTTTCACTATCTTTTCTTTGTTTCTTAGTGTTATTACTTAGATAATAAATTGATGATTTGATATGGGCTTTCAATGATGCCAAACATGCCTTAATTTTAGAAAGATGGGTTTTTTTTTATATTATGAATATAATATTAAGTTTTATTTATTTTACTTTGTGGGATTGGATTATGATTAGTAATAAGAGTATTAAGACTATTTTCAACAAGTAATTACTTCCTTCGTTTCAAGTCAATTAATGCGTTTTGTAATAAATAGGAGAGATTAAAATAGTGGATTTTGGTAACATAAATGACTAATATATATACTAACTGCTAAACCATATGCTTGAACCGTTGGCAATTTCGTATATTATAGGGTGAACATACTGTTTTGATTCAGTTTTAACCAAAACCAAATTTGATCGGAATGAACCAAAAAATCGACTTTTTTTTTTAATTTTAAACCCAATACATAAATCCCAACTTTATTCCTACTAGCTTTAAATTGAAGGACCTTGCACCCCAACTGTTCGATCTATTTCCTCTGAGAAACCCCCAAGAATGTATAGACTGCAAAAGGCATTTGCGATGAACAGAACGAGAGAATCCACCATTTCATCATTCTACACAAGGATTCAAATCATGTACAAAACAACTGCAGGTAGAAAGCCAAAGAAGAAGATATACCACAGAGTGCAAGAACTCGACAGAGTCATGGATCTTCACAAGAAGCCCTCTCTCATATCTTTCAGCTCAAATCCATCATTCAATCCCAGAAAACAGCCTCCCTTCTGCTCAGAGATCTCGAGAAAGAAGTTGGCTTCGTGCATAAATGGACTTACATGGCCGTGATCGAGAGATACCCCACCATTTTTCGTGTATTCGGTGGTCAGGGGTCGCCTCCCGCGGTAACATTGACTGAAAAAGCTAAAAAGATTGTGTTTTTAGAGTCGGAGGCGAGGGCGGTGATGGAGCCCATTTTGGTTAGGAATTTGAGGAAGCTGTTGATGCTTTCAGTTGATTGTAGACTCCCCTTAAAAACCATTGATTTGATCTCTGATAAGTTGGGATTGCCTGATGATTTCAAGGACTGTGTGATTCTGAAATACCCCGTGTTTTTCAGATTGGATGAGATGAATGGGAGGGAGTTTCTACATTTGGAGAATTGGGATTCTTCGCTAGCGGTAACTGCTCGCGAGGAGAGGCTGTCGTCTCAAGAACTCATCTTCAATACGAAACGCTTTAGGAGAAGAGATTGACTTCTGCTCAGTTGGGCGCCTTCCACTCAGAATACCGGCTGCCTTCTAGACTCCTGCTCTGCTTGATCAAACATCACGGCGTGTTTTATGTTACCAACAAGGTGTGAAGAGCACTGTGATTCTCAAGGAGGCTTATGACGGGAAAACATTGGTTCATAAGTGTCCTTGATTGAGTATAGAGATAAATTCATGGCTCTTATAGGGAGGAACGAGTGCAGTTCGTGCAACGAGGTATCATCTTCTTCTTTGACTTGATTAAAACTTTGCTCTTGGGATTTTCTGGTGTGATCATCTTCATATGCTAGAAAACTCCTGCTTCATTTGTTCAAGTTTTTTCTTTTGAAGATTGAGTTTTATTTTAAAGATTTCACAGACCTGATATGAATTGCAACCATTTTTTCTAAGATTTCATGATCACGTCATTGTAAGAGAGTTTGGATACTTTTTCCTATCTGTAGAAAAGATAAAATCGTGAAAAAACAGAGATGAATTTTGTGATTTAATTTCTTGATCAAATTAGCATTTCATATATTGATGGTGGAAACACAGAAGAGTTATTCAAATGATGAACCATTATTTCTGCAAATCAAGATTACAATGTGGTAACTTAGTTTTCAAATGATGAAAGGCTAAAATTTGTTGAAATGCAGTGATCAACAAAGAGATTTGGTGGAGTAAGGGAAGAAGAAGGTGGGTCGATCCCAAGCATAAGTGAATCTAACATCAGCTCGTGGAAGAATAGGGCGCCCTCGATTTATCAAGCAGTAGTCGCCTTTCGTCTGGAAAATGGACCGGTCAACAGGCTTAACTGTCTGAAAACCACGACAAGTTACTATTATGTTCGACTGTGAGCAGTTGCAGTTGTTGACAACTTGCACGTCCCACTCGGGCAACCCTCAATTCATCCTCCCGCTCCTCACTGTCCCGACCACAATGTCGTTCGGTCCGCATTTACCGAATGCTGCAGTAACAGAAATCATATTAGCATTTTTTTGAAAATTGAACTAACCTTGAATGTGTGAAACCATAGTTTTGTCACTTTTGTTTCTGGTTTTTATTCTCTTTTTGTTTGGATGAGTTTCATTTACCTGTTGAGATGAAACACAGAATAGAAAACACTGCAATTGCAAGCCTCATTGATGCCAACATTGTGAAGAAGGTATGTATTTCTGTGGACTATCACATGGTGTGATCATGAATATATAGTGTTTTTTTTTACATTTATTGTACATTATTAGTACTTGATTGCAAGAATTTTTATAGCAAGAAATTTACACATATACTATGATGAGAATTTAGTGCACATGTGTTTCAAATTGAAAACGTGGTTAAGCCTCATCCTCATGGAATTTCCGAAGTCACATTAGATTCGATTTCACCCAAATTAGACCCCGTAAGAAAATTGAGATTTTTTTTAATATTCTTGTTTTTTTACGACTGATTTTTAAAATTGCGGATGAATCAGAATTTGACGGATAAATTGTTCTCTAACTTTTCCCATACATTATTTCTGCAAATCAAGATTACAATATGGTAAGTGAGTTACAATTCTTGAAAAGCTGTGATCAACAAAGAGGTTTGGTGGAGAAAGGGAGTAGGAAGAAGGGTGGATCCCAAGCATAAGAGAATTTGACATCAGCCCACGGAAGAAGAGGGCGCCCTCCATTCACGGAGCAGTGGTCGCCATTCCTCTGGAAAATCGAGCGATCAACAGGCTTAACTGTCTGAAAACCACGGCAAGTTAGTACTATGTTCGACTGTGAGCAGTTACAGTTGTTCGCAACTTGCACGTTCCACTCCGGCTTCCCTCCTATCTGCCTCCCGCTCCTCACTGTCCCGATCACAAGGTCGTTCACTCCACATTTACCAAATGCTGCAGCAACACAGAGCATATATACATGAACATTTTAGTGATGAAAATTGAACTAATCTTGAATGTGATTTATGTGGGAAATAGTTTTGTCACTGTTTCTGGTTTTTAAACTCTTGTGTTTGAATGAGCTTCATTTCTCAAAATGGATCAGTCCAGCAACTAAATTCCGTAAACGTTTATATTTACGGAATTCAGTTGTTCGATTGACACATTTTCAAAATTTTGCCTTCATTACTGTGGAGATGAAACACATAATGGAAAGCACTGCAATTGCAAGCCTCATTGAAGTGACTATGTTGTTTTGTTGGACTATTACATGGTGAAAACTTGAACTTATAGCTTTTTTTACAAATATTATGACTTATTGTAAATTGCTTGATTGCAAGAATGTTGAGAATTTTGCTTTTTAAGA
The DNA here is from genome assembly GCF_004379255.2 of Salvia splendens. Lineage (NCBI taxonomy): Eukaryota > Viridiplantae > Streptophyta > Magnoliopsida > Lamiales > Lamiaceae > Salvia > Salvia splendens. The sequence continues at coordinate 1,431,219 of NC_056041.1, forward strand.
ATTCTATCCTATTTTACAAATATTATGACTTATATTATTTAATACTTATATACTCCTACATATTATGAGGAGGAGGCAATAAAATCATGATATTATGCATTTTTATTAAAATGGACCATTGAACTAATTTATCCTTATTAGTTGCACCTGCATGCAATATTCCAATGATATACGTACTACTATAGACTATAAATTTGTAATAAATCTATATAAGCTCAATATTTTTTTGCTACAACGTAAAATAATTGGATTTTCCTCTATTATTCTTCATAAATCAAAAACTATTTGCCATTTCACGACATCTATAATTTAATGTCTCATTTAATTTTTTTTATTTTAGGTTAATGATAATCAAATATAAAAGTGAGATTCACGTTCCATTAAACTTTTTTTCTATACATTTATTTTTATATTTATTAAAATTCGCATCCAGTCAAAGTGAAACTTTAAATCGTAGATGAAGAAAGTATATTATATTAGTATTTAGTAGTACAAGAGCACATATGTAGGGATTTCATCATCCAGCCAGTTAAATTTCAATCCCACCTCCATGATATGAAAACATTAATTTTCTTAAAATAAATAGATGCAACCTGGAAAAAGTTGGTATCATTATCAATTATTATGATGAAGAAAAATTGTTTCAGCACCTAACTACAATCTAAATGTGACAATGCAATGATAGGAACAACCTCTCAATCTTAGATAAATTTAAATGGTCTTGATTAGATAAAGCCAATTAAAAACAACAAAATGTCAATTAAGAACAAACCTTTCAAGATAATGAACCTCCAACTCTTTTTCTACCTGGCCAAAAATATTTGTTTCTTTTGTTGGCATATACTGAAATTTGGTAGAAAATAAAATAACATCAGCACCTAGATTTTAAGGTCATATCTGAATCTCATGGCTTAGTATAACTAAATTAGCAATTATTAAGGAACAAGATGTGTTTATTAATCACTCTAATAATGATTGTAAGACAGACTAATCCTTCATAGTCTACTATTGTGAATATAAAATGAATAAGTTGATTGATCTTTTTTTTACTTTGATGACTTTACATCTCTCTATATTTCATTTACGTCTCATCGTCCTAGTGCCCTGCGCTCCTAACAACACCGTTTCAATAAAATAATGATATTTCTAATCTTATCAACATTCTTCTTCTAATTTGTTTAGATTAAATTATGTAGATCATAATGAACATAGTACTAACTAAAACTTGATAATCTTCCAAACAATTTCTTTCATTGTACTACACTAAACCATGGCATGTCTGTTAACTTCACCAAAACATTGAACTTGTAATGTCAGCAACAAAAGCAGTTTTGCCATCTCACTTCCTTTATCCAAAAACAGCTTTTTCATTTGAATTATTCTCAAGAAAGTGACCCTTCAACCTCTCTCTCTCTCTCTCTCTCTCTCTCTCTCTCTCTCTCTCTCTCTCTCTCTCTCTCTCTCTCTCTCTCTCTCTCTCTCTTCATATATACACAAACTTGAATGGCTTATTCAGACACACTGTTATCTGAGATGGCTTTTGCAATGAAGATTCTGGGGCTAACGCTGTGGTGGCTCTACATAACCAGCCAAGGCGCAACGAGGGCCGTCTCTCAGAGCGCCAACGGAACAGTGCATATCGATGGATCGTCTCCCATTGGAGTCACGGACGAAGACTTCATCTGTGCTACAATGGACTGGTGGCCGCCTACGAAATGCGACTACGGCACCTGCAGCTGGGGAACTGCTTCCCTTCTCAATCTGGTTAGTTCTACTTTCTAAATTTCCTTTTTCTCATACTATTAAGATCAAACATTCACTAGTTTTAGGCTTCTCAAAACTCGGAGAAAAGAGGAAGATTCTGATATAAGTTAAAAATCTTCCATCTTTTATAGGATTTGAGCAACAAGATTCTGCTGAATACTATCAAAGGTATAAACTGCATGAGTTCGAAGTTTGGTCAGTTCCACGATGTTTGAAAACAGAATATTAAATCACGAGTTTCAAATTTTCTCAATTGTCTCATACATGTACAAAAAGAAAAATTTGGTGATGCTCAAAATAATGTTTAATTAAACATAAGAAAAAATAAAGAAAAATACGGATACTTAAACATCATTTGAGCATCACCAAAGACGTCATTTTGTACACGTACGGGACAACCGAGAAAAAATTGAAATTTTGTGGTTTAATATTGCATTTTCAAACCTTGTGAGACTGGCCAAAATTTGACTAAACTTCATGATTTAAATGACTACTATCCCTATATAAAAGCATTCGAACTAAAAATAATACTCTGATTTCAGCCTTTTCTCCTCTGAAAATCAGACTTGGAGGAACTCTGCAAGACAAACTAAGATACCAAACATCAGATGATACTACTCCATGCACTCAGTTTATCAAGAATAGCTCTGAGATGTTCGGATTTGGTCCCGGTTGCTTGGCCCTATCGCGATGGGACGAGCTCAACACCTTTTTCGGAAAAGCAGGGTATGTCGTTCATCAAATGCTGACGAATCTTGTGAACGACAGAAACTTGTGTTCAGACCCTTATAGTGTCTTTTCTTGCACTGCAGAGCTAAGATTATATTCGGTCTGAACGCGCTGACTGGCCGGACTATTGGACCTGGCGGCGTGTGCACGGGAGCTTGGGACCCCACCAACGCAGAATCTCTAATGAGACACACTGTTAACAGTGGCTACACCATCCATGGATGGGAGCTTGGTAATAAATTCTTGATCTGCATTTTATCTCCTTAAAATCGGACACAAGACTAACAACCCGAACAATTAATTTGTGTCAGGAAACGAACTGAGTGGCAACGGCATTGGAGCAAGCGTTGCAGCCGAACAATACTCGGCTGATGTGATCACACTTGGCAAGAAAGTGCAGGAGATCTATAAGGGCTTCGACACCAAGCCCTTGGTTCTTGGGCCGGGCGGCTTCTTTGACGGAACGTGGTTCGCAAGATTTGTCAAGGGAGCGGCCGGGTCACTTCAAGTTGTCACGCACCACATTTACAATCTTGGGCCAGGTACAATGAGGGCGCCCGTTTAGTTAGTTTCCTCAACCGGGGCGATCTTTATACTTTTTGTTTGGTGTGAACTAGGAGTGGACGAGCATTTGATTGAAAAGATACTCGACCCTTCGTATCTTGATGGCGAAGCGCAGACTTTTAAGGATCTTCAGAGTATCGTGAAGAGCTCGGGAAGTGGAGCTGTTGCTTGGGTTGGTGAAGCTGGAGGGGCTTATAACAGTGGCAGAAATCTCGTGACAAATGCATTTGTGTTTAGTTTCTGGTAAAATTCTTACTATTTGAAGTGTTTGAAATGAAATGAAGTTTAAATATAACCATTTACTGTGAAAAAGGTATCTGGATCAGCTAGGGATGTCTGCTGCCTATGATTCCAAAACATACTGCAGACAGTCATTCGTTGGCGGGAACTACGGTCTGATCGATACGAACACTTACGTCCCTAACCCCGATTACTACAGGTGGTCCACTGTCTCATTGTTATGATTCTGATTAATGACTCACTTTTCGAGTATGTGCAGTGCACTACTTTGGCATCGTCTCATGGGAAGACGGGTTGTGTCGACAAGTTTCAACGGGGCGAGCAAGATGCGTGCGTACGCTCATTGTTCCAAGAACAGGGTAAGTGGGAAACCAGACGCTCGATCCTCTATTCAAGAAGGGTCCTGAATAGAAGGTGCAACGTCGTTTTGAAATAGAAGATCTCATCCGAGTAAAAACCCTAAACTCACACTGTGTTTTTGCAGAATGGAATCACACTGCTACTGATCAATCTAGACAACACCACTACAGTTCAAGTTGGGGTTTCAGTCGAGAAACTGACGCTGGAGCAGGCTGTTCGACTAACACGCAAGACACAATTCTCGGGTGGATACAGAGAAGAAGAGGAAGAGACCGGAAACGAGATGTCGAGGGACGAATACCATCTAACTGCAAAAGATGGAGATTTGCATAGCAGAACAATGCTTCTAAATGGGGAAATACTGCAACTGAATTCTTCAGGCCAAATACCTCCATTAAACCCGAGAAGAGTAGACGTTTTACAACCGATAACAGTTGCTCCCTACTCTATACTATTTGCTCAGATACCTATTAGCCTCCCCGCCTGCAAATAAAGCATAGCGCCCTACCAAGATTCATAATACACGACTAGTTTCTACGAAGCAATATAGATTTCGAATGTAATCTGTATCAATAAGTAAATGTAGTTTCCAACAGAGTAATAATAAAATTTGCTGGAGAATCAAAATTCCAGTTTACCACTAATCACGGTTACCTGGAACGAAGTTGTTTCAAGAATTGGTGACTATCGAAACGTAAAATTTTCCAAAACGGATGCTCGAACTATTGGTCTTGCAATGCCAGAGGCAGAGCAGGTCTCCAAGTTGTGCCTTCTGGGCTGTCCATGAGTGCAATGCCTGCACTAGCCAATTCTTTTCGAATTGCATCGGATTTTTCGTATTCTTTATTTTTTCTCGCAGCATTCCTTTCTTCGATCTTGTGCATAACATGATCTTCTGTCAACTTTGCACGCCTCAGAGCGTAATCCTTCAGCTGCTTCAACGCCTTCATGTAAACCGCAAGACAAGTTATTAGGAAATCTCGAGATGATCACACGATCAACAACACATTATTAACTCACGCATTCATCAAAGTTCATTTGTTTTACCTCGGAATAGCTATTTGGCAAAAGCCCCAAAACAGCAAGAATATCCCTAACCGTCTTCTCTAAAGCAGCAAGTGACTCGACTCTGAGTTGTTGCTTCTTTCCCTGCACGAATCACCTAAGATCGTATTAGGAAAAAGATGTTCAGAAATCATATTACAACTCGGAGAGGAAAAAACTATTGGGACTGGAACATGTAAAGTACCTTTCGGGTATGCAAAAGATCATTCATGGTTTTCAATGGTTCAGAAATTGCAGCCAATGCTACAGAAGTATGTAGATCATCTGTCATTGATATCGAACATTCATCCCGAAATTTGTTGATGCAAGTTGCAACTTCTGCTGGAATCGAATCCTTCAAACTAGCTTCATCATGCTGGGCCGTGATACTCTCACTATCATGTAATGCCTGCATCCATAAACTTTCACATCAACGAGAATACGACCTAAAAAAACCTAAATGATAGTACAAAACAGTTGTCACGTCTAATCCCGAGCTGAATGCTTGCTGCGTTTTACCTGATAGATATAGTAAACACGGTCTGATGCAGTTTCAAGCAGTAACTCCGAGTAATTAATAGGGGAACGATAGTGAGTTCCCAAAAGGAAATGCCTCAGAGCCAGTGGATGATAAAGTTCGAGTACCTGAACCCGACTACTAAAGTTAGAAGCAATAAAAACTTATCAAATGTATGCAAACTGTTGGAGAAAAGATCCTTTGTCCTCGTACCTTTCTAATGGTGAAAAAGTTGCCAAGAGATTTCGACATCTTCTCAGAATCGATGGTCACAAATCCATTATGGATCCAATAACTTACATTGCTTTCACGGCAGGCGGCACAGCTTTGAGCAATCTCATTCTCGTGATGGGGAAATACAAGATCCATTCCACCACCATGTATGTCGAAAGAATAACCTAAATAAGCAGCACTCATAGCACTGCACTCGATATGCCATCCCGGCCTTCCCGGACCCCATGGACTCTCCCAGAAAGGTTCTCCCTCCTTTGCTGCCTGTGAAATAAGCAAATGACGAATTTCAAGAGCAAAACATCTAGAGAACGTATAACACAGAACACTTCGATAAAATGGATTTTCACCTTCCATAAAGCAAAGTCAGCTGTGTTTCTCTTCCTAGAGTCCACTGTAACTCGTTGACCAGCCCTGTTATCTTCCAGTTTACGTCCAGATAGTCTTCCATACTCGGGGAATTTGTCTATGGAGAAGTACACATCACCCTCAACTGCGTATGCACATCCATTATCCAGTATCTATCACAGGGAAGAAACAGAACGTCAGCTCATGAATGTCACAGAAGAAGGAAGACAAATGAATGGTCGGACAAGTATACCTGTCTGATCATAGCAATAATTTGCGGTATGTGATCAGAGACACGAGGCTCCACGGAAGGAGGAAGGCAGTTCAGATACGTCATGTCAAGATGAAATTCCTCACAAAATCTTCTGCTCAAGCTAATCGGATCTTCACCCAATTCATTTGCTCTGGCAATAATCTACAGAATTCGAAAATGGGGAATCCTGTCATAAAATTCGTAACAAGTAGACGATATTTATAAGTAACAGCCTTAACATTCTCACAACAACTTAACAAACAAAACTCCTCCAGTAGCCAACATACAAAAGACTTCAAGACTACATCTTCAGATGTTCCAAATCAATTTGCAAGTAATAAATAGTATGTTTAACAAACTCACCTTGTCATCAACATCGGTGAAATTGCGAACGTAGTTAACCTCATATCCCAAATGCTTAAGGTATCTGCCTAATTTCAAAATAAAGGTCAGAGCTTTTCCCTCTTTACATAACATATATATGTTCACAAAAGATAATCCATTTTCAAACACAAACATCAAGAGCTCAAATGACTCTGCAACAATAATATTTATGAGACAGAGATAGAGGCTTAATTTCAATATAAAAATCAAACTTTTCCATCTCTACATAACATACATAACTTTTCCCTATCAACAGCCCAATAGCTCAGCATATAATACTAGAGAGATATAGAGAGGGTGGGTGAATTCTGCCTAAATTCAAAATCAAGGTCAGAGCTTTCCCTCTTTACACAAAAGATAATCCCATTTCTACCACAAACATCAGCAGCTTATATGATTGTACAGATATCCCTAATTTCAGATAACAAATATGTTAACAAAATACAATCCATTTAACCTAAAACATCAAGAGAGATAGAAAGAGACCTGTAGAGCACATCAAAAGCAACATATACACGGGCGTGGCCAATGTGGCTGAGATCATAGGCGGTGACGCCGCAAACGTACATTCCTACTTTGCCTTCCACCTTAGGCTTAAACAACTCTCTTTGCTTGCTCATCGTGTTGTACAGCCAAAGCTCTTTCTTTACTTCCCGCAATTTATTTTGCTCACAGCAGGTCGTCAAAGACTCAAACTTTGCAGCAGAGAAAGTGCTACGAAAGCGGAATTTGGTCCTCGAATTGAAAGAGAGAGGAAACAAGGGTTTGTACCATCTCAATATCGTTGCCATCTCTCTATCTCTCGGATGGATTCAGAAAAGTGTGTAGCTGCTTGTACGAAAAGAGAGTGTGAGATTCAAACTTGCAATATAGTATAAAGCTTATCCACAATTTGTTAACCACTTATATAGGCCAAGATTGAATTTAAAGCCCACGCAGAATTTCTACATATTTTGAGAAAGCAATTGGTGAAGCTGAGATTACTCAGATTTCATTGGAGAAGAAAAGGTTTGGACCAAGATTGAATTTTTCGAACACCCAAGTTGTCAAATTACGCAATTGTTGAAGGTAAAAATTGGTCTTTTTTAGGGTTGTAAAGAAATGGTCTTGAGAATTGAGATTTTGAGTTAGAAGGCACGAGTTTGATCTACTTACCGTAATTGAAATCAGAATACATATTTGAGGAAATTAAATCTGAAATTTTAATATTATAACTGAATTTGGAATACAAAATGGCTCTAATTACCGGAAATTGAATAGGAAGTTTTCTTCTACTATATATTTTGAGTTGTGCGTGTATTGTATTGTGTCTAAATATGTAGATATTGTTTTGTATTAAATGAAGATAGGAAATAGCACTATATTTATACTCCCATTTATCTCTATCTTACTTTATCAATTTTACATTAGAACCTATGCCAAATCAAATGTTCATACTTTTCAAGGATAGAGAACTAACATTTTAAATGTACAGAAGAATGAATCAGCATAACCAATAATGTACTCGCTAATTTCTTCATTGCTTTAGACGTGCGGCAAACTCTGTCAAATCATATCCTCCAACACCAAATCTGAAGAATAACAATTTAAATAGGTTGCTCATTCCTCACCATAATATATAGTGAGATAGATGAGTGTCAGTGATGGACTGGAAGCAAGAGAATGGCTAAAATAATTGTAAGGACATACTTGACAAATAATACCACATCAAAATTTGGACAAACACAGCCCTCTTGACTCTGATTAAATCCAACTACTCAAAGCTATCATCCTTCACCCTCTATGAGAGGAAGTTTTCTCAAGTGTCTACCAGCACAAAATAAAGAAAAACAATTAATCACATATCTTTGCAATTGTATAGTCAACTGATATCAGTAAGCAGTTAGAAAATACCACGTGATAGTTTTTCTGTAGGATTTCTTTACAGCAGCAGCTCCAAATGAAGCAGTCTCATTATCTGTAAATAAATCAATGTCATTTCAGCAAGCTCTCCACTAACACTTCTTACACTACCCTTTATTTCTCTCTTACTTTACCAATTATACATTGCCGAATCAAATGCTCATACTTTTCAGGGATGGAGGGAGTAAGTAGTATAATGAAGTAACTCAAGGGTAATAAGTAGAACAAAATTGTTGAGAAACAAAGAGAAATACGATCTTGGGCCATAGATACCAATTAAACAACCTAAATAAGCAAATAAATCAATGTCATTTCAGCAAGCAAAGAAATTAATGTAACTTCAGTTGTTAAGTTGAACTCGCCACTCAGTCCTCTCCAAAATTATATCTTGGCGACGATGATTAGGACCAAAAAGTAGAGTTTGTTTGTCGGGACCCACAAAGGTAAACTCCGAAGAATCAGGATGAAGCCACAGATGTTTAATTTGGCGAGCACATCTTTTTCCTAGAGGCCCTTGTAGATCAAGACCACAGCTTTGCGGAAGCATAAGCGATTCAAGGTGGGGACATCCATCCAGAATAGCTTCTAGTCCATCAACTTTCATCTCCCTTACAAAAAGCCGGAGATGGCGCAGATTAGGCATGGTTTTCGTAATTATTTGAGCAAACTGTGCAAAATCCAGATAGTCATACCAACAGGCATATGTAAATGACTTTAACATGGGACAAGAGACGCCGATGGTTTCAAACTGTGGGAGCTTGAGCAACTGGTTCACGAAAAGGTGCAACTCTTCCAATTGTGGGAAATTATGTAGATCTCTGGTGAAAAAGGTTGTTTCCAACTCTGATAGTGTAAGGCGTCGAAGCTGACTTGCTCTGGCATATAAAAATAATAGGTAAAAAACACGAATATTTAAGGGTGAGTTTGTTTGGTAGGGAAGATAATATCGTACCGTTGGGCGACATGGCTTAGCACGGCACAGCAATAAACACGAGAATAAACAGTATAAAGCTTTAGCTCGACCAATTGTGCCTGGCCACGCCTAGCTGCGGCACGGACAACGTACTCAAACTGGAAAGGCGTGCAGCGTCGATGATCCACAGAAACCACACGCCACAAGGCGGGATTTTTGCAGGCTCTCCACCACGTAGTGCACACCTTCTCCACACTCTTCAGTATCTCTTCACTAGACAACCTTTGCAGGATATTCTCCATCAAATCCTCGGGCAATTCCGTCCATGCTGGAATTGGAGCTTCGGATTCACTCAACATCCTCGATTCGATTCTTATTAGGGTTCAATGTTAGACCGTCGGTTTCTCAAATGTATGCTGAAATTGAAATCTCTGATTAAAAAGAAACTACTCCTATTTCTAAATATCAAATACTGTAGTTTTACGATTTCAACTTTCAAATTTATCAAACAAGAAATTCAAATTTTTACCCGAATCGGAGGCTGCAATTTTCCGACCTTAGAATTCGCCTTCGCCTATTTTTAACTGCAGAGGTTGAATTGAATGGCTAGACTTCAAAACACATACTTTATAATAACAAAAAAAAAAACTTTTCTTTTTTATCTTTCCTTAAAATTAGAAATTTTATAAGAATTTAAGGAAATTTATTAAAAAAGCTTTTTCCTTTTTTATCTATTCCTTAAAATTAGAAATTTTATAAGTATTTTAGGAAATTTACTTCTTTGCACTAACAAATTTTTTTTCCCCTCTCTTTTTTCCAATTTTGCATTAAGAACTCAGGCTTTTTCAAAAAAATTTTATTTTTAAGGTACAGAGGGAGTATTAATGTTAATATATATATATACAGATTTTATGTAGGGTGTGGCGAAAGTATTTTTGAGATAAATAATTTGATTTTACGATGAAATCCGAATGTGGTGAGACTATTCAATGATGTTGTAACTGGGCTCAAGTAGTTGGACACATTCTTTTGATCAAAGTTGGACTTTTGAGCATCCGCAATAGCGAATGAAGCACGCCCTATCCATAGGCTAGTGGCTCGGGTGTCGCACTTTTGATATTCGTGTGTCACTTTTGAGTCTCTCTCTACTCTTATTTCTATTGAAGATAAATGAAATATGTTCCACTTTTTTCATATTCATGTCGAATTTTAAATTCCGTATTTGTAAATTTGTTTTATTGGCTAGGATGCCGGCTAGTCCTAGTGCTAGGCTATTATTGTGTCGTGGTTAGTCCTAATGGTGTGGCATGTTGTGGTTAGCCCTAGTGATGTGGCACGAGATGTTTTTAGCGGAGTTATTGTGGATGCTCTTTGCTTTGATTTTGATCTGTTTAGAGCATCCGCAATAGTAGACATCAGCACGGACTAACCATAGGGTAGCGGGAAGGGCGTGGGGGACGTCCGCTATTGCGTTAGGTTAACGCAACGGACGTCCCTAAGACCGACGAGCTCTCATCCGTGGACTAGCACAGTTAGCCGATCGCTCGTCCGCTATTGCGCGGACATGCGATCGGCTAGCCGATTTTTTGATTTTTTTAATTTTTTTTTTCTATATTTACAACTTATTGCACTTCATTTTTTTAATATTTGATAAACACCAACAATTAAAATGAATTAATTGTATTTGTCAATTTATTTGTTTGGCTAGGTCGTTGGCTAGTCCTAGTACTAGCCTATTACTGGGCTGTGGAAAGTCCTGATGATGTGGCGGGCTATGAGAAGTCCTAGTGATGTGGCCGGATGTGTTTTTGGCTAGTTCTAGTGCTAGCCTATAGGCTAGTCCGTGCTATTGTGGATGCTTTTATGCTTGTAGTCATTTTGAATAATGATCTTAGTGATGGAGCAGTGTTTGTGCAGACGCAATGGATAAATAAGTGAAGAGGTATGATATGAAGGAACGAATCTTTTCTCGTTATCTATGTGTTTCGTTTGTCAACTTGAGAATACACATAGGTCAAGTTTAGAAAGAGCAGATTGCAGCATGATATGTCTGACTTCCTTCAAAATGGAAACATCTAACCACATTCTTAATATTCACAGTTAAGATTGTGGAAAGCATGAATCCAAGTCATGCATATTTAAGTGGCTACAACCAGCAAGCAGCTCCTCTATCCCAATTCACAATGGCCTTTGTAAATACAAAAACATTAACTAGAAAAATCCATCAGGAGTCAGGACCAACAGAGGAAAAAAAAGTAAGTATTCCTCTAAATCTGATCTTTCTCTAGTCCTTCTATAAGTAATGCCAATTTACCAGTAAAAAAAATGAATGGTGAATGATCTCTCATCTCTAGCTAAATCCTTCTCAAGCCAAGGTGCAAAACTTGTCTGCAACCAACACCACAATATGTTAAACACGATGCAGATTCCACTACAACCAATAACACACGCACGCGTAGTTAGTTACCTTGCCCTGAGTAACTACAGCACACACGGCTTTCATCTATGTATGTCGTGTTAACACCCATCATCCACGACCCCACATAAACATCGTCATGAGCATATGCCTTCAACGATGCACTGTGTTGATACATACAACAAGAAAACAGCATTTTTTTTATCACAATATAATCAAAATCTCACAATATCTGTAAAATCAGTCTACAAATCTGTTTCCTTTGATGAAATACTGAAGAAACGTCGACCCTCCAAATAATATCAGCGAGTTCAGAATATACGTAAAGGCTGACCTGTTTATATGCACGTACTGCACCAAATTTTTTGAGAGTGCAATGATAGAACCAGCTGCGTGGCGGAAGTCTCTGCAAGACAAGTTGTCGATGTTGAAGTTGAATAGCACTGTTTATCATACTGTACTAACCAGTTTATAGTATTTAACGAGCATTCTTGATGCTGTGATGATACACTTACGATTTCTGATCACCAAACTTCCACCATTCTGGTTCGTACCATGTTTTTCCCCTGCGAGATAAACAGGTTCAAGTACTTACCAATGATTTACCTCTTTTCACATTTGAATTTTTTTTTGTATACTAATCAAGAAAGAGAGTTTACTCTTCGACTACTACATCTCCAGACTTCAAGCAGCCGATATAAGCACTTTCTTTATCACGATGGCTTCGGAGAAGCTCAGTATGGCCATCTGCCAAGATGACAGATACTATCTTTATCAGTTCAATGAATTAGATATAGCAGCATACATCAAAGTAGAATTTCCAGATTTACCGAAATTCAAATCAATATTGTTGTCAACTTTTATGTAAAACTCTGCATCCCACATCTAGACGGCCGTGCTGAAGAAGAATTTCACTTTCTTGGGCATTTCCTCCTGGGCCTCCTCATGATGATCCTAGCAAAATACTAACTTGTTTTACACTTGTATCATGTAACACTTTTGTAATCGAAAATGCAAAGTTAACTGTCATTCTGCTAAACTGACATGGTATTCGGATGGCTTACAAGTATCAGAATGTCTTCATTTGCACGCTTTTCCTCTGCAATACCGCAGTCCAAGCTATCACCGCGATTAGGGCTTTAAACACGGTCTGATGCAGTTTCAAGCAGTAACTCCGAGTAACTAATAGGAGAGCGATAGTGAGTTCCCAAAAGGAAATAAATCAGAGCCAGTGGATGATAAAGTTCGAGTACCTGAACCCGACTACTAAAGTTAGAAGGAAGACAAATGAGTGGTTGGATACGTAACCTGTCTGATCATAGCAATAATTTGCGGTATGTGATCAGAGACACGAGGCTCCACGGAAGGAGGAAGGCAATTCAGATACGCCGTGTCCTGATGAAATTCCTCACAAAATCATCTGCTCAAACTAATCGGATCTTCACCTCACTCATTCGCTCGGGCAATAATCTACAGAATTCGAAAATGGGGACTCAGCTATCCTCTCATAAAATCCGTAACAAGTAGACGATACTTATAAGTAACAGTCTTAACCTTCTCATGACAACTTACAAACAAAACACATCCATTAGTAAATCATACAAAAAGACTTCAAGACTAATCTACAGATGTTCCAAATCAATTTGTAAGATATAAGTATGTTTATCAAACTCACCTTGTCATCAACATCAGTGAAATTGCGGACATAGTTAACCTCATATCCCAAATGCTTAAGGTATCTGCCTAATTTCAAAATAAACGTCAGAGCTTCACATCTTTACAGAACAACATATTTAGTTATTTACAAAACAAATAGTATGTTCCAAACAATAATCCCTTTACAACCAGTCTACCACAAACATCAACAGCTAATAGTTATGAGAGAGAGAGGGATTCTGCAGATACTGCCTACTATCAAAACAAAGGGCAGAGCTTTCCCCTCTTTACATAATACTATATGTTCACAAAAGACAATCCCTTTACTACAATAAACAACAAGAACTCATATGACTCTATATCACTAGTTACATGATAGCAACTTATAGGGGACCATTTTAAAAATAAAATTATTATTCTAAAAAAAATAAAGTAAATATAAAATTCAATATTTCTGAAAAAATGGGTTTCTCACAAAAAAGATCACTTCTATTCCTCTTTCATCTTCTTCCTTTTTCCTACGCCGAAAAATGGAAGAACCCTGGTTATTGTAATGACTCAAGTTCATCACGTATGGAGTGTTCGAAGTTAGAGTAGATGTATAATTACAAGAAGCTTTTGAAGTCGGAGGTTGAGAAGATAATGGAAAATTGAAGAAATGGGGCCACGTCGTAAGCATGTCGTCGAACACACAATTGGAAACCGAAGCGAAATCCAAATTTGTGCAGAAGCTCAAAGGAAAAAGAGGTGAAAGGGTCAATCCTCGCCGCTTTTGGATGGGAACGGATTTAGCTTCACAACTCGAACGACGGTTTCGTTGTATGATTACACATCGGATCTACCGGATGAGTCTTTGGCCTTAATTTTCCACTCAGTCTCCGCAGCCGCCGATCGGAACCGCTCCTCCCTGGTCTGCCGCCGTTCCGCGGCTGTTTTCTTGACGCCGTCACTAAATTGACCTTGAAATGCGACCGCCGATCCATCAGCTTCGGCGACGAGGCTTTGATTTCGATCTCGCTCAGCTGCCGGAGCCTCACCAGAGTGAAGCTCCTGACCTTCCTCGAGCTCACCTACGGCGGGGTGGCCGCTCTGGCGGAGAACTACCGGAATCTACGGGAGTTCTCGTGCGGATGCAGCTTTGGGGTTAGAGGCGTGAACGCATTGCTCGAGCGCTGCAAATTTCTCGAGGAATTGTCGATGAAGCGCCTGCGCGCCATCACAAACGGAACCACCGCCGAGCAGATCCGGCCGGGGAAAGCGGCGCGGCGTTGCGGATGATAAGCTTGAAGGATCTCTACAACGCTCAGAGCTCTTCGTATAGTTGATCGCGGCTGCAAAGAATCTGAAGATTTTGACGATTGGGGAGAATTGCTCGGTGGGATTGCCGGTGTAGTCTCGCGGCTCGTGGAGGTTCATCTCGAGAGGATTCAAATCGGTGATTTAAGGCTTTCCGCCATTTCAAACTCTACAGGACAATTAGTCTTATATTTAATTTATTTTAGAGTAATAATTTTAATTTTCAAATAATAAAAAAATCTAATTTAAATGAGTCAAAAAGACGTTGACTTTTTTCGACCGCTCCTTCCATTTTGGACCGAGTCCAGCCAAGTTTAAATATGTGGGATGCAATAATTAACATAATGTACAAGACCAAAATCCTATAGCAGTCACATGTTTAGGACCACATTTGGCATTTACCCTATTTCTGACATAAGATAAAAAAGTATTTAAATCCACCTATGATTAGTAGGAGTTTCGCCAAATCAAATAAATTTCTGATTAGATAGGTAGGAATCAAATTATGTTTTCTTAAGTAGCAAAGGATACAAAAATTACCACTCTTTCCGTCTCATTTAAGATATCCATATTATTCAATAGCACAAGATTTTTTAAAAGGAGTTGCTAGGTAGAATGAGTAGAAAGAAAAAGATAATTAAATATTTTAATAAAAAAAGGATTTTTTTTTAAATATAGAAAATATTTTATTTTAATAAAAGAAAATAATTTATTTTTAAATATAGAAAGTGAACATTTTATTTGAGATAAACTAAAAAAATAAATATAATGCAGTGAGTACCAAAAAACTAATCACCTTTTTATGACCCCGATGGCTTCATGCAAACGTTAGTAATTATAATAAACTAAATTAGATTAAAATACTAGGTTCCCACACATTCACTAACTTCAACTTTATTTTTCCTTTTATGATTTAACTTTCACATTAAAAGTAGGGAAATATTTGAACATTATGCTGAATACATGAAGAAAAGGGTCCAATCAAACTTCTCACTTGAATTAAGTGGAGTAATTGATGTAACGTTCAATTCTTAGTAATATCTTAGTTTAGGTTAAGAAAATGTTTTTTATTTTTTTATTTTGTCTCCTTTACGTAAGAAAATAAGTACTTGAAATTTGTATACAAACAGCTACTATCCACCCCCAATTCCAGCTCTCTTCTCCTTCCTCCCTCTCTCCCAAAACCCAGAGGAGCGAAAATTAAAATTCTGTTTTCTACCAAAATTAGCAGCTTGCTTGAGTTCGAAAACCAATTTCAATGGTGGATATCAATATGATCGACGAACTCCATCAGGATTTGAAGCACGTGATCTTGGGGTTCGTCGATGAACGCTCGGCGGCGAGTGCGGCGGCGGCGTCACGCCTATGGCGTGAGGACTGGAAGATTCGACCCAATCTGAGCTTTGAGCAAGTGGATTTTGAATCCGAAAAGTTTGGCGAACATGTCGATGGTCTATTTCTCAGGGAAAATCGGGTTTATGGGGCACTTTACACTAAAGATTACGTAAATGTACCCATTTTGTTATCTATTCCAAAAATGGGAAAAACGCCAACCACATTGGCGTTTCTATTAGTAAAAACGCCAACCTCATTGGCGTTTATCTTCGCGTCGTATTGGAGGTGTATTTTCGCCAAATACAGCGGCGGGAAAAAACGCCAATGAAGTTGGCGTGTTTTAAGGTAAAACGCCAATGTAGTTGGCGTGTTTAATTAATAAAAACGCCACTGAGGTTGGCGTGTTATGCTTAAAAACGCCAATTTGAGCGGCGTGTTTCTGTTGAACCATATCCTTATCAGATCTCCCCCAACATCGCGACCCTAAACACTTTCCCTCCCCAAACGCGAAAACCCTTCCCAAACGCATAAAAACCTTTCGCTCGGGTCGACCCGGTGGTGGATTTAAGCGTGGATATTTTGAATTTGGCTAATTCTTTCAACCATTAGTCCTTCTAATCGGTTAGTATATCAAATTTTAGACTCATTCTTCTAAACATTAGTCTTCCAATATTTGATTGATTGTTGTGATAATATATATTGTAGTGTAATTAATATAATAGTTTGACCAATTATTATGGGTACACTAATATTTTGATGGATTATTATGATAGTATATATTTTAATGGAAATATTTTGACCAATTGTTATGCTATTATATGTTATAGTATATTTTATGGATTGTTATGATAATACATATTGTAGTGTATTTAATAGAATTATTTTGTCAATTTTTTGGCTGACTCTACATAATGATGAATGTAAAAATAATACATATTTATTTGTGTTTTACATTATTGCAGATAGTATGACGTGGTGTGTCAATTTATATTGGGGTGGAAAGATAATTCCCGGAGCAGTTATTTCGTATGATCCTCCTTTTGCTAAAGGATTCATTATGTTGGATGAAACAATTTCGTACGATGACCTTGTGGAAAAAATTTGTGAAAGGATGGGGATAAGCATATATGAAAACAATATTCAAATAATATGGAAACGTACTATATGCTTTGGATCCGGAGTCACGTTTATAGGTGTTCAACTAGAAGAAGTATGCATGCAACTAATGTTTAGTGAGAGTATGGTTATTGGAGGTGTAATTGAATTATATGTTGAGTATTCGGCAATTACTCAACATCATAGTCATCATGTCATAAGTTATGATGCTGGTACGTCAACGAGAGCCCAAGAACCATATTTTGCTGCAACACAAGATTTTGATGTTGGTACGTCTACGAGAGCCGAAGAACCATATTTGGGTACACCAATATTCTACGGTGTTCAATCCACCCAGACACCAAGATTATTGGGCCGTGCCTGAATGGACTTTGCAATGTTCACGAGCTCAGTTAATGCCTAAAAGTCGCGGTCGATACCGTACTACTAGGATTCCTAATCAGATGGATGTCCGTGAAGCTGACCAGCCACGAGCCCGACGCCGATGTAAACATTGCCGTCAACCAGGTCACGACAGGCGCAACTGCCCGAATGCTCATTCAAGGATGGATACTGAGTTGGTAGATGATGCCGCTGACGATTTTTTGCATCCACCTCCACCAAGGATGGATACTCAGTTGATAGATGATGCCGCTGACGATTCTTTGCCTCCACCTCCACCAAGATATGCAGTTCGAGGTCGTCATTCTGCCAGTCACACTGATGATGTCGATCACGATTTTATGCCTCCACCTCCACCAAGATCTGCAGTTCGAGGTCGTCACTCTGTCAGCCACACTGGTGGTACAGGCGAACACATCGGTCTCAGTGATGTCCCACATTCTCCACCTCGGTCTTCTGTGCGAGACGAATATTTTGGGGTTGATTTAGAGAATGTCGTTGTGCGAGAGACTCCTCCGTCTAGACTCTCAACCGCCAGAATCGGGAAGGGGATCCGTAGCTTTTTTACGCGGAAAAGGCGAGACAATTGAACGTATGCATTGTGTAATATTGGATTTCTGTATTTAGCAAGATTTGGACTAATGTATAGGGTAATATTTGTATGTACTTATATATTGAATAATGATGAAATGATTAAAAACTCTTAATTGTGGGAGCGTTTTTTTATAGGACACGCCGATGTGAGTGGCGTGTTTAAAGAGACGCCTACTTAATTGGCGTCTTTTCACTTTAAAACGCCAACGTGAATGGCGTGTTATTGCTGAAACACGCCAACGGGACTGGCGTGTTTGTTCAGAATGTCCGCTTTCGGCGTAGAAAAAACGAGCAAAGAAAAAACTAACTTAAAAACGCCAATGGCGTTGGCGTTTTTAAATAACACGCCAACGGGAATGGCGTCTTATTAAAAACGCCAACGGGAATGGCGTGTTTGTTCAGAATGTCCGCATTCGTCGTAGAAAAAACGGGCAAAATATAAACTAACTTAAAAACGCCAATAGCGTTGTCGTTTTTAAATAACACGCCAACGGGAATGGCGTCTTATTAAAAACGCCAACGGGAATGGCGTGTTTGTTCAGAATGTCCGCATTCGTTGTAGAAAAAATGGGCAAAATATAAACTAACTTAAAAACGCCAATAGCATTGGCGTTTTTCACAAAGACTTACATTCACAAAAACGCCAATATCTCTTTATTTGCCTGTTTTCATTTTCATTTCTACTAGGAAATAATAATTCAGACATCCAAATACTTAATCATAAAGACTTAAAATCAATGAGTTCAAATCAAATGAAAAAACATCAATATCAAATTACAGTAATATCAAGAGTTCAAATTAGTTCAATCGTCACGACGTTTCCGCATAAACAGACGCCGTATCCCCTTCCCAATAGTAGATGTAGATCTAGGGATCCTTGAGGGAGGAGTATCTTGAACAACAGCGTTCTCAAGATCCTCCTGCACAGACGACCGCGGTGGAGAAGCGGGGACATCACTGAGGCCAATATCTTCTCCGGTACCACCGGTATGGCTAATAGAATGACGGCCTCGAAGTGCAGAGCTCGGTGGAGGTGGGTCCTCAAAATCGTCATCGGAGTCGTGTACGAACTGAGATGACGACTCTCCGCGGACGGTTTTCTGCTTGGTTCGTCGTTTTGCCTTTTGCCTTATGGGTACGTCCACGTCCATTGCAGAGCGCTGCGAAGGAGGGTAGTCCATCAGCTGAGGCTCCCCGGATATCTGCAGTCCTTCTTCAACCATCCTCGAAATGGTTTCCATATCCGGACAGAAATGTCCTGTCGCAGCTCGGCCACTTAGAAAGTGACGTATTTTGTGAAGCGTCTCCACCTACAATTTTTCAAAGTTAAATACATATCATAATATGAATTTGAATAAGTAATCAGGGTTTAGTTAAGTATAAATAATGTACCGTAAAGTTATGAGAAGATGCGGTTTCGTGGAATCCCTCTTCAGCATGCACGCCGGGTTTGGTTAAATACACCACAGTGATCTGGCGAAACCAATTCATATATTCTTCCGTTGCAACAGGCTCAGTACTGTCCTCCAGATCAGTCCATATCGTAAAGTGTCTGTTGTCCCACTCCTGTATATAATTGGCGTGCCATTGAACCCAATTCCGACCAGCTTTTCCACGGCGATCCTGTTTCAAAAAATCAGAACCGTGGAACCGGGGGAGATCCGGGATATACGGTTGGACAATCCCGAATTGGCGCAACACTCGGTGTGGCAGGTGTGGCTCAGCCAGATTCCAACAAATAAGCGTTGTGATCGACATCCATATAGGACGACCGGCATCACAACTTTCCGGCAACTCCCGGTGGAGATAAGGCCTCCAAATAAACTACATGTGATACAAATTTTTCAAAATAATTTCCATAAAAACAAAAAACAAAAAACCAAAAACATTTTATAAATATATGAAGTACCTGATTAGGATGCATCATGGAGAACTGATCTCGGAAATTTTCAACACAATGTCCGGGTGCTTTTACATATGACGCCGGGCCATTCCATCTAAAAAATTTAAATTATGAGCGAAGAACACGAAAATTGATGAACATTAAGTTTAAAAACGCAATTAATGAACAACTTACGCGCTTGCACATGGTAGATAGTCTGTATGCACGGGATCTAGCATCCTCGGTCTAATATTTGGGATTCTCTCCCAAGCCCAAAGTTGTAATAGAGTTAAGGCTCCCCCTACATCCGTCCTCTTACCAACGGCCGCTTCACACAAATTGTGGTACAAGCAAGCAAGCGTCGCCCCACCCCAGCTATATGTAGAACACCGTTCTATATCCATGAAAAAGTGTAGGTAGAAGAACGGAATTTTATTTCCGGTGGCGTTGGGGATCATCAGACCACCAAGTAATAGCAGACAATAGATACGAGCCCGCTGAGCATATATGTAGTGTTCGTGGTCATTAGACAGCTCAATCCTCAATTGGCGCGATAAGCTCGTCTGCTTAAAAGCCATTTCCTTCAACTCGGATGCTTCCGGTATGAATCCTAGAAAATCCATACACCTGTCCGTCCAATATCCCGCGTCCGTCGGGGGGATGTAAGTTGTCAGAGCCTCTCCATCAACTTTCAGGCCCCATAAGACCTCCACGTCTTCCAGTGTCACAGTCGCTTCACCGACTGGAAAGTGAAACGTGTGAGTCTCTGGCCTCCAACGTTCAATCAGAGCTGTGATAAGATGGTGGTCAATTTCTTTTGGTTTACCACACCTTAACATACCCCCAAACCCCATCTGGTCCACTATTGTCAAGACATGTTGCTGGATGGGAACATCCCAAATTTTTCCTTCAAATCGTCGGCAGCGTACATCTTCGGATGGAACTCCTGCCCATATGTTGTTAGAGACGTGTTGTCTCTGAAAATATAATACAGATGGATCCGCAGGACCACATGCAAGCCGACGACGAGAGGTTGAAGATGATGCCATAATTTACCTACATAATTCAAATTCAACAATAACCAACCATAACATTTAATCCAATTTCATAAACCAAATTCAACAATAACCAACCATAAACCATTTCAATAATTAGATACAATTTAATCCAATATCACAAAATTGAACACCAACATCAAATAAGCAAGTTACACAACATTGCACATTCAAAATCATAAACCATTCACCTACACAAAATTAACAATTTCAATTAACAATTCGCCCAACCTACCAATTTCAATTTTGCCTAACCTAACATTTTCAATTTGTCCAATTTCAATTTGACAAACCTAACAATATAAACAAATTTAACAATCTAAACTAATCAACCAAAACCCACATAAATCAAAACAATTTGCCCAATTTTTTAGCTATAAAAACCCTAGGGTTTAGGCTTATAATCAAATTTATACACAAATTAACTTAAACCCAACACAATCCAACATAATAATCAACAATAATATCATTCTACCAATCCAAAATGCATAATATTTCTACTCAATTCACAACCCATTACAAACCCTAGCTATCCACCAATTACTATAATTGTGTAAAAGGTAAGCATACTAACCGAATAAAATAGATGAATTTGGGGGAGAATAGCACCGATTGATGAATGTAGGCCGAAATCACGGAGAGAAGGCGCGCAGCTGAAGAAATCGCGAAGGTTGTGTGTTGTGAGGTTTTCGCGATTTGGGGGAGGAACGCCTGGTATATCAGTCTGATTAAACACGCCACTCAGAATGGCGTTTTTCATAAGTAAATACGCCACTCCGGTTGGCGTCTTTTACAAAACGTCAATATGTTCGGCGTTTCAACAAAGAAAACACGCCATTTACAAATGCGTTTTTTTATTTATACACGCCAACCAAGTTGGCGTGTTTAATCGTAATTACAATCCGAGAGCATACACCCAAAATACGGCACAAGTATAAAACGCCATCATCGTTGGCGTATTTACCTTAAAACACGCCAATGACGTTGGCGTATTTACTAATAAAAACGCCAATGTGGTTGGCGTTTTTCCCATTTGTGGAATAGATAACAAAATGGGTACATTTACGTAATATTTAGTGTAAACTCCCCCATAAACCCGATTTTCCCCTATTTCTCAGGTATTCCACTGAAAATACTCGATTGGCTTCTTTACGCCTCTTTTGCGGTGATGGTCCCGCTGAAGCCGATAACTATGTTCCTGATCATTTGCTGTCTCAGTGGTTGATTGAGTCTGCTGTAGACCTAGGAGTAAGCGAACTTACCATAAAAATAGGTTTACTTGATTATGGAATTGTCGGCCTTCAAAATATCAGGTTAGATCTACCAAAATGTGTTCTAGAGTCGAATGCTATCAAGTCTCTCGTGTTCAGCAAAGGGGTTGTAACTTTCGGACCTGCACAACCATTAGGTTGTCTAAGTCTTACCTCTCAACACTTGTCTGATGTAGTTTTGTTGGGAGAGGTATTTGGGGATCTAATTAGGATGTGTCCAAATCTTGAGAAATTAAGCCTGGACATGGTTATATGTTCTGATAAAGAGAAAAATCCGCCGCGGACATTGGATTCTCTTGATTTTGGTCACGGCTCCAGACGATTGGGTATATAATCTGAAAATTCAAGAGTTGCGTCTAGTAGGCTTGAACATAGATGCACATATCTACAAACATTGTACGTGGTCCAAGTTTAACCATCCCAAGAAGCTAGATGTTCGAGACATAAACTCGGAATATAAATGGATGGGCGTTAAAATCGATAGTCCGTCATTGGAGAGAATAGCACTGAGGCTATTTAACAGCAAAGCTGAAATCTCTTTTGATGTGCCGAATACCCAAGTGTTCTATGTGGTAGGATGGCATTTAGTCAACATCACTGGTTTTAAAGGAGGAGAAAAACTGGTAAGCCAATGTATAAAAACTGGATGTAAAAATCTCACAGCAAAATGGTTGGAAAAGTTGAGGACAGTCATTGGAAAGCTAGGCACATCTCCAATAGTTTCTATATATCTAGAAAATGATGGGATTGTAGATATCGATCAAGATATGGATATCTCACAGCGTTACAAAATAATGACATTGGAAACAACTAGCAAAGATATAGATATTAAGCGTATATGGAAGAGAATCTTCAGAATTGGAGATTTTAAATGCCTGAATTGCACACCGGATGCATTCCTATCCCAATAAGCAGGTACTAAATTTTTAAACACTTTTCTCAAATTGCAGGTCTCCCATGGACTGGTCTGAATTTTTTGAAATAGAATCTCCATTGCTTAGAGGAACATTGAATAGGACATACATAATATGCTCTCTGCAGCTCAGCGTTCAAACTTTTTTCTAGTTCTTGATAATGTCAACTAGTCTTCTCTGCAGTTCCCTGAAATGGTACAACATGAACTAGTCTTAAAAAATGTATGATCCTTGTCTTTTTGTATCATGGTTATCTGCAATAAAAGGAAACATGCACACCTTTTTTCTTTTATTGTCTTGTAAAATAGAATGAACTTGTCTTGTAAGTGTGCATGTTTCCTTTTATTGCAGATAACCATGATACATAAAGACAATGATCATACCTTTTTAAAGACTAGTTCATGTTGTACCATTTCAGGGAACTGCAGAGAAGACAAGTTGACATTATCAAGAACTAGAAAAAGGTTTGAACGCTGAGCTGCAGAGAGCATATTATGTATGTCCTATTCAATGTTCCTCTAAGCAATGGAGATTCTATTTCAAAAAATTCAGACCAGTCCATGGGAGACCTGCAATTTGAGAAAAGTGTTTAAAAATTTAGTATCTGCTTATTGCGATAGGAATGCATCCAGTGTTCAATTCAGGCATTTAAAATCTCCAATTCTGAAGATTCTCTTCCATATACGCTTAATATCTATATCTTTGCTAGTTGTTTCCAATGTCATTATTTTGTAACGCTGTGAGATATCCATATCTTGATCGATATCTACAATCCCATCATTTTCTAGATATATAGAAACTATTGGAGATGTGCCTAGCTTTCCAATGACTGTCCTCAACTTTTCCAACCATTTTGCTGTGAGATTTTTACATCCAGTTTTTATACATTGGCTTACCAGTTTTTCTCCTCCTTTAAAACCAGTGATGTTGACTAAATGCCACTACCACATAGAACACTTGGATATTCGGCACATCAAAAGAGATTTCAGCTTTGCTGTTAAATAGCCTCAGTGCTATTCTCTCCAATGACGGACTATCGATTTTAACGCCCATCCAATTATATTCCGAGTTTATGTCTCGAACATCTAACTTCTTGAGATGGTTAAACTTGGACCACATACAATGTTTGTAGATATGTGCACCTATGTTCTAGCCTACTAGTCGCAACTCTTGAATTTTCAGATTATATACCCAATCGTCTGGAACCGTGACCAAAATCAAGAGAATCCAATGTCCGCGGCGGATTTTTCTCTTTATCAGAACATATAGCCATGTCCAGGCTTAATTTCTCAAGATTTGGACACTTCCTAATTAGATCCCCAAATACCTCTCCCAACAAAACTACATCAGACAAGTGTAGAGAGGTAAGACTTAGACAACCTATTGGTTGTGCATGTCCGAAAGTTACAACCAGTGACGGAACCAGGAATTTGAATAAGCCGGTGCTAAACTTTAAATAATACTACTCCTTTTGTTTCATTAAAAATAAAACGTTTTCATTTTCAGATTGTCCCACTAAAAATGAAACGTTTCATAAAAAGAAAATAACATTATCTCTATTTTTTTCATCTCTTACTTTATTCTCTCTCTTTTTTTGTTTGACCATTTCGAACACACTTGCGGTGGAATCGGATTAATCCTGCTTGACCGGGCTTGCAGATTAAGGCCGAAAGTCTTCCAGCGGGTGGTGAACTCACAAAACAACATTACATAAAATCATGTGCCGAAGTGTATACTTTCTTACTTTAGTCTCTCTTTATTAACTCACAAAATAACACAATATAAAATCTTATATCGAAAAACAAGCGTTTTATATATAATGGGACGAAAAGAGTAATAAATAATAATGATAATAATAAATAAATAAATAAATAAATAAATAAAAGTTGAATAAATATATTATCAAATTCATGGACATCACAGAACATAAATTACAACACAAATATATAACTAATTATTTTCAAAATGCATAAAAACAAATTATAATTCATATATTAATTTCATAATTACTAAAATTGGAGTATTTCTGAATCGGATCGCTAAATAAAGTTAAGAGCATCAACTTAAAAAAACTTTTCTTCAAATTAATTGAAAAATTAGTCATTACTTTAATTAGATTTGACTAGAAGATAAGTTTATATAACTAAAAAGACGGAAGTATATAAAGGGTATTATAGCCCAAAACTAAACAGTAGCCCAACAATTAAATAAATAGCCCAAAACTATTACGCCCAAGTCTTCTCTTCTCCTTCATTTTTCAATTTTCAGATTCAGAGTATAGGTGGCGCTCAAGTCTGAAGACTAAACGACTGGCCCTCTCTGGGGCGGAGACTGGTCGGAGGAAAGACGTGTAAGGGGTAATCAGCATTTGGTGTCGGCTAAGCCCCCGCCCCAGCGGGGGCTTGGCACTATGTAGTTCCGTCTCTGGTTACAACCCCTTTGCTGAACATGAGAGACTTGATAACATATTTATGGTGATAACCTAATAACCTATCATTTTATGGGTCAAATATATCATTTTTACTAAAAATGATATTTATACACAATAAAATGATAATTTTTCAGGATGCATAAAATGATACTTTTAATCCATAAAATGATATATTTCGTCCAGAGAATGATATGTTATTAGTTTATCACCATAAATATGGGTTATCATATGATCACATCCCCCTTTATATATATATATATATACCTATATATAGGTCATCTTCTAATGCTTATAACACCATAATCCAAAACTAAGATCAAATCTACACCCTTGGATTTTGAAATGAGTGGATGAGATTAAAACTCACAAATTTCAATAAATAGTAGGAGTAGATAAAATATCAACAAAATGGTAATATCATCATTATGTTATCATATGATAATTTTCATGGGTGTTTTTTATATCAACATAGTGTATTACAAATATCAACAATATGAATTGAGAATATCAACACAAGGACAAGAAAATATCAACACATTTTTATTGATATTTTACCTACACTATATTGAATTTTTTTTGCATTTATTGATAAAATCTGCTTATCAACATGTACGAAATTTGAAATATAATTTATCAAATTTCATCACCCGAACATCGTCGGAAAATATACAGTTGAGATCTCGTTGGAATCCTTATAAAACTATCTTTAATTTGATATATTTTTTGCGAAAAAATAATTCAAATCAAGATAGTTACGTTAATTTAAAGTTTTTAGATGGTTTTTATGAGAGAAAATTGACATTAATACCCTTTACGTTTATTTAATAATTTTTTAAATTTAAAATCTAATCTATGTGGCATTATTTCAACCACTAGATCTTCTAATTTAATGGCTAAGATTTAGTCTTAATTTGTGATTACTAATTAGTTAGCAATTGATCCAGCATATATATATAAAATAAAATAAAATTTAATTGATAATTATTGCATAAATAATGCCATTGTAATTAATTTAAATATATATAGTATACAATTTTGAAATCTTACTGGCAGTATCAAATAAAAGTTTAATTCATAGTGCATGCTATATTATAGAATTAAAATAATTAATTTTTGCATTAAATATATATTGCATACAATTCCTACAACCAAGCGCTTAAAACTTTTGATGTTACAATGGAAAAGACTGAATCTATGTATACTCATGTAAAAAATATCATAATAATATAAAATAAAAAATAGTAGTGATTGATAATTAATGCAATTGAACTTCTAAACTCGTTTATTCATTGAAACGCATTATAACAACGAAAAGGTACGACGAGACAAATTTTATAGGACGGATGGAATATAATTTAAGTTATATCTTTCCAAAACAACACAAAGATATATTAGTCCATATATAAATTATATTTATGATAAAATGACACAAAGAGATTATGGTATAGAGATATTATGTCTCTAAATTACTATCGCTACCTTTTATCCTCTTTCCTTCATTTGCTCCCACGAAAGATTAAATCCAGATGGAACTTGCGTAACTTATAGTTGGTAATATAATTCTTTGGGCTCCAAATTAAAATAGTTGGGCTTCACCTACTTAATCAATTTAACTTTGGGCGGATGAATTTATTTTTCTGGACTAGTTAATTAATTGGACTAACGGTAAATTAATTTGGGAGACTTAGTTAATTAATTACCGGGATAATACGAAGGGTGAATATTTTATCCCAAGTCCGAAATAATTTAATTCAAGGAGAAACAAATTGCGAAAGTTTAATTATGCGCTCAAGTAAATCTTGGGATTTAATTCTACATCGCGGAGGAAAAACACAAGGAGTTAAATGAGGAGACGTGAGCGCGCGTCGCAAGCAACGCCATTGGCGGTCGCCGAATAATTGAAAATATACGAAAATTGAGAAATGAGATAAAAGACTTTAATTAGGGCGCATGCATTCTAATTAGTAGTTTTCTCGCGCTAATTGTTGTGTTATTACTTTATTTCTCTAAAGGGAATTTTTTCCGTGAGACTCTAAGTTGGGAATGAGGAAATACCAAGTTGACTAAGCAAAAGCAAAAGGTAAAACATCCGATGTCATTTTCCAAATAGAGGGGTTAGGTATATAAATATATTGCAAACCACTATATAGAAAGACAATTAGACAAGTCATACTAGTATTAGACAAGCAATATACAATTGGCTCTTTGACAAAATGTTTAACGATGGAATTTATTCCGATTTTTAATGATTAATTTATTCCAGTACAATTGTCGCTACTCGCTAATACTCCCTCCGTCTCATTAAATATGCAACATTTGGGAATCGGCACGGGTTTTTATTTAGTGTTGTTTTGTGAGTTAATGAAGAGAGAGTAAAGTAAGAGAGATGAAAAAGTAGAGATAGAAATATTTTCATTTTAGGAAACGTTTCATTTTTAATGGGACAAACTAAAAAGGAAAACGTTTCATTTCTAATGGGACAGAGGGAGTATGAAATTCCACAACAATGGTTGAAATAAAAAATCAATGAATCGTGAAGAATGAGATAGAATTGATGAAACACTAAAGATTGTGAAATATTGAATCAAAAATTTTGAGGCGTTTGTAGTTGAACGGTTAGGATAATTGCCTTCCAAGCAAGAGAATTCGGGATCGATTCCTTCCGTCCCTAGCTTCTGGATATATTTTAACCAATTTTCTTTTGGAGTCGGGTGCGGGATACCCGACTCACTGCGGGACGGGTATCAGGACTGCCGTTTCGGCCGAAAACGGGTGCGGGTACCCGTTTTGACACCCGTAGGTTGAAAAGTATATTTGTCTTTTTATTATTTTAATAGTATTTTTAATTATTTATAATATTATAAATATTTATTTTAATTAGTTTATATTCTTAATTGTAAATATATTTATATTTTTTGCTATGTATTTTTATTTTAATCTAATATATGTTTATTATTTGAAAATATTTTGTCCCGTGCATAGCACAAGTGATAATACTAGTTGGTAAAGTATGAAAGATAAATATATAAATTTGGCAAAATAGGAGAAAGAAATAGAAAATCTATCATTATATAAAGTGACAATTTTGTGAAACTTTTCAGAAATACCAATGTTCAGCGATCTGCATATATAAACTCTTTCTTGTAAAGATTACTGCAGAAAAGCCTCAAAACCTCAATGGCATCAGATATTCCTGGGATTGAAGACAAATCTCCACCAATCACTTTTAGTGTAAAATCAAGATTCCTCTGCACCTAAAACTCCATGTTTTAGAAAAACCTTAAAAACAAGTAATGCAACAATTATGTAGGATTCAGATTGACCTTCTCTCTCAAGGAAAAACAAACAGCTCCAAAACATGGGAACTCATCAGCCTAAAAACACCAGTGAATCCAATGTTCTTGACCTGCATCCCACAAAAATGGAGTTCACACACACACATTGCTATATGGTGAGGGAGATGGAGAGTGTGCCTGTATTGGCAGTGCCATCCCACTGCATGTCCATTTCCATAACTATCTCATTAGGGTCACTGTCCAATATGGCAACTCCTATTCCACATTAAAAATGCAGTTAATTAACAATCAAACAACATTCTTAATCATGACAAATTTAAAACAACCTGTGAATTGTGGTGCTACAGTTCCAAGAGTCAATGTTGAGAACTTGAAAGAAGCCAAGATTGCTGGCCTATATTGCTCAAAAATTGGCTCTACTGAGTCCCTTATCACCTGTGATGCCGCCTGCGCACCACATACGTCGTGACAAACTCGTGACTGAAAAAACGAGAAAAGGATACGTAGTAAACCTGATCAACATAAGGCCATATTTTATCTAGGTGTTGGTTAAGCCAGTTTAGCTGCAAAATGAGATCAATCACATAAGATCACATGACACTGCTATATCAAAACAGAATCAAAATTCATGTAATAACTAACTGAACTTCTGCCTCTGTGAAAAGACAATCCAAGAAGGGTAGAATTTGTCGGGCAAAAGCTTCCTTGAATCTTGCACAGTTATTCAAGCCAATGCTGCTATTGCTGCTGCCTGTTTAATTTCATACAATTAGGCAAAGTAAAATTTAATTGTTTTTTTATTCTAGAAATTAACTCATGCAAAAAAAAAAAAACCAAATCAATTCGCTTTTTGGATCTGATAGTTTGGTATTTGGCGAATCCCACAATCAATCCGAAGGCAACAGCGAAACCCAGAATGTAACCTAGGAAAAATCCCATCTTGGGAAGAATTAAAGATTTGTTTTTTATTTTTCTTTGATTTTTTCTTGTGATTGAGTTCGGAGGTGGTGGAAAACGCAATTCAAGAGTGTTTATTCAATGTATACCAGAAAATTTGTTTCACATTTAACTTGGGATTGAATCCCACAAAAAAAATTGGATGAATAATTCTTGATTTCCAAAGCAATCAAGAATGGAAACGGTATTACCTGTCGATTGATGACGTGTCTGTCTTGATTGCTTGCCACGTGCCTAGTGTGATTAAGGGACATGGCACGAACTAGCCTTTGTAGTACTTATTAGTACAGTTGATTGAGTATTTGAAGTTGTAAGTTAAATAAGCTTGTTTAGATACTACTAATATATTTGCTTATGATATAATTTTTTTTAAAAATATTGTGTTATGTACAAATTTAATTAACAATGGCTCGACAAGAAGACATTTAATACTCTACTAAATGAGAGGTCTTGGATTCAACAAATGCTTATGTATTAGCAAACACGGTGGGTTTTTTCTATTATCGAAGTTGTTTAAATTATTAAAAATTATTTTCACCTTTTATTAAGTTGATGTTATTGCAAATCAAATTATTAGAAATGATGGATTACGAATGACTAAAATTAAAATCATAAAGAATAAAAGAACAAATAAATTGAATGCAGGAGATGGATTTAAGAGAAGAATAAAATGTTAACAGTAAACCAAATTATGTCCTTGCCATCCATCATTGCGTCTACATATGGATATTTGTTTTCGTAATAGTCCCAATTAAGTATACCTTGTATGGTGATCTAAATCTATTTTTGAAAAAACATGGTCTAACAACAATAATTATTCAATTACATATATGGTGACTACTAGGCTACTAGCCATGATACAAACTATACAATCAATTAAACTTTATAGTACCAATGAATTGTTTTTTCTTGAATTAAGGAGTGCCTATGTGTACTATAGTTTTTCTGAACCTAAGGAATGTTTGTTACATATGCCTAGATTGAGAAATTATTCTTTTCCCAGTTGAATTCATTATAATTATAACTCAAACATTATGAAGAAAAAAACAATGGTCGTCAACATATGGCAGTATTCAATAAATGAAATTGTGTATAACTAAAGAACTTGATATATAGATCCTATGTATATAACCAATAGTAGCATTTAAAATTTAAAATTTCATAAGTACATTTTAGGACACCAATTTTATATTTACAAAAACATGGACTAGATGATGCATGTATCTATGAACTGATTAATTAAATTGTTGGGGAATATTAATAGTACTGAATTCCATAAAAGTCAATTTATTTTCTCTTATACACTTATTATACCAAAAATGAACGCTGAACTTAACTCCTGTCTCACGTTCGATTTTAATAAATTTAAGCTGTCACCACAATAAAAATAAACGGATAAATGTTGAATTAATTTGGATAAATTTTGTCAATTTAATGGAAGAAATTAAGCCCGTGATTAATGTTCGTGGGCGTGGGGTGTGGGATAACATTATTAGAAATGGAGATAAAATTAAAGAATTAATATGTATCTGACGTGAATAAAAAAATTCGACTTGAATTTGTTAATTGATTGATAAGATTATCAGTAAGATAAAAAATGTAAAGAGTGAAATGATCTTAATCAATAATTGTTTTTCATTCACTCTATGTAATTATGCGGGTATAGAATTTATTAGTTGGAGGATATATATCTTACGAATTTAGTTGTGTTTTATAATCTTTTAATACATGGAACTTACACATATCAAACATGACCTTGTTGTAAGTTTAGATTAATTAGATTCCAAATTGGTCACCCAAAAAAAACCACTACATTTGATTTCAATTAATTAGTTATGAGTAGCTAATTACATTTACTAAGTGTAATAAACTAGCTAATTAATTACTCCTATATAAATCCGTATTGTTAAACTCATTCCCACCTTCACACTTCAAAGCTCATCTCGCGCCATCTCTCTCTCTCTCTCTCTCTCTCTCTCTCTCTCTATCTCTCTCTCTATATATATATATAACCGTCTCTTCCACAACTTCACACACTCATCACGATTGCGAGCACAGATTTATATACATATATACATCATACATACAAACTCTCTCTCTCTCTCTCTCTCTCTCTCTCACACACACACACACACACATATATACATATTTACGTATAACTGCGTATCGAAGGAGAAATGATGGCGAGGAGAATTACTGTTTCGATCGTCGTAGTTTCGGCGGTCATCGTCGCCGTGATTTACATCTCCGGATTATTCTCCGGCGAAGATGACGGATTGCGGAGGTCGTTCTCAGATCCAGAAGCAGAGCTCAAAAAACTTCCGGTAGTTCAGTTGGTCGGAGCTACGCGTAAGCGCGGCGATGAGCCGAGAGCTGTGATTTCTGCTGAAATTGCATCCAGATTCAAGCCGATTTCCAGAGTAAGCGGATTTTCGTCGATGATTTTTGCAAATATGAACATTAGGCATGGATAAACATAAATCAGATGGATGGAAACCTAATTAATTGCATGGTTGAACGCGCAATACACATTAATCTGAAGCGCCTCCATTGATGTTCTTAGATTTTTGCGGATTAAGCTGTCATTTACGCTATTGCAGTGCTATTTTTTCTTCCGTAGTCTATGTAGTTTGCGTTGATCATCTCGTGTTTTTTTTTCTTTTATTTTTACTTTGAATAAGATACATGTTTACTGCGTGTGATTAAAATGAAAAACACGAGAAATGAATCTCCTTTAATTTAATTTACGGCTTGTGATTAGATGAAAACACAAGAAACGATTCTGCTTTATGCCGCAATTTAGAGTTGATTTGGTCAACAGTTCTTCAAAATAAGTTGAATTTATAAAAATGTTAAAAATGCAGAAAAGAGCAAGTGATAAATTGGAGGAAGGATTGGCCAGAGCAAGAGCAGCAGTTAGAAGAGTAGCTTCACTCAGAAACAAATCGGTAATCATCGACAGCAATCATAGTATTTCTTCTTCAATCTATCGAAACCCCAACGCATTTCTCCAGTAAGTGATTCTCCTCTGTTTTTAGCACTTCAAATCCGATCAGTATGTGTAAATATTGTTTTTTTACACCAAAATGCTTAATTAATTGAAATAATGGGTACGGCGGAAAAGCACTCGCACGAGTCAATGCGTTCCATTTTCTACCACTAAATAGCTTGGAATTCCACACACTTACTTTTCATGCGCCATTAATCATTTTTACCCACATTAGACGTATACTTACACAAATTAAACTCATTTTTATCAGTACCTACAAAATGTGAAATGAAATACATTAAATCATGAAATTTCATTTTTTTCAATTGTATCATCCGTGTGTGAAACGAAATCTTTTATTTTTTATTTCTAATGAAACTACGTTATTTTGAGTATTATCAAAAGATGTAGAAAAAATTGATTCTTGTTAATTTAATATTATGCTTTTAAATCTTATAGAACTTACAAAAAATTGATCAATCACAATGACTATATAGTACTAGTATAATTTTGCTAGCAAATTTAGTTGTCGTTACAAAATTTAATAGGCGGTGTGATAATAATTTGGAATTGATGAATTTCATTTTTTTTAATTCCACAGAAAATAATGAGGATCATAAATGAGATTTTGTGTGGTGTGGTTTGAGAGAGGGAGAGGCTTCTCTATGAAGCATATATAAGGGCGATTAGCTAGTCGGCATACTCATTGTTACCCCCACAATCAATTCTCTCTAGTTATATTCAATGCTTAGAAAAGACTGAATTTCGTGCTACTATTACTCATTACCTTTCTGCATCAAACATTGCGCATCATGGCTCTGAATCATCTTTACCTTTACTTTGCCAAGATAGTTAAGCATGATTATGACTCAATTACGAGAGCTTCTTTAATTAACTATAATTAGCTAATCAAAGATTAATTAAAGATGAATCATGGTTGCAGGAGTTACAAGGAGATGGAGAGAAGACTGAAGGTGTATGTATACGAAGAGGGAGAGCTTCCAATAGTGCATGATGGCCCATGCAAAGACATCTACACCAGTGAAGGGAGATTCATCCATGAGATGGAGCATGGAAGCCATAGATTCAAGACAAGCAGACCTGAACAAGCTCATCTCTACTTCATGCCATTCAGTGTGACATGGATGGTGAAGTATCTCTACAGCCCCAACACCTACAACCTCACCCCGCTCCTAGAATTCGTCTCCGATTACGTCAAACTCATCTCCACCAAACACCCCTTCTGGAACAGAACTCAAGGAGCTGACCATTTCATGCTCTCTTGCCATGACTGGGTGAGCACTGATCATCGCCACCTAGTTCAAAGTCCTTGATCATACACAATCTGTTGTTTGTTTGTTTGAACATGGTATCTCTATCCTGCAGGGACCTCGCGCATCAGAAGGAAACGCACGCCTCTACAGCACATCCATCCGCGTCCTGTGCAATGCAAACTCATCCGAGGGATTCAACCCTCAGAAAGATGTGAGCCTGCCCGAGATCCGTCTCTATGGTGGATATGTCGACCCAAAGCTGATCTCTCCTCCTCCTCCCACTGCCCAAAGGCCCCACCTTGCATTCTTTGCTGGTGGCCTCCATGGTCCGGTTAGGCCGGTCCTCCTCCACCACTGGAAGGGCAGGGACCCTGACCTCCACATCTATGAGTACCTCCCTAAAAATCTTAACTATTATGACTACATGCTGAAATCAAAGTTCTGCTTATGCCCAAGTGGTTATGAAGTGGCTAGCCCCAGAATAGTCGAGGCCATCTACGCAGAATGCATCCCTGTGATCTTATCAGACCACTATATCCTCCCATTTAGTGATGTTTTGAGGTGGGAGGCTTTTTCACTGCAGGTGAACGTCTCAGAAATAGCGCGGTTGAAGGAGATTTTGATAGGAGTAAGCGAAGACAAGGTTTTGAGGCTCAAGGAAGGGTTGAGAGGTATAAGGAAGCATTTTGTTCTAAACCAGCCTGCTGAGAGATTTGACATGTTTCACATGATTTTGCACTCTGTTTGGCTTAGGCGGTTAAACCTACGCTTTTGATAAGCAAAAATACTACTATAGTCTATATATATACAGTCTAGTTCTTTTGTAGTACAGCTGAGAATGTGTTAAGCTAGCTATCTGTGTATGTACATGATCATTTGATGGCACGGGAGAGGCGTTCGAAAATGTCCCCAATTGAGAAGTTAGGCCGTTGAGTTGGTCTGGGAATGGATTTTTCGTCATCCATTACTGCCAGATCTATTGCTCCCATCTCTCTCTTCATGGACTTGATGAACTCCAAATCCACATGGTTCCCTGAGATATCCCTCACATAGAATGCATTCACTGATTTTTCTCCTTGTGTCGCGATGTCTGCTCTTACCACTGCTAGCCTGTTCTCCCTAAGCACCCGTGTTATGTGCGAGAGCAGTCCCACCCTGCTGTACGCGCACAGCTCCACACGAAGCTTTTAATGACATAGAAAGGTTTGGCATTTGAACAGTTGAAGTTCAAGCCATACCTCACAGACCCTTCGTTCTATCGCGGCCTCTAAGCATTTTATGACTCTGTCTTTCTCACTCTCCGTGTTGAATGCTCGCCCATACGCGTGTCTCACAAAGTACTCCTGCAGGGCGTTTCTTGTCAAGGATTTGAAATGTGTATAATTGAGAAAAGGAAAGGCATGTGTATGTATACTTGGTATGCAAAGCCTCTGCAAGCATCTACTGAGGCATGAAAGATGACATATTGCATATCAATAAGTGTGCAGACAGTGTCAAACATTAGCCTTCTCCTGTCCTTGCATTGGATGGTGACAATTGAGTAGCCCTTCTCAATGCACCTTTCAATGGACACACTCGTCCTCCTGGAGCTCGTTGGGCTGTCAAAGTCGCGCACGGAGAGCATGAGCTGGTGGAGGCGCCGCTCCACTCTGGTGGTGCTGCTCAGCTCCCCCTTGGGGAGCCCGGCCGCGGGCTTCACCTCCTGGTGGCTGGCAGCTCTATCCTCCTCCGTGGCAGTGGTGGCACGGAGGACTGTGGTCAGGTGGTCCTCGATGGCGTGGAGCCTGTGGTCATCGGTGGGGGTGTCCACAGACTGATCTGATATGTAAGCGATGCAAGCCAGGAGCGCGTTGTGGCTCCACGGGTGTGCCTCAACGATGTTGCACCCCATGTCAGCCAGCGCTGCTGAGATCTCGGAGAACAGCCCTGGCCGGTCCTTACCTGTCATCTCTATCGCTGAGCCTCCCCGCGGCTGACTGCCTTCGGGCTAGAGGCTTTCCCCGCACTCACAGCCTGCACGTTCACCACTCAACTCAATCAAACAACACTAATATCAACAAGAAGGCAAACTCATCAAATCAAGAACTACCTGCTGGATGTAGTTGATCAGTCACCTTGAAGCCCAGTTCATTTTTCACATGAAAAACTGCACAAAACAAGATCAAAACACTCTCTCTCACTTCACAAAGAGAGAAGGATGCATACATACATACCATCCAAGAAACAGCCAGCATCACAAGAGATGTAGCCTTTAGATATGGTGAGGTTCAAATCAGTTAGAGCTTGCACCACATCCAACAAGAGGCTTTGCTTGTGTTCACACAGTCAATCTGTCCATTTCCATCCCATCCATAACCAAATTCTTTCTTTCTCTTCATAAAAATTGCAACTGCACTAAACTAACCTTAACAATTGTGCAATCTTCTAAGCTTTCATTGTCCACATTCACTCTCAAACTGTAACCAACAAACACAAATCCACTTCTTTAAACACACACACACACACACACACACACATATACTCCCTCCACCTACTATTTGAAGTCATACTTTGACTCGTTTTGTAATAAATTGGAGTGTAATGATTTAACAGATTGTGAGGTCCACTTATCCAAAATGGAAAAGAGTAAATGAGACCTTGAATCATGGACATCCCGAAATGGTAAAACGGGACATTATTCGTGGACGGAGGAAGTATATAAATATAGTAGTGACAAAATTTGAAGATCGAGAAACTTAATTACGCTGGCCCATGAATCCTCTGTGGAAGGTTGTGAAAATCAGGATCAAAATAAGGGGAGCAAACTCTGTTCATCCTGCAAACTAATTCAATAAAGATTCATAATTTATTTCAAGAATGCAAGTGATATTTGAGTGAGGTAATTTGTACTTGGGATTTTGTGTTTGTGGCTTCAATTTTTTTTTCAATCAAAAGGAGTTAAATCTCCAGTTCTTGATGAGAGGAGAGGTTTGCATGAAGCAAATGAGCATAGCTCAATCCCATATCACCCACAACAACAACCAATTCCCACATAATGAAACTGCAATCAAATCAACTGCAAAGATTGCTGTTTTCTTTTTTCTTTTCTTTCTAGATAAAATGATTTCAGGATATGTTGCATTTGGAATCGATTAATGAGAGGTTTATATTGATGAATTAGTTAGTAAAAAAAACAAACAAACAGCCTTTTTCATTAATTCTTTTCATCCATAGATGTCTCCTTAAATATTGGGAAGTTGGAATACCTAACAATCTGTCTTAATATTATTACGTGGAGTATTATTCGATTCATAGTGATTCATAATACTATCAAAGTTTAACTACTTTGTCAACCTTTGGCAAAAAATGATTAATTCATACATCTAGAAATTAGAACCTGAAGCTAACAAATACGCATAATATTTTGGACTAAAATAGAAATTTTATTTATACAACAAAGAAAAATAAAGAAGCAAATATATAAAGTGATCTAGCCCTACTGCAAATAACAAATTACTTAAATAAATAGAAGATGACAAGTTTTAATATGTAATGTTATCCTATAGGTAGGCATGCACACGGTTCGTGAACCGCCGGTTCCGGTTCATGAACCGGCGGTTCACGGTTCAAATTTTTGTTGAACCTGAACCGGCCCGCCAAGGTTTCCGGCGGTTCCGGTTCAAAAACTGCCGGTTCCGGCCAAAAACCGGCGGTTCGAATTATTTTTTTTTTGCTTTTTTTTTCTTTATTTATCTATGAAATGTGCGTAAATAAAATTCAAAAAATCACGATGAAAATTGTAATTTTATTGAGAGACTACAAGTTACAATTTACAACAATTACAAATCAAGGAGTTTCGTATAGACTTCTTAAACAACAAATTAAAATACAACGAGACAACTAGTCTACCAATTACAAAAAAGACTTGAAGTTCTAAACAATAAATTTATAAGTACATATATATACTCTTGGTCGGCGAATGAGATGTTTCTACATAACTAAATTGAGGACACCTTTAGCAATTCAACCTTAAATGTTGAGTTTAGTCCAACAATCAACATTTATTGTAGAATTGTCAAAAGTTTCCCGGATTTAGTAGTGTAGAGAAATCTCCTTCGCCGACTAGAGTATATACAAATACAATTATTTAATTGTATTTGCATATTTTTAAATTATAAAGTATAAACAAATGAAAAAAAAAGAAATAAAAGTAAAAGGACTTGAGCTCAACTTAAATTTAAAATTTAAGTTGAGGTGCCTACGTATCCTCAATGCTAATTTGCATTGAGGAATCAAAGTCCACGTAGTTCTCTTACTTTACTTACCTATTTGGCTTGGCCGGCGGTTGACGGTTGGCCTACGCTTCATCCCCGGTGAATTCATCTTGTGATGTCTCCTGACGAACATCCCAATTGAGTTCTTGATCTCTGATGGCAGCTTTGCACCAATCATCAAGTAACATCACGACTTCCATATTTTGCACGGAGAGATTACTTCTTGATTCATCCAACACACGTGCTCCAACACTGAAAGCGGACTCGACGGCGACAGTGGAAGCCGGAACCAAAAAAATCTCCTTGGTCATTGACGCAAGTATGGGAAAATCTTTCTCGTGTGTTCTCCACCAAACGAGGACGTCGATTTGGGCGGGAGTAGGACTTTCATCACTAAAGGAAAAGAGTGAATCGTAATATAAATCTAACTCACTCATCATACCTGAGGTCGACCTCCCGCCGGTGCTGTAGGCATATAGGTCGGCTAATTGGGATTGCGCGTTAGGATCATCATAAACATTTTGAAATGAGAAGGTATGTTGTTGAGAAGGGGGTCTTCTGACTTGGTGGGTACTGTTATACTTGGTTTCATATTCGGTGTAGAGAGCACGCAAGTTATACTCGAAGCTTTGTTGGACAATTGTTCGGTTTGGGAGGTTTATTTCAAATGTTTCGGAGAGGTCTACTCCGAATTCGTCACTAGTATCCGATTGCAATGCTTGAAGTGGACCAAGATCAATAGAACTCAAATTGTTATAGTAAAAGTCTAAAATCCTAGTTGTACCGGCTAATTTCCATTTCGGATCCAAGACCTTTGCAATCAAAAACACTGTTGGAATCTCACTGAAGTACTTAAGTCATTTGTCAATCATATAATATAAAACACACATCAATTCAGGGGAATAAGCCGCATTTTTCATCGCAATTTTAAAAGCAAGTGATATATACATGCAAGGCTCTAAAACACGAACAACAGTGCAATAATAAACACCCGATAATTCAACAATCACATTTTTGAAACATTTGAACAATTTAAATAAACTCATGCTTTGTTCCCAACAACTATCCGACAGATATAAATCAAGAACGAGATAAGTTCTAAAAAAATCACACAACTCTTCTCTGTGCCCCAAAGTAGAATTCAGACAATCATATGTCGAATTTCATCTATGAGACACATCCATGATAAAATTTGTATATCTTACCTTCTTTTGGTGGCAATACTTCTTCCAAGCTTTGCCAATGAGCGGCATTTGATGGATCACTCTAACTGCATTTCTAATATGACTAATATGCTTTTGCCATAAATCAAGCGCATCTTGTACACATAAATTCAAAATATGACATATGCATCTTTGATGAAAATACTTACAGTTAATAACCGGACCACAAGCCGCAATCAATTCACTAATACTTGCAGTATTAGCAGTTGCATTATCAAAAGCAACAGAAAATATTTTGTTGCATAATTGATATTCATTCAAAACTTAAATAATTAAAGAAGCAATTTCGGGTGGAGTGTGTGGTGTGGGAAATTCTCTAAAACCAATTAAACACTTGTTCAAAGACCAACTATTGTCCACAAAATGAACTGTAATCCCCATGTATGAATGTCTGTTAAAACAATCAGTCCATACATCTGAGCAAATGTTCACTTTGTGTCCCAAGTTACCTAGATAACGTGTTAACTCAAACTTTTTCTCTAAAACTTGTCGAACGGTAGATCGTTGAACGGTCATTCGACTTATTTTTTTTACCGCAACGTTAAAAGCACTTTGCATAGTAACCTCATATCTCTTGTCATCATAAACATTAAAAGGAAAATGCTTCATTGCAGTCCATCTAGTTATAGTATGAGACACATTTTTAGGATCATATTTAAAAATTGTAAAATGATTAAAAAAATGAACTTTAATCTTATTTATACAACAAAGAAAAATAAAGAAGCAAATATATAAAGTGATCTAGCCACCAGCCCTACTGCAAATAACAAATTACTTAAATAAATAGAAGATGACAAGTTTTAATATGTAATGTTATCCTATTTCGAAATTATTAAGTACTAGGAGTAGTATATTTGATTTGGATAATCACACAGTATTTAATACCTAAAAAATATTGGTGATATTTGCAATCAGCCAAACGCGATTTGTCCGTGTGATAAAAGGCGCTTATTCCTCGATACGTTTATCTCCGAAATTGTAGGGTCGAATCCGTCGTGGAAAGCATTTTTTCAATATTTTGAATCAGGGCAGGGCAGCACATTCGATTGAGGCAGAGAGAGAGAAGAAGGGGATGGCGATACTTTACGCGCTGGTGGCGCGTGGCTCGGTTGTGCTGGCGGAATTCAGCGCTACTTCCACCACGGCGAATGCGATCGCGCGTCAAATTCTCGAAAAAATCCCCGGCAACAATGATACCAACGCCTCCTACTCGCAGGATCGCTACATTTTTCACGTCAAACGCACCGATGGCCTCACCGTCCTTTGTATGGCCGACGACACCGCCGGAAGTACGTTCACCTCTCTCTCTCTCCACCTTTTTTGTGTGGAGAATTTGATGGCGTGGTGTTGTTTTTTTGTCGATTGAGCTGGAATTCGTACGTGAATATGTTATGTGTTGGTTTTGTGATTAGGATTTTGAATTTTGATATGAATTGATGCTTGCTCGTGTGAATTTTGATATTGGAATTGAAAAAGGTGATTTCAGATTAGCTTCTCTGGATATCGACGTTGGCAGCTGGTTGAATTTTCTACTCTCTTTTTTGATCTTTTTCGCTTTTTTCATGTGGATCTGAAAAGCTACCTTTATGAGTTGCAGCTTATAATTCTGTTTAATTTGTTACTTTTAATGGTGTTTATTTAGATTGAGGTAAGTGTCTTTTTGTTGATCGTGAGGAGAATTTATAAGCTGTTTTTAGTCAATGAAGAATCTTCTTATCTGAAGTAATGTTGGAATCCCTAAGTGTAGCAGCAATACCTGTTCATCAATTAATATTATCTTTTGGAGGCAATTTGTATTTATTGGATAAACGGTTTGATGTGTCGAAATTCGGGTTTATATGGGACTCGTAGCACCATCATTTCGCATTCTGTGTTCGTGGTTCGTTATTCTTGATGTATAAAGAATCAT
This sequence comes from Salvia splendens, assembly GCF_004379255.2. Lineage (NCBI taxonomy): Eukaryota > Viridiplantae > Streptophyta > Magnoliopsida > Lamiales > Lamiaceae > Salvia > Salvia splendens. The sequence continues at coordinate 1,472,716 of NC_056041.1, forward strand.
AGATTGTAGTGTTTGAGGGATGTCTTTCCTTCTCTGTTTTTAATCCTCTTATGGCTTTCATATCCCTTCTTGTGTGGTTGAGGGAGATCATGGTATTGGTATGCCCTTCCTTCAAGTATCATGTCTTCACGTGCTTAACTCGAAAAAATTCCTGTTCTTTCATATTCGCACAGGGAGAATTCCTTTTGCATTTCTTGAAGAAATTCATCAGAGATTCGTCCGGACATATGGTCGAGCTGTATTGTCCGCGCAGCCATATGCTATGAATGATGATTTTTCAAGGGTCCTCAGCCAACAAATTGAGTATTTCTCAAGTGATCCTAATGCTGACAGGATAAACCGGCTTAAAGGTGAAATGAGCCAGGTAATTATCTCTTTGCTAACCGTTTGGTCTCTTGGTGTTGCTTTGGTTAATTTTACTTTTGCTACCAAATTCTGTATGAACTGTCAGCTATTAGGATGTCGCCTTGTTGTGTTTAAATTGCGTGCCTTGAGTTTTAGGCTGTGAATTGTGAAATGCATTAGATTTTTGGCTTGATATGGAATCACAATTATTGCTAACCGTTACGGTTGATCTAATTTGAATATATTGCACTGCTATTTTTCTACTGAAAAATACTACTCCGTAAGTATGCTGTCTATTGGTTGTTGTTGCAGGTTCGGAATGTCATGATTGAGAACATTGATAAAGTTTTGGATAGAGGTGATCGGCTAGAATTATTGGTTGATAAAACTGCCACTATGCAAGGGAACACTTTACGCTTCAGGAAGCAAGCTCGCCGTTTTAGAAACACTGTATGGTGGAGAAATGTCAAGCTTACGTAAGTTTCATCTTTGCATCTATTTACCTGTAACTCATGGAAAACTCTGGTCAAAATAAAACTTGTTTTACCGTATGCTAGTTCAGTTTGTATCTCTTTGTGTGGTATTGCTGTGCTTGAAAGACCATCTTCTCCTTCTATAGTAATTTATGAGATCTATTTGGTAGTACGTATTAAATTTTGCAGTACAGTAGAATAGTCTGTCATGTTACATCTGCATTATATCATACATATTTGTTTCTAACCAAGTGATGCTGGGGTATTGTGCAGGATTGCATTGATATTCCTCCTCCTGGTAATAATCTATGTCGTTTTGGCTTTTGTTTGTCATGGCCCCACTCTTCCGTCTTGCCTGTAATGAGGTCTGGCCGAGTGACATCTGGATGCTATTTCTCTTTTCTCTTTCTTCGGTTAAGTGTATGCTCAATTCTTCCGCTTCATATCTCCTTGATATGCCTGAAGAAGTTGTTGCTTTTATGGTCTTGATTCCCTGGTTTGAGATTTAGTCATGTGTAAAGCTTTCTCTGTAGGACTCCAGCTCTATCTAGATGTTTTGGATTCCACAAGGTATTTTAAAAAATATTTGAAATGGTTGGTTTGTTTTGTAATCGACATTTGTGGATATATATAAGTCATGAGTGTTGTTCGTTTGAGATATTGCCATTTGTCTTCTGCATACATTTTCTTTGCTAACTAGTAATAAATTTCGTGAATTCTAATCACGTCGTTGCTGTGCTATTAGAGCATGCCAGAGCTACCCTCTCCATCTGGTCCGGATGACAATCCTGGTACTACACAGAGGTAACTTCATGCCCTAACCCTCGAACGATATTTTCACTTTAACGATAAATGCCAGCTCGACTATGAAACTGAATCTATGTGCGTTACTGTTGGATCATTGGCCACTCGTAGTGGTATCAGAAATCCATCCTAGAGGTGGAATTGATTTTAGACCCCAGAAAACGAGTGAAATAGGTGCATTTCTGTACTCTACCTTTTGGATTCTTTCCATTTGACTGTCATTCTAATCTTGATAGATAGAATAATTTAAACTGGATTCTTTCCATTTGATTGTCGCTCTAATCTTAATAGATAGAATAATTTAAACAAGAAATCAAAAGCAGTCACATGTTGTTGAATGATCGGTCCAGATTTGCCTCCTTTAGCATGTGTTTTCCAGATTGAGGGGCCCTTTCATGTCTTAACCAAAACATAACATCCCATAGTTTATAGTATTGTACCTTTCATTATTAGCATAATATTTGCCAAAATTGTCTTTATTTTACCTATTTGTGTCTGTTAATTAGTACTAAAAGTATTTTGTACCATTTGTGAACTTCAAGTCCGCAAGCTTACAAAAATCCAACTTGCTTGTATGCCCCATCTCTCTATCTCTCTTCCACTCAATTCCTCTCCCATCACCAACCTCACTTCCCCTTCTATATAACAAGGAGATTTGCACTCACCCTTTCTCACACTACTCTCTCTTAACTCTCAACCCTAATACACCACCATGGCCGCAGCCTGAGCTGTCGTGATCCTCTCATTCCTCCTCCTCATCTCGGCCTCCTTCACCTCTGGGTGTGGCACGTGCCCAAGGCTCCCCCGGTGAACCCGTTCTGCCCCAGGGACACGTTGAAGCTCGGCGTCTGTGCTGACCTCCTTGGCCTGGTGAATGTGGTCATCGGGGAGCCCCCGTCGGGCGACTAGTGCTGCCCGCTGCTCGAGGGGGTGGCGGCATGCCTCTGCACTGCCATCAAGGCGAACGTGCTCGGCATAAACCTAGACGTACTGGCGGCGCTCAGCGTCTTGCTCAGCGCTTGCCAGAAAACGGTTCCTCCCGGTTTCAAATGTGATTGAATGCAGTGAGAACTGAGAAATTCATTGAAACTTGAGATTGATGTGTACTGTGTCCCTCTTCTTTGTGTGTGTGTGTGTTCTCTCCCTCTCTCTCTCTCTCTATTTAGGTTTGAATGATTTAATTTCATGCAATAGGCTAGGCAAGAATGTTTGCCTTTAGCGTACTAATAATGCCTTGCACTATTTGTTACCAATCTGCAGTAGAGTATTATTGTGACGATTTGATGCTGCATGTGTCCAAAATTATCAAATTGCTGGATTTATTTCACATTATATACACAATTAGTCTCAATTCATTCTTTAATTGTTATTACTTATTACTTTCGTATGGTAGATTTAAGTTTTAGTCCGTACACACATACATGCTTTGTTTTAACCTAGACGACAACAAATGGTACAGCTCAGTATTTTGCATTTTCTTGAAAAAAAAAACTATCACACTAATTCTTGTGTATTAAAAAAAGTCATTTCGAATTTCTTGTCACGTTCACATCATGGACTCTCCATTTAAATTTACCAATAACTTCGGTGCTAACACATAACAATATGACATGGCCTAGACCTATAATAAGATTGTTAACCAATTTCTTGCCAAATTATGCTTTAATCTTGTCTATATTACTGAAAGGTAGTGCTTATATTATACCAATTATTGATATGAGGAAATTAATTTCATTTCATGTGAGGTGCTAAAACTAATAGATTTTCAACTTTTATAGACATTAATCAATTTCCTTGAACTTCCAATTTCTCATATGATGGATCAGGTTTTTAATTTGTCGTCACTTTAATTGCCAGCGAGGAATTGTTTCTTCTAAAAGAGAGAAAGTATATTGGGATAAAAAATGGAGTCGTAAATAAATGGGGAATGCCTTCTATGCACAAAAGAGGTTGTGCTTCAAAACACAACACTTTAGGAATAAAACGCAGGCATGCTTCTTTATACCCTTTTTCTTTTCTTTTATTTAATTGTGTGCGTGGAAATGGCACAACACCTGATATACACAGAAGGAGATCTATTTCCTAAATAAATAAAGGATAAAAGACATAAATTGTCAACGATGATGAAGGTGGTGGCTGAAGCTGTCAATGACGATGGTGGTACAACTGAAGGGTTTGGGATAGAGATGAAACCCTAATTTTAAAAATAAATTTGAGAATGTCAAATATATGTTGATTTATTGTTCTAGATAATCCGTACTAATGTTTGTGCATTTATTAATAGTAAGAGTATTGAAATCTTGAAAAGAAGTGATGCCACATGCATATCATCACCAATGTGTGATATCTTCATAACAAGCATTAGAAGGGTTCTATTTATTAAAATATATAGTTGCATATATAGCACATAGAATGTGCATAATATTGTGATCATATATTAATGATTTGTATATAAATTTTTTAATTTTTCAGAACCATAAATGTAATTAATGCATACTTTAATTCAAATTTGAAAAAACAATATAGAGGCATTCAAATATTTAAAAAAATTAAAAATGAGGTCGGAGACTAATCAAGTCTTTTAATTTATCCACTAACTATATTTATTATTTTAATATATAATTAATATATCAAATTATTAATTGTATAAATTTTTTTGATTATATAAATTTTGTCACTCTATTAAAAAATCGAATCTTTTAAATACTCATACTCCTATGTTAGTAGACAAAACTGTAAAATATCATTCTCTCTTTAAACAAAAAACTGAAAAGCAAACCTAAAAAGTTAAAAGACGCTTATTCCTTGTAGCGTTTATCTCCGAAATTGTAGGGACGAATCCGTCGTGAATTGCATTTCTCTTGAATCAGATCAGTCAAGGAAGAGAGAGGGAGAGAGAAAGGGGATGGCGATACTTTACGCGCTGGTGGCGCGTGGCTCGGTTGTGCTGGCGGAATACAGCGCTACTTCCACCACGGCGAACGCGATCGCGCGTCAAATTCTCGAAAAAATCCCCGGTAACAATGATACCAACGCCTCCTACTCGCAGGATCGCTACATTTTTCACGTCAAACGCACCGATGGCCTCACCGTCCTTTGTATGGCCGACGACACTGCCGGAAGTACGTTCACCTCTCTCTCTCTCTACCTTTTTTTGTGTGGAGAATTTGATAGCGTCGTGTTGTTTTTTGGTCGTTGGACGCCAGTTGAGCTGGAATTCAGACATGAGTGTGATTATGTGTAGGTTTCGTGATTAGGATTTTGAATTTTGATATGAAATGGTGCGTTTGCTCTTGAGAAATTAGAAATGATGTTTGAATTTGTAGGAGACCTAGGAATTTAAAATGTGATTTCAGATTAGCTTCTTTTGGATATTGACGTTGGCAGCTGGTTGAATTTTGCTCACTTTTTTGACCTTGTCGTTTTTTTTCCTTCTGAAAAGGTACCTTTATGAGGAGTTAGCTTATAATTCGGTTTAGCTAGGTTTGATTTGATACTTTTAATGGTGGAGTAGTTTTTTAAGATTGAGAAACTCGTGTTTTTCAATTGTGAGGAGAATATTATAAGGTGGTTTGTTTGTTAATGAGGAATCTCCTTATGTGAAGTGATGTTGGAATCCTCTGGGAAAAATAACTGATCATCAATTATTGTTATTATCTTTTGGATGTCGTCCACTGTATATGGAGGCATTTGTATTTATTGGATCAACAGTTTGATGTATCAAAATTCGGGATTATATTGGACTCGCGGCACCATCGTTTTGCATCCTGTGTTCATGGTTCGTTATTCATGATGTATCAAGACTCATAGATCGAGTTATTGAGGGATGCCTTTCATTCTGTGTTATCCACCCTCCTATGATTTGCCCTTTCTTCAAGTATCATGTCTGTAAGTGCTTAACTTGAAAAGTTCCCTGTTCTTTCAAATCCACACAGGGAGAATTCCTTTTGCATTTCTGGAAGAAATTCATCAGAGATTTGTGCGAACCTATGGTCGAGCTGTATTGTCTGCACAGCCATATGCAATGAATGATGAATTTTCAAGGGTCCTTAGCCAACAAATCGAGTATTTCTCAAGTGATCCTAATGCTGACAGGATAAACCGGCTTAAAGGTGAAATGAGCCAGGTAATTATCACTTTGATAACTGTTTGGTCTCTTGGTGTTGCTTCTGTTATATTGCTTCCAAATTATGTGTTGACTTTCGGCAGTGAGGATGTCACCTTGTTTTTGGCTTAATATGTTTGGAATGAGTGCCTTTGAGTTTCTGGCTGTGAAATGCATTGGATTTTTGGCTTGATATGGAATCACAATTATTGCTAACCGTACAGTTGATCTAATTTGAACATTTTGCACTGCTATTTGTCTACTAATAAATTGTAAGTAAACTGTCTATTGTTTGTCGTTGTAGGTTCGGAATGTCATGATTGAGAACATTGATAAAGTTTTGGATAGAGGTGACCGGCTAGAATTATTGGTTGATAAAACTGCCACTATGCAAGGGAACACTTTTCGCTTCAGAAAGCAAGCTCGCCGTTTTAGAAACACTGTATGGTGGAGAAATGTCAAGCTTACGTAAGTTTGAACTTGACATGTACTTACTTGCAAATTACGGAAAACTCTGGTTAAAATAAAACTTGATTGAACTTAGAGGCAAGAACTTAGAAGAGTACTGTATATTGAACACTCAGTTTTTACCGTTTGCTAGTTTAATTTTTTTCTCTTTGAGGTGTCAAGCTTATGTAAGTTTGAACTTGACATTTACTTGATTGTAAATTACGGAAAACTCTGGTTAAAATAAAACTTGATTGAACTTATAGTCAAGAACTTAGAAGTGTACTGTATCTTAAACACTCAGTTTTACCGTTTGCTAGTTTAATTTGTATCTCTTTGAGGGGTATTACTGTGATAAAATGACCATTAAGAGATCTATATGATCTTAAACTTGCAATACAGTAGAATAGTCTATATCATGTTTACATCTGCATTAGATCGTATTTGTTTCTACTTTCTAAATAAGCGATGCTTGGTCTTGTGCAGGATTGCATTGATATTCCTTCTCCTGGTAATAATCTATGTCGTTTTGGCTTTTGTTTGCCACGGACCCACTCTTCCATCTTGCCTGTAATGAGGTCTGCTCGTGACATCTGGATGCTATTTCTCTTTCTCTTTCTCTTTCTCTTTCTTCTATTAAGTCAAAGTGTACGCCCAGTTCTTTCACTTCATATCTCCTTGAGATGTCTGAAGAAGTTGTTGGTTTTATGGTTTTATACTTTTATTCTTGGTTTGAGATTTAGTCATGTGTAAAGCTGTCTCTGTAGGGCACCAGCTCTATCTAGATATTGCACTAGGTATTTTCAAGCAAATTCGAAATGGTTTGTTTGTTTTGTAATCGACATTTCTGGATATATAAGTCATGATTTTTAATTGAGTGTTGTTCATTTGAGACATTATCATTTTTTCCCGGGTACATTTTCTTTGCTAACTACTCGATGAAATTTCTTGAATTCTGACCACACTGTTGCTTCTGTGCTGTTAGAGCATGCCAGAACTTCCCTCTCCATCTGCTCTGGAACTGGAAGACAGTCCTGGTACTACCCTAAGGTAATTGCTGTAACTTCACGCCCTAACCCTCGAATGATATTTTCACTGCTGCTTTCACTTCAATGATAAAATGCCAGCTGGATCGACTATGAAACTGAATCTATGTGCGTTACTGTTGGATCATTGGCCACTCATAGTGGTATCAAATATCCTTCCTAGAGGTGGAATAGATTTTAGACCCCACATAAACGAGTGAAATAGGTGCATTTCTATACTCTAGCTTTTGGATTCTTTCCATTTGATTGTTACTCTAATCTTGATAAATATAAGAATATACACTAGAAATAAAAAACAGTCACATGCTGTTGAATCATTGGTCCAGATTTGCCTCCTTTAGCATGTGTTTTCCAGATTGAGGGGCCCATCATGTCTTAACCAAAACATAACATCCCATGCTTTATAGTATTGTACATTTCGTCATTAGCATAATACTTGCCAAAATTGTCCTAATTTACCTATTTATGATTCTGCTAATTACTGTATATTCTGTACCATTTGGTGAGCTTCTCCACAAGCTTACAAAAATCCAACTTGATTGTATGCCATCCCTCTCTCTCTCTTCCACTCAATTCCTCTCCAATCACCAACCTCACTTCCCCTCTATATAACAAGGAGATTTCCTCTCACCCCTTCTCACACTTCTCTCTCTTAAGTCCTAACCCTAGTTCACCTTCATGGCCGCTGCCCGAGCCGTCGTAATCCTCTCATTCCTCCTCCTCTCTGCTGCCTTCACCTCCGGGTGCGGCACGTGCAAGCCACACCCAGCTCCCAAGGTGCCCCCGCCGAACCCGTTCTGCCCCAGGGACACGTTGAAGCTCGGTGTCTGCGCCGACCTCCTCGGCCTGGTGAATGTGGTGGTCGGGGCGCCCCCTTCGGGTGACAAGTGCTGCCCACTGCTCGAGGGGCTGGCTGACTTGGAGGTGGCGGCGTGCCTTTGCACTGCCATCAAGGCGAACGTGCTCGGCATCAACCTGGACATCCCGGTGGCGCTCAGCGTTTTGCTTAGCGCTTGCCAGAAAACGGTCCCTCCCGGTTTCAAATGTGTTTGAATGCAGTGAGAACTGAGAAGTTCAATAAACTTGAGATTGATTTGTATTTGTATTTGTATTGTGTTCCTCTTCTTAGTTTGTGTGTGTTCTCTCTCTCTCTGTAGGTTTGAATGATTTAATTTTATGCAATAGACTAGGCAAGAATGTTTGCCTGTAGTCTAATAATGCATCATTGTATCTGCAGTAATATTTACTGTTATTCTTGTGACGATTTGATGCATGTGTCCAAAATTATCGAATTGCTGGATTTATTTCACATTATATACACAATTCGTCTCACTTTAATTTTATTATTATTGCTATTGTCTTTTTTGTATTGTAGATTCGACTTTTAGTCCATACACACACGTCTTGGTTTTAACTTTAACGACAACAAATGTACAACACAGAATTTTGCATTTTCTTGAAAAACAACAATCAGTTCACGTACATATATTTTGTGGATTAAAAGAAAGTCATTTTGAATTTCTCGTAAGGCCTCAATTGAAATTTACTACTACTACCACCACTACATTTGCTACCTGGCCTAGCCAAAAATTAGGCTTTAGTTTTGTTATATTCCTAAAAGAAAATAAATTACAATTGACAATTATCGATAGGAGGAAATTGATTACATATTATTTGGGAATTAAAACTAGTAGATCTTTAACTATTACAGACATTAATCATTTTCCTCGAAAATTTCCAATTTTTCATGTTAAAACCAGGATTAGATTTTTAGTTTGCTGCCATTAGGTAATTGTCAGCGATGAATTTGATTATTCTTGAAGAGAGAGCAAATATTTTGGGATTCAAAAAAAAAGAGAGACAAAATAAAGACAAAAACGGTGGAGAAAATCGAAGCAGCGCACCACCTGCGCTTTGTAGCCACCTCCCACTTTCTCCTTCTCTAATTCTGGTCTCAATTTCTCAAAACCCTAATTGCACTCTAATTCCAAATTCGTTTTGATGCCCTATTAATCAGGGTCGCGTTAATAGGGTCGCGTTGAGATTGCTGCTGGGTTTTAGTGACTTAGTTACATTGTAGTCATTAAAATATCCAAGTGATCGATCGTTTTGTTGAATTACGACTGTGTGAAGTGATCGGATTCCAGACTTGTGGAGATGCAGCTGCCGAGTCCACCGAAGCATCGCCACGATGGGACTTCGCCTTTGCCGCTGGGAATGGATTGGAGCCCTCCGCCTCGAATTTGGGTATGATTCTGCTCTTAATATTCTGGATATCGATTAATTTACTGGAATTTGAATACGCTTACATGGATGCTTTGATCGATTTCGATAGCTATCAGTTTGATTTTTTAGCGAATTTAGCTGTGTGATCAGCTCGTTAGGTACACTGTAAAGTTTGGGTTTTATGCATTGCTTATTCGATACTGTTAAGCTCAGTACTAAAATTGGTTAAATAGTTTAAATTAGTTAAAATTATGTTGTAAATTTGTAATCCTAAGAAAGAAATTATTTGCTATTAGATCAAGATGTGGTTTAAGAGGAAGTTTGTTTTTAAGCAGAAAAAAGTATTAACTTTCTACTATAAAATTTGCTATAACTGGTAGTTTCCTGAAATGTTGATGTGTGCATAAGCCTTGGTGCTATGACTGGTAGCTTGATTTTATACTTTTAGTTGATAAACCTTATTCATTTTCATTACTTAGACATGACTATTGTTACTTAGAGGGCAATGTTAATGTACTTTGCAGGCAGGGAGAGAAAGTGTTTGGCCTCATGATCCTCAGACAGGATGGAGTTACTGCATCACTCTACCTTCATGGATTGTACTTGCAAAGTCGAGAGATTCTGACCCAACAGTGGTATTGGTCTAATGTTTCTTTGTATGCTCATTACATGATAGTATGATTTATAAACTATACACAGTTATGACTACACGAAAATTGAATATTAGTTAAAAGAAATTGCTTCACTTCTATCATGTTGATGTAGGCCGTGCCCTTGCTTTAAAACCTTTTAAGATTTTCTATGATGAACTTGTCAGTTTCTCCCAGCAACTGGTTGGTGGTACGAAAGCTAGGTCTTATGCAGTTAAGCCAATATATTATATATCTATGCAAGTTATGGCAAGAAGGTTGATGAAAAATTTGTTATGATTTGTATATTCTTACAATATATCACCTTTTTCCATTGTAATTGTCCCCTCTTTTTCCTACGCATGTGTGAAAGGATGAACCTCTTCTCCTCCTTCGATTATAATTGATATCCAGTGTCAGTCGAGGTCCTTTTTTGGTGAATGTTATGTTCCTTGTGACCTTTTCTCGTATTGGTTTTTTACTTGCTAGTGGTTCCAGAATTAACAATTGTAAGGTGCAGTTTTACAGGGTTCAGGTTGGCATACAATCACCAGAGGGGATTACAACCACAAGAACTGTATTGAGGAGATTCAATGATTTCCTAAAATTACATGCTGCTGTAAGCTCAAATATTTTAGATAGGGTTGTGGCATCACATACTTAAACTTGTATGGAGAATATGTATTGCTATTTGTTTCCCTGACTGAGCATTTGCATGTTTTTGTGATAAAGTTGTAGTAATATATTGATTCTGGTATTGTTTTCAACTTTCTCCTGTAGCTCAAAAGAGCCTTTCCTCAGAAAAGCATTCCACCAACTCCACCAAAGGGGCTCTTGCGGATGAAAACAAGGGCAATGCTGGAAGCGGTAAAGATTGTTTATAGCTTTGATTATTATAGTCATAAGATTGCATTGCAAACACTTTTCTTTTTTGAGGGGGTGGGATGAGTCTTGCACATTTTTATGGTTGCTCTTGAGGCCTTATTATTTTATCTCTAAAGCCCAAGCTTATCTCTGAAACAACATAAATAAAAAGTTCAAGAATGGAGATTGTAGATATGTTTTGGAGACTGGAGCTCTCGTTTGTTTTCTACTTCTCTATTTTCAGTTAACTGTTATGATTACTAGAGGCTTCTGTTTTATTACAGAGAAGGAGTTCTTTGGAGGAATGGATGGCAAACTTACTTTCAGATATTGATTTGTCAAGAAGCATTGTCGTCGCATCCTTTCTTGAACTAGAAGCTGCTGCTAGGTCATGTGAGTATGCTGTAATTTGATATTCTATGCTAGTAATTTTTCTTTACATCAATTTTTGTTAAATCTATGGGGTCTGGATCTTCATACTAGAGCTACTTATAAATTCTGTAACGTTACATTTTTTTCTCCAGCATTCCAAGAAGACGGCCTGCAGAGTCCCCCTGATTCACATAATTCTGTAACTACGACAGACTCATCTCATCATGTTCACCCTAATTTAAGCATGTTGGCAGCCGGTACTTCATCCGTGGCATCAGATTATGGCAGTGATACAGCCTATGAGATATCTGATATTGGTTCACATAGCCTTGGAAGGGATAACAACTCAGAAGTTGGAATTGAGGATCTATCATTTTATGATGATGCAACGAGTACAGTGGATAAATTTGTCAAGTATGGCATGTCAAACATCGACGAGGGCTTGTCGATGGGGAATGCTATTCTAGAGAAGCTCGAGAATTTTCCTAAACATAAGCTGAATGCCAGAGGAAAACATGACTCAGAGCAGAACCTGAGTAATGGAAGTTCTTTGAAAGCCTCTCATCACACAGAAGATATGTCAGAGCATCTGGCTGAAAATAGTTCATTGGTTCATCATGGCCGAAAGCTGTCGACTGATAGCATTGGAAGCGACAGGAGCTCTTTACGAGGCAGTGAGTCATCAAGTTTAGCATTTCCAAATTCAAATGGACATGGGGCTTTTGATTTTGGGAGTGCAGCTGAGGTTGGACGAACCACTGGAACTGTTGGAAACTCTGATTATCATCTCCCAGATGATATACACCTGTTGGTCCCAGTGGATCAGCGCCTGAAGATGAATAGAGTACTTATGACAATGCAGCGGCGGTTGATTACTGCCAAGACTGATATGGAAGATCTTATATCGAGATTGAATCAAGAAATTGCCGTGAAGGACTATCTTGCAACAAAGGTATCTGAATGCTGACAGTTTGAACCCATATTATGTTTTGGCATCAGGTCTGTTGAGGAAAGGTTACAAATGTCTATTGGTAACACTGTTTTACAATTTGAGTCCTAATTGTTATCTTTGGCATTTGGTATTAGACTCGAACACGAAAAAAATAATTCTGACGCGTGTGAAATTAGCATTAGTGACACATCTTTTTTTGGCCAAACTTAAATATTCATGAGTTCTCATTTATACCCAGGTGAAGGATTTGGAAGCGGAGCTTGAAACTACTAAACAAAAAAGTAAAGAAAATCTTGAGCAGGCTATACTAATTGAAAGAGAAAGAGTTACTCAAATGCAGTGGGATATGGAAGAACTTAGGCGGAGGTCTATGGAACTAGAACTACAGTTGAATCAGCAACAGGTTCTGTATCCTGTTCATTGACTTCACTGTGGTAGTTTATGTAATCTTGAAAGATCTATAATGACAAAAGCCTATTCCAGTATCAGAGCACAGATGCTCAGCCTTCTGTTTCACCAGGAAATCAGCAGACGGATACGTTGCGCCAGGAGTTGGACTCTTCACAACAGCAGTTTGAGGATTTGTTGAAGCGGCATCAAGAGCTGGAAGTAAAATCAAAAGCTGATATTAAAGTTCTTGTCAAGGAAGTAAGATCATTAAGAAGTTCCCAATCAGAATTAACGCAACAGCTCAAGCAGTCTCTCAGAGAAAATTTTGAAATGGAGGTATACTTAGTTGGACTACTATATTGACTTGTAATATCCAAAACAATTATCATCTCTCGGTCACTCTGCCTACATAACATGGTTCCAACTCTAACGTTCTCATGTCGAGTCTTGAGAAGCAACATGCGAATCTGAACAAACTTCGTTAAATCAAGATGTTGATCTTCTGTTACTTTTTGAACTGCTTCTGGGATTCACAGGAACTTCTTCAGGAAGAAAGAGAGAGAAATGAGCAGGTGAGATCCTCTTGTAGGAAGTTGCTGGACAGATGCAAGATTCTTCAGGATCAGCCTCAGGAGTGCAATATCGACAATTTAACAAACACAAAAGGTGACACAGCTGACAGCCTCCCGTCATTATTGGATCAGTTGGATTTTGTTGGCACATCCGAAAACCAGATAGACCTTCTCATTGCTGAGGTACACTCCTAGCTTTTGGTTTGTATCAATAATTGATCACTATTTCCAAAACATCGATTTAATAATAGAACTTATGTATCCTTGTGGTGATGATGGGAGTTTCATCTTCTAAATGTAATAAGTTTGAGCAGTTATTAGCTGAGGATGGTGATAAGCACACAACTTCCATAGACGAGGAATTGAGGCAGACACTAACGAGTCTCCTAGCCGATAATGGTGCGTTGAGAAAGCAGGTGAACTCCCTTATAGTAAACAGCCTCAAGATGGCGAAATCTAAGGAGAAAGGTGAAACATCAGATGTAAATGTAGGAAGTGAGGTCCAACATAGCAGCAGCTAACTCATGGACATATGTAAATTCAGAAATGCCAATTATGTGTAGAGTTGGATATATACGACATGGGGAGTTTCCCATGTTTGCGGTTTTACCAGCAGGAACGCGTTGGTGTCGATTTTTTTGGTCTCTCGCGGTGCTGTATGCAACAGTGTACATATATATTGATAGTTCGATTTGTATACATAATTCAGAGTCGAGAAAAACATGTGGAATTTGCTAGTTTTTGTTGGATAAATTATCACTTGCTGCGCTGTTGTATTCTATAATTGTGTGATCTGGTCTTCATATATTTTGAAGTATTTTTTAAATTTCAAACTCTAAATAAGGAAAAGCAAATGCTCCTGTTTACCAGCCAATATGGCACAATAATGTAAAGGCTTTACATTAAAGCAAGAAATAATTAACGAGAGAAATGCCATAAATCTATTTACACAAAGAAAGTCGAGTTTCCTATTTTGATATTTCATTGTAAGAAAATTGATGTACATCTACTAGTACTACTATGCAGATTTCACAGTTGTTTTTTTGGTAAAGAAACCACCACCTGAATGGCTGAACATGTTAGCCACCTTGGGCGGCCGCCACGCCGCGTTCCCATCTCTGGCGCCGCCTCTTTTCCGAACATCGTTTCAGTACAGAAGATGATGCTTTCCCTTCAATCTCCCTCTCCCCACTTTCTTCCCAACAAAAAGTCCCATTATTATGGCAGTTACAACCCCCAGAGCAATCAACAGTGGCCTCACAGCCCAGTGGAAGTCCTCTAGATGCTGATACTTCTTCACCAAGCCAGGTAAACAAGCTCGACTTCAGCTGGATTGGCGAGGAAACTCACGTCCTCGCTCCCCATGCTCAGCTGGCCGGGGGAACTTGACAACGAGGCACCCATTTGGCAGCACTTGACAAATCCGGCCAGTGGCCCAATCACCCCCTCTTCCACGAGGCCAGTCGAACCGCAGGCTGAAGACGCTCGACTTGAGCTTCACGAACTGCCCTGCACAGTAAGGCTTAGCCATCTCAAACTGTGAATACATGCCCTTTGATAGGGTCTCCAGTCCTATAAACGCAACAGCTACACTTCCATCGCGGTTACTGAGTGGAGGATGCCAATGGGCTAGTGCTTCTTCTCTTCTTTCTTCAGGCGAACCCAGTCCGCCTGCAGCCAAGCCGAACGTGACTCGTTCCAATGTGGAAACATGAACTCGTAGTGGATCATGAACTCCATGCACCCTAACCAGAACATATCCATCTTGATCCGTATCTCGTTCTAGACCCACCACAGACCCCTCGGGCACATCCATATTTTTGGGGCTGCACGTGTTCGCTTTCCTAGACCGGACCACATCCCCGACTTGCAGGTGATCCTTAGCAAGGAACCACTGTGTATACCCACCGCCCCCTGGTTTGTCTCTGATCATTCTACTTCCTAGACCTGTCCAGCTTCCGTCTTGACAAACTGCACTCTGCGAACTGCAAATTCGTATAAAAGTTCAGTGAAACACAATAAAATAGCAGAGATGTATCTGAAACATGAAACTTGCATCAAGGATCAAGAAAATGATACCTCTTGAAAGCATGTAAAATATCTGCCATCACAGGGCGGCTCTTAAAGTCGTACTCAAAACATCCGATAATAACATTCTCAACTGCAGGGGGGAGGCCTCTGGGAATATGAGGTTTTTCTTGCTTTGTTACAACTAGCTTGTATATCTCCTCAACCGATTTACCACTCCACGGCTGTATCCCGGTTAGCATCTCTAATATGCTGCAACCAAATCCCCACGAATCAGTCTCAACAGATATTGGACATCTCACTTCTGGCTGCCTTTGCTCGGGGCTATATAGGTTGGACTCCTCAACCGATTTACCACTCCACGGCTGTATCCCGGTTAGCATCTCTAATATGCTGCAAC
Organism: Salvia splendens; assembly: GCF_004379255.2. Taxonomy (NCBI): domain Eukaryota; kingdom Viridiplantae; phylum Streptophyta; class Magnoliopsida; order Lamiales; family Lamiaceae; genus Salvia; species Salvia splendens. Next base: position 1,488,369 of record NC_056041.1, read on the forward strand.
CAAATCCCCACGAATCAGTCTCAACAGATATAGGACATCTCACTTCTGGCTGCCTTTGCTCGGGGCTATATAGGTTGGACTCCCAAGTCTTTGATCCATGTGTGTACTAGGCAATGGGATTTCTAACAACACGTAAGGGATACCAATATCCCAATAATTGCCCCGCCGTTTCTATTCAACAAGAAATTATAAGGTTTGAGGTTGAGAATAATGATCCCTTTTGCATGGAGGTCCATAATTCCCTGAGCTATATCTACTCCATACCTGTAATCATCACACTCAAAGTAAGTACTAAAAAATGAGCCCAAACCCCGAAACCAACAACGAACATCACCTAAGAACATCTCCAAGCGACAGCTTCCCCCCATTGAGACGAGCCATTTTGTCCCCGACTGAGCCCTTGTAGAATTGCATAACAATGCATATCTACAAGAACAAAGCAATATAACACTTCAGATTTCTACATCATCATCACCCATTTCCACAACAAATCTGAACAATGCAACAAAAGGCCAATCAGAAAACTCACTCTCTTTTTTATAACCGAAAGCCCGTAGAGCAAACAAACTGTATCTAACCCTTGACACTTAAAAATCAAATCACCCAGTCTATTCAAGACATCCCTAATGTTATCCTCTTTCACCGGGTGCAACATTTTCACAGCAACTTCATGATACTCGTCATGGTCTTGAGACGAACGGTGATGTATGGCTAACCAAACATCACCAAACGCCCCTCTCCCGATCCGGTGCCTGAGCTTAATCCTCGTTGGATCAATCCAGGGGGTCATCCAGTGAGATGATGCACCTAAGGTGGTGTTCACCAGACACTCCATCAACCATCACAAAATCAAACAAAGGCGCAGGCCGATTAGCAACAGCTTGTCCTGCCATTTTCCCTAAATGATCCTATAACAAAGTTATTCACAGAGACCATTCAGCCACAAAATGTGCATAAAATTATCATCATTCCACAACAAAATTCACACAATGCTTTCATAACCTACCACAAAATCCATCAGTTTCTGAAAAAAGAAATCTACGAGATGCTAAAAATGGAATTTCCTAGTGAGAGAGACAAACATCCCCAATTCCTCAATCTAAAATTCCTATCCCGCTAGAAAAACATCATAATCACTAATCACACTCTTTTCATCTCTGGAAACGCCAAAAATCCAATGTCGACACGAACAAATTCTCCAATAGTAGTTTTTTTCCACACACAAATTATATTCATAATTATACAATCACTATCCAACAACATACAAAAACAAAACGAATAAACAGTTTTTCATCCCTTAGCCAAATCAGCTCAGTACCGAGCAGTATGGAGAAGAAAAAAAGTTACTAGTATAAAACAAACACAAAAATCACACAAAATCGTAAGCAAAAAACAGAAAACTTACTGATCAATAGTAGAGATGAAGATAAATTATGTAGCTCAGAAAATATTGATTGAGGAAGAAGCGAACACAGTAATCTCGACGAATTCAATTACGTATCAGTATTGAGGGATCATTTCATAGCTGCGGTTACGAGCTATGAAAGAGTAATAAAGAGTGAAGAAATTGAAACAGAACTAAATAGAGAGAGAGAGAGAGAGAGAGAGGAGTCATGTTGTTTGCGCTTTCAATATTTTATACTTTTATTCCTTTTGATAATAATTCTTGATGTAAAAATAAATATTTTACTATACTTCCAATTCAAAAGTCTTAACATTCTTATAGTTTCTATAATAAAAAATTTCGATTATTATTTATAAAGTTATTCAATTTAATATTTGACTACTTTTGGTATTATTATTATTTATAAAGCTTAATAGTATTCGTGTAGCTTTTGTAGAGTTGCACATTTAAATAGTGAAGAAAGGTACAAAAGCAAGCATGATTTCTCCCTTTATTCGTTATAAATAAAGTTTGCTAATTTGTTGCTTACTACTATTGCCTAATTATTCATTTATTTGTCGCGTTTGCAATATAGAAATAATTTTATTAAATCATTAGCACAAATATGATAAGTGATAACTCAATACCTTGACTGCTGATAATATAAACTAAGTAGTAATAAATTCAAATAAAATGGATTATATCTCAAATAAATCAACCAAAATCAAAATGCATTTCTCAATAAATTCTTATTCAACAAAGACCAGTTCCATTGTTCAACACACGAATTCGCTAATTCCACAAAACTTTCCTAAATCATAATCTGATTAACATGTAACAAATATGAATAAGGAAGCATCAACCATATTATTTCTGCAACTGATCTCTCGTGCTTCAATACCTTTAAAACTACAAGAGTTTTCACTTGATTTTCCAACTCAACCTCCGGGATTCATTCTTTCTGCCCGAACGTCTCAAGCAATTCTTGAAACTTCCCAGCACGTTGCGCGAAGATCTAGAAGAGCAGCCTCTATCTGCAAGCCTCATCCGGGAGTTGGAGCTCGAGCTCGAGCTACTGAACTTGCGATATGGAAACCACCCTTTTATTAAGTGACTTAACCGGTGATCGCGTTTTGACCCAACATCATCTCTTAAATCCCAATGAGCAGCATCTTCCTTAGTCTCCTCTGATATCTCTTCATGAATGCTGTCTTCTTTCTCAACATTTCTGTGTTCAACCTTTCTGTAAATTGAATTGACATGGTTATATAAGTTGTTTTTTGAACCACTATTCATGGCTTCAAAATCACTATTTCTCAACAACTTACTTGTGGGATTCATCATCATCACTAGTGTATGCTGCCTTTGATTTTATCTTTATGAAATTATTGGTACTCGAAGCACGATGAATGAACTGCAGCTGAAAGTGCAAACAAAAATGAAAATTGCCAAGCATAAGACAAAGTGAAACATCAAATTTTCACTACAAAATGTAACCAAAATAAAGATAGTCACTTCTTCCTTTTCAAATTCCTGAAACTTCACTGTTTTCTCAAAGCCCGCCATTCCTTTCGAAGACCTAGGATGTTCTCTCTCTCACTACCACAATCAAGCCGAAAGGGTAAACAGCTTTGTTCATATGGAGTTCACTTTTGGTTCCCTCTTATGTAGGGCTAATTTCTAGTACTAAACGAACTGCAAGATCTTCCGTTTGCTCAATACCACATGAATCTAGCTATCTATCTTCAGAAATCTTGAACTTCATATAGAGTTTAATTTATGTAAGGCTAATTACTAGTACTAAACCATCTGCAAGATTTTTCATTTGCACAATACGACAAGAATCTCTCTATCTTCTGAAATATCGAACTTCTTTTAAATACCCAAAACGTCTACGCAGAGGAAACAGTCATATGATACAAAACTAGAACTAACCTGATCACCATCCTTTATGCCAACCATGCTGATATAATCTCGGTCATTCAACAACATCTCGCCTTCGTGACTAAGGCAAAACTGTCCCCATACATGTTCCCTTCATAAAAGTTCAAATTATAAGCTTAGCTACACCAGTTCATGTTGAAGAAGTTAAGGTCCAATCCAACAAACATACTGTTAAAGTCCAAAGAGATTCAATTTAGCATTCTATTAATTAAATATTTTGAGGACATAAGAGTGCCATAGAATTAAACAAGCAACAATGCCACTAGAGCTAAACAGACATCAATAGCAATGCAAATCTTCAGCTGCTAACAGAAGATATTTTGAAGGTAAAAACTCATTACCATGAAACTCTGTCAGGCCCCTCCTTTGGCAGATGATCAAAAGCCGATTCGACAGCCCGCTTCAGCCCCCCAACGGTTCCCATCTTACTCACCTCAACTCCTTCACAACAAAAAATTCCACAAATTTCATTCAATTCTCATACAGCATTATCACAAACACCCAATCTACATTCTCACACACTCAAATTAATCAAAGGCACACATCAATTTCTACAAAACCTAACAAAACACAGATAACCGCTTGAACAGATCTACATCCACAACATCAAATTCAAAACTTACCAAAAGAGGATCCGTCCAATTTGAGAACCGTAATTCGGAGAGGCGGCTGCTGAAGCCTGTTGTAAGAAGAAGCGCTCCGCCTCGGGACGCCAACGTACGCCGTTGGGGGAAACAAGCGCACAACCGATCCATTCGAGAATCGAGGCTTGTAACGATCGATCTCCACAATCTGCATCATCGCGGAATGCCGCAAAATCGGTAACGAAGAAATCGAATATCGTCAATCATGAGGCCTCCATTTATACGTCTCCTCGTCGCAGATCTCGAAATTGAGCAGGTTGTTAGCAGATTCGGAGGTAGGGTATGGCTTGTGTCGAGAGAGATTCTAGAGAGAGAAATGAGATTGCGAATTTTGGCATTCGCTCTTCTTTTCGTGTTTCCATTTTGCTTTTTCTCTCTCTACGAAGAGTGAATGGCAGTTAATACGGTTAATACCCGCCTTTTCCATTTGTATTTGGGCCTTATTTTGAAGCCCAATTAAATATTTTCAGCCCAAATAAAGGCCCGTTAAAGGTTTTTATTGGGCCTTTACCAACAAATTATATCTTTTTCTTTTGGATAATGGGCTGATAATAACATAGCTGATAGGAAAAATGAGATTTGTTTAATAGGCCGAGAGTAAGTTGAGGTTCCAGTTATTACAATAGTGATAAATGGAGAAATCATTATTTATCTTGAAAATTTTGTTTTCCAAATGTTTATGTTGTTAAATTAGGACTGAATGTTTGTAGTGATTATGCAAAATTTGAAATTTTTATATCATATTTAACAAAATTGACAAAATATTTGTAATCCGAGTAATGAAATCATACCAAATTGAAAAATTAAATTTGGTCAGATTTTTCAGATTTCTTTTTTTTTGAAATTTCGAATTTTCGATTCAATTTGGATTGATTTTTAGAAACAGAAAAAATGTTAAAATCTGAATTACTAATATACAAAATTTTATTTTTCATTTTTGGATTTTTTTGGGATAGATTATTAGTTGTAAAAATTTTGGATATTTTGAATGAGTCCGGATTTATATTATCTCAAAATTTGAATTTGGTATAATTCCAACCAAAAATTCAAATGATCGCTCCTATCCCAACTCGTCCTTTCCTTCGGGGTCGAAACAATTTTGCCGGCTCGCGTATCTCAATTAATGTCATTCAACAAACATAGTACAATTTTCATATTGCAGGTCTCAAATTACTATTGTTCCATTGTCGTATAAAAAGTATGTAGCATAAAAGTATGATATGTCTTGTTCGAAAGCAATGGTCATGAAAGGAACAAGAGGAAAGAAAAGCCTTGAGGAACACACACATGCCTACGTACTACACAATTAGTGCATAAAAACAAGTAATCTTTGAGTCCACAATCCACATCATCTCTCACTTTAAGAATGTATTGATGATTGATTGATGAGCAACTATTTTGGTTCATGAACCTTATCTTACTTTGATTAAAAGATCAAATCACAAGATAATTGTTATTATGATTTATGAATGACAACATATTCATTTCTTTTAGAAGATAATAGTAATTTAAATTATGAAATTTGTTTAAATTCTAATCAATCTTGTATGGTTTAAAAACATAATACTATTAAATTTATACTTTTTAATTTCTTTATTCGTGTACAAAAACGTCTTTTGCTAATGCTCAAGTGAATAGTTTCATTAAATGGAGAAAAAGGGTGAAAAAAAATGCTTCACTTTTTAGCGAAACGATAATATTAGATAATCAGAAGCAAAAGAAGACCAGTTCACTAATTGTATGTCGACACTAAATATGAGACTCGATGGATGAAAGAAAATTCATAACACCAAAATATCTAACCTATATAGGACCAAGTTGGTTTTCAAAATCATACGATTTTTTATGATAAAATCCATCAATAATTCAAAAATGTAAACATATATATGTGTCTTGCAAGAAGATGATAAATAATTTGAATATGGCCACACTCATTACATCAACTTGTAATTTCTAGGATTATTGGGACCTCCCAAACCCTATCCATGTCTATGAATAGACAACATCACTTGGACCCTTTCATTTAGATAGTTGCTCAAATTATTAAATGTATGTAGTACATAATCTAATATATTTCAAAAATTGTGGACATATCAAACTAAGCTTCAAAAATTTCTTTAAAATTTGTTAAATTCATCAAGGTAGTTAGTGTGAATCAGGTGCGGATGCAAGAAAAATGTTGATTTAAGATCTCTCTCATTAAACCTATTTTCTAACTCATCTTTTCCGGTCAAGTTCTTCGTTCTCTCTTTCTTTCAGCAATTTCAATAAATTTAACCATAAAGAAAATAAGGAGGTATTTTTAATATGGTCAATAGTGGTTTTTCATTGAGCTTGTGATGATTCAAACCACCGACCTAATAGATAAAGGAGAAACGTTTTACCAACTAAATTGCAGTATATCATGAAAATAAATGAGTTTGAAGCCCCTACCCTCTTATAGCCACATCACTAGTTCAAATCGCCAGAAAATTGTCTTTTCGAGATCCTGAATTAACAATTTAGAAAATTCAACCTTTTCCACTAGGGTTTTTATGTACGTGCAATATATTGATTGGAGTATGGATTAGACTAAACCTAGAATATATGGGATCAATATGTTTTGTATGTATATGTCATATGTGCATGTGTTTTTGGATAACTGGGACTACTTTGTCGTTCTGCCACCACGAGATCACTTTAATTCTTATTTTTGAAATTTCATACTGTAATTGATTTATTCTAATGATTGCTAATGCTTTAATAAATCTTGAGTTGAATTGCTAAGCTATATATATAGATAAATAGTAGGACTAATTTATTTAAACAATGTGGTACGTATATAATTATAGAAAACATTAAAAACATATATAATTAAATACATTATATTATACAAAATATTAGTAGTAATTTTCATTTTTTAGTGATAAAATATAGTACTACCAATTATTTAACATAAAGAATACGATTTAGAATAGGAAATATGAAAAAAGCCAAACATGTTCTTAAATACTACTCCCTAGAACATAATTATTTCTCAATTGTCGAATCACTACCCCTCTTTTGGCCTACCAAAAACTTTATTGTTATTATGTCCCTCCATCATTTTTATTTATGTTTCCAACCCCACCATATTTAGCTCTCTTTCGATCTAGGGTTTACTTAGAAATTAAAAGTAATGCGTGACATGTATCCTATATTACTATATATATAGAGCATAACATTCAAATCGAAATTGTGAAACTTAGATCTATATTTCATTCTATTTGATTAGTTGTACAATCGAAAGGCATTGATGGAACTTGAACTCGGACTTGCTCTTTCCAACCACAACGCGAATAATAATGGATTCAAGACCAGAAACAACAAGGAATATAGACAGAAACGGTTGTTTCTCGAAGATCAAAGCGCCACCGGAGTTGGGGGTACGACTTTATCGTTGCTCTCATGGAGTGGCGTTGCAGAGATGGAGGACAGCATCGGCCGCCCTCCAAAGTATAGGAAATCCCACGAGTAAGGCTAATATTTTGTAACCGAGCTAAGTGATGCATATCTTTAAATAAAATAATTTTGATATTTACCCCTCTCTCTTTTTTCTTCTTTTTATGAGTAGTGATAGTGGTCACCGAAGATTCGAGGGGTGGCCACCGACGTACTCGCCGCCCCATCACCGTCGGTCACACTTGATAGTGACAGAGCAAGTTGAGAGAAAGTCGATGCACGTGAAGGTGAAGATGGAGGGCATCGCCATAGGGCGAAAAGTTGATATTAGGGATTTCGAATCCTATCACGATTTAACAAACACATTGATGGATATGTTTGCTAAATGTATGTCTTGATATTTCTTTTCTACCAACCGTCGTTTTTCACTCAAAATCCGTGGCAATGTCAACATTGCTATGAATTTTGGTCACCAAATGTCAAATTTGGGATTGTGGTGGAATTTTGTTAGTTGGTTATAATGTGTTTTCGTGCGATTTGACAGTTTTCTTGTGTACAAATATGCAGATAGTAAAATTGAGAGTAGGGAAGAGTACACTTTATTGTACTTGGACAAAAAGGGAGATTGGATGTTAGTTGGAGATTTGGCCTGGGAGTGAGTATATAATTAGTGTACTAGTTAATACTATAATTTTCATAAATTTTCTTACAACAACATACTTAATTTTTTTTTAATATTAATTGCAGGGAATTTGTTGAATCTGTTAGACGTGTCGAGATACTAAAGAATGACAGCAAAATGGGCTTTCGATTATTGTTGTCTAGAAATTAATACCATACGATGTGTATTTGTAATTGTATTTGTGAAGTATTTCATCAAAAAAATTGTATTTAAGAATTCAACTGTACAAGCGTAAAGAAATTGTATTTAAGAATTGTGTAATTACAAGCCACATCCATAGATTATGAAGGAATTGAATCGAACTTCAATTTATTGGTCCGTAATCAGTTAATTTAGCCCTCAGTAAACTGACACGTGTATAGACCAATTGACAGAGGTTAGAGGATACACATGGCTAAAATTAAAGAACTGAAGAGAAATGAGTGCACAAGATTGGTTTGAGAAAAAAATTTAATAAACAATTACTACTTTATACTATAAATAGTTTTAAATTAGATTAGTGCATGATGCTGGTTTTAACATATACTAACTAATAAATATACTTTCAAATTCCTACAAATATTTTTTTCCGCATTCTTCCTAACAACGAGGATGATACTAACAAGAGATATTGTATAGTTTGATAAGGCACATTTGCATGTATAATACTAATAATTTATAAATGGACAAATTGTCATTTATTTTTGAAGTTATAGGCCCAAGTGGAAGATAGAAAATAGCTTAGGGCTTTATAAGAAATTAAACATTTACAATCTTCACCTAATTTTGAGTATTACTGTGCGAATCGTCTATGATCTACGTGAACAGCATGGATCCATATGATCGACATTGGAGTGTCATAGTCATTTGGCAATTTTTTTTTTTTAATTCAATTTGTTGATTCAACAAAATATAAAATATTTTTTTAATCCAATCTCTTGATTCAATAAAATTTAAAATAGTGTCATGTGATACCATGTCAGTAGAAGGCTAATCCCGTGTGGTGCCCTGTAATTGGGATTTGGAAAGGAGGCTAAGAGCATCATCATCCATATTCTTGTCAAAAAGTATCGAAGTGAGTCTGAACCCACTTTTATTTTTTTTTTATTTCATGTTCTTTGACAAGAGCACAACACCCACATCCATGCTCTTCCGCAAAAGCATGCTCAAGGGTCCCACCATTCCATTATTCAATTTAAATACTTCAATTACTAAAAATATATTCACAATATTAGAATGCATTAAAAATACCCGATATCATTACAAATTACTAAAAAAATTTAAAATTACATAATTAGAATCCTAAAAATTAAAAATTACATAATTAAAATCCTAAAATTGAGATTGAGAGAGTTGTTTGGTATAATGTCTTTTTTTTGTGTCTGACATGAGAATATTTATAGATGAAAGTATGAATTTTGAGGTAAAAAATGAACAAATAAATTAAAAGTGTGGAAAAACTGGATATATTTTATTAGGAAGTGTGAAAATATTTTTTTTATTAAATCTGAGCTTTTCATATTTTTTTAAAAAAATAATAATAAAAAATAATAAACCAACGGTCAACCAGAGCATGTCACGTCGTCTGCTCGTGCTCTTGCCGTTGGCACGGACGTGCTCTATGCATCAGGCACGGCCATGCCGTCAGCAAGAGCACAGCGGCGAGCAGGGGTCTGCTCTTGTGGACGGCACGGACGTGTCCTTGCGCAAGAGCACCGATAGACATTCTCTAAGGGCGCAGTAGGAATGCTTGAGCCTGCAAAGCGTGTTTTGGCGTTTGAGCCCACCAGCTAGTGCTCAATGCCTTTTTTTTGTTTGACCACACGTATACCAAACCCAACTAATCTTGCTCGACTGAGTTGCGGATTAAGACCAAAAGTCTATCAACGAATGGCAGGGTTCGAAATAGTTTCACACTCCCAACTGCGCTCCCAACAATTGGTAGTGCTCAATGCCCTTCCTTTAATATTCACTAGTTTGTGCGAGAAAGGCAATTCCTCTCACAGTTTGATGACTTGATCAATAATCATACTAACCTAAATGTTGACTAGCAAACAGCCCACACGTCAAAATTAATTCCACCAAAACAGACTCAGCCTCTCACCAAAATTAAATTCACCAATTCAACTCAACGACAACGATGTTGCACTCTACAACTCCAACCTGGAAGCAACTACTACCACCACCTTTTTCTCAAATCAATTTCCAATTTTCCATTATTTCCAAATTTTCACCTCAAGATAAGGTAATCCAACTTTTGTGAATCTAGTCAACTCTGATGCAGAAATCAATTTACAACAAGATTGGTAAAATATGAAAGGAAAAATGATTCTGAAGCTAGTAAAATAAATCCAATGAGTAAGACCAGACATGAAGCATAAATAAAGATTAGTCTGATAACCAGAAAAGAAGTATAGAGTCATGACGAGATCATATATCTTCAACTTAGCTCGATTCTTTAGATGCTTGCCTTCCAGAAATGAGAGAATCTACATGAATGAAAATTTATCTAGAAACCCCTAATATTCCATACCCAGATTTGGATTTAGCACACTTGGTTACTAAACAACCAAAATCCACTCAAGACAGACAAACTTGCAAGTGATGTCAGATGCAAATGGTTCTAAACAATATTAGTAGCCCTACAAGCAGAAATAAGCCTCATCCAACATCTAGATACACAAAATTATCATATTAGAAAGAAAAGAATAGGATTAGTTGTTCTAGAACAAGCACCTGCAATCCCAAATAAAAATAATATTACAAAACAGAAATGCACAAATGCCAGCAAAATCACCTCAAATACATTGAATATCACAAGATTTAAAATCTAACGTATAGAAAAATTTACCAAGAAATCAGTAGGGTGCATAGTAGTAACCAGCAGGTGGCACTCCGACTCCGTTCACTGGTGGCATACCATACGGCATTGGAGGCTGTACGCCGGGAGCATGATATCCGCCTGCACCGATCTTGGCCAGGCTCATCTGGCCTTGCATCCCGTCTCTGTGATACTGCTGCCACACCATCTGCTCCTGCACCAGCAGTTGCTGCTTCTTCTCCATGTCGGCCATCTGCACGTATGAAGGAGGCGCAATGCTTAAAGACGCAGCAAATGGATCCTGTCCCACGGTCTGGACTGTTCCATCGGGCGCAGGGAGTGCCAGGACTGGTGTTTTACTTGCTCCAGGACCTGGCAGCGCAACACTGCTGGAACTGCCACCACTCAAGTGAGAAGTGCTCACATGCTGCTTAACCATTCCCTGATCATACATGCCATTCAACAGCAACGGATCAAGTCCACCGCCCATTGAAGCCTTTTGCTGAGACAAATGGCTAGCAGTTTCGACAAGAGCCAATTCCCAATCAGCCTTGCCCGACTCTGCAGCTGGATTTTGCCAGGCGGAAGTCACCTCCGATTCCCCATTCGAATGGAATGCTTCCCACGAGCCATTCCCGTTGTTGGCCACCGGTGCAGCAAACAGTGCCAGAGCAAACTTATTACCCTGATCATCAGCAGTCACTCCCTCATCCCTTAGATCCAGCAGATCACCTTGAATGGCAGGCTTAGGAGGCTCAGGCTCAGGTTGTGGTGCGGGGGTATGGTCCTCAGGAGGCGGCAGCGCCTTAGTCTCTTGCACCGGCTCTTCCTCCACAGGAGGAGCTGGTAGTGCCTCCACCTTCCTCTCTGGGCTCTTCGTCACCTTAGCCCTGTCCCTCACAAATTCCTCCAAAGTCTCCAACAATTTTCCAGTAATTTTCTGAACTTCTGGAAACTCAGAAGACCTCGACACACCAATGTCCTTGCACCAGTTATAGACTCCGATCAATTCGTCTATCTGCTTTGCTGAGCTAGCATAAGCATCAAATGCCTTGACACAATCTTGATACTCCATATCAAAGAACTTGTCAAGAAGGACAGCCAAAACCTCACAGATATCAGCATACAGCTTGAAGCTCTCCTTAACAATAGTATACATTGCAACCAGAATCATCCTCTCATTCTTTGCCAAACCCGTAGGCCGGCAAGACAAAAACCGATCCAACAGCCTCTGCAAATGACTCATCTTCCCAAAGATCCTCTCGGGCGCCATCTCCCTAAGAGGAGTAGCATCTTTCTTCGCCTGTGTCGACTCTCTCACATCACCAGACGACCTAGATCTGCGCATCCCATAGGGCTCCTCCCGATACTCGTGACTATACTCATATCCATTACCCCTGTTTGATCCCGGTGGTGATCTATAGTTATACCTATCATCTCTGGCCCCAGATCTCTCAATCTCACCACCATTCCCACTCTGTTTCCGCTCATAAATCATCATCTCCAGCCTCTGATCCAAGTAAAGCGCATAAGTCCTCACAAAAGCCGAATGATCCCAAGAACTCGAGTGCGCCTCATCACGAAAATCAGACATATTCAACAACCTAGTCCCCCTTCTAGTAGCAAACATGATTTCCTGCTGGAAGACAGCATCTCCTTCATTGAGCAATCGATGAATAAGCATCAAACACTTGAGAGCCACAATCCAATCACGCGTTTTCCCCAACCTTCTAGACACAGCGACTACACAGGCGCTAACATACCCTTGGGAAAACGAGGTCAACTGGAGAATCTCCCTCAAATACTTCTCCGACGCCGGATCGTCGTCGTGGCTGGTGGCTTTGACTATGGCGACCTCCAACTCCGGCGCCATGTTGCTCGCGACCTTAGCGATCCCGATACTGGTCTGATCCTTCACCGCCCCGATCGCTTTCCGAATCGTGCTCGGCGCCATCGCTCTACCCGATCTCGTCTATACCCTACGCTAACAACACCAAAAACACAAATTCAACGCAAAATCATACCCTACATCACTCGGTACACTCGATTCAGCTAAGAATCACAAAATTCCAACAACTTAACCAACCAATTTCAATCAAAAAAATATATAAAAAGTAACAGTCAGCTCCATTTCAACGAAAACACAAACTTCCGGCGATTAAATTACAAAAATCAAACAAATGGAGCCTTCAATTCATTCACCTTCCTGAAAATTGAGGAACTGGAGGCGCTGGAGCTGCAGTAGAGTGTGTGATGTGTGAAATCGGGGGTATGTGGTGTAGGATGCGACGATTCTCTCTCTAGATTTGCTGCGAACTTGGGGAGAGAGAGAGGTATGAAAACGGAATGGAGGGTAAACACAATAAAAAATAGGAAAAAGAAAAAGAAAATGAAAAAGGAGAATAGAAAGGTGGATTGAAATGGTGCGGTGAGATCCGGGAGAATCACGGCCGTCGATTATGATCGGAAAATATATATTGAAGGAGGCGGTGGTACAGTTGGTGTGAGTTGCTGCTCGGTTGTCTCGCTCTCGTCTACAACTTTAATTCTGGATGTGTTGTTTATTTTTAGAAATAATTTTGTAAATTAAGGTAATTTAATTATAATTAATTTCAAGTATGGTCAATATTTTTTACAGTAGATCTACATATTTTAATACAAGATTTGTTGAATTTGTTAATGGAAAATTTTATGTAATCTATTGTTTACCTAAGATTATACTGTAGTATTGTTAACTTTCCTACTACGATATTGGTATATTAATTGTATAACAACATATAAATGTATATAAATTGTACTACATTATATTCTTAAACTTTTAAATTTAAGTGAATTTAATTAAAAATTAATTTTAATATTTATTGTATTATATATAGCAATAAGAAAGAAATTATATAGAAAAATTATGTCGAATCGTAATATGATTTTGAGCTTGATTCGAATTAATTATAAAAAATTTCTTAATAAAATATTATTTTTGCTCTAATATACAAATGTTAAGTTTTTTTTTGAACTGTTGCAAGATGATTAGTATGAAATTTATTTTAAATTAATAATGTTTATAAAACGATTTTCAATGTAAAATATTAAAAAAAAAAGTTTGATTATATATACAATTATATATATTTATCACTATCATATTTTGATAATATATATTTTGAAATTATTATCATTAATATTGTAGATATTTGACCATGTAAATTTTGGATAATATGTCACGTCGTCGTCGATGATATGACATTTAAGGGTTGATTCATTAATTTTTATTTAATCTAATGCAAAACAACTAGGACCATTAGCAGTGGGGCGTCCTATGACGCGCCACGTCATCAGTTTTATCCTCCTACCACCACCTGCAGTGGAGCGTCATAAAGCGCGCCCTATGCATTTTCTTTTATTTGAATATTTAAATAACTACAAAAATTGAGAAAAAACTCCATTTCATTTATAAAAATTAATGTTAATACATTTATAAAAATTAATGTTCATATGCTTATGAGTTAGTCAAGAGTAGAGTCACATTATTAGTAATGTAATTGAATTTAAAATTAGAAAAATTCATGTTATAAAAATTACATACATTTTATAAAAATTAATTTTTATCACATTTTCATCTTAATAAATGTATAAAACAATTTAGTTTTCAAGATATCTCAACTAGTGTGTGTAGCCCAATGGTCAGGATTATTGCCTTCCAAGCAATAGACCCGGATTTGAACCCTGGCAAATGCATTTTTTAAGTAAAATGCGTGCCATCGTCCGCGCCCGAGGACGATGGACGCCATCGGGGGCCCCATTGTGGGTGCTCTAAGTACTACTTCTAATAACATATAATTGTCTGACATCGTGTCAAGAGAAAATTGAAACTAGTATATAAATCTCATGTGCCACTCCTTCTACCTACAATTGGTTTTAAGATTGAACCCATGAATTTTTATTAGGCAAAAATATCTTTTCAATTGATTAGTATTCATTAGAAAAATGTAGTTTCGATCGCAACGAATACACACATATAGAATTTATTTAGTGGTTAAAAACGATGCTATAATTTATGACTACATGGAGTTATTGCACTATACCCACAAAAAACTTCTGCCTAAGTTAAAGGAAAACCGCATTAAAACTCCCATGTTAAGATTAGAACCTTCAAATTAATTTAGATTTATTTTAGAGTAAAAGGCAATCGGGCTTCTTTTACATTTAGTTGAGTTTTTAAACTTCATATTAATTATGATTAACTAATCAAGCATATGTATTTCGAAATGTAGTTATTAAATCATGGACCATCTTTAACAACGGCCCATATCTTGGTTCTAGACATTATATTCAGATATTATTCTTACCATAACTTTTCATTGGCCCAATCAAACAAAACTTATGAAACCCAACTTTCTATCTCGAAACAAATTTTAATTTCTATACATAGTCAAAGATTTAACCCCTATTTCTAAAGTAGTAGTAGTATTAACCTTCTATAATCATAATTCATAAACACTTTAACCCCTTTTTCTAAAGTACAATTTCTTTAACATAAAACTATCCCCACTAAATGGCCAAAAAGAATCAATCTAGCAAAATTTGAGAGAATGGAGAGGGAAAGATTGGTTGGAAACAAAAGCACGGGTTTTTCCCGCCTTTTCGCTTCATTCACTTCATTTCACACTGTACTTTATATTCTCCTACACTTTATTACTATATCATCATTACAAAAAAAACAAAAATCAATCTTTAAAAATAACATCGTTCGCAATCTCCAACAATCGGTGCAGTGCACCGGGCGAGAACTTCCTCGCAAACAGAAACGGATCGTGCCTCCTCCTCCTCTCCACCACAACCGTCACAGACGAATTAGAGCCGTCCGATCTCACTTCCTCGTCACCGTATCTGGGCCTACTCCTGCGAAGGGCCCTGATCAGCTCGGGGCCCACCTCATCCGCCACGTAGGTCCGCGGATGCCCCCCTCCAGTCCACGTGCGTGAGGGTGCAGGGCGTGCACCCCCGCAGGTCCACCATGCTCAACAGCGTAGGGAAGTAGTGCTCCTCCGGGTAACACGTGTCGTCTCATATCTTTTGTACTACTAACCAATTTTTTTAAAAAAAATCTTCACCCCAGTAATTCATTTTTTTAACCAAAGAAATATCACAAGTTTGAATATCACCAACAAAAATATGCATTCATCCAAACGAAGAAATATCATGAGTTCGAATTTCACCAACTAATCCGAGAGCATGATGCTTTGGTTTAGGGTGAGATACGGGGAAGCTGGCATCTGACTCTGTGGGTGGGGGACACACACCACTGCTTCACTTCTTCCAAATTAATGGTTATCTAAAACTTTATATAAAACTCATGATAAAAAGATTCAATTTTCATGCCAAACAAATGAATAAAAAAGGGTCCTTGGCCAGAATATCTCCATCAACTTTTATTTTTTAATTTTACAATATTTTGGGGGTGGTGGGGTGGGTCACTCTTTGAACCCAGTGTTTTTTTTCTCCACCTATCTAAATGCATCCATTTTCTCTTCCCCAAATGCAGCAAAAGAAACCCCTCTTTTTGTAGGTGTTTTCTCCTCACCATCATCATCAACAACTCATCTTTGTCTCTCTTGATTCCCTGGAAGGATGCCAAGACCCTATGAGTGTGTGAGAAGGGCTTGGCACAGTGATAGGCACCACCCCATCAGGGGCTCTCTCATTCAAGAAATTTTCAGGTACTTTCACTCTGTGTGTGTGTGTTTTGGAGGTGTTCTTGAAGTGGGATGTGTTTTTGTAGGATTGTGAATGAGGTCCATTGTTTAGCTACTAAGAAGAATAGGGAGTGGCAAGAAAAACTCCCCATTGTTGTGTTGAAAGCTGAAGAAATCATGTATTCTAAAGCAAACTCTAAGGTAGGTTTATGGCTTAGCTGAAAAACTCCCTTAATTTCATCCATATTTAATAGTATTTCTTTTATATTATGCTCCCACTTCATTTTTTGATCTTTGGATAGGCTGAGTATTCTGATCTTGAAACACTTTGGGAAAGAGTAAATGAGGCCATTAACACCATAATCAGAAGAGATGAGACCTCTGAAACTGGAGAATTCTTGCACTCTTGTATTGAAGGTGTGTGTGCTAACTAACATTCTCTTTCTATGTATGGTGATTTTGTAGATCTTAACTTGGGTATTCGAGAAATCTTGCTAAAAATGTACTCATATATTTGTTTGTCTCTATTATGACTAGCTGCATTGCATTTGGGTTGCACTCCTAGGAGATCATCAAGAAGCCAACGTAACGATTCGCCTAGATGCTACCTAAGGCCGGATAATGTAGAGGGTGGTTTTGTTTCTCACAGCAATTTGAGCTTTGAGATTTATAGGAAATTTGCTAAGATTAGCCCTCTCATCCTCCATTGCCCACGCTACTCAACACTCGCCGCCAAGAATTCCTCACCTTCGTGCATCAAGAGTCACGGTTGTAGTTTTCAAGCAAGAAATCCCAGTCATGTCAAAAAAACTGTCATGCTGCCCAACAATTTTGTTCTGGGTGATGACCAAGCTTCTAATTCGTTGAACCCTTGGCATGTGTTTCCTTTGCACTATGGTGATGATCTTGAGCCTTCGAGAGCTTCTTTTCCCAATCCCCAACTCGTGGATAGTGATAAAATTGGTCCCCAACTAAGTTCTCCCGCCCAAACTTTGGACGCTCGTTGTCCATCCAATCATGAAGAAATAGAGCAGCAGGCCGACTGCGACTTAACATTGCGGCTGGGTTCTCTAGTAGCTCCCCATGCTAATATTGAGAATAGTTGTCCTCTACGAGTGCAATATGGCAATAGGAGCCATCTCAAGGATTGAACCACGATCAGTCAAGCAGGCTTGTTTGATGGAGAATAATATGCTGACATTTTACCATGGGAATGGTTTGCTATTATCATACCTTTTTGTAGATGATGATCTCCGATGCTTTTGTAACTATATATCTGCGTTCATCAGGTACACTCTAGGTTGTTAGTTTGTGCATCAAAATACGTGTCATAGTTATAACTGCGTTCATAGTTATTTCTAATTAGAGGGATTCACTCAGATTGATTGTTAGTTTCTGTCAGCTGGCATAGAAAAGCTTGTAGATTTGCCAAAAAAGCTCGATTTTGTAACTTATATGACTAATGAAGTGCAGAATCTCCAATACTTTTTTGCTCTGCCTTGAATGGACATCTTTTATAAGCAGGCTACACGAAGAGCCTAAGACATTCCATTCGTTTCATTAAGAGCCGAGTTTAGTCAACATTGCATTTATATTCTAAATTATGCTTTATTAGGTTATGAAGTGGCTTTTGAAAGAATGGATAGCATTTCCATTATCCTCATTTTCACTTATATGAGTGATTATAAATCATGCTTTCATTATTTTGTGTGGATCATGTTGACAGAAGTGGATACATTGTGGGCCTCCTGTCCACGAAATTTACTAATCATTGTTCTTGTTTATCATTTTATTTGGGAATGAGAGAGCGATAGGTCGTAATCCTTTGACCCTATCGCTCTTTGGATGTTCCCGGAGGGACTAAAACGACCCTTTTCGAGTTCCACTAGAGAAAAAGGTTGTATTTGCCATCATTTAAAGTCTGTCACTTTGTCTATAGCTTTTGCAGCACTGGTTATGAGTTTGTAGGTCCATAGCATCTTTTTTTGCTAGTGACTGCTCGGCTTCTATCGATGTTCGATTGAACAAATCGTCTTCAAACTTTAAGACATGACTCCTTTATTGCTCTCTTGATGAGTATTACATGAGTATGTTTTATTGTAAACATGGATTTACAGTCAATCGGAGAAAGGAGACGATGCCGATGTGGTTAGGGAAGACAGGGGAGACGGCGTCGAGGAGGATGAGGTGGGAGAGATCAAGCAGCTGTAGTTGAACTCTATCTGCAGCCGTTGATGGAGACAAAAGTAAGAGACGGTGCTCTTCTTCTCCTCCTCCTCGAGCTCCGTCAACGGTATGGCTGCGAGAAATCTCTTTATGAACTCTCTGCAACATTCTTTCCCACTGCATATCACCTCGACTTTGCCCATGCTTTGCTTGCTCTCCGCTGTTTTGGCCGCCGGCTTATGCACCTGAATCACAGCCTTTTCATCGAACCTTATCATGTATGCTTGGTTGCACCCCTCATAGAGCCGCTCCCCCAGCGTGTCGATGATGTAATACGCGTCTGCCTCGACTTTCAGCACGAAGAAATGGTCGTTCCAGCTCACGATGTATATCCTCGGCGCCGTGTCGCCGCGGATCTCGTCCCATAAGACATCGAACGACATGGCCCCCTTCAGCGAGTCAAACGTCTCGGCCCCGAAGAACCCAACGAACGACTCATTGCGGGAGATGGACACCGGTCGGATGTCGGCCCTGAGGACGGTCTCGAGGTCGAAGTGCTTGTTGGGAAAGTCCTTGACATAGGCGGCGTTCTCGCACAGATTCCGCCACTCTGACGAGCCCTGCATTATGAGGTCGTCCAGCTCCAACCGCCCTGGCATGGCGTTCGGGTTCGAGTGGAGCCAGTGGGATATCACGGCCACTAGGGCTGTGCAGGCGCTCGCCCCGGCCGCCTTGTCGCTCCGTTGGTCAAACGAGGCGAAGAAAAACGAAGCCTTGAGCTGTGCTTGACCATCTCTGCTCATCAACTCCTTGTCTTCCCATTTACAAACTGCTTTGTCTTTGTTTGCTGTTTCTGAACTGCCATCTTCTTTCTGGAAAAAAAATATATGCAAGTTAAAATTCAAACCAAGAAAAGTACATTCAATTAATATTCTTTCATCCCACTACAATGACATATTTCTGAAAAAAATACTATTTTCTTTATTTTATTATCTGTTCATTTAACACACTATGTGTTGAATAAGAAATGGTCGCTTTGACTTAAAATACGATGGATAAAATACTATTTTGAGACCACACACTGTTCATTTGCTTAAAAGTCAATACTCTTACATAGAAAAGGTCAAAATCAGACAATGTGGATTTAATCAAACAAATTATATAATATCAAGTGAAACAAGATCAAGATCAGACAAGAAGTCTACGATATTTTTACCAAGTCATACACAAAATTTTGATTTTTTTAAACTCAAATACACTAAGACACATAAATCTATTTGAATGTCAACAAACTACAACATTTTTAATAATGAAAACTTAGAAGAAAGTATAGAAATATTAAACCTGCAATGAGTTTGTTGAAGAAAGGCTAGCTGATTGAACCCTGGTCTCCTCTTTAGTCTTAGCTCGTTTGAAACTAAATCGTCGGCTCTTCCAACTAAACCATCGGTCTTTTTTGTCGGGCTCCAAGGTCCTCGATTCCGGCACACCCGGCTCGTCCAAACATGCCTCTTCTAGGCTCAATGATCTCCTCCTTGACTTGTCTCTTATCTCATCCACCGATGAGCATTTCGAATCGATGGATTTCGATCGGCTTGGTGCTGCCGAATTATGGGATTCTCTGATTTCAACACATTTGAACACCATCTAACACATGGATAATATTACAGTAATTACAATTTTAGTGAAATATCTAATCTCATCTAGCTAGGTAGGTAATAACTCAGATCATTTAATAATTCCACACCTTTTCAAACTAGGATGTTAGTACTCGTGTAACAAAATCTAAACTGGTGGATATTTCTAAAGTGTTCATAACAAAGACTAGTTAACTGCTCACCCAATTTAAAATAATTTCTTAAGCATTCAAAACAAGTGGTCTAATCAACCAATTATTTTATTTTATATTAAAAATTACTCCTATTAATAAGTATCATAATCAATTCCATCAAACCAAAATTTTTATATCTAGTAGTACACCATGTTCACATGCAACACAAGTTTGGCTCATTTCCATTATTTACATTAAATTCTTCACCAAATTGTTAGTTAAATGACAACAAAATTGATCATTACATATTTGTGGCCGCAACATTACTTAATACGCACGTTTTTAGATAACTCGATCAATAAAATATGATAAATTACCAAAAAAATCATGAAATTTCACTATTAAACGATGTTTACCGTGAGGGCAGCTTCTCTAGCAATTCCATCAATTTGCAAATTTAGATGAAGCTTCTCCTCAATGGAAGAACTCTCCATTTTCGAAACTATTTCAGTTATGTTAATCGAAACTCCTCCGATCACCGCCATTTTTGCCTTCGAATCTGCCTTCTCCCCCTGTTCCAATTAAAATTGTCATTTTTTTATATTCTAATCAATAGCTTGCAAACCACACACGAAATAAATAATCAAACAACTTACGCATATAACACTATAGGTGACCTCCCACGGCCCGAATTTCTTATCCGAGACAATTGAGAAACAACACGTGTTCTCGAACCACAAATCCTCGTCCCATTCAACTATTCCTCCGCCTTTCTTCATGCCCCGATTGCTCGACCGCTCGACTTTTTTCCGGGGCTGAAACGGCGACATCAACGGCAAAAACTTCGGCTCGCCTTTCCATTTGATTTTGATCGCCACGAATTTCTGCACCGCCGCGCCATCGCCGCCGTCTTCGTCATCGCCGCCGCCGTCTTCCGCCATGACCTCGAGCCTCATTAGCCTCATCGCCACCGCGAACTTCCTCGCCGGGGGCCACGGCGACCACTTCCTCATCTTCACCGCCATCACGAATTCTTTCTCTCTCTAGAAAACAAATAATTGAATGATTTGTCGATTACTCTGATTGATTTATTCTCTACGATTTATTTTTAAGGAAATGAAGGAAACAGAAATGTTTATTTATTTCAGGAAATGGGGATTTTACGAAGAAAAAAAGAGAGCGGAGCAACCGTTTACAAAATTTGAAGGCGACGATGGAGCCAATGAGGAGGCGCCACGTCGAAAGTCGTACGAACAGGGTATGACGTGGCGTGAGGTGGTTGGCCGGGTGTCGAGATACAGTTGTACTTGTATTTGGCGCAGAGTTTGTCGGGATCCTTCGGGGAGCCAATGGTGTCACGCCAAGTGGACGCGGGGGGGAAGGAATTTCGGCACGTGGTGTAGGCGTGAAATACGGGTAAATATAGATACGCGTATTTGACGGTACAATGTACGTATTTTCTTTAGAGTAAGAGAAATTTAATTTTTTAGTTAACTTTCTAAGAAAGGAAGTTGTAAAGGGAAAAGAGTTGGTATGGTATCAAAATACATATTTTTGAAAGGAAGTAGTAAAGGGAAAAGAGTTGGTATGGTATCAAAATACATATTTTTGAGAGTCCAATATTTTGGATTTGTATGACAACATAAAATTTTTTTAGGTAGATTCCGTGTAATATGCTTAACAGGTATTGTGAAATAAATCTATTCAAAAAAGAATATAGCTTAGCGTAGATGAATTGTATGTACAAAATCCAATACATAATATAGGAAATCTTATCCTAATTTTCATATCAAATTGTTAGTACATAAACTCATAATTATATTGCTGCGTAATTCGCAAATCCAATGCATAATATATCAATTATCTTAATTGATCTCATATTAGTATTTATACTCCCTCCATCACTAAAGAATATGTACTTTGTGTTCGGCCTAAATTTTAATATAAAATTAATAAAATAAGAGAGATGTAGAGATAAAAAAAATTAAAGTATTGTTATTAAAAAATGAGTCTCACCTCATTTGAAAGAAAATATTTTTTAAAATAAAAAAAAAATTCTTATGAAACGGACAAAAAAGGAAAAGTGCATGAATTATTAACACCAAATTGCAAATTCTACAAATCCATAACATAATATATCCACCATCTTATTTGATTTCAAGAATTTCAAAGTAAACCAAAACGGCCCATCAACAAATGGGCTAGATCAGCCCAATAACTAATTATTAAGTATTTATTTTAAAATTGATAAGAATAAAAAAAAACCAAAAAATCAGTTGGATAAGAGGCATTAACGGTTCCGAGCTGTGAGCTTAACAACCTACTAAAAATGAACTGCACAACAACCACCGCGGCGGCCACCGCCGATCTGGCACTGCTGAGCTCAGCAGCATCTGTTTCCGCCGGTAGAGAGCTCAAGCTCTCTTCGAGAAGCTCGCCAGTGGTTAAGTTCGCCGCGAAAAGGCTCACAGTGTCCTGTGTTGCGGCATCTTCACCTCCTCATTTGGGGAGGCGAGGGCTAATGTATTTAGCTGCGACGTCGTTTCTGATTCCTCTCCCCAAATCAGCTGCTGCTGCTGAGTGAGTTCATTAATGTCTTTCATTTTATTTGCTTACTTGGCATGGAATATCAGTGGCTTTTTAGGTATATGTGTTATGCTGATTCGGTTTAGATTGTTTGAATTTGGATCAAGCTTATGTTAATTTTTGAATTTGTTTGTGAGCTGATTAGGTTTTTTTAGAACTTAGAAGTCAACATTGTGTATATTAGACACATTGATTTAGTTGTGCCTAGCAGGGAATGGAGTATTAGTGTCATTTTAGGTTATAGTATGTTTTTGCTGATTTGGATTAGATTGTTGAAATTTGAAACAAGCAGATGTTAATTTGTGAATTTGTTTATGAGCTGAGCAGGTATTGTTAGAAGTTAACATTGTGTATTCTTATTGTTCATTATTAGACAGATGAACTTATTTGTGCTTAGAGAGTTGATGAACTAATTGGTATTATTGCAGCTGTATCAATGTTATCAATCTCGTATGGCAGCTTATGGCGGTTCGCCTAAAAACCGCCACGGGGATATGGCATATTAGTATGGCGGATATGTCGGTCAATAATTAAATAAATAAAATAATACTTATATATTTATATATAATTCAGAAAATAGAAAATAATTAAAATATAACATTTAAAACACTTTAAACAATTAATTAAGTATAAAATACAACTCTAACCTCCATGTTTCTTGCATAATGCCACATTCCTAAATACAGTACACATGCAATGTTGTCAAATGTTGGATATGGCGGTGCTATGGCAGCGACATGGTACTATGGCGTTTCCACCACTGAGCGCCATGCCATAGCGCCATGGCGCCGCTATATCCGCTATTTGATAACATTGAGCTGTATATAGTACACACACACACACACACACATACATACATACATACATACATACATACATACATACATACATACATACATACATACATACATACATACATACATGCATGTATCTATGCATATACTATGTCGATGCTTGTTAGTAGTTACAATAATGAGCTATTTTTATGGTTAAAAATGGCTTATTGATGCTAAGGTTTTAAATTCAGTGAAACCTCCCTGCTGCAAGAAGAGATCAGGAAGGTAATGACCAAGAATAAGGCTCCTGGTTTCCTTCGTTTAGTTTTTCATGATGCTGGAACTTTCGACGAGGGTGATAAAACAGGTATCACGTGACTATAATAATATGTGATGTTTAAGTGTGTGAGATCTGAATATGTGATGTTTTATTAATGAAAATGATCTCTTCCAGTTGAAACGCATCTCATTCTTGAAAATTATGAGTTGCATTGAGAGTCATGTATATATCCTGTAATGTATCACTGGTGATTTATATAGAAATTTGGTTTTTTAGCTGATCTTCTCATGTTGTTTTAGGTGGCATGAATGGATCAATAGTTTATGAACTCGACAGACCTGAAAATGCAGGTCTTCAAAAGACTGTGAAGGCAAGCTCCCCATTTATCTGCTTTTGCAACCTTTGCATAAAGTTTAGTCAGCTAACTCCTGATGGATGCATTGTTTTTAGATTCTGGAAAAAGTAAAAGATGAGATGGAATCAGTACGACCAGGTACTTTACGCGAAAAGAATCCTAAGGGTTTGCTTGTTCTAGCAACAATCATGTGCCAGACTAATTCCTTTTTATTTGTGTTTTCTAGTATCCTGGGCAGATCTGATAGCTGTGGCTGGAGCAGAGGCTGTTTTGATATGTGGAGGTCCAGAGATCCCTGTTCGACTGGGAAGAATAGAGGCAACGTAAATTTATATTCTATTTTCCAACAAGAATGCGCTCAACTATGATAGCAATTAGTCTCTCACAAGTTGTATATTCGAATATTGGTTCTCAGGGTACCTGATCCTACTGGGAGGCTCCCTGAAGAGACGCTCGATGCGAAGAACATGAAGCAAAGTTTTCAAAACAAAGGCTTCTCGTGAGTATCGAAATCTGAATTGCAGATTTTCTTTATTTTGTTGTACATTCCACTAGAGCTGAATCTCACATAAAGTTCAGCAGGCTTATTTATTGACAGCATCACTGACAACAGAAGTATATTTCTTTAACATATCTCATATTTAAAACTTAAGTCTTTCACCAAATAAGATCACATTAGTATGAAAGTGTGAATCTATGGCCTATTTCTTGAAGTTAACTATATGTACAGTGATACCCATGTGGATTGATATTCATTCATTTTTCAATCGATAGAGCCCAGGAACTCGTTGCTCTATCCGGAGCTCATACTATAGGAGGCAAAGGATTTGGAAGTCCAGTAGTGTTCGACAACTCCTATTACAAAATCCTTGCAAAGAAACCAGGGTCATCTTCAGGTACTTTAACCCTTTTCTCCTTTGCCATCTTAATCAACTTCTTTCCCTTTTAGTCAGTGATCATCATTTCTCTCTCTCATACACGCAGGCGGCATGTCCAGCATGATTGGCCTTCCCTCGGACAAGGCACTAGCTGCCGATGATGAATGCTACGGGTATGCCATTCTCTGAGTCTTATGTATCTATGTCTGCTTGATGAACACAAACACAAAAAACTGGTCCATTCTAATGTTATGTGTGTCAATACTGATTCAGTAACTTTGCTCTCTTCTTTTTCTATTCAAACAGGTGGATCTCAAAGTATGCAGAGGATCAAAACCTCTTTTTCGAGGATTTCAAGAAAGCCTACACCAAGCTAGTGGACACCGGTGCAAAATGGAGCTCTGCGTGAGCTGAGACGAGCACTGTTTTGTTATCGCTTCTAGTTTAGCTTGTAGCATTGTGTTTGTATTGTAGTATCAACATAAAGTAGACAAAATAAACGAGTTCATGTCCCACCAACGTGCAGTAGAGATGCCGGCTACTAGCAGATAAGTGAGCCGGGCTCGACACCATCTCTCTTTTCAATGAATAAGTTTAGATGAGCATGAGCAGACCCCCACCCTCAAAGGATGGTTGAAACATCATCTTGAGGGCCCTTGTTCCCCTCTCTGTCTAGACAGTTGCATTTAAGTCTTAGAAATGATTTGTGTTTTGGACCACTGTGAGAGAAAGAGTGTGTGTGTTGTCTGTGTTTTCCTTCCACTGTATGTGGTGAAGTTGCTGTGAGATACTCAGAATTTAACTCTATGTTGAGTCAAATCGGGTATGAATAATAATACCATGTAATAATAATTCAATGACAGTAGCATACTACTCCATGTGAAGACAAATATTTGTCTATTATTGAAATGCCATTTTTTTTTATACTCCTATGTTTTTGGGAATGTTTCTGGTTAATTTGATACTCCTATGTTGAAAGAAGGGCATTTTTCTCGTTACTAAAATAGGCTACAGATGTTCAATTTGGGAATGTTCAATTTCTTTGAGTTTAGATTCCTCAGTGTTCATGTGTCGCATTATTGTTGCTAAAGGTGGAATCTTGATTTATATTCTTGATAAAGATGGATTAGAATGTTGGGCTTTTGAGTTAGATTCCTCAGTGTTCATTTGTTGCATTGTTCTTGCTAAAGATGGAATCTTGATTTATATTCATGAGAAAGATGATTTAGAATGTTTGGCCTTTTGAGTTAGATTCCTCAGTGTTCATGTGTTGCATTGTTGTTGCTAAAGATGGAATCTTGATTTACATTCGTGAGAAAGATGGATTAGAATGTTGGGCTTTTGATTTAGATTCCTCAGTGTTCATTAGTTGCATTATTGTTGCTAAAGATGTAATCTTGATTTATATTAAGAGTAAGAAAGATGAATTAGAATGTTGGGATTTAGAGTTAGTTTCTCAATGTTCATTTGTTGCATTCTTGTCTTGTTGATAAAATGGAATTTCGACTAATATAAATAAGAGAGTTAATTAGAATGTTGGGATTTTGAGTTAGATTCCGCAGTGTTCATTTGCTGCTAAAGATGGAATCTTGATTTTGTATCATTCAGTTTCAAGAAAGGGAAGACCTTGTTATGTTGTAACTGTTGTTATGATTTAAAGGGAAAATTTTGGTGGAGGCTTTGCACATTATGTCCAAGATTTTTGATGTTAATTTCAACAGATTGTTAGGTTGAATGGAAGAGATGGACACTGAGAGTGCCGTTCCAGTTGCTGGGAATGGGGACGGATTTGAAAAAGCTGTTCCTGTACGCATCCCCGTCTCTCCAAGTGTAAACGGGGCTCCCAATGGCAGCCTAGAAGTCGAGGGACTCAGTGATAGTCTTGACAATGCTGTCAAGTTGGACCCTGCTGTCAAGCCAGTGGTAGGCGTTTTAAAACGTGTTGTTTGGTTGTTTAGCAAGACAGCAAGTGCTCTAACAAACTAGTATACTTGTAGGAACTTGAGGTTAAAGAGACCACCGTCTTCAAGAACTTGAAACCACTCAAGATCGGTAAAGCATCGAGCCCCAAAAATGGCGCAGCAACAGTTTCAGGCAAGAGCAAGAACAGAAAAGAGGCTAGCAAACCTTACGTTGCTTCAAATGGTAGCGATGCTTCAGAATCAAGCCAGAGCCGGACTTCTGCTATAAGATCAAAGATTTAACCGTCTAATGAGAAGCAATGCTCGGTAAACTCAAAAGCATCACCTGCCCAAGATTGCTCTAAGGTTATAAATTTTAAAAAAAATGTATGCATTGGTACATGTATGGATATTTTTTTCGGGTTTCTTACTTCTTTTCTGATGTTTAGGAGCAACATGGCCTCCCCGATGCAACATCATCTTCCACGAGTGGAGAACAGGCCGAAGAACTTCTGTATGCTCTTTCACACTGTCATATTTGATGGCTATTTCGTTTCTAGAATCTCTCTAGCAAGAAAACTGTGACTGATGTTGAATCTCTTACGTTTCCATAAAAAACGCTCCGTTCCTTTTAATTCCACAGTATTATGAATTTCGTATTCCTGACTATAGGGAGAAGACAAAGCTGAAGGCTCTTGTGGAAAGCCTTTCTAGTAAAATCGAAGAAATCTCACAGTCATCATCGTATCCTTTGTATATGTTGCATTTGCATCCTTTCTCTTGATATCAGAAGGGGTTTGTTTATAGTATCATTTTCTTAATCGTGACATAAATGTTGTGTTTGGTACTTTGGTTTATCCTTAAGCGCGTTGTGGAAGCCCTACTGCCGAAGATGCCATGGCCCGCAGATCGGGTGCTCTACCAACCTACGGTTTCAGCTTCAAATGCGATGAAAGGGCTGAGAAACGAAGAGAGGTTAGCCTTTCCTAATTCATCCTACCATCTGCCTTAATTTGAACAATCTCGCACGTGATATGGTAGCAACGGTTTTTTCCTTTGTCTCGTTCCAATAGTTTTACTCCAAACTCGAGGAGAAGATTCAGGCAAAGGAAGCAGAGAAGACCAATCTGCAGGCGAAGAGTAAGGTAGACCCTCGTATCATATCATGTCATCGGTCTATAGCTTTAGATGGTTGAGTATGGCAACGAGCCGGATTTACCGTTTTCTGTTGTATAGGAATCTCAGGATGCTGAGATCAAAATGCTGAGAAAAACTCTTGGATTCAAAGCCATGCCTATGCCAAGCTTCTATCAAGAACCTCCACCTCCAAAGGTGGAGCTAAAGAAGGTAACTTCACTTATAATTTCGTCTAATCCGTCGTATACTCTGATGGATCGAACAATTTTGAACTCGATGATGTAGATTCCTACTACAAGGCCAAAATCTCCGAAGCTTGGCCGGAAGAAGGCTTCGCCAAGTGCGGAATCCAAAGAAAACGGGGCTCGCCCAGCTAGGCTAAGCCTGGACACGCTCGCCAAAATGCCAAGCCACGACCACGTGAAGAAGCCGATGAGGAAGTCTCTTCCCAGGTTGCCGTCTGAGTTGAAAAAGTTAGTTAAAATGATGACCTGTTTCATGGGTTTTGATGTAAAAGACGATCACATGAGACTTTGTAATAATATGTTCAAATTCTCTTACGATCTCACATCGGACTCGTTTCATGTATTTTGATCCATAAGACATCCCATATCGAACTTGTTTTATGTATTTTGATCCATAAGATGGTCTCACATCGAACTTGTTTTATGTATATTGATTTGTAAGATGATCTCTCATACGATTTCGAATAAATTTTCGATTATGTGCGCATTCATTCAAAACGCCGTCGTAATGAGAACAGAACATAATCCAAAGAGGCTTTTATTAACAAAACATAGAAGACAAAGTGGAAGGAACATAACAAGGTTGCAGAAGTCACATCTCACAACAAGAGAAACCTGCAAAACTAGGGCTTTGGAAAAACTTAAAAACAATCCCTTTCCTCAACAACTGAAGAAGAGATCGTCATGACGGCGGCCTCGAAAACCACATCGCCGCCACGGCCAAAGCCCACGAAAACAGGTCGACAGACGCCATAAAGCAACCGAGAAACAACATCAAACATCGACACAAGACGCAATAAACCCTAACCGGAACCACAGCTGCAAGCTTCCACCCGAGCAACACACTGCTCGGCCGAAAACCTAAAAAGGTCCGAAAGATCCAGCACCCGATGTCCGAATTCTCAGCAACGACCAACGGCCACAAAACAGAAGCCACTTCCGTTAACCGGAAGAGACAACCTTAAAAAACAGCATGAGACGCTGCGAAAAAGCGTGGCCGTGGTTTTGCTGGAAAAATGAAGCGGACACCGGTCCGGACCCCTCGATGACGTATCATGATGGACCGAAAAACCTTCTAATAATAATATCTTTGCTAGATAGAAAATGCTCTTAAAAATCAAGAAATCCAAATTCTTGATTTTTCTGCATTTTAAGAAAGTATGTCACATCTCCACAGCTGCTCCAGAAGCATAGTAACAGCAGCAGAGCTGATTCCGTGGCAGAGCTGGATGTTCAGCCCCAAAAGAGTCGCGCCGAGCATTTTCAACGACAACAAGCTCCTGTCCGACACCAAGGAGCAGCCCACGAGGGAGAGCACCTGCAATCTCAGCTGCTCGGCCCTAGCCAAGAGGGCGACACCCAAATCCGTTACCCTGCAGCCGGAGACGTCCAGCTCACGAAGAACAGAGCAGTTCGTTGCGATCGACATCAAGCTCACATCGCTGATGCCGCTGCATCTTTCGAGATTCAGAACCTCCAGAGTCTCCCCGTGGAGGCTAGCGATCTTGGCAACCACGTTATCGGTTAGGTTAACGCATCCGCTCAGATTAACCTTCGCCAGACCAGCCTCCGGCGTCTGCACAAGAGGCAGGAGGCCCGCATCAGTCACTCCTTCAACGCCGCGGAGTTCGACGTGGGTTAACTTAGTGCACAGCCGGCCCAACATGCTCAAGCCGGAATCACCGAACCCCGGGCAGTTATGGATGGCCAGTGATCGTAGAGACGTGCAGAGAGAATTCAATGGGAATCCAAAGTGCGAGTCTTTGAGCCCTAAGCAGTTGGACAGAGCAAGGGCCTTCAATTTCCCCCCACAGCTAGCAAGGATGCCGAAAACCCCACACTGAGTGATCCTGTGGGTCTCGTCGAGCTTAAGGCTCTCAAGCGACGAAGCAGCTCTGGCAAACGACACGACTCCATTGTCGGACACAAGAGCACTTCTCCGGAGGCCAAAGACCTTCAAATCCGGGCTGCCTTTACCAATAGCTTCAAGGCCCGCGTCAGTAACTCCTTGGCACGAAGCAATCGATAAAGATCTCAGCTTTTTCAAACCTTGGCCCTTACCCATCACCCAAAAGCCTCTCTCATTCACGTTGTGTAGGCCAACGAGAGAAAGATCGGTCATTGCACTCCCATAGTGCCCGATTACAGCAAGAGACACGTCAGTGATATTGAGCCCCTGAAGATTAGCTTTGGTTAGGATGTGGCCGGCTGAAGAAAACAGCCCAGCAATCCCCTGGTCGCCAACAAGTGCGCAGTTTTTAAGCGTGATCGACTCTAGGTTGGGGCAGTATCGGCCCAAAGCTTTCAAGCTCTCATCACCAATGTATGCGCACGATTCTACAGTAACAGATCTCAGATTAGGGCAGTTCATTGCAACCGCAATCATGGCCTTATCGGTGATAGCCGGGCAATGAGAGAGATCTATCTTCTCGAGAGAACGACAACCGGTTGCAATTGCAGACAGCCCTTCGTCACCAACAGAGGATACGTTCCACAGAGAAAGAGTCCTCAAAGAAGGGCAACCACGTGACACAGCCTTCAATCCAGCGTCTGTCAACCTACGAGTGCAAGAATTTCCTCGGATGGATAGCTTTCCAAGACCTCCACGGCTTGCAGTCCCAACAGAAATCGCAGCCAATCTCACATCCGTGGCCTTCTTCCCTTCCAGGCACCTCGACAGACAACCCTGAGGGTCAACATCTACACACTCCTCATCATTCAGATCAACGGATTCAGCCTTCTCTTTAGGCTTAGCAGACTCATCAGCCTTGGTGCAACAGGATACGATCTCAGGTTCCACGGCCTGAGCAACAGAGCTGCAGATCTCATCCGCGCAGATGCTGCTCAAAAGCATGAGCCAACGCTTGGATACAAAGGCGCACACGCTCCTCTCCTCGTCTCCAGGAAGCCGTCTGAAGATCTCGAACAGGCACTCATCAGGAAGAACCTCAATAGAAGGATGTTCCTTCGGATCTTCACTAACAACGAAGGGAGCTGTGACACGAGATCTCTTCCGTGGAGGAAAGTAAACATCGACATGACCCCCAAGAGACAAAAAGGGGCTAGATTCTTTAGGGTTTTGGAACATGAACCCATTATTACCTGAAAAGGCACAGATTTTGGGAACCAAGTCAGCAAATATCATCTTTAACTTTAGATTTTCATCAACAGTGATCAAATCTCACATCTCAACCAAATTCTTAGCATTTTTAGCAAATCAAGAACATAATAAGCTTTCAATCAACCATAGGATAGTGTTGAAGTGCAATTTGCAGCTAAATCTAAAGACTTATGCAAGATATAGGGATGATCTCCATACTATGATACACAAACATTCATCACTATCTAAAAAAGGAAATTCAATTCAATAAAAGGACCAAATATCCTCAACCAGCTAACAAAATAGGGAGATTCAACAAAACAGCACCAAGCACAAAAAGCTAAGGAAAGACTCAATTTTTATCCTTTATAACACACAAAACTAACATACATATTATGATACAAAAACATTCATCAATATCTCAAAAAAAAAGAAAACTATATTCAGCAAATGGACTAAATATCTTCAACCAGCTAACAAAATAGAGAGATTCAACAAAACAGAACCAAACACCAAGACTCAATATTTATCCTTTAAAACACACAAAAACTCAAGAAACTGATCAAAACCCACAAAAGCTGAGAGTCCATACCACTGAAATCAAAGACTTTCGACATGAGATTGTTGTGAAAGCTCCAAAGAGGTCAAATTGAAGCCCAGAAACGATCAGATCAATCAACAAAAAGGATATCAACAGAGCCCCAATCAACACTGAATGCATCAGAGGGAAAAAAAAGTTCAAAGATTGTGAAGAAACCCTATTGATAGGGCAAAAAGGAGCAGAGAAGGAGATGAGAGATTGGTGGATGGTACTAGGAAATGGAAAATTGCAAATGCATATATTAATGTATTGTGCATACGCATATCTTTTGTTGTCAATGTGTGGGGCCTCTTGATTAGCAAATAAAGAAAACTGCAACTAGGTGAGGTGAGGGGTACATACATTGAACCAAATTTCTTGTAACGTTCAATGTTTCTTCTGTTCATTCATTCATTTCATTTTTTTTTTTTTCAAGATTGTATCAAATCCAGGAAATAGACAACTTTCTTTAAATTTTTTTATAGTATTTTACTTATTTCGTTTGTTGCACGTTACACCATAGTAAGTCCAGTGGTTTCACTCATAAGCTTTATTAGTAGTAGTACAATTTATTTACTTTATCCGTTAGAAATCTCCATATGTTTTCTAAAAGAAAACTTGTTAATAAAAAAATTAATAAAATATAAAATAGAGAGAGAAAAAACATTGAACTAATATTAGTAAATAGTGGAACTCACCATTGAATATTGTAAATATAAAAAGTGAACTAATTTTATGGGACGAACTAAAAAAAAGTCATTTTAGGATGTAGAGAATATATATTATGGGGACTATATAAATTTTAATGTGAAATTATTGAAGTAAGAGAGGAAGAGAAAATATAAAGTAATGTAAGTAGATAGTAAGACTTTTTTATAAGGTATCATTTGGTTGAAAAACATAATCAATGTGTTACATATAGATGACCAAATTTTTTCATCACAAAATAATTGCAAATAAATATATACTATTTCATAATTTTTCCGGATAACTTTAAAGCTGGGAGATCAACCAAAATTGATTGAATTTTATAATTTTGCCGACAAATTAATCTTTAAATAGCTCTATTTACACCGTTGATTTATTTGAGCTATTGATTGATGCTTTAAGTTAGAGGGGTTTTCAATTTAGATACAAACGCAGGGACGTCATATTTAATTATTTGTAGGTTGGGACAATAATGTTTAATTGAATAATTATATTAGGCAATCAATACATAGGAAAAGAAAAGGAAATAAATGAGGGAAAAAAAGTGGTCCAAACAAAGAACCTAACCATAACAACATCACATTCAATGAACAATATAAGAATAATAAATAGAGCTTTTGGTTTGGGAAAAATTAGGGCTGACAATTTTCGACACGACACGATAATCCGACACGAATCCGCACGAAATTATTGGGTTGGGGTCAAGTCTTATTGGATCCGTGTCCTTATCGGGTTGACCCATTAAGAACCCGATAATTTCGGGTTGGGTTCGGGTCGGATGCGGGTCGGATACGGGTAACCCATTAAGAAATAATATTATTATTTTTATTATTATTTAAAAAATATATATTACTTTAATTTTTTAATTTCTTATAAATTAGGTTTAAATAGTATAAAATGAATTTTAATTGTGTAAATTAGGTTAAAAATTAAGGTTTAATCGTGTAATATTAGGTTTTAATCGTGTAATATCAGGTTCGGGTTGTTATCGTGTCGTGTCAACCCATATTATATCGTGTCGATAACGGGTTCGTGTCGGGTGCGGGTCGTGTTCGGATTTGAAGGTAGCAGGTCGGGTTCGTGTTCGGATTTACAGTTTCCTTAACAGGTCGGGTTCAGGTTAAACCTTATTGGGTTGGGTCATTATCAGGTTGACCCGATAACGACCCAATCCGCACGATTTGCCAGCCCTAGGAAAAATCACGTGGATTTCTTTTTCTCCTCTATTAAGTTTTCCAATTTTGAATCGTTACCTACAAATACTATAGTATTATTGTAGACTACATTTATTCTGGGATACTTTTCTCATGAAGTATCAAAATTTCATCATCTTCAGTTTTAAAATATGTATATAAATTATAGAACTATTTATTTATTCTTAGTGGGTAAAAAAACTATTTAATTTTTTCTTATTTTGTAAATAAGCGATTGATTTATTCTGATTTAATAAAATCATTCAAAATTACGGTGCTATATAATTTGATGACTTACTTAAATACTGTGACATCATCGTATGTTAACCAAAGCGATATCACGTTTTAAGAACGACATTATATTATATTAAATTTAATAATCTTTATTTGTTGAATTAAGGTTTATATTAAGGTATATTAGCACAAAAACTTTAATTGGTTTCAAAATCAACGAAGGAAACTTACAAAATAACAATAATGTTAATATAAAAAAATTATTGTAAAAATATGATACGAACCACATTTTATAACGTAGACATGAAAGTTGAAACAAGTCAAACTATGAAACCCGAAACACGTTTTCACATTGCCTAACAAATAAGCCAGTCAAAAATATATCAATCATATATTGAAAAAACAAAATAAAAGTACGATTGAGTGTTAACGGTGTTGCCTAAGTCAATTGTGGTAGTAAAAGTGACAATCGTGTATGAAAGATTAGAGACATTGACTACCAATTTTTCCTAACGCGCCATCACATTATTTTAATTTGTCACAATTCGAATGTCATTATCCATCACAATTACATTTCACAATGTATAATAATTTAATATTGACTTTCATTCATTGACCCTAAATCAATTTTATTTACTTCGTGGAATACATGAGAGGATTGAGGAAAGGAAAATAAAAATGTACTTCCCCCGTCCCACAAAAATATGGGCAGATTAGGGCTGACAATTTTCGATACGACACGATAATCTGACACGAATCCGCACGAAATTATTGGATTGGGTCAAGTCTTATTGGATCCGTGTCCTTATCGGGTTGACCCATTAAGAACCCGATAATTTCGGGTTGGGTTCGGGTCGGATGCGGGTCGGATACGGGTAACCCATTAAGAAATAATATTATTATTTTTATTATTATTTTAAAAAATACATATTACTTTAATTTTTAAATTTCTTATAAATTAGGTTTAAATAGTATAAAACGAATTTTAATTGTGTAAATTAGGTTAAAAATTAAGGTTTAATCGTGTAATATTAGGTTTTAATCGTGTAATATCAGGTTCGGGTTGTTATCGTGTCGCGTCAACCCATATTATATCGTGTCGATAACGGGTTCGTGTCGGGTGCGGGTCGTGTTCGGATTTGAAGGTAGCAGGTCGGGTTCGTGTTTGGATTTACAGTTTCCTTAACAGGTCGGGTTCAGGTTAGGCCTTATTGGGTTGGGTCATTATCAGGTTGACCCGATAACGACCCAATCCGCACGATTTGCCAACCCTACACAAAACCAACAATAGTAGTAATGAATATTGAAAATGGGTTTGCCACGAAACTGGCCACAGATATTTTCCATGACCAAAACTTGAATTTTAATACTACTATAGTAGTAGAATATTATTATTGTTAGTTTAGTGATTGTTCAAAAAAATATTACTACTACATTATTTTAGAGTTTAGGTCATCCACGTCCCTGTTTCAATACCCTCGCATCCTTTAATTATTTATGGGCCCCACTACACTTTTTACCCCATCTATTAACTAAGAGACAGTACTTGCAACCATCCATCTCTTAATCATCTCATCCCTTAACTATTCATTCAATTTCATTTTTTATTTTTATTTCCAACAAATTCAATTAATAAAAACACACTTCATTAAATAAAAGAAAATTACAATTTAAAATCCTAAAAAAACAAAAAAAACACATAATTAAAATCTAAAAAAATAAAAAAAGACATAATTTAAAATTTAGAAATTAAAAATTGCACGCTTAAATTATAAAAACTACACCGCCGGGGAATCATCCCCCAAAGGCGGTGGCGGTGCACCCGTTTGAGGCGGAATACCAAGTTGTCTTGCCAAATACGCAATGCCGGCAAAATGGGCTTGATATTGGTAAGGCGTCATGCGGGAAGTGTCAGTCATCGTGGCAGTGAAGTACATGGACATTAGGGAGGGCGGCGGCGTGCCTAGGCAGCCCGCCTGGCTTGATTCACCTCGGCCCCTCCCTGCGCGAGCTCTAGCCGCCTTCGTCGCCTTGTTCCCTTGCAGCCGACGTCGAGTACCAGAGGAGCCCCCTGCATCGGATGTCGGGAACTCAACCTCTTGTGAGGCGTTGCCTTCCCCGCCCTCACTAGACGAGTATTGGCCACTCGCCATGTGCTTCGTGCGTTTCGAGCTCGAGCCCGTGCTAGACTGGACAACGCCAGCCCACCTGTCAAGCTGATATGATATGTTAGTGATGATAAGAAAAAAAGATGAGAGATAGTGTGTTTGTGTGTAAATGAAAGAGGTAATGAGAGTATTTATAGAATAAAAAAGAAAAAAAATATAAATTCAAACGGTAATATTACCGTTTTAAAATTTTAATATTTTTAAAAAAATTAACTGAAAATCGACTTTTTTAAAAAAAATTATTTATTTCGTCAGCATGACGACGCCCACTCGCGGACCGGCGAGTGGGCGTCACGCCTCACGCCAGAGCTCGCCAGCTTCATCAAGGAGGAGGGACACGCGACGCGACGGAAGGGCTGCATCGCTATCTCGATGCTAGCTCGTCTCGCCGAGACGAGTCTGAGCCCGCATCGAGATAGCCATGTGGATGCTCTTAAAATTTAAAATTGAGCTATCTTGATATTTCCTATGTTCTACTTACTACTTTTAGGGTTTGGATCCCCTCTTGTGGGTGATAACTAAGAAGGGACCGTTGTTCCACTTATACCAATATTTTATTTATACATTATAATATTAAAATATTAATTTTTTTTATTATCAAATAATTTGATGTGTGTGCATAAGGCCATTCGTAATGCTGTCACTAAATCGTCCTTTAAATTACTATTCATTGGCCCACTGTACTTTTTTCATCATCTCTTAACTAAGGGACAGAACCTGCAACCATCCATCTCTTATCCGTCCCTTAAATTACTATTCATTCATTTTTATTTTTTATTTTTATTTCCAACAAATTCAATTAATAAAAAACACACTTCATTAAATAAAATAAAAATACAACTTAACATACTAAAAAAAATACATAATTAAATTCGCGAAAAAAAAGATATAATTTAAAATACAATTTAAAACTAATTATAAAAACTACTCCGTCGACGAATCATCCCCCGAAGGCGATGGCAGCGCACTGAAGCCACCTGGAGACGGAATACCAAGTTGTCTTGCCATAAAATGAATTCCGGCAAGTCAGGCTTCGTATTGGGGAGGCGTAATTTGGGAAGTGTCTGTCATTGTGGCGGTCATGTACATGGACACCAGGGAGTTCGAGGGTGCCCCCGAGCCCGAGCTCGCCTGGCATTTTGTGATGAAAGGTTAGATGCAAATTGGAGAGGAAATGAAGATGATTTGAGAAAAATAGATGTGTATTTGTGTGTGAAATGAGGATGAAATATGAGTATTTATAGAGTAAAAAAAATTAAAAAAATTGAAAAGGTAAAAAAACGGTAATATTGCCTTTTTTTAATTTTTTTTATTAAATTTGAAATTATTTTAAAAAAATAAATTATTGCATCAGCGTGACAGGTGGCGCCGGAGCGCGCCACGTCGCGCAAGCGCGTGGCGAGCCAGCTCGCCGGCCGTCACGTTGGCGCGGGCATCTCGCCGAGACCAGGACGAGACGGGGCGCTCCAACGCGTTACGCCGGAACGGAATACGAGCCACCCGCATGACGCATTGCGGGTGGCCTAATAGCAGGGATCCTTTCCCCTACTTTTATGTAGTACTCCCTCCGTTCCGGACTACTCGCACATTTCCTTTTTGGCACGGAGATTAAGGAATGAGTGTATAGCAAAGTCAACAATTGCGGCTGTAGGTGATAATTTTTACTAAAAATGGAAAGAGTACAAATAACTTGGGACGCCCAGAAAGAAAATAAGTGTAAATAGTCCGGGACGGAGGGAGTACAAATTTAAGCAACGAAAAAAGTAGAAAAAGGATTAAATTATTGTCGCATTATTGGAAGCGACAGCATAATCTCTTCAAATCTTTCACACCTTTCTAAAAATAATAATAATATACTAATCTTTTTTCCCGATTAAATACAAACCAATAGAATGAGATCCAAAATTCCAAATCATGAACCAACCAAAGAAAAAATAACCTATCTTATTAGGCGATCCACAACGCCGTTCCTGTACCGTTCCTAAACCGTTCCTTAAATCACTATTTGAGGACCCCACTGTACTTATTTACTCCATTCCTTAATTAAGGAACGGAACCTGCAACCCTCCGTTTCTTATCCGTTCCTTAACTGTTCCTTAAATTACTATTCATTCAATTTCATTTTATATTTTTATTTCTAACCCAATTCAATTTAAATAAACACACTTTAATAAAAAACAAACACACTTTATTAAAAAACACACAACATTAAAAAAAATTACAACTTAAACTTAAAAAAAATAAAACACACACAATAATAAACACACAATTAAACGTGGGAAAATAAAAAACTACTCCGCCGGCTAATCATCCTCCGGAGGCGGTCGAGGTTGAGGGGGAGTCGGAAGGCCAAGTTGTGCTGCCACATGCACAATTCCGTTCCACCAGGCCGCGAATTGGGCGTACGAGAAGCGGGAAGTGTCCGCCATTGTGGCGGTCATGTACGCCACCATAAGTGTGTCCGAGCCTCCCCGCGAGTCCGATCCCGAGGCCGACTGGCTTGATTCGCCTCGGCTCTTCCTCGCTCTAGCCGCCTTCGCCGCCTTCGTCCCTTGAGGCCGACGGGGCCCACGGCTGGATCCCCCGTATTCGTCGGGCGTTGGATCCCCCGTACCCCCAAACACCTGCGGTTCACCCTCGCTGGCCTCACCGGTGTCACCAGACGAGTAGTTGCTGGTCGCCATGTGCTTCGTGCGCTTTGAGGTTGAGCCCGAGCTCGAGCGGACACCGCCTGCCCACCTTTCCTCGTCCTTGACGAGCTGCCAAATATGAAAATTGGAGAGGAAATGATGTTGGTTATATGTGAAATGAGAATGAAG
Organism: Salvia splendens; assembly: GCF_004379255.2. Lineage (NCBI taxonomy): Eukaryota > Viridiplantae > Streptophyta > Magnoliopsida > Lamiales > Lamiaceae > Salvia > Salvia splendens. Next base: position 1,527,830 of record NC_056041.1, read on the forward strand.
TAGGTGTATTTATAGAATAAGAAAATAAAATAAAAATAAAAAAAGTAAAAAAAACGGTAATATTGACGTTATAAAAAAAATTAAAATTTTTTTTTTAAATAATTATTGCCTCAGCAGGTGACGTGTCCCACTCGCGGGCCGGCGAGTGGGACTCACGCACGCCGCGGGGAGCGCCACGTCGCCGAAGCGCGTGGCGGCACAGATCGTGCCGCGTTTCGTTCCGTCGGCACCCGACACGGAATGGGAACGGAACCGGGACGAAACCATGCGCCGCAACGCGTTCCGCAGCGAAACCGTTCCGGCGGAACGGCACGCGGAACGCCGGCGGCCCGCGTTGCGGGTGCTCTTAGCTATTCTTTATCCGTCCCTTAACTGAACCCCACAAAAAAAATCTTCCGATTTCTTACTTGGAAAACAAAACTCATAACCCACAATTTATTTATTTCTTATTTCTTTTTATTTATACATATTTTAATTAAATTAAACTGACAAATTAATTAAATGCAAAACTCATTAAAATTTAAAAAGCACATACTAAAATGCCAAAAAAATATTTATAGCATTAAAATTCCAAAAAAGTTTAAAATTACGTAATTATAAATCCAGATGTTTTATGGAATTTGGCAATAATCTTGTCGTATATCTCCGGATGTTGCGAGATCATAGTACTCGTGTCTACTAACAAGGCTTCGCACAACGCATTATACATGACCACTCTATCCGCCACTTGAATATCGGCATCAGTGACCTAAGTGATTAATCATAAAAGCCCATCTTGCTCCCACACATCAACTAGGAAATCCACCATTTCCTGTTTAATTTCAACCCCCCAACCATTTCACACAACCAAGAATCATACACAATCAACTTTTTCTCTCTAGATTCGAAAAACTAACCGTCAACGGGATTGGTTGGGGGAACGGCTTGTTGCTCCCAAGCAAACCCTCATATATCGTGTTGAAACTGCACAATCATCACATTCGTATACATTAACCACCTTTCTTTTTTAAGCCAACAAACACAACTCCTTACCTCAATTTCGCCTCTTGTGCTTCTTGCCCCGACTTTTGGGGTCCTTTATTTCCCACCCACTGCTGCCTCGTTTGGTTCCAAAGAAGAAGCCCTTCAACAGAGACAATGGAAATATGACAAATCAGTTTGGAACCAAAGTACTTGACACTAACGAATTCGGAGGAGGTGAAAAAGTACTTGCCATGATTAACGAATTCGGAGGAGTTGCTTGGGCCGCCTGTGCTACCGTTAGTGTCAAGTGTTTGGTTCGAAGTGCTGATTGACGAGGCACTTCTATGAGATGGCAATCCACTATTATCCATATCACCCGAACTGGGGCTCCAGAAGTCCTCTGTTAAACTATGTTTCTTCAGGCGTTGGCCTTGAATCTCAAGCCCCTTAGATGGCTCATCCACGGAAATCACAAGCAGTGGCTTCGTACAACATCCAAGACAACCTCTGCTCTGTTACAAATTAGGTTTGTCACCATACATGTGATTAGTGTATCAGTGGAAACGAGAAATAAGAGATAAAACTAAAAAGTTTTTTTCAACACATGGTAGCCTGAAATTGGTTTCCGTGCACCCATACTTCCCCTTGGCAAAAACTAAATAACACAAATACATATTGGAATGCTGATCGATTCATATTAATGTTTCGGATCACGAACAATATACACATGTAGCATTACGCCACATTTCAGATCCAAGTCATTTGCATTGTAGACAAAAGTTCAAAATTCAAATGAGTGAACTTTATATTCAAGGAACTGCACGGTTAGAGACCGTCAGCAAAAGCAATGTTAGGCTCAATAAACCATTTGAAAGCACCACTTCATACAAAACTACAATAATCTGATCACTGCGAATTATAATATCTCAAAATTATGATGGTATCCTTAGTATCATTAGGCATGAGTGACTGAAAAGTGAAGAAAAACACGAAGATGGCAATCAATCCAACAAACCAGCACATGACGTGGGTGGCAGTTATCATATATCCAAGACAACAAGATGCAAAACAGCCATTAAGCTCAATTTAAGTAAAGGAAAGCAAAATATTCAAGGAAAAATTTCACTCCAACGATTAAAGCAAACTAAGCAATCTAATGAAAGCAAATGATCAAAATAAAAACTTGAAAACTCATTGCACCCTCTCACAAAGTAAAATTCTTTGCATTTATTCTTCTAACTTCCCATACTTCGCCCAAAGAATGCTTCAAAGTAGTAGTAGTAGTAGTAATTTTTAGAACACTGCGAGAGAGAATAAAGGCCACTCCACATAAGTTCCCATCTCTACAAGCAACAAGCACCCATCAGACATAATTGCCAATGTTCTCTAATCGCACTCGTTCCCCATTCACAATGCCTTGTCATGCTATAGCTAATACCAAAAATCGACATACTTACGAATTACTTATGCAAACCTAACAAAGCATGATGCACCAGAAAGAGACAAACCAGAACATTTTGCTGGACACACTACTGTTGCTTGCTAATGAAGAAGCAAAACTAAGATTTCAGACCACAAAAGACATTAAACCCAAAATCTCAAGAAAAAAGTGACTACAAATTCTGATTTAAAACATCTTTTTTTATCTCTCAAGCTGGTCTATATACTCCAAAAGGTGAATTTCCCAGATAGAAATGAACACTCCCTTTCTTGAGCCATTGTACTCAATATTTTAGCTTGATAAAACTATCATCATTTTTCAGCTACTCACCATATTTACACTCAAGAGAACATAAATAACCACCTAAATAAACCAATCATTCCTCAAAAATCAATCATTTTAGGATTTTCTACTAGAACAAATTGATCAATCATTCAATAACACAGTACTACAAAAGTACCTCTCTCTCTCTCACAAAAACACACACACACACACACACACAAATTGACAAACAGATAGGGAGGGGGGCTAAAAGAACTGACCCCATGCAAGTAATCAGCTAAGAAATCTAAGAGGGAATTGGTCTACACCAAAAGTCGGAATTAGCGATCCTTTCCTTAAGCTCAGATCTTAACATCCACCCAATTACAGAGTCCACTAATCTGCAGTCCAAACACACACACAAAATATAAAAAAGTAAAAAATTGATCAATCAATCAACAATTGCAATTGAGAATTAACAAAAACCATAAGCATGACTGCTTACCCTCTTGATCTGATCAACCAGCGTAGAGAGAGAGAGAGAGTTGCTTTGCGCTGGGTGTGTTTAGGGTTTGGGTAAGGACGTATTTAAAACTGAATTGAACTTGAACTTTATCTATTTCAAATAATTCTCGTTATTAAATTAGATTACTAATTTAATTACAAAAACATATTCATTTCTTTAAAATAAAAAAATTACTACTGTATATTAAATTTCTAAACTTGATTAAGATTTTAAAACTTCAAACTTGCGTAATTTTCTTGCTTACTTTGTTTGCATAGATAAAAGAAACTGAGAAATTGTTAAAAAGGCCATTCGTTGGTGTCCGAATGGTAAAATGAAAAAAAAATTAATATTTGATCTTCTTTTTTATTTTAAAAAGATAGTTTTATGTATGTGCCATTTCATAGTGAACGATACATAAAACTATTCGTATTCACTTTAAGTGTGTGTTTAGCCGGCATTGCAGATGCCCTAAATGAACGGCCAATGTGAGATTGACTCATGGTTTATTGAATTCTTTCTCCAATATAAATTGAACTTTAGAAAAGTTTGATTATAAGTTCCGTTAATAGGTGTGCTTAAATAAATATCTCTAGGTAAGATTTCACTTAAGCTTAGAGTTGGAGACCTAATTTTCAGTTATTTATTTTAAACAATAAATAATAAAAATATACTCCCTCCATCCTCAAAGAGTATGAACTTTGGGTTCGACACGTGTTTTAATAAATGAGGGGAAAAGTAAGAGAGTGAACGAGAAATGGTAGTTGAAATAATGTTAGTAGAGGGTGGGGTCCATATTATTATAATGATAAAAGTATTAATGGTAAATGTATAAGTTGTAAATAAAATGGTGTGTAGGGGTTGTATTTTGTTTGAATTTTTTAAAATTAGAAAGTTCATAACTCTTTAGGGACGGATGAAAAAAAATAGTTCATATTCTTTGGGGACGGATGAAGTATATTAATGGTGTGGTTAGACTTTGGAATTATAATGGTGCAATATGGTTGTTAACGAATGGTTAAAGATGGGTTATATATATATGCTTTATTATTTAATAGTATTGGATATATGTTGTATGAAACCTCATTGACTTTAAAAAGAATAGTATACAAATGAAACTAATTATAACGGGAAAATTTATACATTTGGGCCTAAATGAGAACTAATTAAACAACTTTATATGGGCCTTAGCCCAATAGGCTACGAACGGAGTAGTTCATGATGATTCTTTAATATTGGATCTTCAACATTGTGGAAAGAGAGGTTTAATTAGAAAACAATGTGGTAAAATTTATTTAATAGCTATTGATTTAGTATTGTTTAATTAATGGATCAAAAATCAATGTTCCGTATAAGTACAAGTTGATAAATTAAGGAATAATTGTCGTAAAATCACAAAATATGGTCCACTGACTCCATATGTGACTTCTTTGTCTATACATTAAGTTTAAATTTTCTCTAATTTTAATCAAATGAGATAATTGGAATTTTTTGAACTTTATTATTTAAATTTTAAAAGGTTTGAATGTTGAAACGAACCAGTTATGACTTGATTTTGTAGGAAAGTAAGCTAACAAGCCCACAAATTAAAGGATAATTGTGGGAATGATTGTTTAATTAAACTTTAATTAGGGTTGTGGAGAAAGCAGCTCTAAATAACTCACAAATCTTGAATGGCGATATAATAATATTAGTACCACACATTTAATAATGAGAGATAATAATTGAACTTTGAGTTCTAAGATATTTTTCTTCAAAACCCTAACCTAAATCCAAAGTAAGGTGTAGGGAACATTATATAGCAATGGACACTAATTAGCATAGGAGTTGAAACTTGGAAGAAGCATAAATATGGTTAGCATTCATGTCTAAAGAAATTTTGAGCACTACTGTACAATGTGACTAGCTGTAAGATATGTAATTTGGAATTGTGTACCAACTAAAATTTATGATTCAATGTATTTTAAAATTATAATAGTATATCCTAATTATGATAGCTTTTCCAGTACTAATATTAGATCAGATTATTTTTCCAAAAATAGATCAATTAATACTATGATTGTAATAGGATGATTTTGAAAACCATAGTCTAATCGTGTTGCAATAATTCAGTTTCAGTTCATTATAGGAGTATAAGTTTTACGCAAAGAGAGAGATGCCGAATTATTTTCTTATTTCTATATGGCTTGAACCAAAATAAGAGTGTTATTTGTACTAAATATAATTTCTATTAACTAATTTCACGTTATATAAAAAATATGATATATATTCTTGAAACTCAATCGGAAAAATATGGCTTAGACAAAATTAGTAGTAGTATTATTTGAAGTCATTTGCATTTGACCTAATATGTTGGGATTAGCCATCAAGTCATTTGAGTTTCAATAGGTAGTACATAAAAAAGGGACATGGTATAGTCTCAACTTTTTATCCCATCAAGTTAGGTTTTCAAGAAAGTCCAATTTCATTAAACGCACATCAATGATATTGTCTTTACAGAAATATCTAGGTTATATCATTTCCCTTCACCATAGACTCATACCACAACAAGAAACTCACACAAAAGGATAAAAAATACCCCTTTGACGTGCTCAATTAAATATTTTTTAATCTTATAAAACCCCATTTCATTTTGTTTCATACTAACTTATAACAAACACTATTAAATCAGGTAAATTGTGAGAAAAATCATAGTTGAAATTTAATCAAATTCTCATTCTTGTTTCATGATAAAAGAATTACATTCGCCTACGTATAATAATATAATAGAACGACACAATTTTGTTCATGAATATAACATACATCCTTTAACTCACTTGCCAATTATATCTACATATGATTTCTTGACTTTTACATCAGATAGAATTAACAATTTCATCCATCAGATAATTGAGAACAACTTTAAATTTAATGGTCATTTTAAAATTGCAGGACAAACTAGAATTACGCCGAATTTCATGATTTTTTTGGGGTATTTGTCGTATTTAATTTACCCACATTAAAAGCACATCTCTATCTGTTTCTGACCGGCCCTCCTCAAAAAAAGGGTGACATGTCATTTACTGGAGCACAACACTCTCTTTCAAAGACCTAAAGGTAGCAAGAAAGAGAAGTGATCATGTTCTTGCAAGACCATTGGAGTAATTAAAACAAAGTAGTTATGAATCTCTCATGGTTTGGTGGAAGACTTTATTGCAACCACAAAAAAAAACTAAGTACTTTGCCACTTTCTTCCTACACTTTCCACCACCGACACCTCCCATTTAAACACCCTCTCCTTATACTCAATCTTCACTTACCCAACTTATGCATCTCTTTCTCTCTCTCAGTAATTAACAACCTACCTGGGAGAATCATGGTACAACCAAACAAGTTCAGAGGTGTCAGGCAGCGGCAATGGGGCTCGTGGGTGTCAGAGATCCGCCACCCTCTGCTGTAAGGGCATGTGACAGCAACAGCTCAATCGTTTCTTGAGATTTCTTGGTGTACTTGTTATTTAACAAACACGAGCATGTTCGTGTTTGTTAACAAACACGTACACCAAACATGATCATTTAGTGTTCGTTAACGAGCACTAGCCCTTTAGGGATCAAGTGTGCTTGTTAGCGAACTAATATGATCGTGCATGTGTTCATTATCGAGCACTAGCCCTTTCGGGTTCATGTGTGTTTCTTTTTCTGACAAACATGATCATGTAATTGTTCGTTAACGAGCACTAGCCCTTTTGGGTTCGAGTGTGCTTGTTCTCTGACAAACATGATCATGTACGTGTTCAGGCGTGTATGAGATGACTGCGTCATTGTGTACTTGCTTGTTCGTGTGTATGTAGGAAGAAGAGGATATGGCTGGGGACTTTCGAGACAGCAGAGGCCGCAGCAAGGGCGTATGATCAAGCAGCCATTTTGATGAACGGCCACAATGCCAAGACAAACTTTCCAGCCACGAGCAACACCCCCGAGCAAAACACAAATGCGCCTACGTCTCAGGCGGCCACACTGTCGGAGATGCTGGCAGCCAAGCTGAAGAAATGCTGCAAGAATCCGGCTCCTTCCATCACCTGTTTGAGGATCGACAACGACAACTCCAACATCGGGGTGTGGCAGAAGCGGGCAGGGAGGGGCTCAGGCAGCCAGTGGGTGATGAAGGTCGAGCTCAAGAAGACGATGATGCCGTGCCAGAGCTCCTCCTCGTCCCAGTCATCATGGTCGACTTCATCCGAGGTCGACGAGGTCAGCGACGCAATGGATGAGGAGAACAGAGTGGCGTTGCAGATGGTCGAAGAGCTGCTGTATTGGAATGGCTCAACACCTGCACTTTCAAATGAGCAAAATGAAGGCGAAGACAAATAATCTTGGGGTATCAATGTTGCTAATATCATCATCTCTTAAGACAAATTTATGCACATATATGTTCAACTTAGGATGTGTAAATCAGATCTCAATTTGCGGCTAAGATATATTGAAATAAGACAGTGTGCTAAGTCACAAACATACTCTTCCATGGCAGAAACAGAGTGTTAAACCACGAAACCGATGCAAACGAGCTGATGCTACTGCAGTGGAGCTCAAGTAAAACCAGACGAGAAATGTGGGATTTTGATGTGAAATCTCGTGATAAATCGAGGTTTTTCAAAGTAGTCATGTGATGAGTTAGGTGGCGACGAACAAATACAAGAAAATGTTTACAGCGCTGAAATGAAGCCACCTTAATCAGTAAAAAGAAAGGCACATTTCTAACAATCAGTAACTGTTTATCAAACCATGAGAACTCAAGAATTGAGTTTTGTTGAATGATCATTATATTGATCAAGCAATTCAGATTGTCAAACAGTAAAATAATTATGATTACAAATCAAGGCATATAAATTTGTTTATAGAAATAGGCAAAAGATCATGCTTAGGTTGTTTTAAGTTACAGCATTTAGGAACAATAATTTTCTGGCCTAACTGATACTATTCCAAATCAGCTGCCAGCAAATAAATCAAGGATTATAAGTTTGTTTATTGCAAAAACTTCAAACTCATAATCTAAGCCTAATTTCCTCACGTAAAATTCTAGTAAAATGTATTTGCAATCTAATCAGTCACACACATCAGATGAAACAGATCAACAGCCTTTTTACATGAACAAAGACACGCAAAAAATGCATGAATGTGTGTAGCTTTGTAGGGAAGTGAGTAAGTGTTTAAAACCTCAATCAGAGCTACAAATGAAGCGATCATTGCGCAGTGAATGCTGGAGGGCCCATTGAGGGCAGAGCCATCAGTGCAGCAGCTAGCTTGCTTCGACTTCTTGAATGTGCAGCTCATTGTTAGGATCTCTGCATTGATCCACACGATTGCAACAGATATGAGCAGATTCGCCTCTTCAGCTTTCAAAACAAGTTCTGGTAGGCTCACTTCAAGCATTTAGCTATCTACAAACAAGTTAGTATTGTCTCAAGGTTCATGTCTTAACAGGGCAAAAACTATCAAGATTCCTTAAAAAATGACAAAAATAGTAGTAATTAATTTCACTGTGGGAAACCAAGGTAGTAGAGTCACCAAATCCAGTAAAAGTAACCGGAGGAACGGTCGAATTTTGTTTACCAGAGGCACATGTTCATGTCCAACAACCAGAGGAATTCAGCCTAAAAAGCATGAAAACAATACACAGAGATATAAATGCAAGCACACATGATGAAAGAAACATCAACATCCACTGTCTTCTCTTCCAATGAGGCAAGAGGGTTGACAGGAAAGACTTTTCCGAAAAAAAAATGTTCATGCCCCACTCAGCCAAGGACTCAAGGTTGACTTTAAAGATTTAAAAAGCCAAAAATGTCGAAAAAAATTAAGGGATTTCAAATTCCGTGAGGAGAAAATGGTCCATGAGACTACTTATATTGGTGTACACATCATAAATCAAACCACTGCCCACCAACTGACACATACTCAAAGTGATTGGAAGTTTGATCTTAAATGTTGATGACAACTAGTAAGGAACATTCAAGACGGGTAGATGGAACAGATGATGGAACAACAAGTGCATTCACATACTTTAGTGGTAGTAAATGGGTTCTTCAATTGATTGTCCATGCACACCGTGCATCTGTACACTCTCTGTTAGCTGCACAGGTAACAGAGTAGGATACCGACACATACTAATAGTACTGAAAGAAACTTTTCTTTTTCCGTTTCTTTGAAGAGCTTGGCAGAATTATAGAGGAACAGTAGTGCGTTCATGAGAAACACCATATGTAAAGCACCTGTTCTACAATTAATCGAGATATTGGAAAGGTTAAGAGCGTGTAATAAGCCAACAAGGTGCATGTTATAATCAAAATCCAGTGACAGAATCATAAACATAAGCCTTGAGAAATATTACAAATCCATTGTATTGGGCAAATCCATATAACAAGAGCAACTTCAAATAACTAGCTTTGAAGAAACAAAAGCAAAACAGTAGAGGAGGATAGTTTGCCCGTGGGGCTTTGTGCAGGGCAGATACTAACTTCCATAAGCGGCAGAGTGGCCTTAGAGCCATATGATTAAGAAACAAGAACGTCGAGATATGCTAATAGAACCTGAATCAGATTTTATCAGCCAGGTACCTGCCCAAAGAATCGATGGGCTTGTTGGAGATTGCACTTTCCATCTTTCTGCGCCTGATTTTCATCCGAGCAAGATAGTCAGCCGCTATCCAAGCGAAGCTCAACAAAACTGTCTTCCCGGAATCATCCACCTCCTGAACCTCCTTGGACTTTTTCACCCAACTATCGTGGTATGTAACCTCATACCACGCAGACGCCTTACGCTCATAAAGAGCATTCTTCTCATGACTGGGGAGCTGGTCAAATTCAGGGCCCATGCACTCAAAAATTTTTCTATAGTCCTTCCTGAGGGCACTATAGGCATGCTTCAGTCTTTCCTTCAGCTCCCCTTGTTTTTTACTACTGAACTTGGGCATGGACCATATGTGTCCAGTGACGACCTCATCTTCACTATTCACTTTGTACTGTCCTAAGAGGCCAATCAACTGCCCATCATAAGAACACTTGCAGCTCCATGCATCAGCAATAAAATCTTTTGAACCTGCAACTTCAAGTTCTTGATCATAGAAGATGTGCTCTGCAGGGTATGTCAGTTGGGAAGAAGCTTCGTAATCTAGGTCATAAGCATCTCTGGCTCTACGGTAGAGCTTGCCTAAGATCTTAGCTGATTTGTACGACTGAAGCTCTTCTTTCCCCATGAAGTCTGGATACATCTGTGGCCTCAGATCTGGAGGCATAGACACGATCTTTCCTGTTTTGGGGAAGTCAACAGCAATGGCTGCAAGCTCAGCCAACTTAATGCACTTCTCATCCAATGCCCCATACTCACTTAGATCAGCATGAACCACGTGAGCATTGCAGATGGTACCCAGACTTTCGTTCACCATGTTCTTCGTGAAAAACTCAATGATGTCCTGCATAGGCAAATCATTTTAAAACATATACCTCTAAAAACACAGGAATAAGTATTCGGTTCTACAGATTTTGCAACGTAAAGAAATAATAATAAGAAGAATGATACTGAACAAGCAATCAATAGTCACCACATTATTTAAGACAAACCAAATGAATTTCGCATGTGAACACAACTAACCAAGTCTGCCTCATGAAATAATACATCTCTATCATAATATCATCACAGAACAGAAAGACTGTTTGCATACATCACATTGCAGCAGAACCATTACTACCTACCTAGGTGGAGATAAAATCATACAAATATATGTACATGTATAAATTTTTTAAAGGAAAGTGAATTACCGAGTGCGTCACTTCGCGCGGCTTGCGCTTTACTTCCCCAGGCTCATAGTCCATTGGCGTCCAGCTTCTCTTGCTCGGAGGAATAAGAGTATCATCCCACGTAACAAAATAGAGATCTCCATCCAGATCACTCCCGGATGCTTCATTTGTATGCGGTCTCTCTCCCTTCTGAGGGAAGACAAGACAATCATAAAGATGGTGGAGCCCAGGAACATCAACTGCTTCCAGAATCCGCACATCTCCAGGGTGCAGACACGGGTTCTTAGCAATCACTACAAGGCCCATGATCACTTCTAGGTCTTTCTTGGTCTCAGAAAACTCTGATCCATGATTCGCAAAACAATCTTCTAAAGATGGCTTTGAGACCTGAATGAAGCACTGACCATATTCAAGAGCACCAAGCTCATCTAAACATCCCATCAACCACCTCCCGGAGTGGACGAAAATTCTGGACTTCTCCCTAAGGTCACCAAGCTGGGAAACCCTAATGCTATTCAGCATCCCTCGTAGGTGAGGTTCACTATGAGGCCTGAAGCCAGCAGCTAACATTAACGCTGCTGTATTCCCTTGATCAGTGCATGAAGCTGTAAGCACGTCAAATGCCATGTCTGGGTCTTCGAGGATGCGATCAAGTCTTGATACCATTAATTCTTGCATCCTCCAAAAATTTTCATCGTGGACTTCTAAAGCAGACAGTAGGGTGACAATTTGACGATTCAGAAAACCAGGCTGGAATCGCGTCCAAGAACAAATCTCAAGTGTTGTATGAGTTGAGTCGAATTTCTTCATACTTGGACGGAGTTGCAAGCGTGGTCCATTGTTTTTAGCAGGCCAACATGCAACAACACCTTTGAAGCCTGCATACCTTATCTGATAAGCACAGGGTTGTTTCGTATTCAGCTGCAATTTTTCTGCAACTTCTTTTGCAAGATCAGCAGATATCATGCCTATTCCATCAGAGAATACATACTCATTTCTCTCAACGTCAGGAAGCCTTGAGTTAATTTGTGCAAAAGGAACTTCAACTGTAGCATAAGTTGAAGAGAAACACTGTCCCATTCTAGCTGCACATTTCGCAACATTGCGATCAGTGAATTTCCCCATCCATTTTTTGATGAGGTCAACACTAGTGTAGCTGTCTTCAGCAAAGAACCAGGCCGAACGGTCCCTTAGTTGATTTGAGGAAAAGGCCAGAAAAGAGTATCTTCGACCACACAAATGGAACCCATTGTCTAAAATATCCCTCACCCGTTTGAACATAGTGGTCCTTTGCGGGTTGAGATTTTTGGTGATTTCCCTAACAATTTGAGCAGCGTAGTACGTGAGCACATTTTTGTTAAGGGTCTGCATTGCTTCATCCATGAAAGTTACTCGTAGGAACCGATCAGAGATATTTTTGTAGTTTCTTAATACTCTGTTCGACAGTTCAACCGCAGGTGGGAGACAATAGGCTTTCGAAGGAGTTATGACCAATCTTCTAACTTCAACAATATCATCCATCTGCTCTGGCCTCTGAAGGAGTTTAGGATTTTTAATCAGCCATTTTCTCACAGAATCCAAGGCCCTGTAAGCATCATAAATGGGACGCTTGTAGGAATACATGTGCTTAAGGGCAACCAAATTGAGCTCCTCTGATTGACTTCTCAACAGGTCAAAGAACTCCTTTGACATCTGATGTTGATTGATTATGCCTTTGTGCATAACAGCATTCACCATAAACATGACCTTGAAATTCAGACCTTCCTTGAACTCAAAGCAAAAAAATGGATCTGACATTGGCACCCCAAAATCAGGCTCATCCTGCACTCGGAAGCGCTCTTGTGGACTGCTATTCACAATCGGCACTCTGCAGTTTTGTAGATATCCCAATGCATTCTCAAGTTGTTTAAGACTTCTAGGTCGGGCAGAAATTCGGTAAGTGTTACACCTACCAATTGCCCCACTGGGAACAAAATCTGTTGTGCGTATCCATGGATCATCATCATCCAACAAATCAAACGGCATTGATTCTTCAATGTCATCATCTGCAGTTCTATAGTAGAGCTGAGGTGATGAAGCCAGCTGAAATAAAACTACCAAGGAAGAAAAATCTTTGTAGCGCTTGATTTCATTTATTTCCCTTGGTACGAATTCAATCTTGAAATTGCATTTTATTACAGCTGGCCTGGCTTCACCTCTCAGGGAGAATGCAGTATCCTTTGTAAAAAGAATCTGGCACGTCCCATTGAATGGATCAACAAGAAAATCAACACCTGTACGAGGCCCCCTCCAACCAACAAGAAACTCATCCCGGCTCTTCATAGCCCCAATCTCAATGCTGACATTTGGTACCTTATAGGGCGCTGTAGTTCTTCTCCTCTCTCTCAAACGGAAAGGATTTTGTGGGCCCATACTAACCTTCAAAGTATTTCTGCCCAATCTAAGGTCTCCAGAACCTGATAATTTCATTGCCAATGCTGGCGAATGTGCAGCTGCAAAATGCACAAAAGCATGAGGCTCAACCTTCTCGTATTCAATTTTTCTTTGCACCCTCTCAGTATCAATCTCGTAACTTGGATACGAGTCCTGGGGAGTTGAGGAAGTCTTGACTCGACACCTCCAGACAAGTCCAACATTATCTTCAAGGTAGTCCGAAAGCATCTTAGCTGTGACATTACTCTCTTGCCCTCCAAGGCTAATTTGAGTGATACACATGTCTTTATCACCCACCTTTTCCATTGTCTTTTATGTAATAGTCAGGCGTAGCACAAAATCTGCAGGAATTACAACATTCATCATCAAACGACATGGATGTAGAGCCTAAAAATATGAATAGCTGCAATGTGAATTAGCATCGAGAAAAACAGTTACGGAGATAACACGATCTGTGATAATCAATTGAGTATGCACATCACAAGTATTCCAGAGATGTAAAAAGCAACTGGAGAAGGGAAAGGCTGACAGGAAAACCCTTAAAATAGGAAACAACATACACGATTACATACAAACAGATACACTTGGACGGCTATGAGTCTCTGTATCTATCCAAATTCAATTGATCTGTAGTCCAGAACAGTCAAGAATCTGCCACCTTCCCCATAAAACAAGTACCCATATTTGTAGCGAGCCTCACATAGTTTGAGTAAATTAGTTAAATTAAATGTCCTCTGACAAACATATCCAGATTCCGAAATAAAACCCCTAAAATAGAAAGAAAGCACACATAAACAATCAACCTTCTTACCAGCAAATTTCAGAAGCAAACAAGGATTTCAAAGTCCTCCTTAAAACAAATCATCACTCAAAATTCATTCAAATAAACCATTGTTTCATTCACAGATACAATCAACATCACCAAACCGTTTCAAACATGAGTCACATTACGCGTCAAGTAAACATGACCTACACGGCATAAGACAACACAGGAAAGGCCCAAACCTACTGAACGAGCTTAGAGCCAACTCCACCAAACCAATCACTGATACCACTAATCCTTCCAATCACTGAAACGGGACGAGAAACACAAAAGAGACTGAAACGTTTCTCTTCAATGAAAGATAGAATGCACATAAACTGATACATTAACAAACAAACCAATAAAATAGCCACATTTATGTTATTATGTATACGTCAGTTTTCAAATTTCGGGAAAAAAATAAAAAGAAAGACGAGACATTCTTGGCAAAGCATAATCATCAAAAGAAGAAATACACACCCAAACAGACTTTTCAAGTCAATCGCCAAATAAAGCAACAATTCATTTACTACTCAAACTAAAGCCATCCACCAATTGCACCGAACATCATTTAATTTTTACGAATACTCCATGACTGAGAATGCCCATACCGTAAAAGCATAACAAAAATAAATTAAAAATAAACCACTAGCTAGCATTGAAGCAAGCTCATTGTCTCGATCGATCGATCAATTGCTGCATATCATCAAATCACCCAACAAAAACACTAAACTCACAATTTGGCGATTTGGATTGAGCTCACTTACCCTAACGCACAAGCTAGCCGATCAGCACAGTTTTCTCACAGTGTGCGCCAATTAACTGGGGAATGAGTGAGGAGTGAGAGAGGGAAATCAACCAGGAGTATCTTAAAAATGAAGTCTTCAGTGAAGTTTGGGAGAAGTTTCTGAAAAGTTTTTTTCTTTTCTTTTCTTTTCTTTTCTTTTCTTTTTCTAGTAAATTATAAGTGCCAATCACCTTTTTACTGTTTATGTGACAGCGATGTGATTGACGCGGGAACTATTTGTCCTTGCATAAGCACAAATTATACTTTTCTTTTTAAAAAGCACGAAATTTAAATAAATTTCATTAAATGAGTTAATTAAATAAATAATTTAATTAAAAACTATGCATAATACATACTATTAAATACTACAATCTTACAAACAAAACAGCTTCTATATAATCATATTTTTCATTTTAATCTATCTATAGTTATTATAGTCTTCTTTTATTTTGTCGTAAGTTACACTCTCAAACGAAATAAGCTTCATTCTCCATAGACCATATATTCTTTTGATTAATCTCAAATTTTACCAATTCTTTATTATAATACGAGGTGGTCACTACCATGATTTTTGATATTGGAGAAAATTTTTCTCCGTCCAATAGAAAGGAAGTTTTGATTTGGCAGGGGATTTGGTAGAGTATACTTTTATATAGTAATTAAATGTGAGTGATATAAAGTTAGTGGAATATATGGTCCATTACTTAAAATCATCTTAACTAAATCCCCCTTAAAATGTCCCTAATCGTCGAGGCGCTAGGCTTCCTCCAAGTCTTCTCCGACGGCACCGTCGTCCGCACTGCCCACCGAGCCGCCGCCTGCTCCGCCACCTCCAAGGATGTCACCATCGACCCCTCTAAGCCCATCACCGCCAGAGTCTTCCTCCCCTCTGCTGCTGCGTCGCCGTCACCGCTCCCGGTGCTCCTCTACTTCCACGGCGGCGGCTTTTGCATCGGCTCCACCACCTGGCTCGGCTACCACATCTTCCTTGAAAACCTCTCGGCCGCTGCCGAAGCCATCATCCTCTCTGTCGACTACCGCCTCGCCCCCGAAAACAAGCTCCCAGCCGCCCCAGTGGGTATGCTCAGGCATCGAGCCGTGGCTTGACGCTGCCGACCTATCCCGTGTTTTCCTTGCCAGCGACAGTGCTGGCGGCAACATTGCCCACCACGTCGCCATAAAATTCGTTGGAGAAAAAAATACCAAGATTTCAATCAAAGGGATTATACCGATCCACCCGTATTTTGGCAGCGAGGCGAGGACAGAGCTGGAGGCCGAAGCAGGCTCAGTGGAAGAGGTCAAGATGAACGACATGTTTTGGAAGCTAAGCTTGCCAGACAGGGCGGATCGGGATTTTCAAAGTTGCAATTTCGAGAAGGCAGAGGTGGAGTGGGGGTTGTTTCCGGCGACAGCAGTGTTCGTTGCCGGAATGGATTTTTTGAAAGAGAAGGGAGTTATGTGATGGGGTACGTACTCAACAAGCCCAACAGCAGTAAAGCCCATCAGCCTAAAGCCCAAGAAAGAGTATCAGTTCGGCATGACTAAAGAGTATCAGAGTTCAGTTCGGCATAACCAAAGAGTTCGGCCCCAGCCTACAGCTCGGTAAAAGCCAACCAATCAAACTCTGCTCTCAGGTCGGCATCAAGCTCTACTCTCAGATCGGCAAAAGCTGCTCGGCCATAATTCAGCAGTTCGGTCTCAGTATTCGACCGAACTGGGAGATAGCGGACTCATGCATGACCTCCACGACATCCACGACATAATTACTGATGATGTAAGCCACTGCCTAGTTAGTGGCCACGCAGGATCTCATGACCTCCACGACATCCACGACATAATTACTGATGATGTAAGCCACTGCCTAGTTAGTGGCCATGCAGGATCTCATGACCTCCATGACCTCCACGACTTAGGGTGGTGATGCAAGCCACAATCTCAGTTCAATATATAAATAGAACTTAGATCTGACAGAGGAGGACTCTCACTCTTTCGTTCTCTAGAGACAGAATAGATTATATAGCAAGTGTGTATTGTAAGCTGTAATCCCAGATCAAGCAATACAACTCTGCCCTCTTTTCTTCCCGTGGACGTAGATTTACTTCAGTAAATCGAACCACGTAAATTCATTGTGTCGTGATCTTTATTCTCTACCAACATTTACAAACATCAGAAATTCGCGGCTACATCACTGGCGCCGTCTGTGGGAAACAGAGAACCAAATCTGTGATAAAGCGAATTTTTGACCCTTTTTTCACCACAAAAAAATGCATGCCAGATCACATAACTCCCGTGCCTCCGTCCGTGATGACCATGAGGAAGCTAATCCAGCAGCCCATAGGCCTGGAAAGCAGCCTCGTGAGAAGTCTGTCTCCAGTTCTCACGGTGAAGGAACAAGCCGCTCAAAAGGTCCACATACCGAGTCTTCCCAGCAGCCTGATTTGAATGAGGCTGTCAAGTTGTTCTTGGCTGAGAAGCAGGAGGAGTTCTTAGCTTTCCTGCAAAAGAGCCAACAGCCGAAGACGAAAACGGTAGATTCTCCTTCCTCATCCAGACATGAAAGTCACTACCGCAGTAGTGCCGTGTCCTCCAGGAAGAAGAATCCTCAACCCCGACATGTTCCTGTTTCTCCTCGGCACCGGAATCACAGGAGAACTCCTTCTCCTCCGTACCGAAGAGATGTCGGGTTCGCCATGTACGGAGCATTAAAGACTCCGTTCTCGGACGATATCATCCGAACTCCTTTGCCGCGGAACTACCGGACACCGTCAATGACTTATGACGGGCTAGTGGATCCTCATGACTTCTTGGGATGCTATCAATATAATATGGCGAACCAGGGTCTCAATGAGGTCCATATGTGCAAGCTGTTCCCCGAGCTGCTCATCGGGAACGCCAGAAGGTGGTTCGACAGCCTTCCTCAAGACAGCATTCGATCCTACCGAGATCTAATGGATGCTTTCCATAGGAGGTTCTTTCAGAAAGCGGAAGCCCGAATTACCTCGGCTCAGCTGCTTTCTATACGTCAAGGTCGCGACGAAAAGATCAGCGACTTCCTGACGAGATTCCACAGGGAATGCCTACAAGTAGATAATCTCAATGATCTACTTGTCATTTCGGCATTCCAAAATGGAATCCTGCCCGGAGCTCTCTACAGAAAGCTCGTGGAGTGCGGCCCGCAAACAGCTCAAGAAATGTGGGACATTGCGGACCAGTTTTCCCGTGCGGATGAGGCAGACCGTCGAAAACGGTCTTTAGACAGCTCATCCCAAGAAGAGAAAAAGAAGCCCGATCAAAGCGGCCAGGTGCTTCCTCGCCGAACTCCTTTTGAAAGAATTCAAAGGGCACCGGTACAAGGCAGATTGGGGCCACGGCTCAATCCTGAGAAGCCGCCCGCTCAGTTCGTACCATTAAACAAGTCAAGAACGGAAATTTTCGAACTACATTCCGATATGTTCGAAAAACCAAAGCGGATGACGAAATCAGCCGCGCGGCGACCTCAGGATCAATATTGCTCCTTCCATCAAGCCCACGGTCATGATACCGAGGAGTGCCGAAATTTGGCTGCAGGTATTGATGTTCTTGTGAAAACAGGAACGTTAAAAAAATACCAAAGCAAGCAGCCGAAAAAGAACAAAAAGCAGAGAGGTGCGAACTGCAATCCTCAGGATCCGAAAAGGCGTGAAGATCCCGAAGACGACGACGAGCCGCAATATGATGGAGTAATCCAGACTATTGATGCTCTCCCTGCCGGGAAGACTAAGTCGTCCCTAAAAGCAGAACGCAGAGGTTCCAATCAAGAGGAGCCGACACATAAAAGGCTGAAGAAAGACGAAGTGATTACATTTTCAGATGCCGATCCCGTCCCAGCCATCTCTCCTCACCAAGACGCTATTGTCATTCAAGCCGGAGTGGCAAACAAACTGATCCACAGAGTATTTGTGGATACAGGAGCGTCAGTCAGCGTTCTTTTTAAAGAATGTTTTGATAAAATGGAAGTGGATCCAGCTCGGCTCAGTCCGGCTCCACTTCCTCTGAAAAGTTTCGCCCAGGAGGACACCCGCCCTGAAGGTATTATCAGCCTTCCGATCACGGTGGGGAAAGCGCCTACAAGCTCCAATACGATGATCGAGTTCTTTGTGGTAAGAGCTCGGTCCCCGTACAACATCATCCTGGGGAGAGACTGGCTCAACACAGTTCGGGCCGTTTGCTCTACTTATCACCTCACCATCAAGATCCCCACTAAAGGTGGGATAGCGGTCATCCGAGGTGATCAAAAGAGAGCAAAAGAATGTCTGCAGATTGCGCTTAAAAGTGCCGAGCAATCAGTTCGGCACCATCAAGCATAGCAATCACAGCAACCGGAGTCACAGGCAAGCGAGATGACCGAAGTCACTTCAGAGCCGAACTCAATGACCGTTCGGTTATGCGAAGACGATCCATCCAGAACGGTCAAGATCGGCTTCGCAGGAACGCCTCTACTCCGAAAAAAAGACCATTCAGCTCCTCAAGGAGTACAAAGATGTCTTTGCATGGTCTTCGTTGGACATGACCGGAGTGCCCCCCGAGGTAATCACTCATCGGTTAAATATTGATCCTTCAATCCGGCCAGTAAAACAGAAGCAAAGACTCTTTGCGGCAGAAAGAAGCCAAGTCATTCATGACGAAGTCCGCCAATTACTAAAAGCGGATGTACTATTCGAGGTGAAATATCCTTCTTGGGTGGCCAATCCTGTGATGGTCAAGAAAAAAGGAGGAGGATGGCGGATGTGCATAGATTTTACCGATCTAAACAAGCACTGTCCTAAAGATTGCTATCCCCTTCCGAATATAGATAAAAAAGTAGAAGCTTTGATCGGCTTCGAAATTTTCTGTTTTCTTGATTTATACAAAGGATATCACCAAGTGTTGATGGATGAGAGTGACGCTCCGAAAACAGCTTTCGTTACCGATTTCGGCATTTTCGCTTATAAAAAGATGCCATTCGGTTTAAAGAATGCCGGAGCCACTTATCAAAGGATGGTAGACAAGCTTTTTCGGCACCTAATCGGAAAACAGGTTGAAGTGTATGTCGACGACATAGTTGTCAAAAGCAAAAACACTTCGGAGTACGAAGACAACCTCAAATCCACTCTCGACGTGCTCCGAAAAGCCAACCTCAAACTCAACCCCCAAAAATGTACCTTTTTGGTAGATTCGGGAAAATTTCTGGGTTGTTGGGTTTCAAAGGACGGACTCAAGGCAAACCCTTCAAAAGTTCAAGTTATTCAGAACATGGCGATGCCGAAGTCCATACACGATGTGCAAAGACTAACTGGATGTCTAGCCGCATTGAATAGATTCCTTTCCCAAGCAGCCGAAAAGCAACTGCCGTTCTTCAAAGTGTTAAAAAAGGCACCAAAGTTTGAGTGGGGAGCCGAGCAGAAAAAGGCTTTTGACGAGCTCAAAAGTTATTTAGCCGAGCTTCCAATTCTCTCTGCTCCAACAGATGCCGAAGTGATTTTCTTATACTTAGCGGCATCCGATCAAACCATTAGTGCGGTGCTTGTACGAGAAGAAGGCCTAAAGCAGTTTCCCATCTACTTTACAAGCCGAGCATTAAGAGGTCCAGAAACAAGGTATCAACCTCTGGAAAAAATTGCTCTGGCATTAGTGAATGCAGCAAGGAGACTGCGGCCATACTTCTATGCTCACAAGGTATGCGTCTTAACCGATCTGCCTCTTCGGCAAGTTTTGACCAAGCCAGAAGCATCAGGCAGAATCGCCAAATGGGCCATAGAGCTGGGAGAACACTCAATCGAGTACCTACCTCGGAAAGCCATCAAGGGACAAGCCTTGGCAGATTTTCTTGCAGAGGCCAAGTTCGATCAAGCAATCCCTGTCATCGCCGAACAGAAAAATTCTGCCAATGCCGAACTAGCACAGCCCTTGGAATCCGAAGAAGAGCCGCCGGACTGCTGGAGCGGATTCGTAGATGGAGCTTCGAATAAAACGGGAAGTAGAGCTGGTATTCTGCTTATCGCTCCCGATGGACACGAGGTAACCTATTCACTTCGGTTCTCATTCCCAACCACTAATAACGAAGCCGAATACGAAGCCCTCCTTGCCGGACTCCAGCTAGCGCAAAGTCTATGTATCAAGTCTCTCAAAATCCATTGTGATTCACAAATCATAGTGAATCACATGTTGGGTACAAGTGAAGCCCGAGATGAGAGGATGAGGAAATATTTAGACAAAGCGCAAAGCATTAGCCGAAGTTTCTCTTATTTTCGGATAGTCCGCATTCCCAGAGCAGGAAACAGCCGAGCAGATACTTTAAGTAAGTTAGCCGCATGTCCAAGCTCAAAGGTGGAGGAATTGATGCATCGAAGCATTGACGAAGCTGAGGTACATTCAGTAACCAGCTCGCCGAACTGGATGACGCCAATCTTACAGTATCTAGATCAAGGACAATTGCCCGAGGATAAGAGAGAAGCTCGGAAGATCACATGCCGAGCACTTCGGTACGAACTTCATGAAGGAGTCCTCTTTAGAAAGTCTTACCTCCAGCCATTATTGCGGTGCGTAGGACCAGAAGAGACGGACTACATCCTCAGAGAAGTTCATGAAGGATCGTACGGTAGCCACATCGGAGCTAGAGCTTTAGCTAAAAAAGTTCTAAGATGGGGATATTATTGGCCAACCTTGGTACAAGAAGCAGTGCAGCTCGTCAAGACATGCCCGAAGTGCCAAATCCATGCAAATATCCCAAGGATGCCGCAGACCGATCTATCCACTATGCAAAGCCCTTGGCCTTTTATGCAATGGGGTATAGACATAGTAGGACCACTACCACAAGCTCCTCGGCAAATGAAATTCCTTATCGTTGCCGTGGACTACTTTACGAAGTGGGTGGAAGCTGAACCATTAGCTACGATAACGAGCTCGAAGGCATTGGATTTCGTCTGGAAGAACATAGTGTGCCGATTCGGCATACCCCACATCCTCATCTCGGATAACGGGACTCAGTTCACCGACAAGACGTTCAAGAATTGGTGCCAAGAGCTGAATATTCAACAACGGTTCACTTCGGTCTCTCATCCACAAGCAAACGGACAAACGGAGGTAACAAATCGTATCCTGGTGAAAGGGTTAAAAGCTCGGTTAGAACAAGCCAAAGGACAATGGGTAGAAAATCTCCCTCAAGTCCTATGGTCCTACCGAACTACACCCACAACCTCCAACGGTGAAACTCCGTACAGTCTTGTGTACGGCACTGAAGCCGTGATTCCGGTGGAGATCGGCATACCCAGTCCCCGAACTCTAAATTTCTCGGCAGAAATGAATGACGACGGACTGAGAGCCGAGCTAGATCTTACCGAAGAAAGAAGAGACTTGGCATGCATAAAAGCAGCCAAGTACAAGGAGCAAGTAGCCCGGTATTACAACCAAAGGGTGAAGAAGCTGCAATTTCAAGTGGGAGATCTCGTCTTGAGAAACAACGAAGTAAGCCGAGCAGAAAAGCTGGGCAAGCTCGAACCCACATGGGAAGGTCCGTATCGGGTGTCAGAAGTCCTCGGCAAAGGGTCTTACAAATTGGCTCACATGTCAGGAGAACAGGTACCCCGAACATGGCACATTTCCAACCTCAAAAAGTTCCATTTGTAAGAGACAGTCCGGTCAGTCAGTCTTGAGTCCTGTTCGGTCAATGTGCTTTCTTTGGTTTGCTTGGTCTTCGTTTGTCTATGTGCGTTGTGTCTGTCTATGTGCGTTGTGTCTGTCTATGTGCGTGTCGTCTCTTACAAATGTTACTGAGGTATCTTGTTCTTCAAAGGCTGATCCCCTTTTTAGAACATATATAAGCTAACGATTGTGAGTCAAAGCTTCTAAAGAGGATACAAGACCACAATTCAGCTTAAACAAGCAGTTCGTCTGAAACGAGCTGCAATAAGCCAACGATTGTGAAGTCCAAGCTTCTAAAGAGGATACAAGACCACAATTCAGCTTAAGAATCAAGCACTTCGTCTGAAACGAACTGCAACGAAAGTCTGATTCACGCGATAAAACTTGCCTGAATTAAGACAAGGGAAAGTCCGATCCACGCGATAAAGCTCGCCGAATTAGGACAAGGGAAAGTCCGATCCCCAAATTAGGACAACGGAAAGTTCGATCCCAGCGATAAAACTCGCCAAATTAGGACGCAAACCAAGTCCAGTCAAAGAAGAGTTCACTTCGCTTTCCGGGGGGGGTAATGATGGGGTACGTACTCAACAAGCCCAACAGCAGTAAAGCCCATCAGCCTAAAGCCCAAGAAAGAGTATCAGTTCGGCATGACTAAAGAGTATCAGAGTTCAGTTCGGCATAACCAAAGAGTTCGGCCCCAGCCTACAGCTCGGTAAAAGCCAACCAATCAAACTCTGCTCTCAGGTCGGCATCAAGCTCTACTCTCAGATCGGCAAAAGCTGCTCGGCCATAATTCAGCAGTTCGGTCTCAGTATTCGACCGAACTGGGAGATAGCGGACTCATGCATGACCTCCACGACATCCACGACATAATTACTGATGATGTAAGCCACTGCCTAGTTAGTGGCCACGCAGGATCTCATGACCTCCACGACATCCACGACATAATTACTGATGATGTAAGCCACTGCCTAGTTAGTGGCCATGCAGGATCTCATGACCTCCATGACCTCCACGACTTAGGGTGGTGATGCAAGCCACAATCTCAGTTCAATATATAAATAGAACTTAGATCTGACAGAGGAGGACTCTCACTCTTTCGTTCTCTAGAGACAGAATAGATTATATAGCAAGTGTGTATTGTAAGCTGTAATCCCAGATCAAGCAATACAACTCTGCCCTCTTTTCTTCCCGTGGACGTAGATTTACTTCAGTAAATCGAACCACGTAAATTCATTGTGTCGTGATCTTTATTCTCTACCAACATTTACAAACATCAGAAATTCGCGGCTACATCATTATGTATGTGGATTTTCTGAAGAAGAAAGGTGTGAAAAACGTGCTTTTACATGAGGCCGAGGAAGAAAAGCAACGTTTTTCAGATATGGAATCCGAACTCAGATGCTGCTGTTTTGCTCCAAAACCAGATAAAAAATTTCATGCAAAGCTTCTGATTATGATTATAAAAGAGACATTGGTGCTTTTAAACACGAATCTTAATTGGCAAAACAAATGTAAACATTGTTCTTGGTTGAATTCAAAATACTTGTTCAGTCGCCGTCTTCTGCATCAAAATCCTTAACCTTTACATCTGCATCAAAATCCTTAACCTTTACATCTGCATCTTCCCCAAACTGAATAGACATGTCAATTTGTGACAGAATATACTGAATGCTGCATCAACAAAATGTAATATTAGTTCCACAACTTCTTTTCACATTCGTATTATTCATGTCACAAGCTAAACTACACGCAAGATAGACGGACCATTGCGAGAATAGTAGAAAATGTTTGCTACATTTTATATATTCGTTCCAAAAGAAACGTCTCAAATGTAATGGGCGGAGGGAGTGTAAAATATCATGCCACAAGACGCATAATTAGATATTATACCTGCTTTCTTTACAATTTCAAGTATATTAATATATGTTCATATATAATATTTAATTACATGATATTTTAAAGTATTTCATATATAAAAATGAAATATACAAATATTTATTACATCATAGTTACTCCAATTTATAAAATTTTTAATATGCATATGCATATATATATATATATATATATATATGGATGTATTCATTTCCTTTTCCTATATTTCCTCCTTTTTCCTTCTTAATATCAGCCATTAGATTAGAGAAATGGACGGTCAAGATCAACATTGGGTAATTAATCCCGTGTTGCATTATTTGTCCTATTTTGTGCATTATGAGGGTACAATAGTAATCTAATAATGGCTGAAAACCGCTACGAATAATGCACCACATGGTCACGAGTAATGCATATAATTGCCTATATAATGCACAATATCTTAACTGCAATGCATACGAACAAGATGTGTTGTGTTATGATGTTTGACACACGTTTCTTGTTTCCCCTAAGGGTTTAATAAGCTTAGGGGATAGGGTATAGTACGTAGACATGTATGTAATCTTCACATGGTAACGAGTAATGGATATAATTGACTATATAATGCACAATTTGTGAACTGCAATGCATACGAACAAGATGTGCTGTGTTATGATGTTTGACACACGTTTCTTGTTTCCCCTAAGGGTTTAATAAGCTTAGGGGCTAGGGTATAGTACGTACGCATTAATAACAAATTATAAAACGATACGAATAATTCACCAAATTGTCACGAGTAATGGATGTTATTAACTATATAATGCACAATATGTGAACTGCAATGCATACGAATAAGATGTACCATGTTATGATGTTTGACACACGTTTCTTGTTTCCCCTAAGGGTTTAATAAGCTTAGTGGCTAGGGTATAGTACGTAGACATTACTAAATGCACGTATGTAATCTTCAATCCGTTGATTAACCCATATACACAATACCTCTAATAATGCATAATATACTGAGATAATGACAATTAACAGCTACATAATGCACTACCTAAACCAAATAATGCACATACGTATATTCCAATAACAACAATTTGTTAGTAATGTCTACGTACTATACCCTAGCCCCTAAGCTTATTAAACCCTTAGGGGAAACAAGAAACGTGTGTCAAACATCATAACATGGTACATCTTATTCGTATGCATTGCAGTTCACATATTGTGCATTATATAGTTAATAACATCCATTACTCGTGACAATTTGGTGAATTATTCGTATCGTTTTATAATTTGTTATTAATGCGTACGTACTATACCCTAGCCCCTAAGCTTATTAAACCCTTAGGGGAAACAAGAAACGTGTGTCAAACATCATAACACAGCACATCTTGTTCGTATGCATTGCAGTTCACAAATTGTGCATTATATAGTCAATTATATCCATTACTCGTTACCATGTGAAGATTACATACGTGTCTACGTACTATACCTTAGCCCCTAAGCTTATTAAACCCTTAGGGGAAACAAGAAACGTGTGTCCAAACATCATAACATGGTACATCTTATTCGTATGCATTGCAGTTCACATATTGTGCATTATATAGTCAATTATATGCATTACTCGTGACCATGTGGTGCATTATTCGCAGATACCAAAATGTGGCAGTTACTTTTCCGTCAAATGTCAATAATAACCCTGTAATGCATACAACCACCTTCTATAATGCAACACGGAACCAGTTTTATAGAATCAATCTGATCCGTTGATGCCTTAGATCTAACACGTAATATTAAGAAGGAAAAAGGATCTAAGATGTGAAAAGGAGAATAACGCTCCCCTATATATATATATATACATAATTCATAATATTTTTAGTATTTAAATAAAAGAAATATGCAAACTAAAAATAATATTTTGCATTATAACAAGAAAGAGGGGTATGTATATAGCATGCAGTACGTGTGCTTTATATCTATTTTACATAAGGTTGTATATGGCCCACCGCCCACAGTAAATTAAATAAAGAATTGAGTTAATAAGATTGATGCGTTTCACGTGCATTGCTGTGCGTTTTAACCAAAGCAGCCTCCGCTATGTTTTTTAACACGGAGAGGATCCATCCCCAATGAAATACTTCCTCCGTCCATGAAAAATATGACACATTGTGAATGGTACGAGTTTTAATGTGGAATTAGTAAAGTAAGAGATAAGTAATGTTAGTGGAATGTGAGGTCCATATTATTAGTAAGAAAGAAGAGAAAACGTAAGAGAAAAGAGAAAAAGTAAGAGAAAAGAGAAAAAGTGGAATGTGAAGTCCATATTATAAGTAAGAGATAATGAAAAAAAGTAAGTGAGAAGTTGTTGGAAACTTTCATTTTTTAAATATGCTTTATTTTTCGTGGACAATTAAAAATGGCAAATGTGCTCTATTTTCATGGATGGAGGCAGCGTTGTTTAAAAAAAAGAGAAATGTTTTCAAAACAAATCATTATAAGTTAGACAAGTTCCATCTGGATTTAATCTTTTGTGGGAGCAAATGGAGGAAGAGGATAAAAGGCCCAATTTTATTAATTAGCAATCACCAAAGTGTAAGTGGTACTCCTTCGTATTTAATAAGTAATTACTTAATACATTACGTGTCATAATGCCTTACATTTGATGGTTAATACACACCAAGAGTCCACTTTAATTTGAAATGGAATAATAGATAAATAAAAATAATATTTTATCCATCCGGATTAAAATATCAAACTTATGAGGTGATATGAAATTTTAGTACTGTAGTTGTTATTTAATGTGTTCAAGAAGAAAGAGAAAAATTTAATGAAGGAAAAAAATATATATAATTGGACTATTAGCGGGAAAGAGATTAAAGATAATAAAATATAATACTAATGATTTAGTTTTTTTGAGTTGATTATATTTATACGGATCAATCATCGCTCTACTTTATCCCGCACTAGCGCAAACCACCTTTCAAATTTAGAAATAGAAATAGATTTAGCAATATAGACTATAGTGATAGATAATAATGGTGGTACTACAACATTTTCATTTTCATTTAATATCACAAAATTTAGTCAAACTAATTAAAAAGAAACTGACATCCATTATTTATACTTTTCTATTGATCTTTTTCTGTCACTCTCTCCCACTCACCTAATTTTCTCATGCCACCTACCAAAATATTTTTTTATTGTAGATAAAATGAATGTATAATTTTAACAACCCATTTTTAAAAATCAATTTTCAACGTTCTTTTTCATCGCAGCCTCACCTTTGTCTCCCTATCATTTTCAATACATATAATAATCATTTGAACTACAAAAAATTAATTCAATTTTGATCAATTTCATAAAATTTAAATACAAAATTTGAAATCATAAATTTTAGTTTTTCTTGATTATTTCATGCAGGTATAAAACGACATACTATTTGGTAATGTTTAAATTTTAAAACATTATTTTTTATTTTAATTAAACAATACTATTATTTTTACTATCACCAAAGACACCGTTTATATACGTACGAGACAATTGAAAAAAAATAAAATTTAATGATTAAATATTCTACATCCAACCTTGTGAAGCTAACTAAATTTTTGATCAAAATTCATGATTTAAATGATTATCTCTTTTTGATACTATGCATGATTTTAATATTTTGCATTCTAATCACATATATCTCAATCCGATGAAATTAACTATTTCCAAATAAAATAATGGTTCTAATTAGTACTAGTATATGACATTATATACGACAATATATAAAAAGAAAAAAGGGGAAAGTGAAAAATCAATGATTGCATTTAAACTATGGGCCTAATCTCAGCAGTCAGCATATCCTGGTTTGATACTAACTATTTAGATTCATTTTCATTTTCATTTTGTTTTTTAAAAAATCTCCTATTCCATTATAATGTAAGTTTGGTCATCACTTAATATTTCTCCAAAACTAATAAATGTGACATTATTATTGAAAAAAGTCTTTAACGTTTTGAAGAGACAATTAATTTTTCAGAATTGACTTTGCTTATTATGCTTCATTTGCCAGACCAAGTAGTCGAAAAATCCACATTTATACTAGTAGTACTTTTCTAATTTCTTCCCCACAAATCTCTTTCCTCGACTGAAATCCCAACTCATAAAAAACCCAAATTTCAACCCTAATTTATGTCCTTTTAATTTATGAACATTCATTTTCTTTGTCCTTTGAATTTATGAAGACCCATTCTGAAAAAAAAAATGAAATTTTACGTTGCTCGTGATATTATAAAAGAAATACCGATAGTCAGTTAAACCACGAAACATAGTCAAATTTGAGTCAGTTTTGAAAATAAGTGTATTAAATTATAAAATTTCAATTTATTATATATGATCTTTATATTTGAGCTAAAAAGTAAAAATAATGTTGTTTCACTATAATAAGCAACGAAAAAGAAAAGAAAGGAAAATAAAGAAAAAATACTCATGTATTTTACTGAAACAACATCGTTTTGAGGATCTGTATAGGGTTGAAACAATCGAAAAGAAAAGAATTTTCAAAAATTAATATTTCATTTTCAAACTTACTTAACTAGCCATAATTTAACCATATTTTAGCATTTTAAGCCGTTATTCCCCCTTTTATAAGCCACCATATTTACAAAATGGTAAATGTAGAGTGAATCAGTGATACTAAATTTATAATTGTGTTATTTCCCCTTTTATAAGCCACCATATTTACAAAATGGTAAATATAGAGTGAATCGGTGATACTAAATTTATAATTGTGTTAATAAGTAGTAGTTGGCTTTACACAATTATAAACCATAAAAGAATCAAGGTTAGTTAATCCAAGAAAAATATTATGTTAACTTCATTAGATCTCTGTCGAAGTAAAATTACAACCACACCCCTCCCACGTCCTCAAAATCCCTAATTTCAACCCCAATTCGAACCCACTCAAATCCAACTCCACACTCCAGAGCTGCCCTACTCTCTCTCTCTAGAATCCCTAAACCCCCAAATCTCCACCGCCGCCGCCGGAAGCAATGGGGAAAGGCGGCGCCCTCTCCGACGGCGTGGTGAAGAAGATCATGCTCTCCTACATGTACGTCGCGATCTGGATCTTCCTCTCCTTCACCGTCATCGTCTACAACAAGTACATCCTGGATCGGAAGTTGTACAATTGGCCCTTCCCCATCTCCCTCACCATGATCCATATGGCCTTCTGCTCCTCCCTCGCCTTCGCCGCCGTCCGCGTCTTCCGCCTCGTCGAGCCCGCCGCCCTCTCCCGCCGCACCTACCTCTCCTCCGTCGTCCCCATCGGCGCCCTCTACTCCCTCTCCCTCTGGCTCTCTAACTCCGCCTACATCTTCCTCTCCGTCTCCTTCATCCAGATGCTCAAGGCGCTGATGCCCGTCGCCGTCTACTCCATCGGAATCCTCCTGAAAAAGGACGCCTACAAGTCCACCACCATGTCCAACATGCTCGCCATCTCCGTCGGCGTCGCAATCGCCGCCTACGGCGAGGCGAAATACGATTCCTGGGGAGTTTTCCTCCAATTAGGCGCCGTCGTCTTCGAGGCCACGCGGCTGGTCATGATTCAGATCCTTCTCACCTCCAAAGGCATCAATCTCAACCCAATCACATCTCTCTACTACGTCGCGCCGAGCTGCTTTCTCTTCCTCTCGATCCCCTGGCTAATCGTCGAATTCCCCTTGCTGAGGCAGCAAACCGCCGCTTTCCACTTCGATTTCCTCATCTTCGGCACGAATTGCCTCTGCGCCTTCGCGCTAAACCTCGCCGTGTTCCTCCTCGTAGGGAAGACATCCGCGCTGACCATGAACGTCGCCGGAGTTGTCAAGGATTGGCTCCTAATCGCGTTCTCGTGGTCGGTGATTAAGGACACCGTCACGCCGGTGAATCTGATCGGGTATGGATTGGCGTTTTTAGGCGTCGCGTACTACAATCACTCGAAATTGCAGGCGCTGAAGGCGAAGGAGGCGCAGAAGAAGACGGCGGCGGCTGATGAGGAGGCGGCGAAGCTGATAACGGAGAGAGAAGGGGATGGGAAGAAGGGAGATTCGCAGGCTTGATTTGGGGATATTTTGTGTAAATTAGGTGACGGATTAGCAGAGTTTTCTTGGAATAAATGTGAAGGAGAAATTTGGGGATTTATTCAATCTTGGTGATTTCTGCTTGAATTTTCCTTCTTTTCATACACTTCATTTATATCTGTAACATAATTAGCATAAAAAAGGTGTTCGGATGGATTTTTCATTCCAAATTTCCCCTTTTTTCATGTTAATTTTCTTCAATTTGTTCTAATTCTATTGACAGTTTTGCAAATTCGCTTATTGAATTTAATGAATTTGTGTCCATTTTGTGGCATTCATTCCTCCCAAGTTATTTTCTCTTTTAATAAAAATCAATAATTTTTCCCTAGCTCTTTCTGATGTTGAAATAAAATATCTCAATTAACTTTGAAGTTGGAACTAAGTTGGCATAAATGCATTATATATTTGCTTTGAAATATCAAGAAACAGGATAATAGTTAATTACTACAGTATATCACTACTTTACTCACTCAATGTTAAATCAATTAGAGGTTTTAGCTCTTATATCCACCAATTTTGTTTTCCTATAATAGTGTATGGAAAACTAATTTGTCATGATAAGAAAATGCCAAGAAAAGGAAAATGCATTAATGTAATTAGCTGACTTAATACTTTGACAATTCACTTCAATTGTGAGGTTACTAACTATAGTTCGTTAAAACAACTTAAAGGAAAATGTAAATTGGAAGATAAAAAAGAACTTTATATTCACCTTTTTCAGAAAAAACAAGTATCCAATAGGAAAAGATGACGTATTCTATAATATGGAGTATTTATATTATTTTGCATTCTCATTTACATTTTTTCCTAAGTATTCCTAATTCGTTAAA
This sequence comes from Salvia splendens, assembly GCF_004379255.2. Lineage (NCBI taxonomy): Eukaryota > Viridiplantae > Streptophyta > Magnoliopsida > Lamiales > Lamiaceae > Salvia > Salvia splendens. The sequence goes on from NC_056041.1 coordinate 1,559,240, forward strand.
GGCTAAAACATACAGTTTTACACTTTTGAATGGGCTAAGTAATACTCCATCCGTCTCATTTTAGGAGTTTTAGTTTTTTATTTTAGTCTAACTCATATTACGAGCCTCGGTTAGAATATTTTATAAATAGTAATACGATTCACATTTTATTAACTTTATTTCATTCGCATTTTATTACTATAAAATTATATAAAAGTGAGAGCCACATTCCACTATTTTTTCACTAATTTTTCTTTATATTTCTTAAAATTTGTGTCGGATGAGACTCCTAAAATGGACAGTTGGAGTATACAGTAATAGTAGTAGTATATTAAATGATGCTTTTAATGGTCTAAGGGGTTTATTTTGTGAGATTATAAAAGTTCTTTATGTAGGTAGAAAGTAAACCTCAAGATAGCTTTTATAATTGTTTATAAATAGGGATGTATTAAGATGACAACACTCTTTATTGTGACACCATACCATCATTTTAGGTCATTGGATCTGAAAATCGTGTGTTTGTCAAGCTGCCATGTGGCAAATCAATTAAAAACGCGGAGGGGTAAAATAGGAAATTTCTAATTTTACATTACCTGATTGCAGTGTTATTCATTGAATATTGCAGTCTTACCACAACAATATTGCAGTTTACCACGCCAGCAATATCTAATACATTGGACTGCAATATCCAATACGCTAGACTGCAATCTGTAGATTGCAGTTTAGCGTTCATACTATTGCAGTGTAACGTTTATTATATTGCAGAATACGTGATGTCACAGTGTCACTTTGAAAAGTGTTGTCATTTTAACGCATCCATATGAACATAAATATTAAAATTATTTTGGTGTACTTCCTCAAATAAAATATTCATAAGATAATTTGAGAGGCCAAGAATTAAAGGGTGACGATTTTGAAAAGGCAAATCTCATAGTTGGAAGTACAAGCTACATATATGGGATTATTCTTGATTTAATTTGGTTAGTTGAAAGTATAATTAAATTAGGTAGTACTTTAATATTCTGGATAGTTGACTTTTGCATATGGGATTTGAATAAATTGCTGTACAATTAAAGAAATAAACATTGCCTAGCACGATCCACATGCTTATAGCTATTGAAATTCTAACTTGCATGGATTGAAAAGTGACAAGATCTCAATGAAGAGTTAGGTTTGTGCATAAGATGTGATTAAATGTTAATTGAGTTTGTCGACTAATGTGTGTTGTGTTTTTTTTTAATCTTTAGTGATCGTGAAGTTAACTGTTTCTTCTCTTTCGTATTATGTGTTGTTGATGATAATAGATGTGTCTTGATTTTGCTATTGATTATTGTTTTTTCGTGTGCCTTAAGCAATTGTTGTTCTAATGTTTTGTTGCTCGTTATTCTTCTTTTGACCAGATTAAATATGGTACTGATTTTGTTTACCACTTGTTGTCATTCGAGCCTGATGTAAAATCACATTACATTTGAACCGTTAGATAATCCATCGCATGATTATTCATTCTTAGTAATGTAGAAAAGGAGTATGATTTATTTCCCTGTAACTACAATCATAACTTAATTCAGTCACAATCTTCACCGTTAGTGTTGATTTATTTTATTTTCTAAAAGGTTTGTTAAACCTTGAAGGGTTTCCCTACTCTTTCATACATTAACTTTTTTTGTTTGGTTGTGTAGAAAATTTTTGATGCTGACATTCTTGAATTTCATATACCGTGGAAAGTTTTTCTCACCTAACTTAGACATTGATGGCTGCTAATCTCTCTATACATATTAATATTGGATAGTTTTTTAAAAAAGAAAGCGGATTTTGAAGAAGACATCAATGCGTCAAAAAAGAAAGGCCAAAGGAGAAAGACACCTCATGAATCTGATTTGGATTCTTGACTGGGAATCTAATTCCAATCCATAATTAACTAAAAAAATATATAACTGTTTAATTAATTCTATAACAAACTTTTTAGTACTAATCCTCTATATTAGTGTTAAATGAATGACGAGAAGACCCATTGTACCATATATACTTATCACCAAAGCCCATTTCTCTTAACTTCTCAGGTACAGGCCCAATTTTCATACTTGAATTATTACAAATCACCTAAACCTCAAAAGCGTCGAAAGATCACAAGAATTTTTCAGAACAAAAACAAAACTCAACACAAAATGTCCAAATTCTATAGAAAGACTTAAACTGGGCTGGGATGCATGCATGCCCAATTTATGCAGAGTGAGAGCTCTATTCAGCAATATACAGGATGCCCGGTGAAACCGGTCGGACATGATAAATTTTTATCATGTCCGACTCAAAAACAAACAAACGAATCTATCACAAATCTACGTTGTGCAATAGAATTTGATCAATCCTTGATTTCCATCCTAGGCAGAAAACAGAACCAAGAATTCTCTTTCTTCGTCATCAATCGAATCACTGTCCACGATCCATAACAAATATACATCGTGCAATAGAATTTGATCAATCCCTTTTTCCATCACGAGTCTGAGAATAGAACCAAGAATTCTCTTTCTTCATCATCAATCGAATCCCAGTTCGCGACCCATCATCCTATTTTACCATCAATCCATGCTCGTTCCAAGTTCGAAGCACCATTCGCACAAACAAGAAGCCCCTTGGCCACACGATTTCTTCTTCATATAGAAAACTAAGAACTCATCTCTGCAAATCTCCTCCTCGCAACAGCAGCATGCTCCACCTCCCCAACCCCAACCAACCCCTCCACCACCCTCTGCCTCGCCCTTATAAACGGTATAAACCCCCTCCCACACATCGCCGCCGCGACCTTCCCCGCCAACACAAACCTCTTCTCCTCCAAACACCCCTCCAAAACCCCCTCATACACCCCAAACCCCACCCCCACCCCCTCCCCCTCCAGCATCTCCACCATCTCCGCCGCCCTCCCCGCCTCCCGATTCCCCCTCATCGCCCCCACCACCTTCGCCACCGTCTCCTCCCTCGGCCTCACCCCCTCCTTACACACCATCTCCCTCACCACCTCCGCCGCCGCGTCCACCTTCCTCGCCTCGCTCAGCTCAGCAATCAATCCCCCGTAGCTGTCCCAATCGGGGACGCACCCCGCCCTCCCCATCCCTCTCAACACCTCCATCGCTTCCCCAAATTGATCGATTTTCGAAAGAGACAGAATTAGGTAATTGCAGGTGCCGCAATCGGGGGTGTACCCGATCGATTTCATCTCCGACAAAATTAGCGACGGCGACGCCTTCCGGCGCCGCCGCAGCCACGATTTTGAGAGGAGGAGGTGGAACTGCGGCGGGGGGAGGCAGCCGGAGCGGAGGGTGCGCTGGACGACGGCGAGGGCGAGGGGGAGATGGTCGATGGAGGGGTCGAGGGTGAGGGAGAGGAGGGAGGAGTAGGCCTTCCGCGGGTGGGAGCGCGGCCGGATTGGGATGAAGGATTGGAGGATTTCGTCGATGGTTTCGTTTCGGCGCCGCTCGGGGAATTTGGAGAGGAATGTGAAGGGGTTAGGGTTGCGGCAAGGCTCCGTTGATGCGTTGAGGATTTGGGGGATTTGGCGGTATGCTTTTGCTTCGACTGCTGCTCGGATGGATTCTTCGAGATTCAATTTTGGAGAAGATGAATGGGAGAGAGCTCGGATTTGGTGGCGGGAGATTGATGAACTGAATCTCGTAGCTGCCAACGCCATTTCTGGAACGGAATTTGGAAATTGAGCAAGATCTTCAAGTTGGAGTTGGTTGGGGAATTTGGTCGAACAGATTTAGTTTGGAGGATTTGGTCGAAATTATTTGAAATTTGATTATTATCAGAAGATGAATTTTGAGGAGCCCATTGGGCCTTGTACATGTTTAAGCCCATCGTCCAAATACAAAAATAGAGTAGTACTCATTAGATTAGGAAACACATAATCTATGATTTAGTAAGAGTCATTTACTGATACACCTCGGAGCTTACATGTTTAGTCCAAAATCCGAACACAAAATACATTAGATATGAAACACATAATCTTGTAAAATTCATATACTCTAGTAATATTACTTAAAATAAGCTACACCTCCAAATTAAATAAAGCTAGAGTTACTTTCTCCACAGCAAACACGCAATGCCCATATTTGATGTCAAATCCTGCAAAATAAAAATACAAATAAAAAGCATAAACATTTATCAATCCTCATGCACAAAACATATGACATCCTAATTCCACAATTATATTCAATTTCAAACTTACTGGATAAATTCGATGTTGATTTTAGCATCGGGGGATTTGGAGACGGCGGCGAAGGCGTCGGTCGACATCACTATAGTCGAAGGGCATGGCCGGCGGGTGCAAAAATCGACCACCCTCACGTCCACCGTGCCCCCCTTGCAAGGCCGGTTGTTGCCGCTAAGGCACCGGAGCCTGTATCGGCGGCCGCAGGCGGCGCCGTTGTCCCACAACCCTTCACTCACTTGCACAAACAAGTTTCCTGATGGGAATTGGTCGGCTCTATTGCCATTGCACCTTGTAGCTGCACAACAATATTTTGGTATGTATGTATACCATATTAGCCTACTAGGAATAATAAAATTAATAAACCTGTGACACTGAGATGCATGGTTAAACCGGAAACATCGATTCGACCCAAAATCAGACTAGTAGTTTCATGTTTCAAAACTGGTATACCAATTATACTAATTCGATTCCGGTTCAAGAATTTTAGAACCTTGAACCGGCGACATTCCTACATGTAAAAACGTAACAAAAATAGCGGACTCACGTGTGTACGGAGGGTTGTAGGAAGTAGCGGTCCCGATGTCGCCGGAAACAATTTGGTTGAATGAAATGGTTAGCAATATTGTAATGGCAAAGGCTAGTTTTAAAGTCATAGTCATTGAGAAAATGATTTAAGGACTACTATATGTATGAAAGTTTGTAAGGGATATATATTTGATGATTTTGGTTGAAAAGGGTTATGGATTGAAGTGAAGAAATATAGATTTGATAAGTGCGATTGAAATAGTTAATGAAACGAGCCAATTTATGGTGAAGGAAATAGATTTGATAATTGTGGTTGAAAAATGGTTATGGATTGAGGCAAATTTATAGTTGTGGAATGCACAATTTTGTAAATGAGATTATACTTATTTGGGCATAAGTTGGCGCACGTGTAATTTAAATATAAAAATATATTGGCATATCATTGGTCAAAATATACTATATAGTAGGCTTTAGTGCTTCTTTACAAGTTCAAGCTTTATATATTTTCAATTGTAGTGGAGGATAATATATGTCTCTATCTTAATATTGGCCTCTTTAGGAATTGAGGATATCCAGTTGAAGTAATTCAAAAGTAACCTAATATAAAAATTCACAATCTAGAATAATCCAAAATATATATACTATGTTAATTTCAACACACAAACTAATTTAGTATGCAATGAGAAGTCTCTTTTAGGTTTATTTAGATAATTTTGAGAACAAGAGTATGAATTTTCTTTGGCTAGCTGTTCCATCCATTGGGTTGTCTACAAATTAGCGCATGAAATAATCAATAGACCTGCCGATAGATACCCTTGGTAATTATAAAAAAAAATCTATGAATTTATGTCGATCCTCCCACGTTTTGACATATAATAATATAGGTTACGTATGACAATTCTTGACTTATTTAAACTGAAAAACAAGTGTGTTATTTTATTTTATCAATTGATGGGGTGTCATATAATTTACTAGTAGGTATGATTATAATGGTCGTTTATAAAATCCACTATATTGGTGCAATATAATTAGTGATAGTTAGCAATTCTATGCTGAATTCTCCACCAAATATATATTGGTCGATTTTCACACTTTAGACGTCTCCATTTCATTCTTTTAATCAGTTTGGAAATTTCATTATTGCCATACCTTAATTATATCATTCTAATTAATTTGATATACTTGTTATTATAATATAAAATTTCAGTACGAAATTTACATCGTATATAAATGTTTGTTTTTACATGGATTAACACAAATCACAATAACTATGTTTTTAATCGTATGTGATTGTGAATTTGGGATTGAAAATTTAGTAGTAGTATGTATGGCAACTTTATCAACTCAAAACTATAAGAAAACAAGTGAAGGTAGTACATGTAAAGTCAAGTAAAATAAGTGGATTCAATTATAAAGTGGACAATTATTTATAATACTACTATTGTCTTCTTTTGAAAAATTTGGACTTATAATATCTTTCTAGAAATGAAGTGACCATATGCATAATGCATATCCATCATCACTAACTCGAAATATAATTATTGGAATTGACCATCAAATTAATGATTGGTTTGACCCCTTTCGAAATTTGTCAACTAAAAACCGAAGAATTCGATCATAAATTTGAAACCACCAATCTTAGTCTTTTTGTGTTTTTATCATTTTAAATGGGTTTAATAAAAAATGCATGTGAATATGTGATGTAATTATGCTACAAGATAATCTTTAAAATTTGCATGAACTATACTTTTTTGGCATGATAAGTATTGAATCAGCAACTTATGGCTGCTAAAAAAGAATTAATTAAGATTATTATCTTGTTATAGGTAAAATAATTTATACGATTAACAAAGCCACCTAGCATATTGGAAGGTGACATTGAACTAATAATGTAAAATGTAAATGGATCAAAATCTTGAAAGTATATATCGTATGGGTCGGTTCAAGATTGGTATATATCTTATCTAAAGGAATGAGAATCCACTTTGTGTAATTTAATTGTAGCCACAATTTAGTATATTTATTTATTATGGTGGCTTATACCTTTGCCCACTTAAGGTATGATGTATAACGATGTCTTTTCTTAAGACATAATAATATGTACACGTTTTAATTAATTTATAAGGTAGACTATAAATTTTGGAATGTATAAGCATAGAAAAAATATTTTATATTTGGAGTATTTTCATTTTAATTTATAGTATCGAATTTATTTCATATAGTATAAACTTGTAGTATAATAATAATAATAATATTCTTAATTGATTTGTGTTTGTTGTGCCATACTTTACATATTTTACTAAGAGGAGAAGGAAAAATATGGTTGTAAATAAACGTAGCTACTCGTGAGCTGCTTGAAACTAGGCTCGGACCTAAAATAGCTTATTTAGAGCTCGATTCGATAAACGAGCCAGGCTTGAGCCCGATGTTACTTAGTTCAAGAGCTTGTTTGTGATTTGTGAATAAATGAATCACATATATATTGTGAATAATTGGGTGACTCGAGCTCGAACTAGAAAACAGAAACTCGAGTCAAGCTTGAACACCTAAATATTTAAACGAATCGAGCTCCGACCCTACTATGCAGATATATATTGTATAACCAATGTCATCGCACATATTTCGTTCAATAAATAACATAATGATCGAATTTGTATCTACAACATAATCGATAACAACATTAACACACTAGGGAAGTAACAAAAACATTATGTGAATTTGTATATATAATCTTTCTTTTATTTTTTGAAATTACTATCAACTAATCTTGTTCAGCACATGAAATAGTCATGGAATTTGACTAGCAACCAAAAAAAGATCTAAATCTATTACTTACATGGAATGATGGGAAGTTGATTACATTTTGTGATCCAAGTGTAGTTGAATGCTGCCATTGTTAATACTACTACTCTAATACATTACTTAAGTGTGAAATTTTTTAATTATAGATTGAAAACTCAATTAAACCAATAAAATACATCAAGTGCTACTACTGAACTGAACTATTACTATAAAGTTTGAATTCCGTTAACTTTTGTTGGTAATAAAATAAATAAATTAATGTCTATAATGCAAAATTTGTAATTGGCACACAACTACATGTACATAATAGATATAATAGTTAGATAAATTATGATTTTATAAAGTTGTGTGTATCTTGTTCCATAATTTTTGTAATTATGATGTCTATAAATTACTATAGTTAGCCCATTAGTAGCTTAACCTAAGTTCTTAGTCCATATAATTTGTAATGGGCCTTGGCTATTGACACAACAATTTTGTGGAACTATATAGTACTAATAATCTTGATAATGGATAAAAAAAATTAACATTCAGTCCATAAAATAAAAGAGAATCACAAAAATATAATTAAAATATTATTAGTGAATAATAAAATCGGTCTTATTAAATATCGATCTTACTTAGAATGAAAAAAAAAATCATTTCTATAGATGAATCAAAATAAATAAAAATGACTATCAGTCGTTGAATGAATAACTGCTATATATTTTTGCTGAAGTTATACTTTGAAGTGATTATATATTGGTTCAATATCTAGATACGTAGTTTCTCAACATGTGTGGATGCCTTTTAAATTATGATGTGCAAAAGGAAATTGAAAATAATAATCCCATTTTATAATTTTTGAAATATCTATGATTTGAAGGCTCAACTAATTTTTTTTTTCTTGATCAACGTACCCTCACGCCTCACTAAATAGTACACTCGCATACACATTTTCTTATAAAATTGAATATATATAAAAAATAAAGCAAACATTTTTCTTAAATTTGTATCAAGCTAAAACGAGGCTATGTAATACTACTATCTAACACTATTATAACTAGAGGATGGAAGTATATATTTATCAGAAAAATCCCACTACTTTTTAGGATATCCAAACATTGAATTCAAAATTAATAAGTGTGACACCGCCGTTTCAATTAGTAGTATGATTTATTTAAAAAGTACTTAAAAACATATTAGGGATATAAATTAGGTATACTCCTAAATTTGCAGTACCAAAATGGAGTACATGTTATGTGTGAAGTATTTTGACTATTTTCCTATTTTCAAACTGAGCTATTCCATGTTAATGCAGTACAATAATACAATTAATTTTTTTACTTTATTATATGGGGATATAAGTTATGTTAGGTTCAATGAATCTAACCCATAATTTGAAAGGGTGACTATTTAAAATCTCCATATCTACAACTTTTTTATGAGAAATATTTAAATTGCTTTGACTCTTTAGTAAACAAGATCTTGTGACCTATGTATATATATGGCATCTTAGAATCAATAATAATAGTAATAATAAGTGCAAATAATAAAATTTATACTACTTTGAATTAATATGATAAAAAAAATAGTATGATTTTTTAAGTAATTCTCGGCTATTAAGTTAATAATATTAATAATAATTCTGTCATTATCCATATTTAATTGTCTTTATGTGAAAAACGTGTCCCTAAAAATATAAAGGGCAAAAGAAACAGTATCTTTCTATTGATATATTGAAACATTAAATAAAATTTGCTTGAAAAGGGTTGAGAAAGAAAGAACGGCGGCGCATCTTCTCCGCCACCCTCTCTCTCTTAAACAAGCCCCTTGAACCCTCCGCCTCCATCGAAATTTCAAGCCTAAGCTCAGCTCCTAATTAGACTATTTATTTGCATTGTTTTACAATAGTGAGGGATTAAATAATCTCTCTTTCCCAAATGTTTTGATTTGCTTGCAAATTTACTCTCTCCCTCTCTCTCACCTACCCTTGGAATTGGAGTTTTCATCTTCAAGCATTCATTTTTAACCATTCCAAGAAATTGTATTGAGTTCTAGAGAGAAAAAGGTGGTGCTATTGTATTGAGTTTTGGATAGAGAGAGGCGAGGAGGAGTAGTTCTTGAGGAGGTTTGTGTTGAATATGAGTGTAAAAATGCAATCTTTGGATTCCAATAGAAAAGGGCTTTCCTCATCGAGTTCCAATTTAGGGCTTCAATGGAATCTCCAAGATTCCAATTTTTACCCCGGTGGTGGCTTATTTGCCTCTGTTTCTCAAATGGGAAACGGTGATAATGGGGGTTTCAAATTGCCCTATGCTGATTTGCTGGTTAAGTATGTTTCATTGCCTGAGGGTTTCAAGAATCTAGGTTTGTCGGAGGAGGAGAGTGAGTTGGCGGATAGGAAGAAGAAGAGGGGGCTTAAGCTTAAGATTAAGGTTTCTAACCCCTCTTTGAGGAGGTTGATCAGCGGGGGGATTGCGGGGGCTGTCTCTAGGACTGCAGTGGCTCCGTTGGAGACGATTAGGACTCATTTAATGGTTGGGAGCAGTGGGAATTCGAGCTCCGAGGTGTTCCAGAATATTATGCAGAGTGAGGGGTGGAAAGGGCTGTTTAGGGGGAATTTTGTCAATGTGATTCGCGTTGCGCCTAGCAAAGCCATAGAGGTATAATAAGATTGAAATGGGTGTTTTTGTCTATGTATATTGCTTTCTAGTGTTGATTGTATGCGTGTGTATAGTTTCTAATGTGAGTTTATTGAGCTGTAATGGCTAGTTTTACATTTGATTGGGTTTACGTTGAATCATTCTCTTGGATGTGTATTGGCAATTGAGTTGCATCACATGCTGATTCAAGTTTGGATTTGGTAGAATGTCTATGCTCTACATATACTGGTTTGCTGTGAATGTGCTTGAGAAAAAATCCATGTGACGATTTCCACCCTTTTTATTTGTCTTAGACTTATACCTACCTTTGTTTTATTCTAACGGTTTGCGTTGATGTTTGATTTCAGTTGCTCAATACCACCTATTCTATTCTAACTGTTTACATTGAAACATTGTGTTGTTAGTGTGTACTGGAAATTGCGTTGTATCACATGCTGATTAGAGTTTGGATTTGGTAGAATGTATATTTTCTATATTTGCTGGTTTGATGTGAATACGAGCATGAGAAAGAATCCGAAAGGATTGCCATTTTCTTTGTGATGATTTCCACATTTTTATATGCCTAAGACTTATTTCCACCTTTGTTCTGTTCTAACTGTTTCCATTGATGTTCATTGTTATGTTTGATTCCAGTTGCTCGTTACCACTGTGTTGTGTCTGCTAAGCAGACTTAACCCTTGACCAAATCTAGTTTCCTGTTATATCACAAGAGGTGTTTCTATCAAACAGAGATCTGATCTTAGGATTGAGACGAACACATTGCTTGTCATTATTACATCATCTAAGTTTTTCATTTGTTTTGGATTATGTTTTTAGGCATCAATGAGTAGTTCATGACACTATCATCTTGCCTAGTTGATTGTTATCTTTTGATAAACGGATCAGTTAGCGAAATGATTTTTGACCAAGATAGGGATTCGATAACACTATAAAGAAGACCATCCTTCTTATTTGTATACAAACAGTAGTTACGCCTATTTGATTCCTCGTCTTGTAAGTTTTTGATAAAAAAGTATAGTTTTTCTCGTAATTGTTCAAATCTGTATTTTACATCTTGATGTTTCAATACATGTTCATATCCGTTCCTAAGAACTGTTTGTTTTCTGCAGTTATTCGTATACGACACTGTTAACAAAAATCTCTCTCCAAAACCCGGTGAACAACCAAAACTACGCGTTCCCCCTTCGTTGGTTGCGGGGGCTTGTGCTGGCGTCAGCTCGACTTTAGTCACGTACCCCCTCGAGTTAGTCAAGACCCGACTAACCATACAGGTAAAATATCACCAACACACGGCAACACCTACCCGTTTCATCGAGTTTTTACCTTCATTGCACTGCCTTCCCTTTCACAGAGGGAAGCTTACAATGGATTGCTTGACGCCTTCGTTAAAATATTCCAAGAGGGCGGCTTACCGGAGCTCTACAGAGGCCTCACTCCCAGTCTCATCGGAGTGATCCCTTACGCTGCAGCCAACTACTGTGCATACGACACTCTGCGGAAAGCCTACCGGAAAGTCTTCAAGCAGGAGATCGGCAACATCGAGACCCTCCTCATCGGCTCCGCTGCCGGCGCCATTTCCAGCACCGCCACATTTCCGCTGGAGGTAGCTCGGAAGCATATGCAGGTCGGGGCCGTGAGCGGGAGGCACGTGTACAAGAACGTGCTCCACGCTCTCGCAAACATTCTCGAACGGGAGGGGCTCGAAGGCCTGTACAGAGGGCTTGGGCCGAGCTGCTTGAAGCTCGTGCCGGCTGCTGGCATCTCTTTCATGTGCTATGAGGCGTGCAAGAAGATTTTGGTAGAGAAAGAAGGAGAGGAAGAGTAGAGAGAGATTGACCGAGAGAACAAGAATAAGAAAAAAAAATTCAAAGATAGGATACAAAGTTTTTTTTGGCATTTGACTGTTTGCATACCTTTTTTTTTTCTCATTTGAAAGTCTTTTTTTTATTGAATTTTCTTTCATGGAGTTTTTAGAGATAGATTCTAGCTGAATTTCATTGAACATGTTTGGAATCTATAGAGGTTGAATCTCAATTTTTTATGTCAATTCAAATGAGTTTATTTTTATCCCACTATTTTTCCAATTTGATTCGTCTTAATTCCTTCCATGTTATGGAAATATCTTTAGGTTGCGTTCATTTTATTGGTAAAAATATTTTAAATGTTGTTTTTTTTTTCTACTTTATCAATTTTACATTAGAATTCAGATTGTTCATCCAATGACAAATCTATTGGTAATAGACACAATACTTTAACAAATTTTCTCTTTATTTGGCAAACATTGTTAATTTTCCATTAAAACTCACGCCGTTTACTAGTAAGACTATTGATTATTGGTAATGGTCCTAATGGACAAGAGAGAATTTTAAAAGTCTGTACTTTGTCATGGATGTTTGATTCAGTAGAATCTAGGACAATAGGATCAAAATGAAATAAATCAAAGAAATGCAATCTTGAAATAAATTGAAATGAGATAGATTCTTAGAAATATAACAGGGCATTATGGAACCGAAAAAGGGGAATACTATAAGTCTTAAGAGGAGTAGGTTTTTGCCATAAACACTAAATACAAATGCTTGCTTGAAACAACAATGTATACAAAAAAAAATAATTATAGTTTGAATAGAAATTGGCCAAAAATCTTCAGACCTAATGTAGAAAAGATTGATACATCACAACTTTGCTTTCTCCCCAAAATGATGTTGTTTCTACTTTCATGTCTTCTGTCTATATACACAAGCGACCTTAACAGTTGACACCACACTGCCCTTGCGCGGCCAGCTTCGAAGCGTCCGATGTGAAGGGGTCGATGCGGACCCACAGCAGCGAGAAGATGGAGGCAAGGAGGATCGACCAGACGATGACGATGGTCGGGGTGCGGTTCTGCCGCCCGAGGAGACCCTTGAGGAAGGGGTACAAGTGGACAATCACCCATATGGCGAAGAAGAGCTTCCCGAAGAGCGGGCCCCACGACTGGTACCCACTGTTGATTGCGTATGAGACACCAGCCACGATCCCGACGATGTTGAACATGAGGACCGTGGTTGGAGGGATGAGGAGGGCCGTCCACTTGAACACGTAGAGCTCCGCGAAGTCACCGTCCTCGTCGGACGCCTTCGACGTGACCGTGAAGTTGGTGTCGATGCCGGCCAGCACCTTCAGGAGACCTTGGAACACAGCGAAGAGATGCGCGGACGTCCCACCAATGACCCAGAACTGCTCGTTTCTCCACCAGTCCTCGATGCTGACGCCGCTCCACCTCATTTCGAGTATGCCAGTGGCGAAAATCGAGATGAAGAGGAGAATAAACCACATGCTAGCAAAGTTGCTTATCTACATAAGGATATCAACCGGTCAATATTCATGCTCACGAGACGAAAAAACCGATCATATCATGTTCGTAACTAACCTCGGGAATGATAAATTTGTTGGTGAGAAGACATATGGCAGGAAGAACACAGTAGGCGAGCAACGGGATCGAGGTGAGCGGGTACACGATGGTGTTGATGTACGCGAGCCTCTCCAAGAGCTGCAGTTTCCCGTTGTAGCCATACCATATCGGGCAATGCCTGCTAAGCATAATCTCGATGGAGCCCAGAGCCCACCGAAGCACCTGGTTGAGACGATCAGACAGATTGATAGGAGCCGAACCCTTGAATGCTGGACGAGGAGGCATGCAGTAGATGGAAATCCATCCACGTGCGTGCATCTTAAAGCCGGTCAAAATATCCTCCGTGACGGAACCATAAATCCACCCGATCTAAAATATTATGCCCAACCCAGTTAATGCCTCAAACTTCATTTCAAGAAACCACACCAAAAAACCACATAGATGGACTCGAAACACATATAAAGTACAACGGTATACCTCTTTGCCCCACTCAGTTTTATCCTCATATCCACAACTAATGACGTGGATAGCTTCTTTCAATAAAGTAGCAGGATTTGTCGAGGGCGGTATGCCTCCCATTTCCATAAAGGTGGCAGCAATGAAGACAGGAGATTGACCAAATCGCTTCTCCAAGCTCTTTTGAGACATGAGAAGTGACTTCTCGTCGTCATATCCTGTAAGAAAGCAATTGCATCAATTTCTACAATTTCTGAAGTTTTCAGTTTGGTCCTATTTTACGAGAACCTACCTTCTACACCCTCTTCTATGTCCTCCATGTTAAAGATTGGGATGGTCGATTCAGTCCTTTTAGCTGCTCTCTTCTTATCAACGTATTTCTTGTTGGCATGCCTCCCTTTCTTCCTCGACCCACAACAGCTCTTGACGATAATGTTTGGCTGCAGATCCTCTTCCGTCAGGACAGGGTCGTAACCATACAACGCTTGTCGGTTGAAGCAGCAACCGGTTCCCACATAGACGGGACCCTGAAGGCCATCCAACCCTTTCAAGTTGATCTGCAGAGACGGAAAATTAAGATGACACGTGGATCAGTGGATCAGAAAGATATCACGGATAAAAAAGTAACTGTTCCTACAAGTCAAGGGCACGTACATCGAAAAAGACAATGTTGCGGTTAGCATATCTATCGTGCAAGTCAATGCCATCGAAACGCTGTGGAAACTGAACGTAGCAGGTCTTCCTTCCGTAAGCCGGATCCATCATAAAGCACATGGCTTCTTTACAAGCTTTACTGTTGTTGAAGTAGTGATCACAATCGACGTTCAAAATATATGCTCCATTAGTAAGGACAGCGGACACGCGAATCTGAAGCAAATAACAGAACAACAGGTCACAAGTCAGTTACTACAGCCAAGAGAATGTTGAAGAAAATATAGCTAGGCTCCCACTTCAAAATGCAATGCAATTACGAATCACCTACCAAAGCATTCATAGCTCCAGCTTTCTTGTGGTGCTGGAATCCAGGACGCTTCTCACGAGAAACATAAACCAATCGAGGTAGCTCATTTCCATCAGTATCAAAACCTCCACTATGCCCCAGAAAAACCTGATAACGAGAGGCAGGAGAAAGAGTTATAAGAACGGCGATAAACTGGTAAGCATCATATACTCGATGGGTAAAAATAAACCTGAATCATTCCTGGATGATCCCGTGTGCTGTTCCCAGGCCAAGCAGTTCCATCTTGCATCGTCCACCCTTCTTCAGGCATCTTCTGAGCCTTTGCAACGAGAGCATTTATTCGGACCTTAAATTCTTCGTATTCTCTCTGCAGGAATCATGTTAAGTAATACAATTACATCTCATTGTCAACTAGTTTCCTGCCTTAGTATACAATACAACAAGAGACTCATGATTCACCTTCATTGCTCTGCGTTCTTTGACGAAAGAAGGTTGAATCTTGTCCTTCAGGTAATCTATCTTCTGTTGAAAATAGAACTCAGGTGCCCTAGGTTCGATATGATGCTTCTTGCAGAAAGGTACCCACTTCTTGGCAAACTCGGCCGTTTCAGAGAGGGCTTCAAAGGTAAGCATTGCTGCACCATCATCTGAAACATAGCATGAGACTTTGTCGACAGGGTAGTCCACGGCCAGGATGGATAAGACCGTGTTGGCAGTTACAAGAGGAGGCTCTTTCATGGGATCCACAGTACTGACGAACACATCAATAGGTGCTAACTGGGAAGGCTCGCCCTCTCTGTCGTATCTGTGAACATCAAAGAGAAAAGTTAGGACAGTATCACATTTCACAATCCTCTCATCTATGGAGCTTAACATGAAAACCTTTGACTAACCTCAGTGCAAGTCTTTCAAGAAAGGTCTCACGACTAACTGGATACCATTTCGGAAACTGGTCGAGAAGCCAAGACAAAGCAAACCAAACTTCGCAGATAACAGATGTCAGCCACAGAGGATAAGCATCCTTCACCGGATGGGTGCAACGGTATTGCAAGAAAAATCCCAAGATGATTAGCCGAAGAATGATCACGACACGATAGGGGGTAAGATGAGAAGAGGAAATAGGCTGCACGCGGCTCATAGGCTGGCGAGCATCATCAGCCCTGTCATCAATGCAACTATTAGCATCTCTCTATAGGAAATCTAGAATTTCTAGAGGGAAATTATGCTCGGAAAAAAAATTACATTTGCAATTCTTCTCCGTTTGATCCAGTGCCTTCAATATCTCCTTTCCCTTCACTGTATCGGCTGTTCATGTTTACCATGTTTTTCTCCTGTTTTAGTTTCCAACCTTCGACCCTCTCCTTCCAGTCAACATTTCCAAGTCCATAAGAATTCAAGTCTTTAGAAGGGTCGACTATTCTCACCGGAACTGTAGAATATAACAGCATTGTAAACTGCTCGCATGAAACAAAGATGAACGACATAATATCTGCTTATATTTAACAACTAATTACCCGGCTGTCGTGGATCAACATAAGGGAGGGAGTGAACACGGTCTCCAGGACCCAAAGGACCAGATGTACTTCTAACAGAATGAGTATCTTGTATGGAAGGAGGAATCTCACCAGAGACCTATCAATTATTAATAACACACAACACAATCGAATTACACTTTGTCCACGGAATTAGAGATGAAGACAAATGCATCACAAGGCAAGAGCCAAACACATAGGATGTAACATAGATGTACATAAACAACAGCAACCGTTGTGATTTTGATCAGACTCAAATCAAGTTCTATATGCATATATTTATTAAGAATCTGTTTGCTCGACTTACTGGCTGTCCATTGGTAAGAAGCGGGATTGGTTGCTGAGAGTCATGTCTAGACGATGCAGAGAGCTCCACCTCATCAGCCTGCCATTGAGATCTAGCCTTCATTTTCCCCTGAGAATAACTAAACTCATTCTCCAAGTCATCATCGTCATCCTCATCGTCATCCCCATCAACTCTCGGACTCCCTATGACAGAACAAATTAGTCCATAAGCCTCCATTTTGCTTAAAAACACATTAAACAAAGAATCTCCATGTAAATCATACAAAGCCAACTAACCTTTGTGTCTCCTGTAACGAGTCTTGCACTGTGGGCATGCTTGATTCCCATCTTTCCGCTCATATTCATAACAAGCACGACAAACCGGGAATGCGCACTCGTTGCAAGCAACAAAGACATCACCAGTGACAGTCACTCCAACAGTATCTCCACAAATCTGGCATATCTGCCCATTCGGATTCTTCACCGGTTTCGACTGAATACACACAAGCATTGCAATGATCAGTACACAGTCGAAACAAAAATCAATCCATACAATCAGATTCTTTTCTTTGCAAGATCAGAGTATCAAATCGAGTAAATTAAAGAGTATGAAAGATCACTAAATTGAATCTGAGCACAAATTGAACATTTAATCTTAGCTCAAAAATCCACACAAACAACAACACTGAATCACTTTCAATAACAACTCAGCTTCATCCCACATATAGATCCAACCACAGCATTATGCAGACTATTTTCAACCAAATCCAATCAACACTTCAGAAACAAAAGAAATCTAAAACCCATTTCCAAATTCATTCCAAGATCCAAACTTTAGCCGTCTTAATCACTCCTGGACTACTAACGGTCAGATCCAAACCCAAATTATAACGGAAAAAAGGTTAATTCAACGACTAGAAGAAAAATGCAGTGTGACCTAAGATTGAAGAAAAAACAGCATACCCCACTATCAGATTCATGGCGAATTCTAACTAGCTCATTCCGCTTGTGTGATCCAGCCACCATTCCCCCAGTCGCCTCCATTTTCCTCTGATTTAAGCAGGAAATGCTGAATTTCGATCGGTGTGCTTCCTTTTGAATTGAAGCACTCAACACTCGATTCGAGCTGAGAAGAAGAAGCGCATCGAAATCGACTAAATCACTCAGCCATCTCTCTCTTTCTGTGTCTCCTTTTCTCTCGCTACTCACCTTTGTTCCGAACACCTCTCCATTATCTTTTTTTTGGGAATTATTTAAGAGATTTTATTTCTCTTTTTTCTGCTTGTAAAAATATAACGAACTTTTACCTGCTTAGCAAGTAGCCAGTTCACGTCTGTCTTAAATCATAAATGGGTCTTTTACTTTTTTTGAATATTTTTTTATTTTATTTCCACTTTTAATGTTAACAATGGATCAGAATATAAATGCGTATTTATAGATTTTAATTATAAAAGGGAACCATATTTTTTAACTTTGCGCCGTAAATTCTCATTAAATATTCTCTAATACCAAATCCTTTGAAATGATTCTGCCGACACATTACTACTAACAAAAAAAAAAAATACTGCAGTGAAACATTTTTTTTAATAATTACCAAGGGTATACATCAGCGGGCCTAGTGACTATTCTATGCACTGATTTGTAGGCACCTCAATGGTTTTAATCAATCTTAAACAATTTTATGCTAAATTATTATTAATTAGTTAATTCATTTTTAATTTCATTCTATTGTAATTGAATCAATTTGTCTAGTATTTAAGTGAAATTGAGATACATAGCGGGAGTGTAAAAAAGAAGTGAAGCAAGGTCGTGCGTAGACTTGCCCACGGTTCGAAAACCGGCGGTTCCGGTTCGGAACCGCCGGTTCCGGTTTTGGCGGAAGCGGAACCGGAACCGGACCGTGAGGCTATTTCACGGTTCCGGTTCCGGTTCCGGTTCGAAAACCGGGCGGTTCCGGTTCAGGTTCGGAACCGCCGGTTTTCCGGCGGTTTTGGCGGTTCCGGTTTTTGAACCGGCGGTTTCGCCGGTTCAATTATTTTTTATTTTATTTTTTTTTAAATTTGAAATTTGGCTTTATACAACAAATCGGAACAAGACAATGCATAATTCAAGCACAAATAAGACGAATAAGGAGAAAATGAAATAAATTTTATTGATTTTGAGTTGTAACGGACAACGATACATTACAATTTACAATACATAAGTATACAATACAACAACATACAACAATGTAATATAATTTACAAGTATCGTTGGCTCGTCGCCTCGTCGGACTCGGAAGGTAAATTAAAAAAAATATGAAATGGGGGGGAAAAAGGAAAAATTGAAAAGGGCTTGAGATCAACTTAAACTTTCAAAGTTAAACTTTTCAAATTTAAGTTGAGTTGCCTACGTATCCACAATTTTATTGAGGAATCAAAGCCCACGTAGTTCTCTTACCTTGGGATCAACCCTTTTTTTTTGTTTTAGTAATTGAGAAAGAAAGACAACTTATAGAACTACGGGAATAAGTATAACTGTATAAGTGTATAACAATGCGTAATAAGAGTAGCACTTGCGTAATTAAATGGAAGCACAATAGCACAAATGAGAAATTGGAGACAAAGAGAGAGAATTGGGAGATTGAAGAGAGAAACTCTTATTAACACAAGAGTGGGGTGAATGTAAATGAGGATAGAGGGGGGTATTTATAGAAAAAAATGAGGGGGAAAATGGAAGAATTCGAATTTGAAATTTAAAAAAAAAAATTGAAATTTCACAAAACCGGCGGTTTTGGCGGAAAACCGCCGGAACCGCCGGTTTCCGGGCCAAAACCGCCGGTTTCCGAAATAAAACCGCCGGTTCGGTCAACGAACCGTCTGCAAAAGCTGCTCCATTGTCGCCTCGTGCTCCGCGCCGCCTCGAAAGCCACTAAACCGGCGGTTAACCGCCGGTTTTTCCGGTTAACCGCCGAAAAACCGACGGTTCCGACCGGTTTGGAAGATCAGCACCAGCCCCCATCCATCTGCCTCGATTTAAGCGCCGGAACCGGCGGTTCCACGGTTAACCGCCGGTTCCGAACCGTCCCGAACCGCCGGTTCGGTGACGGTTCCGGTTCGAAATATCTTGAACCTGAACCGGACCGCGAACCGAATTGCAGCGGTTCCGGTTCGGGAATATTGCGCCGGTTCCGGTTCGGCGGTTAACCGCCGGAACCGGAACCGGTGGGCATGTCTAGTCGTGCGGGATTGACTTATTCCGTTGGGCAATGAGTATCTATATTAAAGTTAATCTTTCAAAATTGCTTTTACTCGTTTTTTTAACCATGTAAACAAATCAAAATAAGGGCATTGAATTATTATCTCTTTCACTTAACACACCCACCCACAACTACTAAAATGGAAAATGATAGATACTATTGATTGTTGAATCTTATATTAGTAGGCAGTAAAGTGTAAGTTTTGCCACACGGGCCACGTAGTCATATATTTACAATAATTTAGATGACATATTTTTTCTTAAAAATAAATGGTAGTTTTTTTAATTCCACACACCTACTATATTGTTGATTTTTTCAATAAACATCGTTTAACTCATTGCTGGTGATATCCATATATGATTTTTTTAGTTTCGATATTAGACAAAAAAATTACCAGAATCAAAAGAAAATTCAATTGAATTTAAAATTAGGTCACATACCAATGTTTTTACCAAATTTTAAGGTTATTTCATCAATTAACCCTAATCTTCAATTAAACTGCTGTGGACAGGCTGTATTTAAGTGTGACCGATTGTTGGCAGTTGCTTCTCTCCAATTGAAATAAATATAATAAGCTGTCGGTGGTCTCAATTTCATTTATATTGCCTCGTTGTTACACTCAATCCGAAATTACTATTACACCCTTGTGTTTTAGTTTCCTAATTAATCATTCAATTCATACTAATTGCTAATTAAATGGAGTTGAACCGACAAAACTGTTCATATACTTGCACACAGACTGGTGTGTGATAATTTATTTTCCCTTCAGAAAGTTTGTTTTGTTCAATTTTTGTGTATTGCAGGATCCATTATTTAAATTTTTTAGATATATGTATCAAAAGTAAGTTGAATATTTCGTCAGACAAAGTGGGATTTAGAAAAAAAATAATATTGGAGTGGAAATGGGTGTAGGTTAGTTTCTGCCTAAAGAAATCTGTATGTTGATATTTTATCATATATTATATACATATAAAACAATGTCATTATTAATGGTGTTTGAATCAGTAATATTTGGACAGATAGAACATCACATCGAAAGGTGTCCATATCATTATTTACTAGTATAAAATTTTAGTTTGAAAAATAATTGTTGATGAACTTTTTTTATTGGAATGAAAAAATGTAATGTTAATGGGATAACGATTTTGTAACACACAAATCTTGCAAGTATTACGACTTTCCAACGCCAATAAACTTTTATAATACCCAGCGGCGGACCCAGGTGGGGGTTCGCGTGGGGTCGACCGACCCCACCAGCGGTCCACTGAGTGCTGCAGGAATACTTCATTTTCGACCTTTGACCCAGCCCAGCTCCGTCTCCAATCCCATGGTAGCTTCAAATCCACCCGAAACCTTCTGCCTATTTTCTAAAAATAAGAGGAGAGATGAGAGGTATAGAGAGGGGTTGCAGAAAACTGATGTTGGAAGGATGACGGAGACGATCTAAAATGTTAAATGATTGAAATAATTTGGGCCTATTTTGTGCAAATAAGTTGGGCCAACTAAAATGTTAGTTGGCAACTAATTAAATAGACTTGGCTCATTGTGGATTTATTAAGCATTAACTATTTTTATTATTTTTGTTTCAAGTTTCGTTATATTTATATTTTATTTACTAATATTTTAAAACTATTACTATAAAAATGTTTGGTGTTAACAATTTTAAAATCGCTGTTTTACACTTTTACATCCGGATATTCTGAAAAATTAACTATCCCTCGCAGAAAAGGACTATTTAAAATATATTCTATCCGTCCGCGAAATGTTGTCCAGTTTTGTCATTTTGGTCCGTCCATGAAAAATTGTCGACTTTGCTTTTATTCTACTTTTGGTAAATGGACTCCACTTTCCACTAAATTTTTACGTTCGCATTCTATTATGGAGTAAAACTTATATATAAATGTGGGATTCTCGTTCCAATCATTTTTTCAACTCACTTTTTCTTCACATTTCTTAAAACGCGTGCCAAGTCAAACATGGACAATATTTCATAGACGGATGGAGTAATATTTTTAAATAATTATTTAAATATTATATTTATTATTAAATTTTTAACAATATCTGACCCCCACTAGCTTCATTTTCTGGATCTGCCATTGATAATACCCCACCTAGCCTAGGTAGTTGATGGAGTACGTACTAAACAAGCCCATCAGCCTAAAGCCCAAGAAAGAGTATCAGTTCGGCATGACTAAAGAGTATCAGTCCGGCATGACTAAAGAGTTCAGTTCGGCACAACCAAAGAGTTCGGCCCCAGCCTACAGCTCGGTAAAAGCCAACCAATCAAACTCTGCTCTCAGGTCGGCATCAAGCTCTACTCTCAGATCGGCAAAAGCTGCTCGGCAATAATTCAGCAGTTCGGTCTCAGTATTCGACCGAACTAGGAGATAGTGGACTCATGCAGGATTTCCACCTCCACTACGCCCACGATCTATTTAGTGGTGTCAAGCAGTCATTAACTCATGCAGGATAGTGGACCCATGCAAGATCGCCACGATCTCCACGACATCCACTACCTAGTAAATGGTGCTGCATGCCACGATCTTGGTTCAATGTATAAATAGAACCTAGATCAGATAGATAGAAAAAGTTCTGTTAAGCTCTCTAGAGATAAAAGATCAAATAGCAAGTCTGTATTGTAAGCTGTAGAAAACAGATCAAGCAATACAACTCTGCCCTCTTTTCTTCCCGTGGACGTAGATTTACCTCAGTAAATCGAACCACGTAAATCTCTGTGTCGTGATCTGTATTTTCCAGCATTCATCACCATCAAAAATTCGCCAACCCATCACTGGCGCCGTCTGTGGGAAACAGAGAACCAAATTTGTGATAAAGCGAATTTTTGACCCTTTTTCCACCCCAAAAAAAAAAAAAAAATGCATACCAGATCACATAACACCCATAATACCGTTCGTGATAACCGTGAGGAAGCTAGTCCAGCTCGCAGGTCTGAAAAACGGCCTCGGGAGACATCTACCTCCGGTTCTCACGAAGAAGGAACAAGCCACTCCAGGAGAGATCGCACCGAGTCTTCCCAGCAGCCCGATTTAAATGAAGCTGTCAAGCTGTTCTTGGCCGAGAAGCAGGAGGAGTTCTTAACCTTCCTGCAGAAGAGCCAACAGCCGGAGAAGACAACGGCGGATTCTCCCTCCTCATCCAGACATGAAAGTCACTACCGCAGTAGTGACGTGTCTTCCAGGAGAAAGAATCCTCAACCCCGACATGTTCCTGTTCCTCCTCGGTACCGGAACCACAGGAGAACTCCATCTCCTCCGTACCGAAGAAATATCGGGTTCGCCATGTACGGAGCATTAAAGACTCCGTTCTCGGACGATATCACCCGAACTCCTTTGCCGCGGAACTACCGGACACCGTCAATGACTTATGACGGGCTAGTGGATCCTCATGACTTCTTGGGACGCTATCAGTATAATATGGCGAACCAGGGTCTCAATGAGGTCCATATGTGCAAGCTGTTCCCCGAGCTTCTTATCGGGAACGCGAGAAGGTGGTTCGATAGCCTCCCCCAAGGCAGCATTAGATCTTACCGAGATCTAATGGATGATTTCCACAGGAGGTTCTTTCAGAAAGCGGAAGCCCGGATCACTTCGGCTCAGCTGCTTTCTATACGTCAAGGTCGCGACGAAAAGATCAGCGACTTCATGACGAGATTCCACAAGGAATGCCTACAAGTAGATGATCTCAACGATCTACTTGTCATTTCGGCATTCCAAAATGGAATCCTGCCCGGAGCTCTCTACAGAAAGCTCGTGGAGTGCGGTCCGCAAACAGCTCAAGAAATGTGGGACATTGCGGACCAGTTTTCCCGTGCGGATGAGGCAGACCGTCGAAAACGGTCTTTAGACAGCTCATCCCGAGAAGAGAAAAAGAAGCCCGATCAAAGCGGCCAGGTGCTTCCTCGCCGAACTCCTTTTGAAAGAATTCAAAGGGCACCGGTACAAGGCAGATTGGGGCCACGTCTCAATCCTGAGAAGCCGCCCGCTCAGTTCGTACCATTAAACAAGTCAAGAGCGGAAATTTTCGAACTACATTCCGATATGTTCGAAAAACCAAAGCGGATGACGAAATCAGCCGCGCGGCGACCTCAGGATCAATATTGCTCCTTCCATCAAGCCCACGGTCACGATACCGAGGAGTGCCGAAATTTGGCTGCAGGTATTGATGTTCTTGTGAAAACAGGAACGTTAAAAAAATACCAAAGCAAGCAGCCGAAAAAGAACAAAAGGCAGAGAGGTGCGAACTGCAATCCTCAGGATCCGAAAAGGCATGAGGATCCCGAAGACGACGACGAGCCGCAATATGATGGAGTAATCCAGACTATTGATGCTCTCCCTGCCGGGAAGACTAAGTCGTCCCTAAAAGCAGAACGCAGAGGTTCCAATCAAGAGGAGCCAACACATAAAAGGCTGAAGAAAGACGAAGTGATTACATTTTCAGATGCCGATCCCGTCCCAGCCATCTCTCCTCACCAAGACGCTATTGTCATTCAAGCCGGAGTGGCAAACAAACTGATCCACAGAGTATTTGTGGATACAGGAGCGTCAGTCAGCATTCTTTTTAAAGAATGTTTCGATAAAATGGAAGTGGATCCAGCTCGGCTCAGTCCGGCTCCACTTCCTCTGAAAAGTTTCGCCCAGGAGGACACCCGCCCTGAAGGTATTATCAGCCTTCCGATCACGGTGGGAAAAGCGCCTACAAGCTCCAATACGATGATCGAGTTCTTTGTGGTGAAAGCTCGGTCCCCGTACAACATCATCCTGGGGAGAGACTGGCTCAACACAGTTCGGGCCGTTTGCTCTACTTATCACCTCACCATCAAGATCCCCACTAAAGGTGGGATAGCGGTCATCCGAGGTGATCAAAAGAGAGCAAAAGAATGTCTGCAGATTGCGCTTAAAAGTGCCGAGCAATCAGTTCGGCACCATCAAGCATAGCAATCACAGCAACCGGAGTCAGAGGCAAGCGAGATGACCGAAGTCACTTCAGAGCCGAACTCAATGACCGTTCAGTTATACGAAGATGATCCATCCAGAACGGTCAAGATCGGCTTCGCAGGAACGCCTCTACTCCGGGAAAAGACCATTCAGCTCCTCAAGGAGTACAAAGATGTCTTTGCATGGTCTCCGTTGGACATGACCGGAGTGCCCCCCGAGGTAATCACTCATCGGTTAAATATTGATCCTTCAATCCGGCCAGTAAAACAGAAGCAAAGACTCTTTGCGGCAGAAAGAAGCCAAGTCATCCATGACGAAGTCCGCCAATTACTAAAAGCGGATGTACTATTCGAGGTGAAATATCCTTCTTGGGTGGCCAATCCGGTGATGATCAAGAAAAAAGAAGGAGGATGGCGGATGTGCATAGATTTTACCGATCTAAACAAGCACTGTCCTAAAGATTGCTATCCCCTTCCGAATATAGATAAAAAAGTAGAAGCTTTGATCGGCTTCGAAATTTTCTGTTTTCTTGATTTATACAAAGGATATCACCAAGTGTTGATGGATGAGAGTGACGCTCCGAAAACAGCTTTCATTACCGATTTCGGCATTTTCGCTTATAAAAAGATGCCATTCGGTTTAAAGAATGCCGGAGCCACTTATCAAAGGATGGTAGACAAGCTTTTTCGGCACCTAATCGGAAAACAGGTTGAAGTGTATGTCGACGACATAGTTGTCAAAAGCAAAAGCACTTCGGAGTACGAAGACAACCTCAAATCCACTCTCGACGTGCTCCGAAAAGCCAACCTCAAACTCAACCCCCAAAAATGTACCTTTTTGGTAGATTCGGGAAAATTTCTGGGTTGTTGGGTTTCAAAGGACGGACTCAAGGCAAATCCCTCAAAAGTTCAAGTTATTCAGAACATGGCGATGCCGAAGTCCATACACGATGTGCAAAGACTAACTGGATGTCTAGCCGCATTGAATAGATTCCTTTCCCAAGCAGCCGAAAAGCAACTGCCGTTCTTCAAAGTGTTAAAAAAGGCACCAAAGTTTGAGTGGGGAGCCGAGCAGAAAAAGGCTTTTGACGAGCTCAAAAGTTATTTAGCCGAGCTTCCAATTCTCTCTGCTCCAACAGATGCCGAAGTGATTTTCTTATACCTAGCGGCATCCGATCAAACCATTAGCGCGGTTGCTTGTACGAGAAGAAGGCCTAAAGCAGTTTCCCATCTACTTTACAAGCCGAGCATTAAGAGGTCCAGAAACAAGGTATCAACCTCTGGAAAAAATTGCTCTGGCGTTAGTAAATGCAGCAAGGAGACTGCGGCCATACTTCTATGCTCACAAGGTATGCGTCTTAACCGATCTGCCTCTTCGGCAAGTTTTGACCAAGCCAGAAGCATCAGGCAGAATCGCCAAATGGGCCATAGAGCTGGGAGAACACTCAATCGAGTACCTACCTCGAAAAGCCATCAAGGGACAAGCCTTGGCAGATTTTCTTGCAGAGGCCAAGTTCGATCAAGCAATCCCTGTCATTGCCGAACAGAAAAATTCTGCCAATGCCGAACTAGCACAGCCCTTGGAATCCGAAGAAGAGCCGCCGGACTGCTGGAGCGGATTCGTAGATGGAGCTTCGAATAAAACGGGAAGTGGAGCTGGTATTCTGCTTATCGCTCCCGATGGACACGAGGTAACCTATTCACTTCGGTTCTCATTCCCAACCACTAATAACGAAGCCGAATACGAAGCCCTCCTTGCCGGACTCCAGCTAGCGCAAAGTCTATGTATCAAGTCTCTCAAAATCCATTGTGATTCACAAGTCATAGTGAATCACATGTTGGGTACAAGTGAAGCCCGTGATGAGAGGATGAGGAAATATTTAGACAAAGCGCAAAGCATTAGCCGAAGTTTCTCTTATTTTCGGATAATCCGCATTCCCAGAGCAGAAAACAGCCGAGCAGATACTTTAAGTAAGTTAGCCGCATGTCCAAGCTCAAAGGTGGAGGAATTGATGCATCGAAGCATTGATGAAGCTGAGGTACATTCAGTAACCAGCTCGCCGAACTGGATGACGCCGATCTTACAGTATCTAGATCAAGGACAACTGCCCGAGGATAAGAGAGAAGCTCGGAAAATCACATGCCGAGCACTTCGGTACGAACTTCATGGAGGAGTCTTATACAGAAAGTCCTACCTTCAGCCGTTATTACGATGTATAGGGCCAGAAGAGACGGACAACATCCTCAGAGAAGTTCATGAAGGATCGTGCGGCAGCCACATCGGAGCTAGAGCTTTAGCTAAAAAAGTTCTAAGATGGGGATATTATTGGCCAACCTTGGTACAAGAAGCAGTGCAGCTCGTCAAGACATGCCCGAAGTGCCAAATCCATGCAAATATCCCAAGGATGCCGCAGACCGATCTATCCACTATGCAAAGCCCTTGGCCTTTTATGCAATGGGGTATAGACATAGTAGGGCCACTACCACAAGCTCCTCGGCAAATAAAATTCCTAATCGTTGCCGTGGACTACTTTACGAAGTGGGTGGAAGCTGAACCATTAGCTATGATAACGAGCTCGAAGGCATTGGATTTCGTCTGGAAGAACATAGTGTGCCGATTTGGCATACCCCACATCCTCATCTCGGATAACGGGACTCAGTTCACCGACAAGACGTTCAAGAATTGGTGCCAAGAGCTGAATATTCAACAGCGGTTCACTTCGGTCTCTCATCCACAAGCAAACGGACAAACGGAGGTAACAAATCGTATCCTGGTGAAAGGGTTAAAAGCTCGGTTAGAACAAGCCAAAGGACAATGGGTAGAAAATCTCCCTCAAGTCCTATGGTCCTACCGAACTACACCCACAACCTCCAACGGTGAAACTCCGTACAGTCTTGTGTACGGCACTGAAGCCGTGATTCCGGTGGAGATCGGCATACCCAGTCCCCGAACTCTAAACTTCTCAGCAGAAATGAATGACGACGGACTGAGAGCCGAGCTAGATCTTGCCGAAGAAAGAAGAGAATTGGCATGCATAAAAGCAGCCAAGTACAAGGAGCAAGTAGCCCGGTATTACAACCAAAGGGTGAAGAAGCTGCAATTTCAAGTGGGAGATCTCGTCTTGAGAAACAACGAAGTAAGCCGAGCAGAAAAGCTGGGCAAGCTCGAACCCACATGGGAAGGTCCGTATCGGGTGTCAGAAGTCCTCGGCAAAGGGTCTTACAAATTGGCTCACATGTCAGGAGAACAGGTACCCCGAACATGGCACATTTCCAACCTCAAGAAGTTCCATTTGTAAGAGACAGTCCGGTCAGTCAGTCTTGAGTCCTGTTCGGTCAATGTGCTTTCTTTGGTTTGCTTGGTCTTTGTGCTTTCTTTGGTTTGCTTGGTCTTTGTTTGTCTCTGTGCGTTTTGTCTGTGTGTTTTGTCTGTCTCTGTGCGTGTCGTCTCTTACAAATGTTACTGAGGTATCTTGTTCTTCGAAGGCTGATCCCCTTCTTAGAACATATACAAGCCAACGATTGTGAGTCAAATCTTCTAAAGAGGATACAAGACCACAATTCAGCTTAAACAAGCAGTTCGTCTAAAACGAGCTGCAATAAGCCAACGATTGTGAGTCAAAGCTTCTAAAGAGGATACAAGACCACAATTCAGCTTAAGAATCAAGCACTTCGTCTGAAACGAACTGCAACAAAAGTCCGATTCACGCGATAAAACTTGCCTGAATTAGGACAAGGGAAAGTCCGATCCACGCGATAAAACTCGCCGAATTAGGACAAGGGAAAGTCCGATCCCCAAATTAGGACAACGGAAAGTCCGATCCGAGCGATAAAACTCGCCAAATTAGGACACAAACCAAGTCCGGTCAAAGAAGAGTTCACTTCATAAGACCGAGGACAAACATCAACTTACCCCGTACCTTTATCCAGAATGCCGAAGTAATTCACTTCACTTTTCGGGGGGGGTAGTGATGGAGTACGTACTAAACAAGCCCATCAGCCTAAAGCCCAAGAAAGAGTATCAGTTCGGCATGACTAAAGAGTATCAGTCCGGCATGACTAAAGAGTTCAGTTCGGCACAACCAAAGAGTTCGGCCCCAGCCTACAGCTCGGTAAAAGCCAACCAATCAAACTCTGCTCTCAGGTCGGCATCAAGCTCTACTCTCAGATCGGCAAAAGCTGCTCGGCAATAATTCAGCAGTTCGGTCTCAGTATTCGACCGAACTAGGAGATAGTGGACTCATGCAGGATTTCCACCTCCACTACGCCCACGATCTATTTAGTGGTGTCAAGCAGTCATTAACTCATGCAGGATAGTGGACCCATGCAAGATCGCCACGATCTCCACGACATCCACTACCTAGTAAATGGTGCTGCATGCCACGATCTTGGTTCAATGTATAAATAGAACCTAGATCAGATAGATAGAAAAAGTTCTGTTAAGCTCTCTAGAGATAAAAGATCAAATAGCAAGTCTGTATTGTAAGCTGTAGAAAACAGATCAAGCAATACAACTCTGCCCTCTTTTCTTCCCGTGGACGTAGATTTACCTCAGTAAATCGAACCACGTAAATCTCTGTGTCGTGATCTGTATTTTCCAGCATTCATCACCATCAAAAATTCGCCAACCCATCAGTAGTCCATGTTTAAAGGTCCTTTTTGGTCATACCCCAAACACATCAAAACTCGTTTTTTTTTCATTCATCAGCTGTGATTTCCATATTCTATTGTGTCAAGCCTTTCAAAATAGTAATAATGCCGACTAAATATGAAAATTTATCCCAATAAACTGCAGAAACAGAAACTTATTTGTATCTAAAATATAAGCATCGTCGTATCTATTGCTTTCACAATCATCATGGATACTCCCCTTTTATATTAGGCACATGGAATTCATGAAAATAAATAAAAAAAGTAGAGATGAAATCATTAAAATTAGTTAATTAGCATTACAATTAATTCATAGTACAGTCGTAAAGATCCAAGTAGTACATAGACTCCACAAAAAGAGTCATTTGTTTCCCTCCTGTGCACCCTTGGTCGTATTCTTGAGTATCTGCAATTTAAGAGATGGTAATTAAATTCACAAATCTGAGGGGAAGTCGTTAAATGAGAGGAAATCAATCTAAATCTAACCTTTCGAAGCATTTGATTCTCATTTTGAAAAGTGGAAAGGCGCTCTTCAAGCTCAGCGTTTTTAGATTCCAAATTTTTAACTCTAACTTCCAAATCACCCACATACGCTTTCTTCCTCTCCCTTGCTGCTTGTGCCGAAACCCGATTCCTCAACAACCTATTATCAATATCATCATCACACGCCAACAATATACTAATATTTATCCCTTATTAAACAATTTTTTAAGTTTGTGAACAAAATTCAAAACATGTATGTACTATACTATACTATACTATACTATACTATACTATACATCGTGCCTCACCTTTTCAACCTTTTCTTCTCTTTATCACCCGGGCTTCTCCCTCTCCCTTTACAACCACCGGATGAAGGCTGGACAGCCCCGCCCACGGACCCTATTGCGCCACCCATCTCCGGCACTCTTCTTATTTCATCATCACTCTCCATACCTTCATTAACTAACAAACCACTAATTTAATCATCATGTAAATCAAGCAAATCTTAGAAAAACAAGACTAAATTCTATGCAATTCCGGCTTCCCCTTTTCCGAGCAAAATCACGCGAATTCCGAATTAACCAACCTCAACATTCTCACAAATCTCGCACACTTCAGTGATCAATTACTACAAAGCTAACAACATTCTAAAATAAAATTAAAAGAGAAATCTAACACAGGAGCTGCACGGATCATGATCTAGTACAAACAAATTAACAATGGAGAATCGTACATTTTTCATTCGAGATTCGCCAAAATCCAATTTAAATGATGCAATTTTACAAAAAAATAAATAAATTAATTAAACCTTCTTTTGCTTCAATGTTGAGAGCTGAGCTCGAAGATCTCTCACTGCTCGAAGGCAGAGAGCTCGCTGCAATTGAGCTCGTCGTCATAGTAGGCTCCTGCATTTCTTCTCTTGCAATCAGCATAATCAACAAACAAAAAATTTAGAGAGAGAGAGAGAGAAATGGATTAGATATTTAGGAAAAAGAGCGGGACGTAAACATCAGTGCCGCAGACACACAAGAGAGAAAAGGGAAGAAAATCTGAGCTACAGCAACCATTGGATTAGATTTAATCGGACGATCAAAACTAATGATCGTGGCTGCTTCGTAGCCATAAGGCGGTGGATTACTCAAAGGTGGATGGGTTGCAAACGCGGTGTAATATCTGCCGTTGGATTGAGATGTGATCGACGGTTAGGCACAGTTATACGTATCCCTATTCTCTAATATTTGCTTTTGCTAGAAAAAGGAAGGTTCTAATTTCAATATACTCCATCATCCATATTCCACCCTCAATTAGTTTTATTTTTCTAATATTTTATATTAATGGAGTATTTTTTTATTTTTAAAAATTCAAAATTAATTGAGTCATTAATATTTTTAATAACAAGTAATTCTCTCTTTTACTTTTTTAGTTTAACCACAGGTGTACCGAATCCACATTTTGACGAAATCCGACTAATTCTGCTCGACCGGGCTTGCGGATTAAGGCCGAAAGTCTTCCAGCGGGTGGCAGAGTTTGAACTCGTGACCTCAAGGTCACCACAGCTCCGCGCTACGATCCGTTGGTCTTCATTTCTCTTACTTTATTCTCTCAAGCTTTATTCACCCTCATTTAACATACTATTCTTAAATTTCATGCCAAAAAAATATTTTTATTACCAAGGAACAGAGGGAGTACTAATTAAAGTCTCTTTAGTTCTTTTTTGGAATTCGTTAAACAAAAACTTAAAACATAAACAATAAACAAGAAAACAAAAAAATAAAATAAAAGTACAGTATTTATTGAGAGAGAGATTAGAAGCTTGTGTGTTTATCATTTGAATGAATTCTATTATGCAAGTCTGCATATAAAAAAGCAAAAACAATTGGTTCAAAAAAAAATTGGGTTACCTTTTTCACCTGTGCAGAAAATTCCCTACATTTTCCTCCCATTTACACACCACAAAAATTCCATTTTCCCCCAAACTATTTCAAAGTGTAAAAAATTCACCTAAACCTTGATGGTTCAGTATATCACAACCCTAAGGAGCCCAGGCCGCGGCTCGGAGTAGTTGAGGCCCTCCACCTCCAGTAGGTAGCGTTGTACAGCAGCCGGAAGTCTAGCAGCCGTGGGCGAGCCCCATGTGTGATGACCAGCCCCCACACCAATCAAGACGAGCACTCGTTGGTCTACTGACCTTGCTGCATTCCTTAGAACAGCAAGCTCGCATTTGAGCACAAAAATGGCCTCGCTCACGTTTAGACCATGTAGGTCGATCATTTGCTCTGCACCGTTCGTGATATTCGAATTCCTGACAATATGTATATCAGTAGAATCATCATCAAAGATTCAAAGCTGTATACAGACAGAGGAGAGGAGCATACCTTTGATGATAGTAGATCGATTTTTGAGCTTCAACGTTGGCTGCTTTCACCTGCACACCATGCAGCTGTCCGATCATGCTCAATTCCTTGGCTAGGGTGTTGTTACCAGCGAGGTATGCTTGTCGTGCCTGATCTTATTTAGTTATTAGTCATACATGATATGAATGAATGATGTATGAAGTCAAACATGATTCAATCCATTCATCTTCCAGCAGTTACCTGCTCGATATATGCATTATGCACACGTGCATGATCACAAGCTTCCTCCCGCTTCTCACGATACATGTTCGCTGCCATCTCAACAAAGTTAAAGCAAGTATACGGCCAAAATGTATTTCTTCACAATCAAAATCGAGTTAAATTATTGCTTCATAGATATTACCAAATGATATTCCGGTGTCAAGCCTGGCTGGAGACGTAAGAGGTGATCCCCGACTTTGCAGCCTATCGCCATAAATGCTCTTCGCCAGAACTTGTCTAGCATCTGATAACCCGTTTCTGTCATATTTCCAGATGCTAGACTCTGTAGCAGCTAGTGATGGGATGTTCAAGAAAGATCTTATAAGACGAGAACTATTATTGACAGGAGGCCAATTAGGCCTAACATTTTGCTGATATTCACCAGCAGGCTTTCTTGAACCACTATGACCATTTGGGACACGGGGAGGAGGAAGGCTCGAGGCGCTGAGATTAGGAGTGGAGAAAGCCTTTGGACTAAGAGTTGAGCCTCTGTTAACTCGGAGCTGCATATTACAGATTAAGGTGAAAACAACGAGCAAAAAAGATCACAAGATAAACGAACCACCCCAGAAAAAGAGATCAGTCAGGCAGATATAAATAGACAGGCGATGAAAACGAAAACGAACACACTATCTTAAACGAGAAATAACTGTTCTTATCGAATCTCGATATATAAGCCACGCTAAGATTGCTAGAGCTCACACTGCAAACCTGCATAATTCCTACCAAACACGACACCGCAACAGATGAGGCCTACCTCGAGCTGAGTAAGCACGTTGATTGTGAGGTTCAGATCACCTCCACTAGACAAGTACGCATCGGCAATGCTTTCAGCAGAAAAAGATGGAAATTGTGAGGCTAAAAACTCAAGACGGCACAAGTCCGCATTGTTCAACAATAACTGCTCATTCGACATTTCAGCCACGAAAGCTTGATTCGTGCTGCCATCAGTGCCACTGAGAATTTTCCTGTCCCAAGACGTCTGAAGACACTCTCCAATGGATGAGACAGGATATCTCAGCTTTTCAGCACGAGCATTACCATCCAAGGGATAAACTGGAAAAGCTTGCTGATCTTTCAATGTAAAGCCACAATTTGTTAGAGACATATATCTTGAGTCTATGTTGGCATCGTTATCTATCCCCATCAGCTTAAAGTCGGGAGTGATGTCGTCTGGGAGCTGGTGACACCAGTACTGCTGTGCCTCTTCTTCAGAGTTGGAGGTATTTGAAACTGATGGCTCTGACCTATCTAACACAGATTTTCCCGATGCGGTAAGTTTTGGAGACGTCTCTAGAATTTTCATGTTTGTAGCCGGTGACCTTAGAGCAAACGGGACAAACTCTGCAGCATTCGGATTCAAAGCTGCTTCAGCACCGAGCTTCTTGTTAGCTACAGAATCAGCCTCTGCTGCTGACAAGTTCATTGTACCACTCTTCTTCTCCCTTAATGAAACTCTACTTAAAAAAGGGTAAATCCTTCAAAAAAAAATTCCAAAGTCACACATATTGATTCCCATTCCAACGGCCAACGGCCTAGTCGAACATTACAACGATCAATAGTGGTAAATTTTGTGTTCGTGTTAAATAAATCATCAACTACCTCTTTCTTTTTTTTTTCTTTTTTTTCCCTTTCCCTCATCTAAATCATCAACTGCAAAGGTTATGAAATCAAAATTTTGCAATATTTAAACAGCAAACACATCAGTCATCACTACAAGAGATTATCCAGCTACCTCAACTAGTCAACTGCAAAGATCATAAAACCATAATCAAACAATAATTAACCAACAAACACATTGTAAAAGTTCCTAATTATAATCCATAATCAGTAACCAGTAAAAAAACATGACATCTATAACTAAACAAGAACTCATCAAGAGCAATAAATGTAAACTACTATAAGCAAAACAAGTAAAGTAAGATCTTTCAATGAAAATCTGGAAATTCAGTAACACAAGAGAAACAAACCCACACAAAAGCTACAATTCTGCACTTAGATCTCCGAAATTCTAGCAGAAAAACAAAGTACATAGCTAAAAATCAAAATTTAGGGATTATAAAGAAATATATGATGATAAATATGTGTTCAGTAGCAAACCTGTCAAAAACAAGTTAAATTCATCCAATAACAGCAAAATGGGGTTTTGAAATTGAAACCAAACAGGATAGGATTCAGATAGTAAAGAGTGATTGGGCTATTGAGTGAGTGAATCTGTACAAAATCACAGAAAAATGTGAAAATTCTCTCGATGCATTTCTACTTGTACTTAATATTTCTTGAGTTCAGAGCTGAGGGTTCCTCTCTCTCTCTCTCTCTCTCTCTCTCTCTCTCTCTCTCTCTCTCATTATTTTTCTTTATCTATTTTCCTCTAATCTATGGATAATCAAGTTTAAGGGAAATATGACTACCAGAATAGATATAAATTTATTAAGCTAACTATTAATATAATTAATCAAATCATAAATTGATTATTTTGATATAAGAGTCACATATATTTTTATTTTTAATTTATGTACTCAAACTCGAAATTAATTATTCATACTTTGGTCCATTTTTACAAAAATTACACCTCTATGATAATAGGCAATGCTTTAATTATCCAATTGTTAGTAGTATTTTATTACTACAATTTTGTGAAATTATTGATTACGATACGATCTATTATTAGGCTTATAAAATGCAGTTATTTCTTCATTTGGGTAAATAACGGCAACACAGCAAACCGACTCTAAATCTGAGGTTAAATATTACTCCATATAATGATATTAGCATTATTTTAGTTTACGTTTCTCAATGTTTATAAGAAAATAACGAGATCGATGACATAGAATAATAGTGTAGTGTCAAAAATTATATTTAATTCAATAGGGTTAAGTGATAAAGATCAAGCAACTGAAATAATGTAAAAACCATTATATAATTCACAAAATGATGAGATTCTTGAATTGGTGTGATCAACAACTCGATGTCTATCGTTATATTAAACCAAGAAATTAATGATGCTTAATGACATTATTGTTACGTAATCCAGCTATTTCACTATACATTTTTTATCTGTTTAAAAAAAAACTAATTTTATACTGGAGTTCTATTTAACTAGCTTAGTCTAGATCGTTCATTGATAAAATTATTTAAGATTTTAATGAGGGGCGGACACAATTAATGGGAGTGGAAAAGAGTTTTAAAAAAGATTAAAAGTAAAGAAAATGATTATAAAACACAATAAAATAAGTGTAATACATCAACATTTTTTTCAACCAGATTATTTCAAAACCATTATCTCACCACTATATCATTTCCACTAGCTTGCGTTTACCAATTTTCTACAAATTTTGAACCAACTCTATATAGAAGTATTATCCTACACGTAATATATGTGGCTATATTACAAGAGGTGAAGTGTTAAACTGCATTTTCAACTAAACAAGGCAATGAATGCAATTTATGAACATGGTTTATATAACCATTTATTGTATTTCAATTTCGTATTTTATTTCATCGAAATATATATATATATATATATAGGGTTTTGATCTATGCAAAACCAAATTTAAATACAGAAACGCAAAACAGTGTCATGCCAAGCACATTTTTAGGTCATAGTTAGTTTATTTTTAGGTCATACTAACGAAGTATGACCTAAAATGATCTTAACATGACATTAAACTCAAATCTTATAATATGACATAAAACTGCTTAATTATGACCTTCCGTGTTTTGTGTTAATTATTGACCATTAGATCATCTAATCCTATGGCTGAGATTTGGGCTGCATTTCTGGATTTAAACACATACTTATTTTGATCATCTCCCTATATATATATATATATATATATATATATATATATATATATATAGGGAGATGATCAAAATAAGTATGTGTTTAAATCCAGAAATGCAGACCAAATCTTGGCCCTAGGATTAGATGATCTAATGGTCAATAATTAACCAAAAACACGGAAGGTCATAATTAAGCAATTTTAGGTCATATTATAATATTTGGGTTTAATGTCATGCTAATATCGTTTTAGGTCATGCTTTGTTAGCATGACCTAAAAATTACCTAATTATGACCTAAAAGTGACCTAATTATGATATTGTTCTGCGTTTCTGTATTTAAATCTAGTTTTGCATAGATCAAAACCCTATATATATATATATATATATATATATATATATATATATATATATATATATATATATATATATATATATACACGTAGTGTCGGTAATAGTAAGGCTATATATATATTGACGATATTGAAAAAACTAAACAAAAATAGCAACTTGTTTCCTCCAATTCCATTAAATACAGCAAAGTAGTACAAATGAATTATATTTATTTTCCCGAATTTAAATTTTATGATTTTTAAATAAATCGATGAAGTTTTGTTTTTTGACTTCCATTACGATCAAAATAATTTGATCAAATTTTCCACTAACCAAGATTATGAATATGATTACAATTTGCCTATATAGTTTCTTCAAAACAATTACTACGCAAAATATTGTAAAACTTGGAGAAATAACACTACAAATTTAAAATAATTTTTATAAAAAGTAACAAATACAATATTTAAAGGCCAATTAATTAAAATTTACTAGCATTTTCAGACTTAGGACAAATAATCACATGTAGCATGCATTACTCCACCTTCAGTGAGCCCGAGTTATGTCATTATCTCTCTAATAATATAACGCTAAAATTTTTTAAATTGATAACCTAATTAAGTGTTTATGTTTTCGGAATTTCAAACTTTATTTAGTGTTTATGTTAAATTTGTTGAAGACTTATTCATGCTCCATCATAAATTGATACTATTAAACAAACTGAAATAATAAGAAGATATCGTTAAAATTCAATTACCCTCTTTAAAATGGTCAATCTATTCATCATTTTGACCAATATTTCAGTGATTTGGTACACTATTTTAACTCAATAAATTCTCGAAAAAGATACTAAATCAGTATTTAATTTGGCAAACTTACCTTAATTGTCGATCAACTCATTTAATTTAGATATTAACTTATCCAAAAATCGAGTCACGGTTATTAGAATTTTGATTGCTTCCAAAAATATTCGAATAAAATCCCCCAAAATTTTCTACTTTCCATTAAATTCTCAATTTCCAAAAAACGAGTAAAATAATTAAACTACTCACGCAATAGTAAAGTTTTATTTGGTTCCGTCCATATATTTTTGTATCAATACTTCAAAGTTCAACTGGAGTCCTATTCATTCACTTACTTCATTTCTGAATATTTATTCTCAATAATTAAAGAATCGTGAAATCTCTAATAACGAAATGCAGATCCATGGAAGAATTTTAAAGGGCAATTTTTTTAAAAAAATAGTAATAAAATTACCCGAAAAGCAGGTGATCGAAGCAGCTCAGAAAACAACATCGTCGTGACTAAAATAACAGTATCGCAGAAGCTGCCAATGATTGGAGATACTAAAACAAAAATTCCTTCAAACTTTTCATCTCACTGAATTCACTATAAATTCATCAAATTCACCCCTTTTTTTCTCACTTTTCCACACACACAACTTCCCTTCTTGAACCTTCCAGTTCTAGAGAGAGAGAGAAATGTATATGGTGCTCAAGCGTCCCATCATCGGCGGCGAGATTGTTGAAGAAGAAGAAGGCGAGTGGGAGAAAGAGAGATAAACCAGTTGGCGAAAATCCAGCAAAAAATTCAAGATTTCATTACCAAAAATAAAATCCGAATCTCTTTAACTATTTCATCCAAAGATTCGATTTTGATCACCATTCCCTTCTCAATCACCACTCATTTTGGTAAGAACAAAAAATTCAAATCCCTATAATTCCCTCACAAATTCTCAAACCCCATTCAACAATGGAGCAGAAACCAGTGGTGGCGCGGTGCGAGTGCTGCGGGCTGACGGAGGAGTGCACGGAGGCGTACGTGGAGCGCGTGCGCGGCCGCTATTCGGGGCGGTGGATCTGCGGGCTTTGCGCGGAGGCCGTGAAGGAGGAGATGGTGAGAATCGGTAGCTGCGAAGAAGCCCTCGATCGGCACATGAATTTCTGCCGGAATTTCAGGAATCTTTGCCCGCCGAAGAAGCCCACGGAGGACCTGATCGCCGCCGTCAAGCAGCTGCTTATGAGGAGCCTTGACTCGCCCCGGTCGAAGAAGCCCGGCCTGCTCCGCACCCAAAGCTGCGAGCCAGCCATGCAGTCTGGCCGGCTTCTTTGAATTACTACTTGTTTTTTGAATATATTTTTTTTTCATTGGTAATAACTGATTTTTGATATGTTTTGATTGATGCTATTTCTTTGGTTTATGTAGCACATACTAGTACTCCTACTATTATAGTATTTGATCAATGGCTATGTTCATTACTACTATCATACAGTATTACACAAAACTAATCAATATGAGAAATATGGAATGAAGTATATAATTCTTGAAGATTTAATCAATTAGTACTAATTCTAAGGGTATGTTTGATTGTATGGAAATGTCAAGTGTCCTTCATCGATGATTTTTCCTATGTTTGATTGGCTAACGCGGATTAATTTCATATGGATTGATTGGAATTTCTTGAAAGCGTTTTAGGAGTGTCTCACCGTGAAAGAAAAATTAGAATTTATTCCCACATTCAAAATATGTAGTAATGGATTATTTATAACTTGATTGGTATTTTGAACAAACTATTAGCAACAGAATGTAAGTTTGAGTCCTTTGAATCCTCAAGAATCTTTCACTTGGGTTCAATTTATTTTTAAAAATTGCCACAAATTTGCATTATGGACTCACCATAGATCAAATTTACAGTTTCACTATTTTTTTATAAACTTGCAAACTCGTTCAGCCCACAAAAGTAGCTTTTTTTTGGGTGAGCAAATAGAGCATAGAAAAGCACGATCGACAATCCACTATTTTTTTTAACAAATTTTCTTTACTTTTCTTTAAAATTCGTATGATATAAATATGCTACGCGACCCAACTTCAGTTATATCAGCCCAACTTCGCTCAGCCTAAATCACAAAGGCCCGCATATTTGGAAGACTTTGTTTGATGTTTAACTAGTCTAGTACTCCTTCCTTCTGTCCCCAAAGAATATGCATTTTGGGTTCGACACGAGTTTTAATGTAAAATTGGAAAAATAAGAGTGAGAGATAGAGATAAAAAATAATTAGAGTATTATTAGTGGAGAATGAGTCCCACCTCATTAGAGTAAGAGTTTCCAAAATTGAAAAGTATATATTCTTGTTGAACGGACTAAAAAGGAAAGAGTGCATAGTCATATGTTATTTTAGGATATTGCAGAAAGAAAAAAAGAAAGGGAAAAAGAAACGGGGGCTAGGCGGCAGGGGAAAATGGAAAGGGAGGAAGAAGTGGGAAAATTTCTAAGGCTTTCTTAACTTTACACTTTTAATTGGGCCATATATGCAAGTCCCTTTCTCATATATGCAAGGCCCATTCTTAATTTTGCACTATTTTTAATTTATATTATTAATTATTGTAATTACATTTTTTAATTTTATTTATTAAATTGTGTGTTTTTATGCATTTTAATATAAATTAATAAATTTTAATTATCAATTATATTTTTATTGTGTTTTCATTTGGAATTATTAATTTATGAATTTAATTGTGATAATTATATGTATTTCGAATGAATAATGTGAGTTAAAACGTTTTGGCTTGAGAGAGGGCGTACATTGTTGAGATTGTGGCTAAAGAGTTAAGTTAGGAATGGAGAAGAATGATGACGTGACGAAAAATTATGTAGAATGTGTTCATTTGTA
This sequence comes from Salvia splendens, assembly GCF_004379255.2. NCBI lineage: Eukaryota > Viridiplantae > Streptophyta > Magnoliopsida > Lamiales > Lamiaceae > Salvia > Salvia splendens. Next base: position 1,599,747 of record NC_056041.1, read on the forward strand.
TTTTCGGTTCCATTAAAGATGATTCATTTTCATTTTTTTTATTTATCATAATAAAAATGACAAATTACTAAAAATAAAAACACTCATGTTGTGTCATCCGAAGACGGAGTCATATTGCTTGGGAGGACAGATTAGAGCATCCACAGTGGGGCGCCTATGGCGCGCCACGTCATCAGTTTTATCCTCCTACCCCCACCTGCAGTGGAGCGCCCTAAGGCGCGCCCTATATGTTTTACTATTGTTTTGTTTAATTAATTTAAATGTTTTCAAATATTATATGCAACTAATTAACAAAAGGAGAATGAGTAACTAAAAACCGTCGAAGATTAATTACACAAAAGTTACACGATTCAGGTTGGCTAATCTACGCAATTCCCAACTTCCGGCGCAGCTCATCGATCAACGCCAGGAGATATTTGGCTTCGGTGGGTTCCGTACACTTCTTGAGGGCCATGTGCGTCAGCAACAACGTCCTCGCTATCGAGGCTGTTGCCAACGACTCATACGCGGCGGTCGTCGGGGTCGGGGTCGGGGCCAGGAACGGCGATGGGGTTGCGGTGGTCGAGGATGATGTCGCCGTCACCTTCCCCTTGGCCTTCGCATCCTTAACGCCTATGGGACGCCGGGAGGACATCGGTGTGCCAGAACTCTCTTCCTCCATGTACGTCCGGTTGAGGTCTACCGGACGTTTACCGTTGTGGCTGCTCGTGTAACCACCATCTTTGGTGGTCTTCGTCCTCTTTGCCGCACCAGTATGCAGAATCCCGCATTGGAACTTCTGCTTGTCCCTCAAGAGCGCCCAGATGGCCTCATGCTTGAAGTCGCCGTGCAGGGACTGGTACGACAACAACGCTTTAGCGCGCACGTCGCTCAAGCTCTCGCCACTCCCCTGCGCCCTCGCGCACTTCTCGTAATCCGACGCGAACATGTTGACTTGCTTCTTCACCTGATCTCAGTGCTTGCGGAGCTGCTCCCGATGGCGCTTGTACGCGCTCGGCGATGCGCTCCCAGTACGCGACCTGCCTCTGGTTGTTCACGAATATCGAGTCCTACGATATATCCACCCAACACCTCGCCAATACGAGAGTTTCATCCGGCTGGTAGTTCGTACGGCCAGGGGCGTACTCTTCACAATTTCCCGGCGGCGGTTGGGATGGCGTCGGCGGCGGAAGCAGCACTGCGGGAGGGGGCGAAAGGGTCAGTTTGGAGGTGGCTCCATGTCAGACAAACCGTATGATTCCGTACTGAATTCGGGATCGTACTGCGTGTTGGGGTCGAACGACCGATATTCGTCGGGTTCTGTACCCGGCCAACGCGCATCACCACTAAACATCAGACTGTTGGGACTTGAATCCATTCCGTAGTAATAATAAATGTGAGTTTCGAGAGTGGAATCGTGAATTGAAATGTTACGAATGAAGGTGGGGTATGGATATTTATAAAAAATTAAAAAATGTGTGTCATCGTCCGCGACCATCGTTCGTCGATCCCACAATGGGGCGCCCAATGGCGCGGACGATGGCCTATCGTCCGCCGCGCCCACAATGGCTCGGACGATAGGCCATCGTCCGCGCTTCCTCCACGGACGTAGGGCCTGGACGATGGCGGGCACCCACAATGGAGCCATCGTCCACACCCGAGGATGATGGCCGCCATCGGGCGCCCAGTGCGGGTGCCCTTAATAGTAATCTAATATATATAAGTCCTATCGTCCGCGCTTCCTCCACGGACGTAGGGCCTGGATGATGGCGGGCACCCACAATGGAGTCATCGTCCACACCCGAGGATGATGGCCGCCATCGGGCGCCCCAATGCGGGTGCCCTTAATAGTAATCTAATATATATAAGTAAATTGTGTAGTGTGTACTACACATTACGACCATTGTACTACATGTTAACGAATGCCAGGTTGACTCTGTACTCAATTTTAAACTACATCCATTTTTAAATGACAGAGGAATAACATAATTTATTATTTTGCATAAAGGATAAACAAAGGCTACATGAAAAAATCAATAATTATTTCGACTGATAAAACTCTATTTATTTCGGCTTTTATAATATTGATTTAATCATTATATTACATGCATTTCGACTTTTAAAAATTTGATTTTGACTGTGTAGGCCATTGAAAATTTCGAGCACGTCAGAAAATAGTTTTTTATTGGAACATTTTAAGTCGCACTATTAGATTTATGAATGGAATGTGTTAATAAAAAATGAGCTCTACTTGCCATTTATTGAATTGAGACTTCTAATAACAGATGAATTAAAATGGTAAATTGTGACTGTTAATAAATAGCATAAGAAATTATTAGTGAATCTAATTCAATCTTCAACAATTTTAAGTGGACCAATTCAATCTTGATCAATACGGCTTTAGTAAATAGTTTGACTCAGATATCAGATAATTCTAACTGAACTAATTCAACCTTGAGCAAGATGTCTTTGATAAACAAAACAATCAGATGACTTACTACACAAGTAAAAGGGCAAATTGCCAACAAACATGAAGTTTGGTTAATTTGGTAGTATGTCCCCAATTTTAAAATTTAGCCAGCAAAATTGTGAAGTTTAGTTTTGTTGTCAATTACTCATATTGTTCATATTAATGTTGTTTTCTTATAAATAGACAATACTTATTATTTAATTTATCGTCTTTGATGTATGTATAAATTTTCGATTGTCATTTTAAAGACAATTTTACTGAAAAAAAAAATTCAGAAAATAGAAAATGTTTCTCAACTCCATAATTTTTTTAGAAGAAAATATTTCTCAACTCCATAAAGTAAAACAGATAAATAAAGAGTAAAGTAAAGTAAGAGTAATTAGATGTTTTTACTTTTTTTAAAAAATAAAAAAAGACTCAATTTAATTGAAACATCCCAAAATAGAACACGAGTCTAACTTTATTGGACATGGGATAAGAGCATCCACAACGCGGCGCGCCACAGTCATGCGTTCCGTCGTGGAGGGACGGAACGCTCGCTCGACGCGTTGCGGCACACCGTTCCGTCCACAGCCTTTCACCATCACGTCCCGAGACCCGTCCCTGCGAGATACGAGACGGGCTGTCTCGCCACGCGCAATGGCGACGTGGCGCGCCCCTGCGCCATGCGTGACGCTCACTCGCCGGCCCGCCAGTGGTCGTCGTAACGCGCTGACGCAATAAATCTTTTTTTAAAAAAAATCGAATTTTTAAAAAAATAATAAAAACATTTTTGTAAACGGTAATATTACCGTATATATCCGTTTTTTTAATTAATTTTTTACTCTATAAATACTCATAATTCATCCTCATGTCACACACAACTACATATGTATTCTTCCTAAATCATCTCAATTTCCTCCCCAATTTTCATCTAACATCTCATCACAAAAGGTCGCCGAGACCTACCACCAGATTAAGCCGAAAGGGTCTCAGAAGCGCACATATAAGATTCTCCGCTCGTTAGCCGAGTCGACAAACAGGTCAAAAAATTGCGGTATCTACTCGTCCGAAGCGGCGCACTACCAAAGCGGAACTTCGGGCGCCGACATTCTGAGGGCGGCTTTGCGCGCCTACAACCAGGACACCGGTAAACAATTCAAATATGTTGATATTTGGCAGGTCGTCAAGAACGAGGAAAGGTGGGCCGGCAGTGTCCGCTCCAGCTCGGGCTCAATCTCGAAGCGCACGAAGCACACGACGAGTTTGCGGCGCACAAGAGGCTGTCTAGCAGGAGTTTGCGGGCACGGCTGGCGATGCCGGGGGATCCGGCCGTGGGCCGCAAGGGACCAAGGCGGTGAAGGCGACTAGAGCGAGGCAGGGCCGAGGCGAATCAAGCCAGGCAGGCTCGGGCTCGGTCTCGGGGGACCCCCCAACACCCTTATGGCCGTGTACATGACCACCACAATGGCGGACACTTCCCGCTTCTCGCCAGGCCAATACCAAGCCTGGTGGAACGGAATTGTCTATATGGCAGCACAACTTGGCCTTCCGCCTCCTATTGCACCTCCACCGCTTTCGGGGGATGATTCGCCGACGGGGTAGTTTTTTTATTTTCTATAAAATTGTATTTTAAATTATGTCACGTTTAATTTTTTAGGATTTTAATTGTGTGTTTTTTTATTTTATTAACTTTTTAGTTGTATTTTTATTTTATGTTGGGCGTTTTTTAATGAAGTGTGTTTTTTAAATTGGATTTGGTTGGAAATAAAAAAATGAAATTGAATGAATAATAATATAAGGAACAGTAAACAGTTAATGGACAGATAAGGGATGGAGTAAAAAAGTACAGTGAGACTCTCAAATAGTAGTTTAAGGAACGGTTAAGGAACGGTATAGCGTCAGCGTCGTGGATAGTCTAAAGGGAATACCCTTATTGAGAAACACAAGTACAGTAGTACAAATTGTACAATATAAAACCCAAAAAATTAAATCAAAACAAAAATAAATATATGAAACCAATCATCTATTTCCATAGAATCCAACGCTACCTAGAAAAAAGGAATAAAATAATTCCAATCCTTTTTTCCAAACAAAAAAAAACCCAACCCAATCCCCACCGACTACACGAAATCAAACTCCCCTTCAAACTCTGCAAATTCCCCAAAAAACAACAAAAGAACCCCAAATTCCTCCTCCATCCGAAACGATGATGCACATGACCTTTTACTGGGGCCGAAGCGTCACCATCCTCTTCGATTCATGGCAGACCAATTCCTGGCCGGGCTACTTCCTCTCTCTCCTCGCCCTCTTCCTCTTCGGCGCCTTCTACCAGTACATGGAGGAGCGCCGCCTCCGATTGAAGCTCCTCTCCGTTGCCAAACCCCCTCCATCCTCCGCCGCCGAGACTCCTCTCCTGAACAAGCTCAGCGGCCGCCGCTTTGGGCCCTACCAGCTCGCCGGATCGGTCCTATTCGGAGTCAATTCTGCGATCGGGTACTTCCTGATGCTGGCGGTGATGTCGTTCAACGCCGGCGTGTTCATCGCGGTGGTGGTCGGGCTCGCCGCGGGATACCTGGCGTTCCGCGGCGGCGATGAGGAAGTGGTGGTGGTTGACAATCCCTGCGCCTGCGCTTGATTTGGATTTGGTGGATTGAGGTGTGTTGGTATTGGAATCGATTGAGATCGGATCGTCTTTGATTGATTTGGTCTTTTTTGGATTTCTTTTGTATTTGGCGATTTGGGGATAGGGTTCCGAAATTGTATCCTTTTTAATCTACCTATGTTTCTTAATTTGAAAAAAAAAACACTGAATTTAGTTTGGATCTGTGTATTCATGTAATTCATATAGGGAAATTATGTGTAATTTTTATGCGTAACTTATAAGTTTGACATAGTTTAATTATGTGATTCACAATATAATTTCCTGATTTTGGTAAAGTAATGAGATTAACTTGATCATTGTCCAAAAATCAATTGATCTCAAATTATTCGAGATTAATTTTGTGTGGAGAATGAGTACTACTTCATCGCGTTTTCTTAGGTATCCAGGTTAGACGCGATCGTTCGTCCATGAGGATCACATATAACACCTCTTGCTATATCTCCTACTACCTACATAAAAACACGATAAGTGATGGTGGGATTCCGGCACTCCTCCTCGCTGCGCGGCCTCCCCTTCGGGCAAAATCCCTTGTAGGTTGCTGCTATTTTGACCCACAAGTTGACGATCCTCAGATTGTTCGAAGTGAGGGGATCATCACAAACACTCACCCACGCCTTGGACAGCGCAAAGTTCTCCGCATTCGTCCACTTCATCCGTACCGAGCTGACGTCCTCACACGGCTGCGACGACTCGTCGACCCTCTTCCCCTTGCCCTTCTTCTTTGGGGCGCCCCGACCCTGCCCTACTCCCCCCGTTTGAACGGGTGTTTCTGAAACCCTGAGAAGATCAAACCCCAACTCATCTAAGGGGAAAGTCTCATATTGCGTGAACTGCGCCTCCGTTGGGGTCGATGTGTACGAAGAAGCAATCGAAAAATCAAAATTGGGACGATAGACGTTTTCCCCCTCCGGCGTCCCTTGCGTCGCCGGTACCCCCCGGCGTCCCTTGCATTGCCGGTCCCCCCCCGGCATCATCTGCATCCCGGGTGCCCACCCCGACATCAGTTGCATACCGGGTTGCATCCCTGGTACCCCCTGCCAAGCCGGCATACTCCCCCCGGCTGCCATCCTGGGCATCATTTGCTGCCACGGGTACATGTTGTAGTACCCGGACATCAGACCCCATCCACCTCCCACAGTTATCGGGGGAGTTTGAGACCCGGTCGTCACTGGACTTCGTTGTTGTTCTCCATTTCCCGTTGTTGATCTTGTACAAAAATTAAGATAGAGAGAGTACTCGTTAAAACAAGTGGTGCGAATGAAAATGACGTGCAAAGCGCGTATATATAGATAGTGTTTTGAAAATTTTAAAAAAAAATCGTTGGACGATCGCTCGCTGATCCGGGGCCTGCAATGGCGGCGAGCGGACCGGCGAGGGCATCGGCCAGCGCTCGCGGATCGGCATGCGCTCGCTGATTTTTTCGCCGAAATGGCCCTCACCGGTTACAATGGTTCGGCGAGCGAACCAGCGAGTGCCGGGGATCGGCTAGTCGGTCCGCTCGCCGCCATTGTGGATGCTCTAATGCCTTTTTTCTAATGTGTCAGAAAACGCACGAGCTAAAACGTTGATGAGTTGCATAATAATACTCCTTATGTTCCCTTATAGTTGAGTTATTTTCTCATTTCAAAAAATTCTCTCATAGTTGAGTAATTTTTCATATATAATAATTTTTTTTCTTTCTTACTTTATTTTTTTCTCTTACTTTATTCACTTTTTAGTTTATTCTCTCCTTTTTTTCCTCTTTTGCTTTTTTCATCTATTTATTTAACACATTCAACATCCATATCTTAAACTATGTGCTTAAACTCTGTGCTGAAAAGTTTCGTCTCAATTATAAGGAAACGGAGGGAGTAGTATGTGAAGCAATAACAAATAAGTAAATGAAATTAACAGTTCAAAATAGAAAACGGCATAAGATTAAGGCCATCTCCAACCATTTACGTCAAATTCAAACTTATTTTTGAGTATATATCACACCAAAACTAGTTTTACTCCTATCATTTACACCATATTTAAAATCTACACCATTTTTGGGTAGTTTTCTCACAAAAAATTTGCAATAACACCAAATATGGTGTTAATCCATTGAAAACCTCAAAAATGGGTTTGAGTATGGTGTATGATTGGAGAAATTGTCTACATCAAAAATGGATTTTGGTGTACGATTAAAAATGGTCTAAGAGCAACGAAATCAACCGGTACACAACTGACTTTAACTTGAAAAAGGAGACTAACTCTATAAAGTAAAATTAATATTAGTAGTTATCTTTATAAATAATCCCATTGGTTATGGGCAACGTTTTATGGAGCATGATTTATTAACTACATTTCGAAATATACTCATATGCTTGAATAGTTAATCACAATTAGTATGAAGTTTAAAAACTCAACTAAATGTAAAAGAAGCCCGATTGCCTTTTACTCTAAAATAAATCAAAATTAATTTGAAGGTTCTAATCTGAATATGAGAGTTTTAATGCGGTTTTCCTTTAACTTAGGCAGATGTTTTTTGTGGGTATAGTGCAATTAATAAATTCTATATCGTGTGTTCGTTGCGATCGAAATCGCATTTTTCTAACGAATATTACTAATTAACTGATAAAATATTTTTACATGATCAATAGCTCGAAAGTTTGAATCATGAACGGACAATCATTTTTTATCTTTTAATTTATTTACTTTTTTAATTTAATTACAAGTGTTCACCCTTTAATAAAGTCAAATTAATCCTGCCGTAAAAATGAAAAACTCCACTTCTCATTATTGTATTTGTATATAATCTGTCCTAATTGATACTTACCTGTTTTGCATTAGATTAAATTAATATTAATGAATCACCCCTTAAATGTCATATCATCGATGACGACGTGACATATTATCCATAATCTATATAGTAAAATATCAACAATATCAATGATAATAATTTCCATATATATACTATCAAAATACAATTAAATATGCCAATATCGTATTAGGAAAGTTAACAATTCTACAGTATAATCTTAGGAAAACAATAGATTACATATAATTTTCCATTAACAAATTCAACAAATCTAGCATTAAAATATGTAGATCTACTGTAAAAAATAGTATTGACCATACTTGAAATTAATTAGAGTATATTAAATTACCTTAATTTACAAAATTATTTCTAAAAATAAACAACACATCCAGAATTCAAGCGGTAGACGAGAGCGAGACAACCGAGCAGCAACTCACACCAACTGTACCACCGCCTCCTTCAATATATATTTTCCGATCAAAATCGACGGCCGTGATTCTCCCGGATCTCACCGCACCATTTCAATCCACCTTTCTATTCTCCTTTTCCTTTACTTTTTCTTAATTTTTATTGTTTTTACCCTCCATTCCATTTACATACCTTTCTCTCTCCCCAAGTTCGCAGCAAATCTAGAGAGAGAATCGTCGCATCCTCCACCACAAACCCCCAATTTCACACATCACACACTCTACTGCAGCTGCAGCGCCTCCAGTTCCTCATTTTTAGGTAGGTGAATGAATTGAAGGCTCCATTTGTTTGATTTTTGTAATTTAATCGCCGGAAGTTTGTGTTTTCGTTGAAACGGAGCTGACTGTTACTTTTCATTTTTATTTATTTTTTATTGAAATTGGTTGGTTAAGTTGCTGGAATTTTGAGATTCTTAGCTGAATTGAGTGTATCGAGTGATGTAGGGTATGATTTTGCGTTGAATTTGTGTTTTTGGTGTTGTTAGCGTAGGGTATTGACGAGATCGGGTAGAGCGATGGCGCCGAGCACGATTCGGAAAGCGATCGGGGCGGTGAAGGATCAGACCAGCATCGGGATCGCTAAGGTCGCGAGCAACATGGCGCCGGAGCTGGAGGTCGCCATAGTCAAAGCCACCAGCCACGACGACGATCCGGCGTCGGAGAAGTATTTGAGGGAGATTCTCCAGTTGACCTCGTTTTCCAGAGGGTATGTTAGCGCCTGTGTAGTCGCTGTGTCTAGAAGGTTGGGGAAAACGCGTGATTGGATTGTGGCTCTTAAGTGTTTGATGCTAATTCATCGATTGCTCAATGAAGGAGATGCTGTCTTCCAGCAGGAAATCATGTATGCTACTAGAAGGGGGACTAGGTTGTTGAATATGTCTGATTTTCGCGATGAGGCGCACTCGAGTTCTTGGGATCATTCGGCTTTTGTGAGGACTTATGCGCTTTACTTGGATCAGAGGCTGGAGATGATGATTTATGAGCGGAAGCAGAGTGGGAATGGTGGTGAGATTGAGAGATCTGGGGCTAGAGATGATAGGTATAACTATAGATCACCACCAGGATCAAACAGGGGTAATGGATACGAGTATAGTCACGAGTATCGGGAGGAGCCCTATGGGATGCGCAGATCTAGGTCGTCTGGTGATGTGAGAGAGTCGACACAGGCGAAGAAAGATGCTACTTCTCTTAGGGATATGGCGCCCGAGAGGATCTTTGGGAAGATGAGTCATTTGAAGAGGCTGTTGGATCGGTTTTTGTCTTGCCGGCCTACGGGTTTGGCAAAGAATGAGAGGATGATTCTGGTTGCAGTGTATACTATTGTTAAGGAGAGCTTCAAGCTGTATGCTGATATCTGCGAGGTTTTGGCTGTCCTTCTTGACAAGTTCTTTGATATGGAGTATCAAGATTGTGTCAAGGCGTTTGACGCTTATGCTAGCTCAGCGAAGCAGATAGACGAATTGATCGGATTCTATAACTGGTGCAATGATATTGGTGTGTCGAGGTCTTCTGAGTTTCCCGAAGTTCAGAAAATTACTGGCAAATTGTTGGAGACTTTGGAGGAATTTGTGAGGGACAGGGCTAAGGTGACGAAGAGCCCAGAGAGGAAGGTGGAGGCACTGCCGGCTCCTCCTGTGGAAGAAGAGCTGGTGCAAGAGACTAAGGCGCTGCCGCCTCCTGAGGACCATACCCCCCCGCCACAGCCTGAGCCTGAACCTCCTAAGCCTGCCATTCAAGGCGATCTGCTGGATCTAAGGGATGAGGGAGCGACTGCTGATGATCAAGGGAATAAGTTTGCTCTGGCATTGTTTGCTGGACCGGTGGCTAACAAAGGGAATGGCTCGTGGGAAGCATTCCATTCGAATGGGGAATTGGAGGTGACTTCCGCCTGGCAAAATCCGGCTGCAGAGACGGGCAAGGCTGATTGGGAATTGGCTCTTGTCGAAACTGCTAGCCATTTGTCTCAGCAAAAGGCTTCAATGGGCGGTGGACTTGATCCGTTGCTGTTGAATGGCATGTATGATCAGGGAATGGTTAAGCAGCATGTGAGCACTTCTCACTTGAGTGGTGGCAGTGCCAGCAGTGTTGCGCTGCCAGGTCCTGGAGCGAGTAAAACTCCAGTCCTGGCACTCCCTGCGCCCGATGGAACAGTCCAGACCGTGGGACAGGATCCATTTGCTGCGTCTTTAAGCATTGCGCCTCCTTCGTACATGCAGATGGCCGACATGGAGAAGAAGCAGCAACTGCTGGTGCAGGAGCAGATGGTGTGGCAGCAGTATCACAGAGACGGGATGCAAGGCCAGACGAGCCTGGCCAAGATCGGTGCAGGCGGATATCATGCTCCCGGCGTACAGCCTCCAATGCCGTATGGTATGCCACCAGTGAATGGAGTCGGAGTGCCACCTGCTGGTTACTACTATACACCCTACTGATTTCTTGGTAAATTTTTCTATACGTTAGATTTTAATTCTTGTGATATTCAATGTATTTGAGGTGGTTTTGCTGGCATTTGTGCATTTCTGTTTTGCAATATTATTTTTATTTGGGATAGCAGGTGCTTGTTCTAGAACAACTAATCCTATTCTTTTCTTTCTAATATGATAATTTTGTGTATCTAGATGTTGCAATTAGGCTTATTTCTGCTTGTAGGGATACTGATATTGTTTAGAACCATTTGCATCTGACATTACTGGCAAGTTTGTCTGTCTTTAGTGGATTTTGATTGTTTAGTAACTAAGTGTGCCAATAGAATGATAATCCAAATCTGGGTATGGAATATTAGTAGTTTCTAGATAAAATTTCATTCTTGTAGATTCTCTCATTTCTGGAAGGCAAGCATCTAAAGAATCTAGCTAAGTTGAAGATTGATATGATCTTGTCATGTGTCCATATTTCTTTTCTGGTTGACTAATCTTTATTTATGCTTCATGTCTGGTCTTACTCGTTGGAAATTGACAAAAGTTGGACTACCTTATCTTGAGGTGAAAATTTGGAAATAGTGGAAAATTGGAAATTGATTTGAGAAAAAGGTGGTGATAGTAGTTGCTTCCAGGTTGGAGTTGTAGAGTGCAACATCGTTGTCGTTGAGTTGAATTGGTGAATTTAATTTTGGTGAGAGGCTTAGTCTGTTTTGGTGGAATTAATTTTGACGTGTAGGCGGCTTGCTAGTCAACATTAAGCTTAGTATGACTATTGATCAAACTGTGAGAGGAATTGCCTTTTTTCGCACAAACTAGGGGATATTAATGAGCATTGAGCACTACCAACTGGTCGTAGCGCAGCTGGCAGCATTTAGCTGTTTTAAACCCTGCAACCCGTTGATAGACTTTCAGCCTTAATTCACAAATCCTGTCGAGCAGGATTAGTCGGGTTCGGTATACGTGTGGTAAAAAAAAGGCATTGAGCACTAGCCGGTGGGCTCAAACGCCAAAACACGTTTTTGCAGGCTCAAGCATGCCTACTGCGCCCTTAGCCTTCGTCCCAAATCCCAACCACAGGGCACCACACGGGATTAGCCTTCTCCCAGTCACATGGCATCACATGACACCATTTCAAATTTTGTTGAATCAAGAAATTGGATTTAAAAAAATATTTTATATTTTGTTCACGTAAATTATAGACGATTCGCACAGTAATACTCACAATTAGGTGAATATTGTAAATGTTTAATTTCTTATAAAGCCCTAAGCTATATTCTATCTTCCACTTGGGCATATTTCATTGTCCAAACCTGATGAAATGCACTGAATTCTAGCTTATCTCATAACTTCAAAAATAAATTAAAACATCATGACAATTTGTCCATTTATAAATTATTAGTATTATACATGCAAACGTGCTTTATCAAACTACACAGTATCTCTTGTTTGTATCATCCTCGTTGTTAGGAGAACGTTGAAAAAATAATATTTGTAGGAATTTGAAACTATATATTTATTACTTATATTTTAAAACCAGTATCATGCATTAATCTAATGTAAAACTATATTTATAGTATAAAATAGTAACTTTTTATTTATTTGTTTTCTCAAACCAATGTTTTGCACTCATTTCTCTTCGGTTCTTTAATTTTAGGCCATGTCTATTCCTCTAACCTCTGTCAGTTGGTCTATGCATATGTCAATTTAGTAAAGGCTAAATTGATTACGGACCAATAAATTGAAGTTCGATTCGATTCCTTCATTATTTATGGATGTGGCTTGTAATTTACACACAATTTTGAAATACAATTTCTTTTACACTTTTGTACAGTTGAATTCTTAAATACAAATTTTTTTGATGAAATACTTCACAAATACAAGCAATAGACATCATATGGTATTAATTTTTAGACAACAATAATCGAAAGCCCATTTTGTTGTCATTCTTTAGTATCTCGACACGTCTAAAAGAGTCAACAAATTCCCTGCAATTAATATTAAAAAAAAGTTAAGTATGTTGCTGTAAGAAAATTAATGAAAATTCATTATAGTATTAACTAGTACACTAATTATATACTTACTCCCAATCCAAGTCTCCAACTAACATCCAATCTCCCTCTTTGTCCAAGTACAATAAAGTGTACTCTTCCCCACTCTCAATTTTACTATCTGCATATTTGTACATAAGAAAACTGTCAAATCGCACGAAAACATTGTAACCAACTAACAAAATTCCGCCGCAATCCAAAATTTGACATTTGGTGACCAAAATTCGTAGCAATGCTGACTGACACTGCCACGAATTTTGAGTGAAAAGCGACGGTTGGTAGAAAAGAAAAATCAGGGCATATATACATTTAGCAAACATATCCATCAATGTTTTTGTCAAATCATGATAGGAATCGAAATCCCTAAGATCGACTTTTCGCCCAATGGCGACACCCTCCATCTTCACCTTCACGTGCATCGACTTTCTCTCAACTTGCTCTGTCGCTATCAAGTGCGACGAGTCCGTCGGTGGCAATCTTCGGTGACCACTATCACTAATAGAAAGAAGAGAAAAAATAGAAAAAAGAAAGGTAAATATCAAAATTGAAATATTTAAAGAAATGCGTCACTTAGCTAGGTTACAAAATATTAGCCTTACTCGTGGGGTTTCCTATACTTTGGAGGGCGGCCGACGCTGTCCTCCATCTTTGCAACGCCGCTCCATGAGAGCAATGATAAAGTCGTACCCCCAACTCCGGTGGCGGTCATGTGATCTTCGAGAAACAACCGTTTCGGTCTATATTCCTTGTGGTTTCCGGTCTTGAATCCATTGTTATTCGCGTTGTGGTTGGGAAGAGCAAGTCCGAGTTCAAGTTCCATCAATGCCTAGTAGTCCCAGTTATCAGCCATTGCCCAAAAAATACATGCACATATGACATATACACACAAAACATATTGATCCCACATCTTCTAGGTTTAGTCTAATCCATGCTCCTATCAACATATTGCACGTACGTAAGGCCGGACGCGGAAAAAAATTATAAAAAAAAACCCTAGTGGAAAAGGTTGAATTTTCAAAATTGTAAATTCAAGATCTCGAAAAGACAATTTTCTTGCGATTTGAACTAGTGACGTGGCTATATTGTAGTGCGATGAACACACACACATATAAGAGGGTAGGGGCTTCAGCCTCATTTATTTTCATGATAAACTTCAATTTAGTTGGTAAACGTTTCTCCTTTATCTATTAGGTTGATGGTTTGAGTCATCACATGCTCAATAAAAAACCATTATTGATCATATTAAATATACCTCCTTATTTTCTTTATAGTTGAATTTATTGAAATTGCCGAAAGCAAGAGAGAACGGAGAACTTGACCGGAAAAGATGAGTTACAAAGTAGGTTTAATAGGAGATCTTAAATTAACATTTTTTGCATCCCACCTGATTTACACTAACTACCTTGATGAATTTAACAAATTTTGAAGCTTAGTTTGATATGTCCACAATTTTGAAATAGTATATTAGAGTATGTACTACATACATTTAATAATTTGAGCAACTATCTAAATAAAAGGGTCCAAGTGATGTTGTCTATTCATAGACATGGATAGGGTTTGGGAGGTCCCAATAATCCTAAAAATTACAAGTTGAAGTAATGAATGAGGCCATATTCAAATTATTTATCATTTTCTTGCAAGACACATATATATGTTTATAATTATGAATTATTGATGGATTTTATCATCAAAGTCGTATGATTTTGATAACCAACTTGGTCCTGTTAGATATTTTGGTGTTAATGAATTTTCTTTAACCCATCGAGTCTGATATTTAGTGTCGGCATACAAATAGTGAACTGGTCTCCTTTTGCTTCTGATTATCTATGTACAAAATGAGATCTCTTGGGGAACATCAAAGCAATAATATCGTTTCACTAAAAAAGTACGCTCCGTTCCATAGTAGTGAGGGCATAATTTCTTTTCGGCACGGAGATTAAAAAAGTAGAGAGATGAAGATAGACTAAAGTAAGAGAGAGTAAAGTAAGTGAGGAAAAATGTATTGACTTTTACTAAAAAGGGAAATGACTCTACTACAATGGAATGTAACAAATGACTCCATTACTATGGAACGGAGGGAGTAATATTTTTTTCTTCCTTTTTTCTCCATTTAATGAAACTGATCACTTAGCATTAGCAAAAGACGTTTTGTACACGAATAAAGCAATTAAAAAAGTATAAATTTAATAGTGTTATGTTCTTAAACTATACTACAAGACTAACTAGAATTTGAACAAATTTCATAATTTAAATTACTATTATCTTCCAAAAGAAATGAATATGTTATCATTCATAAATCATAGTAACAATTATCTTGTGATTTGATCTTAATCAAAGTAAGATGAGGTTCATGAACCAAAATAGTTGCTCATCAATCAATCATCAACACATTCTTTAAAGTGAGATGATGTGAACTCAAAGATTACTTGTCTTTATGCACTAATTGTGTAGTACGTAGGCATGTGTGTGTTCCTCAAGGCTTTTCTTTCCTCTTGTTCCTTTCATGACCATTGCTTTCGATCGAGACATATCATACTCTTATGTTAGTACATACTTTTAATATGTGTCTTTTAAGAATAATAGTAATTTGAGATGTGCAATATCAAAATTGTACTACTATGTTTGTTGAATGACATTGAGATACGGAGCTGTCAAAATTGGTTCGACCCCGAAGGAAAGGACGAGTTGGGATAGGAGCGAGCATTTGAATTTTTGGTCGGAATTATACCAAATTTGAATTTGGAGATAATATAAATCCGATCTGATTCAAAATATCCAAAGTTTTAGTAATTCAGATTTTAACATTTTTTCTGTTTCTAAAAACCAATCCAAATTGAATCGAAAATTCGAATTTTCAAAGAAAAGAAATCTGACCAAATTTAATTTTTCAATTTGGTACTATGATTTAACTACTCGGATTACAAATATATTGTCAATTTTGTTAAGTAAGATATAAAAATTTGAAATTTTGCATAATCACTACATACATTCAGTCCTAATTTAACAACATAAACATTTGGAAAACAATTTTTTCAAGATACACAATGATTTCTCCATTTATTCACATTGTAATAACTGGAACCTTACTCTCGGCCTATTAAACAAGTCTCATTTTTCCTATCAGCTATGTTGTTATCAGCCCATTATCCAAAAGGAAAAGGTGTAATTTTTTGGTATAGGCCCAATACAAAACCTTTAACGGGCCTTTATTGGGCTGAAAATATTTAATTGGGCTTCAAAATAAGGCCCAAATACAAATGGAAAAGGCGGGTATTAACCGTATTAACTGCCATTCACTCTTCGTAGAGAGAGAAAAAGCAAAAGGGAAAAACGAAAAGAAGAGCGAATGCCAAATTCGATTTCATTCCAATCTCATTTCTCTCTCTAGAATCTCTCTCGACACAAGCCATACCCTACCTCCGAACCTGCTAACAACCTGCTCAATTTCGAGATCCGCGACGAGGAGACGTATAAATGGAGGCCTCATGATTGACGATATTCGATGTCTACGTTACCGATTTTGCGGCATTCCGCGATGATGCAGATTGTGGAGATCGATCGTTACAAGCCTCGATTCTCGAATGGATCGGTTGTGCGCTTGTTTCCCCCAACGGCGTACGTTGGCGGCCCGAGGCGGAGCGCTTCTTCTTACAACAGGCTTCAGCAGCCGCCTCTCCGAATTACGGTTCTCAAATTGGACGGATCCTCTTTTGGTAGGTTTTGAATTTGATGTTGTGGATGTAGATCTGTTCAAGCGGTTATCTGTGTTTTGTTAGGTTTTGTAGAAATTGATGTGTGCCTTTGATTCATTTGAGTGTGTGAGAATGTAGATTGGGTGTTTGTGATAATGCTGTATGAGAACTGAATGAAATTTGTGGAATTTTTTGTTGTGAAGGAGTTGAGGTGAGTAAGATGGGAACCGTTGGGGAGCTGAAGCGGGCTGTCGAATCGGCTTTTGATCATCTGCCAAAGGAGTGGCCTGATAGAGTTTCATGGTAATGAGTTTTTACCTTCAGAATATCTTCTGTTAGCAGCTGAAGATTTGCGTTGCTATTGATGTCTGTTTAGCTCTAGTGGCATTGTTGCTTATTTAATTCTATGGCACTCTTATGTCCTCAAATTATTTGATTAATAGAATGCTAAATTGAATCTCTTTGGGCTTTAACAGTGTGTTTTGTTGGACCTTAACTTCTTCAACACGAACTGGTGTAGCTAAGCTTATAATTTGAACTTTTATGCAGGGAACATGTATGGGGACAGTTTTGCCTTAGTCACGAAGGCGAGATGTTGTTGAATGACCGAGATTATATCAGCATGGTTGGCATAAAGGATGGTGATCAGGTTAGTTCTACTTTTGTATCGTGTGACTGTTTCCTCTGCGTAGACGTTTTGGGTATTTAAAAGAAGTTCGATATTTCAGAAGATAGAGAGATTCTTGTCGTATTGTGCAAATGAAAAATCTTGCAGATGGTTTAGTACTAGTAATTAGCCTTACATAAATTAAACTCTATATGAAGTTCAAGATTTCTGAAGATAGATAGCTAGATTCATGTGGTATTGAGCAAACGGAAGATCTTGCAGTTCGTTTAGTACTAGAAATTAGCCCTACATAAGAGGGAACCAAAAGTGAACTCCATATGAACAAAGCTGTTTACCCTTTCGGCTTGATTGTGGTAGTGAGAGAGAGAACATCCTAGGTCTTCGAAAGGAATGGCGGGCTTTGAGAAAACAGTGAAGTTTCAGGAATTTGAAAAGGAAGAAGTGACTTATCTTTATTTTGGTTACATTTTGTAGTGAAAATTTGATGTTTCACTTTGTCTTATGCTTGGCAATTTTCATTTTTGTTTGCACTTTCAGCTGCAGTTCATTCATCGTGCTTCGAGTACCAATAATTTCATAAAGATAAAATCAAAGGCAGCATACACTAGTGATGATGATGAATCCCACAAGTAAGTTGTTGAGAAATAGTGATTTTGAAGCCATGAATAGCGGTTCAAAAAACAACTTATATAACCATGTCAATTCAATTTACAGAAAGGTTGAACACAGAAATGTAGAGAAAGAAGACAGCATTCATGAAGAGATATCAGAGGAGACTAAGGAAGATGCTGCTCATTGGGATTTAAGAGATGATGTTGGGTCAAAACGCGATCACCGGTTAAGTCACTTAATAAAAGGGTGGTTTCCATATCGCAAGTTCAGTAGCTCGAGCTCGAGCTCCAACTCCCGGATGAGGCTTGCAGATAGAGGCTGCTCTTCTAGATCTTCGCGCAACGTGCTGGGAAGTTTCAAGAATTGCTTGAGACGTTCGGGCAGAAAGAATGAATCCCGGAGGTTGAGTTGGAAAATCAAGTGAAAACTCTTGTAGTTTTAAAGGTATTGAAGCACGAGAGATCAGTTGCAGAAATAATATGGTTGATGCTTCCTTATTCATCTTTGTTACATGTTAATCAGATTATGATTTAGGAAAGTTTTGTGGAATTAGCGAATTCGTGTGTTGAACAATGGAACTGGTCTTTGTTGAATAAGAATTTATTGAGAAATGCATTTCGACTTTGGATGATTTATTCGAGATACAATCCATTTTATTTGAATTTATTACTCCCTCCGTCCCACAAAAGATGTCACACTTGTGGGATGACACCAGATTTTAGGAGGTTTTGTTTTGTATGTTAGATGGAGAGAGAAAATATAATTTTTATATTAATGTGAGAGATAACTTTTTTACAAAAATGGAAATGTGACATCTTTTGTGGGATAAACTAAAAAAGAAAATGTGACATCTTTTGTGGGACGGAGGGAGAACTAGTTTATATTATCAGCAGTCAATGTATTGAGTTATCATATACTCCCTCTGTCCATAAAAAATAGAACACATTGTGAATGACACGAATTTTAATGTAGAATTGATAAAGTAAGAGAGAAGGGAAAAAAGTAAGAGAAAAGTCGTTGACTTTCATTTTTTAAATGTGCTCTATTTTTCGTGGGCAATCTAAAATGGTAAATGTGCTCTATTTTTCGTGAACGGAGGTTGTATGATTTTATAAAATTATTTCTATATTGCAAACGCGACAAATGAATTAATAATTAGGCAATAGTAGTAAGCAACAAATTAGCTAACTTTATTTATAACAAATAAAGGGAGAAATCATGCTTGCTTTTGTACAAATAAATGAATAATTAGGCAATAGTAGTAAGCAACAAATTAGCTAACTTTATTTATAACGAATAAAGGGAGAAATCATGCTTGCTTTTGTACTTTTTTTTAACTATTTAAATGTGCAACTCTACAAAAGCTACACGAATATTATGATGTTTATTAATAATAATACCAAAAGTAATCAAATATTAATTGAATAACTTTATAAATAATAATCGGAAAATTTTGATTATAAATTTATAGCCAGTTAGCCACTATAAGCTTGCGTGAATGTTAAGACTTTTGAATTGGAAGTATAGTAAAATATTTATTTATTTTTACATCAAGAATTATTATCCATTTCATGATTTACACTTAACAATAAAAAAGGAATAAAAGTATAAATAGAATATTGAAAGCGCAAACAACGGTGGCATACGTAACAAAGCCCACATCATTACAGTTGAGATGACTCCTCTTTCCCTCTTCTCTCTCTATTTAGTTCGGTCTCAATTTCTTCACTCTCTATTGTCGGGAAATAAACACGAGCAATCACGAATATGAAAGAGAATGAACACAAGAAATTGTTTACCCAGTTTGATACAATGTGTATCTACGTCTAGGGGCGATGCCAAGCTAGGGATTTCACTATATAATTTCAGGATAATTTAACAATAAGGGAGCACCTCTATTTATAAGCAACTAGAAAGCCCTAATTCTAATCAAACTAGGAAACATATATCACAAGGAAAAATACTTCAAGGAAACAAATCCTAAACATGGTAGGAGATAAATTAGGCTCCATAATTAACAATCTTCCACTTGGAGACTAACAACTCCTAAACAACCATTTCCTCGTGATCTCATTCCTTCATCCGCTTAGCATCGCCTAACCTTCTCTTCAAGTTCCAAGGCCAATTGAAGCTATGCATAGCTTCAATTTCTCTAAGGTCACCACCTTAGTAAACATGTCTGCAGGATTCTCACTTCCAAGTATCTTCACAAGTTGCAGGATTTTCATCTCCACTAGGTGTCGGATGTAATGATACTTCAACTCCACATGCTTTGTCCTAGAATTAAACGCTGGATTCTTCGCCAAGAAAACAGCATTCTGACTATCACTGTAGAGTATGCTACTCTTGTTCTCATTCCCAAGTTCATCTAAGAAACTCTGCAACCACACCATCTTCTTGCTTGCCTCTGTCGCAGCTACATATTCAGCCTCCGTAGTAGACAACGCAACGGTCTTCTGTAACTTTGAAGTCCATGAAATAGCAGTACCACCATAAGTAAATACATACCCGGTTGTGCTTCTTCTCCCATCAAGATCATTGGACGCCAAGTCTGCATCCACATAACCTGCCAGCTCGACATTTTTGCATTTGAAACATAAGACACTTTCTGTAGTACCTCTCAAGTATCGAATGATCCATTTAACTGCTTCCCAATGTTGCTTGCCCGGATCACCCATGAACCGGCTCACTACTCCCACTGCTTGTGCAATATCAGGCCTCGTACACACCATTGCATACATAATACTGCCAATTGCTGAAGCATAAGGAATTTTCTTCATTTCAGCACGTTCTTCTTTTGTACTCGGTGACTCCTTCTTCGACATCTTAAAGTGACTGCCTAAGGGCACACTTACTGGCTTCGAATTATCCATGTTGAATCTTTCCAAAACCTTACCAATGTAAGCAGCTTGCGAAAGATACAATTTTCCTGCCGCCTTGTCACGCTCGATTCTCATGCCCAAAATTTGATTAGCCTCTCCAAGATCTTTCATGGAGAATCGTTCAGACAATTGCCTTTTCAACTTATCCATCTCCTTTTGGTCACCTCATGCGATCAACATATCATCAACATATAATAACAGGATAAGATAGCTCTTGTCAAACCTCTTGTAGTAACAACAATGGTCAGCGTAGCATCTTTTATAGCCAATCTCCATCATGAATCCATCAAACTTCTTGTACCACTGCTTTGGAGCTTGCTTTAAACCATACAAGCTCTTCTTCAACTTGCACACTAGATTTTCCATTCCTTTTCCTACGAATCCTTCAGGCTGTGTCATGTACAACTCATCCTCCAAATCACCATGAAGGAATGCCGTCTTTACATCCATCTGATGTAACAATAGATTTTCTGTAACTACCATACTCAACACTAAATGAATAGTAGTTAGTTTCACAACAGGAGTGAACACATCTGTATAATCAATACCGTATCGTTGCTCAAATCCCTTGACAACCAGCCTAGCCTTGTAGCGCTTGCTATCATCAGCTTCACCTTTGATTCGATAGACCTACTTGCAATGCAATGCCTTTTTACTTTAGGAAGTTCCACAAGCTCCCATGTGCCATTCAGGAGAAGAGAGGCAAACTCGTCATCCATGGCAATTTTCCACCTTCGTTTATCAGGGCCTTCTCCTGCCTCTGCATAACACTCGGGCTCACCACCATCAGTAAGTAACAAATAGAAATTAGAGGGCGAGTACCTAACAGGTACACGTCGCTCTCTAGTCGATTTAGGCAGCGGAATAGTCGGTGGTGGAGTGCTTGGTTCTTCTTCAAGCACCTCTTCAGCATTCTGACTCTCCTTGCTCCCACTCGAGTTTGAGATGTCTAGCTCGATCACTTGGGGCTCAGAACTGCTGGGACTCGACGCCTCCAATCTATCCTTGTACAATACCTGTTCATTGAAAATGACATCTCTACTGCGAATAACCTTACGGTTCTGCTCATCCCAGAGTCTATAACCGAACTCATCGTCTCCATAACCAATGAACGCACACTAAATAGATTTAGCATCCAACTTACTTCTCTCAACGGAACTAACATGAGCATAAGCAACACAACCAAAGATGCGTAGGAAAGATAGATTTACCTCTTTTCATGTCCAAACCTCCTCGGGTATCCGAAACTCCAATGGAACTGATAGACCTCTATTAATTAGGAATGCAGTTGTGTTGACTGCATCTGCCCAAAAACTCTTTGGCAATCCACTTTTCAACCTCATGTATCTTGCTCGCTCATTCAAAGTTCTGTTCATGCGCTCTGCGATTCCATTCTGTTGTGGAGTTCCTTTCACAGTTTTCTCCATGCGGATTCCATTCTCGGCGCTAAACTCCTTAAACTTTGCAAGTTCATATTCTCCTCCATTATCGGATCTTAGACACTTCACCTTCAGCCCGGTTTCAGTTTCAACAAGGGCTTTCCACTTCCTGAAAGCGTCAAACGCATCGGATTTTCTCTTTAGAAAATAAACCCATAGCTTTCGAGTAGAGTCGTCGATGAAAGTCATATAATATTCAGAGCCTCCTAGGGACTTCACATGTGCTGGTCCCCATAGATCAGTGTGGACCATCTCCAACTTTTGTGTCTTCAATTTTCTACCTCCTCTTGTGAAACTCACCCTTTTCTGTTTCCCGAACACGCAATCCCCGCACAGGCCAACTTCATCAGTTTTCAGGCCAGGCAGTAAACCTCTTGAGCACATTATGTTCATCCCTTTCTCGCTCATGTGGCCAAGACGACAGTGCCACAAATCTGCATTATTTGCCTCACTTGCAATATCAATGCAATCTTTGGAGTTAGTTGTGGTATACAACGTACCATCCTTCTTACCTCGAGCTACTATCATAGCTCCCTTGGTAATCTTCCAATTGTTACAGCCAAACGTCACAGTGTACCCTTCTGCATCAAGCTGGCCAATCGAAATCAAACTTCTCTGCAATCCAGGAATGTGTCTGACTCCATTCAGTTTTATCACGGATCCATTGGATGTCACTACCTTCACGTTTCCCTTTCCCACGATATCTAAGGGCTCGTCATCAGCCAGATGTACCTTCCCAAAATCGCCAGAAACGCAGTCTTCCACTATCTCCACATTGCTGCAGGAGTGGAACGACGCTCCAGAATCTAATACCCACGATTCCATCGGACTACTGACACTCAAGACCAACGCCACGCCATCGTCATCAGACATGGTAGCGTTTGTTGTCTTCTTGTCCTTCTGATCCTTATTCTTATACTTCTTCGGTGCCTCACACTGATTTCTAAAATGCCCAAACTCATCACAATTCCAGCATTTAATTTTATCCAAATCCTTCTTGGATTGGTTCTTTCCTCTGGAATTTGATCTTCCACGATTTTGCTTTCCCTTCGATCTGCCTCTCTGTTATGTATTCAGTGCTGATCCCGAAGTATAAGATCCTGATTCTCTCTGGCAAACTTCCTCATCAATCATCAGATCTCTTACTTTGTCAACTGTTAGGTTTGTCTCTGCAGCAGTAACATCTGTCACTGTGCCAGCCCGACTCTCAGGCAGAGACGATAGCAAAATCGGGGCACGAATTTCATCATCGAATTTTATATCAACCGAGTTCAGTTGCGAAGTAATCATGTTGAACTCGTTGAGATGTTGTTGCACCAACTTTCCCTCTTGCATTATAAAATTAAACAATCGTCTAATCAGATGTACTTTGTTTGCCGTTGATGGTTTCTGATACATGTCCTCCAAGATCTTTATCATCTTCTTTGTCGACTTTGCTGCAGTCATGTGATAAGCCACATCATTGGACAACGATAGCCTAATCGCGCTCATCGCTTTTCTGTCCAGCAGCTCCCACTCCTCCTGTTCCATCTTTTCGGGTTTGGTTTTTAAAGGCTTGCAGAGATGTTTACCGTACATGTAATCCTCAATCTGCATCTTCCAAAATCCGAAATCAGATCCGTCGAACTTCTCTACAGCAATATTCTCGTCGATCCCCATCGTGATTTCTGCCTCTTAAACCCTAGGCTATGATACCAGTTGTTGGGAAATAAACACAGGCAATCACGAATATGAAAGAGAATGAACACAAGAAATTGTTTACCCAATTTGATATAATGTGTATCTACGTTTGGGGGCGATGCCAAACCAGAGATTTCACTATATAATTTCAGGATGATTTAACAATGAGGGAGCATCTCTATTTATAAGCAACTAGAGAACCTTAATTCTAATCAAACTAGGAAACATATATCATAAGGAAAAATACATGAAACAAATCCTAAACATCGGCGATAAGTTAGGCTTCATAATTAACATCTATTACTCTCTCATAGCTCGTAACCGCAGCTATGAAATGATCCCTCAATATTGATACATAATTCAATTCGTCGAGATTACTGTGTTCACTTCTTCCTCAATCAATATTTTTTTTTCTGAGCTACATAATTTATCATCATCTCTACTATTGATCAGTAAGTTTTCTGATTTTTGCTTACGATTTTGTGTGATTTTTGAGTTTGTTTTACAGTAGTAACTTTTTTTCTTCTTCATACTACTCGGTGCTGAGCTGATTTGGCTAAGGGATGCAAAACTGTTTATTCGTTTTGTTTTTTGTATGTTGTTTGATAGTGATTGTATATTTATGAACATAATTTCTGTGTGGAAAAAACTACTATTGGAGAATTTGTTCGTGTCGAGCATTGGATTTTTGGCGTTTCCAGAGATTGAAAGAGTGTGATTAGTGATTATGATGTTTTTCTAGCGGGATAGGAATTTTAGATTGAGGAATTGGGGATGTTTGTCTCTCTCACTAGGAAATTCCATTTTTAGCATCTCCTAGATTTTCTTTTTTCAGAAACTGATGGATTTTGTAGTAGGTTATGAAAGCATTTTATGAATTATGTTGTGGAATGATGATAATTTTATGCACATTTTGTGGCTGAATGGTCTCTGTGAATAACTTTGTTATATGATCAATTAGGGAAATAAATGGCAGGACAAACTGTTGCAAATCGGCCTGCGCCTTCGTTCGATTTTGTCATGGTTGATGGAGTGTCTAGTGATGTTGTTAGCACCACCTTAGGTGCATCATCTCACCGGTGGATTGATCCAGCGACGATTAAGCTCAGGCACCGGATTGGGAGAGGGGTGTTTGGTGATGTTTGGTTAGCAATACATCACCGTTCGTCTCAAGACCATGACGAGTATCAGGAAGTTGCGGTGAAAATGTTGCACCCGGTGGAAGAGGAAAACATTAGGGATGTCTTGAATAGACTGGGTGATTTGATTTTTAAGTGTCAAGGGTTAGATACAGTTTGTTTGCTCTACTGGCTTTCGGTTATCAATAAGAGAGTGAGTTTTCTCATTGGCCTTTTGGTGCATTGTTCGAATTCATAGTGGAAATGGATGATGAGGATGTAGAAATCTGAAGTGTTATATTGCCTTGTTCTTGTATATATGCATTGTAATGCAATTCTACGATGGCTCAGTCGGGGACAAAATGGCTCGTCTCAATGGGGGGAAGCTGTCTCTTGGAGATGTTCTTCAGTGATGTTTTGTTGTTGGTTTCGGAGTTTGGGGTCATCTGTGAGTACTTACTTTGAGTGTGATGATTACAGGTATGGAGTGGATCTAGCTCAGGGAATAATGGACCTCCATGCAAAAGGGATCCTTATCCTCATATTGGTATCCCTTACATGTTGTTAGGGATTCCATTGCCTAGTAAAGACATGGATCGAAGACTTGGGAATCCGATATATATGGCTCCGGAGCAATGGCAGCCGGAAGTGAGAGGTCATATATCTGTTGAGACTGATTCGTGGGGATTTGGTTGCAGCATATTAGAGATGCTAACCGGGATACAGCCGTGGAGTGGTAAATCGGTTGAGGAGATAAACAAGTTGGTTGTAACAAAGCAAGAAAAACCTCATATTCCCAGCGGCCTCCCCACTGCAGTTGAGAATGTTATTATCGGATGTTTTGAGGAGCCGTCCTGTGATGGCAGATATTTTACATGCTTTCAAGAGGTATCATTTTCTTGATTCTTGATGCAAGTTTCATGTTTCAGATGCATCTGCTATTTTATTGTGTTTCACCGAACTTTTATACGAATTTGCAGTTCGCAGAGTGCAGTTTGTCAAGACGGAAGCTGGACAGGTCTTGGAAGTAGAATGATCAGAGACAAACCGGGTGGCGGTGGGTATACAGAGTGGTTCCTTGCTAAGGATCACCTGCAAGTCGGGGATGTGGTCCGGTCTAGGAAAGCGAACACGTGCAGCCCCAAAAATATGGTTGTGCCCGAGGGGTCTGTGGTGGGTCTAGAACGGGATACAGATCGAGATGGATATGTTCTGGTGAGGGTGCATGGAGTTCATGATCTACTACGAGTTCATGTTTCCACATTGGAACGAGTCACGTTTGGCTTGGCTGCAGGCGACTGGGTTCGCCTGAAGAAAGAAGAGAAGGAGCACTCGCCCATTGGCGTCCTCCACTCAGTAAACTGCGATGGAAGTGTAGCTGTTGCGTTTATAGGACTGGAGACCCTAGCGAAGGGCATGTATTCACAGTTTGAGATGGCTAAGCCTTCCTGTGCAGGGCAGTTCTTGAAGCTCAAGTCGAGCGTCTTCAGCCCGCGGTTCGACTGGCCTCGAGGAAGAGGGGGTGATTGGGCCACTGGCCGGATTTGTCAAGTGCTGCCAAATGGGTGCCTCGTTGTCAGGTTCACTGTTGATTGCTTTGGGGGTTGCAAGTGCCATAAAAATGGGACTTTTTGTTGGGAAGAAAGTGGGGAGAGGGAGATTGAAGGGAAAGAATCATCTTCTGTACCGAAACGATGTTCGGAAAAGAGGCGGCGCCAGAGACGGGAACGCGTCGTGGCGGCCACCGAAGGTGGCTAACATGTTTAGGTGATGGTTTCTTTACCAAAAAACAACTGTTAAATCTGCATAGTAGTACTAGTAGATGTACATCAATTTTCTTACAATGAAGTATCAAAATATAGGAAACTCGACTTTCTTTGTGTAAATAGATTTATGACTTTCTCTCGTTATTTATTTCTTGCTTGAATGTAAAGCCTTTACATAATTGTGCTATATTGGCTGGTAAATAGGAGTATTTGCTTTTCCCTTATTTGAAGTTTGAAACTTAAAAAATACTTAAAATATGAAGACCAAATCACACAATTATAGAATACAAAAGTGATCAATTATCCAACAAAACTAGCAAATTCCACATGTTTTTCTCAACTCTGAATTATGTATACAAATCGGACTTTCAATATATATGTACACTGTTGCATACAGCACCGCGAGAGACCAAAAAATTCGACACCAACGCGTTCCTGCTATTAAAACCGCAAACATGGGAAACTCCCCATGTCGTATATATCCAACTCTACACATAATCGGCATTTCTGAATTTACACATGTCCATGAGTTAGCTGCTGCTATGTTGGACCTCACTTCCTACATTTACATCTGATGTTTCACCTTTCTCCTTAGATTTCCTCATCTTGAGGCTGTTTACTATAAGGGAGTTCACCTGCTTTCTCAACGCACCATTATCGGCTAGGAGACTCGTTAGTGTCTGCCTCGATCCCTCGTCTATGGAAGTTGTGTGCTTATCACCATCCTCAGCTAATAACTGCTCAAACTGATTACATTTAGAAGATGAAACTCCCATCATCACCACAAGGATACATAAGTTCTATTAAAAATCGATGTTTTGGAAATAGTGATCAATTATTGATATAAACCAAAAGCTAGGAGTGTACCTCAGCAATGAGAAGGTCTATCTGGTTTTCGGATGTGCCAACAAAATCCAACTGATCCAATAACGACGGGAGGCTGTCAGCCGTGTCACCTTTTGTGTTTGTTAAATTGTCGATATTGCACTCCTGAAGCTGATCCTGAAGAATCTTGCATCTGTCCAGCAACTTCCTCCAAGAGGATCTCACCTGCTCATTTCTCTCTCTTTCTTCCTGAAGAAGTTCCTGTGAATCCAGAAGCAGTTCAAAAAGTAACAGAAGATCAACATTCTTGATTAAACGAAGTTTGTCCAGATTCGCATGTTGTACTATACGCTTCTCAAGATTCGACATTAGAGTTGGAACCATGTTATGTAGGCAGAGTGACTGAGGGATGATAATTGTTTTGGATATTACAAGTCAATATAGTAGTCCAACTAAGTATACCTCCATTTCAGATTTTTCTCTGAGAGACTGCTTGAGCTGTTGCGTTAGTTCTGATTGGGAACTTCTTAATGATCTTACTTCCTTGACAAGAACTTTAATATCAGCTTTTGATTTTACTTCCAGCTCTTGATGTCGCTTCAACAAATCCTCAAACTGCTGTTTTGAAGAGTCCAACTCCTGGCACAACGTATCCGTCTGCTGATTTCTTGGTGAAACAGAAGGCTGAGCATCTGTGCTCTGATCCTGGAATAGGATTTTGTCGTTATAGATATTTCAAGCTTACCTAAACTACCACAGTGAAGTCAATGAACAGGGTACGGAACCTGTTGCTGATTCAACTTTAGTTCTAGTTCCATAGACCTCCGCCTAAGTTCTTCCATATCCCACTGCATTTGAGTAACTCTTTCTCTTTCAATTAGTATAGCCTGCTCAAGATTTTCTGTACTTTTTTGTTTAGTGGTTTCAAGCTCCACGTCCAAATCCTTCACCTGGGTATAAATGAGAACTCGTGAATATTTAAGTTTGGCGAAAAAAAGATGTGTCACTACTGCTAATTTCACACGCGTCAGAATTATTTTTTCGTGTTCGAGTCTAATACCAAATGCCAAAGATAACAATTAGGACTCAAATTGTAAAACAGTGTTACCAATAGACATTTGTAACCTTTCCTCAACAGACCTGATGCCAAAATATAATATGGGTTCAAACTGTCAGCATTCAGATACCTTTGTTGCAAGATAGTCCTTCACGGCAATTTCTTGATTCAATCTCGATATAAGATCTTCCATATCAGTCTTGGCAGTAATCAACCTCCGCTGCATTGTCATAAGTACTCTATTAATCTTCTGGCGCTGATCCACTGGGACCAGTAGGTGTATATCATCTGGAAGATGATAATCAGAGTTTCCAACAGTTCCAGTGGTTCGTCCAACCACAGCTGCACTCCCAAAATCAAAAGCCCCATGTCCATTTGAATTCGGAAATGCTAAACTTGATGACTCACTGCCTCGTAAAGAGCTCCTGTCGCTTCCAATGCTATCAGTCGAAAGCTTTCGGCCATGATGAACCAATGAACTATTTTCAGCCAGATGCTCTGACATATCTTCTGTGTGATGAGAGGCTTTCAAAGAACTTCCATTACTCAGGTTCTGCTCAGAATCATGATTTTCTCTGGCATGCAGCTTATGTTTAGGAAAATTCTCAAGCTTCTCTAGAATAGCATTCCCCATACACAAGCCCTCGTCGATGTTTGACATGCCATACTTGACAAATTTATCCACTGTACTCGTTGCATCATCATAAAATGATAGATCCTCAGTCCCAACTTCTGAGTTGTTGTCCCTTCCAAGGCTATGTGAACCAATATCAGATATCTCATAAGCTGTATCACTGCCATAATCTGATGCCACCGATGAAGTACCTGCTACCAACATGCTTGAATTTGGGTGAACATGATGAGATGAGTCTGTCGTAGTTACAGAATTATGTGAATCGGGGGGACTCTGCAGGCCCTCTTCTTGGAATGCTGGAGAAAAAATGCAACAATACAGAATTTATAAGTAGCTCTAGTATGGAGATCCAGACCCCATAGGGCATAGATTAAACAAAAATTGATGTAAAGAAAATTAATAGCATAGAAATATCAAATTACAGCATACTCACATGACCTAGCAGCAGCTTCCAGTTCAAGAAAGGATGCGATGACAATGCTTCTTGACAAATCAATATCTGATAGTAAGTTTGCCATCCATTCCTCCAAAGAACTCCTTCTCTGTAATAAAACAGAAGCCTCTAATAATCTTACCAGTTAACTGAAAGTAGAGAAGTAGAATACAAACAAGAGCTCCAGTCTCCAAAACATATCTAGTTATCTACAATCTCCATCCTAGAACTTATAGTTATGTTGTTTTAGAGATAAGCTTGGGATTTAGATGTATAATAAAAATAAGGCCTCAAGAGCAACCATAAAAATGTGCCAAGACTCATCCCACCCCTCAAAAAAGAAAAGTGTTTGCAATGCAATCTTATGACTATAATAATCAAAGCTATAAACAATCTTTACCGCTTCCAGCATTGCCCTTGTTTTCATCCGCAAGAGCCCCTTTGGTGGAGTTGGTGGAATGCTTTTCTGAGGAAAGGCTCTTTTGAGCTACAGGAGAAAGTTGAAAACAATACCAGAATCAATATATTACAACTTTATCAAGAAACATGCAAATGCTCAGTCATGGCAGTGTTATCAATCTCGTATGGCAGCTTATGGCGGTTCGCCTAAAAACTGCCACAGGGATATGGTGTATTAGTATGGCGGATATGGCGGTCAATAATTAAATAAATAAAATAATACTTATTATTTATACATAATTCAAAAATTGGAAAATAACAAAAATATAACATCTAAAACTCTTAAAACAATTAATAAAGCATAAAATACAGCTCTAACATCCATGTTTCTTGCATAATGCCCCATTCCTAAATGCAGTACACACGCAATGTTGTCAAATGACGGATATGGCGGTGCTATGGCAGCGCCATGTTGCTATGGCATTTCCACCACAGAACGCCATGCCATAGCGCCGTGGCGCTGCCATATCCACTATTTGATAACATTGAGTCATGGAAACAAATAGCAAGACATATTCTTCATACAAGTTTAAGTATGTGATGCCACAACCCTATCTAAAACATTTGAGCTTACAGCGGCATGTAATTTTAGGAAATCGTTGAATCTCCTCAATACAGTTCTTGTGGTCGTAATCCCCTCTGGTGACTGTATGCCAACCTGAACCCTGTAAAACTGCACCTTGCAATTGTTAATTCTGGAACCACTAGCAAGTAAAAAACCAATACGAGAAAAGGTCCCGAGGAACATAACATTCACCAAAAAAGGGACCTGGAATGACACTGGATATCAATGGTATTCAAAGGAGGAGAAGAGATTCATCCTTTCACATATGCGTAGGAAAAAGAAGGCACAATCACAATAGAAAAAAGGTGATATATTGTAAGAATATATGAAATGTAACATATTTTGAATCAACTTTCTTGCCATAACTTCCATAGATATATAATATATTGGCTTAACTGCATAAGACCTAGCTTTCGCACCACCAACCAGTTGCTGGGAGAAACTGACCAGTTCATCATTGAAAATCTTAAAAGGTTTTAAAGCAAGGGCACGGCCTACATCAACTTGATGGAAGTGAAGCAATTTCTTTTAACTAATATTCAATTTTTGTGTAGTCATAACTGTGTACAATTTATAAATCATACTTCATGTAATAATCATGCAAAGAAACATTAGACCAATACCACTGTTGGGTCAGAATCTCTCGACTTTCCAAGTACAATCCATGAAGGTACAGTGATGCAGTAACTCCATCCTGTCCGAGGATCGTGAGGCCAAACACTTTCTCTCCCTGCCTGCAAAGTACATTAACATTGCCCTTTCTAAGTAACAATAGTCATGTCTAAGTAATAAAAATGAATAAGGTTTATCAACTAAAAGTATAAAATCAAGCCAAACATAGCACCAAGGCTTAAGTACACATCAACATTTCAGGAAACTAACAGTTATAGCAAATTTCATAGCAGAAAGTTAATACTTTTTCTTGCTTAAAAACAACCTTCCTCTTAAACCACATCTTGATCTACAAGCAAAGAATTTCTTCCTTAGGATTACAAATTTACAACATAATTTTAACTAATTTAAACTATTTAACCAATATTAGTACTGAGCTTAACAGTATCGAATAACCAATGCATGGAACCCAAACTTCACAGAAAATAATCTGATCTTTCTCTTACTCATGATTGTGTACCTAACGAGCTTATCACACAGCTAAATTCGCTAAAAATAAATCAAACCGACAGCTATCGAAATCGATCAAAGCATCCATGTAAGCGAATTCAAATTCCAGTAAATTCATCGATATCCAGAAAATTAAGAGCAGAATCATACCCAAATTCGAGGCGGAGGGCTCCAATCCATTCCCAACGGCAAAGGCGAAGTCCCATCGTGGCGATGCTTCTGTGGACTCGGCCGCTGCATCTCCACAAGTCTGGAATCCGATCACTTCACACAGTCGTAATTCAACAAAACGATCGATCACTTGGATATTTTAATCACTACAATGTAACTAAGTCACTAAAACCCAGCAGCAATCTCAAGGCGACCCTGATTAATTGGGCATCAAAACGAATTTGGAATTAGAGTACAATTAGGGTTTTGAGAAATTGAGATCAGAGGGCGCACGATACAGGCAGCAGGATTAGAGAAGCAGAAAGTGGGAGGTGGCTACAAAGCGCAGGTGGTGCGCTGCTTCGATTTGCTCCACCATTTTTGTCTTTTTTGCCTCTTCCGATCTAACACGTTTTTCTTCAAAGCGTGATCCACCGCATCGGATGGTACAAGATAGCAGTCACATGAGAGAATCGACTGTTTTGATACTAATTTTGTCTTTTTTTTCCAATCCCAAAATATTTGCTCTCTCTTCAAGAATAATCAAATTCATAACTGGTTTTAATATTAAAAATTGGAAATTTTCGAGGAAAATGATTAATGTCTGTGATAAGTTAAAGATCTATTAGTTTTAATTCCCAAATAAAGTGTACTATAATCAATTTCTTCCTCTAGATAATTGTCAATTGTAATTTATTTTCTTTTATGAATATAACAAAACTAAAGCCTAATTTTTGGCTAGGCCATGTAGCAAATGTAGTGGTGGTAGTAGTAAATTTCAATTGAGGCATGCCTTACACGATGTGATAAGGAATTCAAAATGACTTTCTTTTTAATCCACACAATTTATGTATGTGAATGTGAATGTTGTGATAGTTGTTTTTCAAGAAAATGCAAAATTCTGTGTTGTACATTTGTTGTCGTTAAGTTAAAACCAAGACGTGTGTGTATGGACTAAACCTCGAATCTCCAATACAAAAAAGACAGTAGCAATAATAATAAAATTAAAGTGAGACGAATTGTGTATATAATGTGAAATAAATCCAGCAATTCGATAATTTTGGACACATGCATCAAATCGTCACAAGAATAACAGTAAATTTTACTGCAGATACAATGATGCATTATTAGACTACAGGCAAACATTCTTGCCTAGTCTATTGCATAAAATTAAATCATTCAAACCTACAGAGAGAGAGAGAACACACACAAACTAAGAAGAGGAACACAATACAAATACAAATACAAATCAATCTCAAGTTTATTGAACTTCTCAGTTCTCACTGCATTCAAACACATTTGAAACCGGGAGGGACCGTTTTCTGGCAAGCGCTAAGCAAAACGCTGAGCGCCACCGGGATGTCCAGGTTGATGCCGAGCACGTTCGCCTTGATGGCAGTGCAAAGGCACGCCGCCACCTCCAAGTCAGCCAGCCCCTCGAGCAGTGGGCAGCACTTGTCACCCGAAGGGGGCGCCCCGACCACCACATTCACCAGGCCGAGGAGGTCGGCGCAGACACCGAGCTTCAACGTGTCCCTGGGGCAGAACGGGTTCGGCGGGGGCACCTTGGGAGCTGGGTGTGGCTTGCACGTGCCGCACCCGGAGGTGAAGGCAGCAGAGAGGAGGAGGAATGAGAGGATTACGACGGCTCGGGCAGCGGCCATGAAGGTGAACTAGGGTTAGGACTTAAGAGAGAGAAGTGTGAGAAGGGGTGAGCGGAAATCTCCTTGTTATATAGAAGGGGAAGTGAGGTTGGTGATTGGAGAGGAATTGAGTGGAAGAGAGAGAGAGGGATGGCATACAATCAAGTTGGATTTTTGTAAGCTTGTGGAGAAGCTCACCAAATGGTACAGAATATACAGTAATTAGCAGAATCATAAATAGGTAAATTAGGACAATTTTGGCAAGTATTATGCTAATGATGAAATGTACAATGCTATAAAGCATGGGATGTTATGTTTTGGTTAAGACATGATGGGCCCCTCAATCTGGAAAACACATGCTAAAGGAGGCAAATCTGGACCAATGCTTCAACAGCATGTGACTGTTTTTTATTTCTAGTGTAAATTCTTATATTTATCAAGATTTAGAGTAACAATCAAATGGAAAGAATCCAAAAGCTAGAGTATAGAAATGCACCTATTTCCCTCGTTTTTGTGGGGTCTAAAATCAAATTCCACCTCTATGAAGGATATTTGATACCACTATGAGTGGCCAATGATCCAACAGTAACGCACATAGAGTCAGTTTCATAGTCGATCCAGCTGGCATTTTATCATTGAAGTGAAAGCAGCAGTGAAAAATATCATTCTGAGAGTTAGGGCGTGAAGTTACAGCAATTACCTCACCGTAGTACCAGGACTGTCTTCCAGAGCAGATGGAGAGGGAAGTTCTGGCATGCTCTAACAGCACAGAAGCAACGGTGTGATTAGAATTCAAGAAATTTCATCGAGTAGTTAGCAAAGAAAATGTATCCAGGAAAAAAATGATAATGTCTCAAATGAACAACACTCGATTAAAAATCATGACTTATATATCCAGAAATGTCGATTACAAAACAAACCAACCATTTCGAATTTGCTTAAAACTACCTTGTGCAATATCTAGATAGAGCTGGTGCCCTACAGAGACAGCTTTACACACGACTAAATCTCAAACCAAGAATAAAAGTATAAAACCATAAAACCAACAACTTCTTCAGACATCTCAGGGAGATATGAAGTGAAAGAACTGAGTGTACACTTTGACTTAACAGAAGAAAGATAGAGAAATAGCATCCAGATGTCACGAGCAGACCTCATTACAGGCAAGACGGAAGAGTGGGTCCGTGGCAAACAAAAGCCAAAACGACATAGATTATTACCAGGAGAAGGAATATCAATGCAATCCTGCACAATACCAAGCATCGCTTATTTAGAAAGTAGAAACAAATACGATCTAATGCAGATGTAAACATGATATAGACTATTCTACTGTATTGCAAATTTAAGATCATATAGATCTCTTAATGGTCATTTTATCCCAGTAATACCCCTCAGAGAGATACAATTAAACTAGCAAACGGTAAAACTGAGTGTTGAAGATACAGTACACTTCTAAGTTCTTGACTATAAGTTCAATGAAGTTTTATTTTAACCAGAGTTTTCCGTAATTTACAAGCAAGTAAATGTCAAGTTCAAACTTACATAAGCTTGACACCTCAGAGAAAAAAATTAAACTAGCAAACGGTAAAAACTGAGTGTTCAACATACAGTACTCTTCTAAGTTCTTGCCTCTAAGTTCAATCAAGTTTTATTTTAACCAGAGTTTTCCGTAATTTACAAGCAAGTACATGTCAAGTTCAAACTTACGTAAGCTTGACATTTCTCCACCATACAGTGTTTCTAAAACGGCGAGCTTGCTTTCTGAAGCGAAAAGTGTTCCCTTGCATAGTGGCAGTTTTATCAACCAATAATTCTAGCCGGTCACCTCTATCCAAAACTTTATCGATGTTCTCAATCATGACATTCCGAACCTACAATGACAAACAATAGACAGTTTACTTACAATTTATTAGTAGACAAATAGCAGTGCAAAATGTTCAAATTAGATCAACTGTACGGTTAGCAATAATTGTGATTCCATATCAAGCCAAAAATCCAATGCATTTTTCACAGCCAGAAACTCAAAGGCACTCATTCCAAACATATTAAGCCAAAAACAAGGTGACATCCTCACTGCCGAAAGTCAACACAGAATTTGGAAGCAATATAACAGAAGCAACACCAAGAGACCAAACAGTTATCAAAGTGATAATTACCTGGCTCATTTCACCTTTAAGCCGGTTTATCCTGTCAGCATTAGGATCACTTGAGAAATACTCGATTTGTTGGCTAAGGACCCTTGAAAATTCATCATTCATTGCATATGGCTGTGCAGACAATACAGCTCGACCATAGGTTCGCACAAATCTCTGATGAATTTCTTCCAGAAATGCAAAAGGAATTCTCCCTGTGTGGATTTGAAAGAACAGGAAACTTTTCAAGTTAAGCACTTACAGACATGATACTTGAAGAAAGGGCAAATCATAGGAGGGTGGATAACACAGAATGAAAGGCATCCCTCAATAACTCCGATCTATGAGTCTTGATCAGTGTTGTCAAAATGTCGTTCGGGTCGCTCGGGTCACCCGGGTCGCCTGGGTCGAGACCATCACCGCCCCAACATGGGTGGGTCGATCGAGATACAGGGTCGCCGCTGGGTCGGCTGGGTCGAGTGGGTCGCCTGGGTCGCCTGGGTCGCCTGGGTCGTCGCTGGGTCGGCTGGGTCCAGTGGGTCGCCCTAAACACATGCTATCTCTGATTTTCTCAAATCTCTCACATGTTTTCTGACTCTCTCAATCACAATTCTCTATATATATGCATGCACCACATCAAGCTTTTCAAACCTACTTTCTACACTTTAGAATTCGGCCTCTTCACTTCTAAACAAATAAACAATTCAAAGATCTGTTTCTGCCACCCTTCATATATTCCTTTGTTTTGATATTTTCAGACAATGGTTTCAATTATTTATTGTGTTATGACTTATGAATTGTTTTGATATTTTGATCATTTCTATTTTCCATTTTATCTCTATTCACATGAATTGCGTCTACATTTATATTATTTGATATATTATAAACATTAGAGCAATATATTTATTTTATTTAATATTAAAAGGCAAAAAAATTAACCTAGCTTTGTGGGTCTCTCGACCCCGTCGACTCGTCGACCCGCGACCCGAATTTTCACCCCATCGACCCGGTGCGCCCCGCGACCCTAACAACACTGATAAGGAGATTCCTCATTAACAAACAAACCACCTTATAATATTCTCCTCACAATTGAAAAACACGAGTTTCTCAATCTTAAAAAACTACTCCACCATTAAAAGTATCAAATCAAACCTAGCTAAACCGAATTATAAGCTAACTCCTCATAAAGGTACCTTTTCAGAAGGAAAAAAAACGACAAGGTCAAAAAAGTGAGCAAAATTCAACCAGCTGCCAACGTCGATATCCAAAAGAAGCTAATCTGAAATCACATTTTAAATTCCTAGGTCTCCTACAAATTCAAACATCATTTCTAATTTCTCAAGAGCAAACACAACATTTCATATCAAAATTCAAAATCCTAATCACGAAACCTACACATAATCACACTCATGTCTGAATTCCAGCTCAACTGGCGTCCAACGACCAAAAAACAACACGACGCTATCAAATTCTCCACACAAAAAAAAGGTAGAGAGAGAGAGAGGTGAACGTACTTCCGGCAGTGTCGTCGGCCATACAAAGGACGGTGAGGCCATCGGTGCGTTTGACGTGAAAAATGTAGCGATCCTGCGAGTAGGATGCGTTGGTATCATTGTTACCGGGGATTTTTTCGAGAATTTGACGCGCGATCGCGTTCGCCGTGGTGGAAGTAGCGCTGTATTCCGCCAGCACAACCGAGCCACGCGCCACCAGCGCGTAAAGTATCGCCATCCCCTTTCTCTCTCCTCCTCTCTTCCTCAATTCTGACTGATCTGATTCAAGAGAAATGCTATTCACGACGGATTCGTCCGTACAATTTCGGAGATAAACGCTACAAGGAATAAGACCATCCACAACGCGTCTCGCGCCGGGCTCGCGTCTCGTCTTGGAGAGACGAGACCCCCGCGAGACGCATTGCAGCGCCCATCTCGTCTCCAGCTCGCGCCCGTCTCGTCGCGTAGCTCGTCTCGGCGAGACACGAGACGAGATGTCTCGCCACGCGCCAGGGACACGTGGCACGTCCCCATGCGTGCGTGACGCCCACTCGCTGGCCCGCGAGTGGGCGTCGTCACTGATGACGTAATAATTCATTTTTTTTAAAAAAAATCGATTTTTAATAAAAATTTTTTTTTTTCAAACGGTAATATTACCGTTAAATATTTATTTTCATTTTTTAAATTTTTAATTTTTTTACTCTATAAATAATTCTATTACATACTCATTTCAAACACAAACACACATCTATTCCTCTCAAATCCTCTCTATCACTCCAATTTCCATCTTCAATCAACTCAAACAAATGGATCCTTTTGAGCAAATGCGTCAATTAATGGAACAAATTAATGCGCGCAAGGATGTGGAGAGGGCGTTCGGGGTTCTCCAAGCGCGCTTCAACATCATCAAAGCCCCGGCTCGTTCGTGGTTCATGGAGAGCATGGTCGACATCATGTATACGTGCATAATCTTGCACAACATGATTGTCCGAGACGAAGGACCCGATGCCGGAAATTGGTTCGACCCCGAATCCCCCGGAAGCTCAACCGCAAGTAGTCCGCCGCGAAGTGGAGCGCATCCATCTATACAAGAACGGTTGGCTATTCGGGCAAGGACACGCGACTCTAGCGCCCACACCCAACTCCAAGTGGATCTAATTGAGCACATTTGGGAAAACTTTGGCGGAGAAGATTAAATTATGTCATTTTTATTTTTTTAGAATTTTAATTATGTCTTCGTTTTTTTTAATGTTAAGTTGTAATATTGTTTTAATTTTAATAAAGTGTGTTTGTTTAAATTGAATTGGGTTTTAAAAAAAATTATAAATTAAATTGAATGAATAGTAATTAAGAGACGGTATAGAGACGGTTAAGAGACGGAGCGTTGCAGGTTCCGTCTCTTAGTTAAGAGATGGAGGAAAAAAGGACAGTGGGGCCCTCAAATAGTGCTCAAATAGTAGTTAAGAGACGGTTTAAGAGACGGTATAGAGACAGCGTTGTGGATGACCTAAGCGTCTTTTACTTTTTAGGTTTCCACTTATATTATTTGCTTTTCATTTTTTTGTTTAAAGAGAAAATGATCATTTTACAGTTTTGTCTAACATACTAGTATTTGATAGATTCGATTTTTTAATATTATGAATTCATCTGTTTTATATCCTAAAATGACATTACCGCTAAATTTGACAATCAAATGATTTAAATCCAATTATTAAGCTAAACACTATTAATTAAACATTTAAAGTTTAAACGTTAGACTGAGGCTATTTAATCGTAAACATAAAAGTATTTTTCGGTTTTGATCCAACACAAACCCTTCATCTATACCACCATCGTCATTGATAGCTTCAGCCCCCACCTTCATCATCGTTGACAATTTCTGTCTTTTATCCTTTATTTATTTACTACTACATTTTTTATCCCAATGTATATTTTCTCTCTTTTAGAAGAAACAATTCCTCGCTGGCAATTTAAGTGACAACAAATTAAAAATCTGATCAATTATATGAGAAATTGGAAGTTCAAGGAAATTGAATAATGTCTATAAAAGTTGAAAATCTATTAGTTTTAGTTCCCCAAATGAAATGAAATTAATTTCCTCCTATTGATAATTGGTAAAATATTAGTACTAACTTTTAGTAATATAGACAAGATAAAGCATCATTTGACTTAGCTCTGGGCTATGTCATATTGTTATGTGTTAGCATCAAAGTTATTAGTAAATTTAAATTGACAGTCCATGATGTGAACGTGACAAGAAATTCGAAATGACTTTGTTAAATCCACAAAAATTAGTGTGATTTTTTTTCCAAGAAAATGCAAAATTCTGAGCTGTACCATTTGTTGTCGTTGAGATTAAAACAAAGACATGTGTATGGACTAAGGGCATCCGCACCACTGCGGATGTCCCGGCAAACATCCCTGCGGACATCCTAAAAACACATCTTGCCACGTCATAAGGACTTCACACTGCACTGCCACGTCATAAGGACTTCCCACTGCACAGTGGCGAACATCCCTAAGGACATCCCGAAGGACTTCCCACAATAATAAAAATTCACAAATTCACCAAATTAAACAATTTACGGAAATAAAATTTCGACACAAAAACGGAAAAATTGCAACCACTCTATTTAAAAAAACATACATAGTACAAAAAAAACATACATAATTATTAAAAGTATTTATCTTCGAAAGAAAAGTATTTAGAGAGAGAAAGATATTGTTGGTTATTTTAGTGTAATTGAATTACTTGATTGATCAATATTATCATAATGAGACACCATATAAGTTTGGAAGTACGGAGTGCACGCTTGATTGATTTCATTATGATTAGACAGGGGTTCGGGGGCAGCGTCCCCGAGTTGCGGGGTCCAAGGGCAGAGCCGCTGGCTGGGGTTGAAAATTAATCCGAAAATATAATTTCTAATAGTCGAAGAACTGATTTGCAATTTTCGAAACTCCTTAAAAAACTATTAAATTCAGTTAAGAAATGGAAGAGACGCAATGCTTCGTGAAGAGAAACAATGTTCATTTCAGACCGTATTTATAGAATTTTCGAAAAAAAAATCAAATAATCGGGACGTCCGCGCGGACGTCCGTGGGGTCAACGCAATGGCGGACGTCCCGGGAACGCCGCGGAACTCCGGTGTCCGCAGCGGACGTCCGTATCCGCGTCACCCTTGCACAATGGCGGACGTCCGGCACGCCGGTCGGACGTCCGCCGGAACGGGCACCATTGCGGATGTTCTAAAACTTAAATCTACCATACGAAAAGACAATAGTTATAATAACAATTAAAGAATGAAATGAGACTAATTGTGTATATAATGTGAAATAAATCCAGCAATTTGATAATTTTGGACACATGCAGCATCAAATCGTCACAATAATACTCTACTGCAGATTGGTAACAAATAGTGCAAGGCATTATTAGTACGCTAAAGGCAAACATTCTTGCCTAGCCTATTGCATGAAATTAAATCATTCAAACCTAAATAGAGAGAGAGAGAGAGAGAGGGAGAGAACACACACAAACAAAGAAGAGGGATACAGTACACATCAATCTCAAGTTTCAATGAACTTCTCAGTTCTCACTGCATTCAATCACATTTGAAACCGGGAGGAACCGTTTTCTGGCAAGCGCTGAGCAAGATGCTGAGCGCCGCCGGTACGTCTAGGTTTATGCCGAGCACGTTCGCCTTGATGGCAGTGCAGAGGCATGCCGCCACCCCCTCGAGCAGCGGGCAGCACTAGTCGCCCGACGGGGCAGGCCAAGGAGGTCAGCACAGACGCCGAGCTTCAATGTGTCCCTGGGGCAGAACGGGTTCACCGGGGGAGCCTTGGGCACGTGCCACACCCAGAGGTGAAGGAGGCCGAGATGAGGAGGAGGAATGAGAGGATCACGACAGCTCAGGCTGCGGCCATGGTGGTGTATTAGGGTTGAGAGTTAAGAGAGAGTAGTGTGACAAAGGGTGAGTGCAAATCTCCTTGTTATATAGAAGGGGAAGTGAGGTTGGTGATGGGAGAGGAATTGAGTGGAAGAGAGATAGAGAGAGAGAGGGGGGCATACAAGCAAGTTGGATTTTTGTAAGCTTGCGGACTTGAAGTTCACAAATGGTACAAAATACTTTTAGTACTAATTAACAGACACAAATAGGTAAAATTAAGACAATTTTGGCAAATATTATGCTAACAATGAAAGGTACAATACTATAAAGTATGGGATGTTATGTTTTGGTTAAGACGTGAAAGGGCCCCTCAATCTGGAAAACACATGCTAAAGGAGGCAAATCTGGACCGATCATTCAACAACATGTGACTGCTTTTGATTTCTTATTTAATTTATTCTATCTATCAAGATTAGAGTGACAATCATATGGAAATAATCCAAAAGCTAGAGTACAGAAATGCACCTATTTCACCCGTTTTTGTGGGGTCTAAAATCTATTCTACCTATAGGATGGATTTCTGATACCACTACGAGTGGCCAATGATCCAACAGTAATGCACATTGATTCAGTTTCATCGTCGAGCTGGCATTTATCGTTAAAAGTGAAAATATTGTTGAGGGTTAGGGCATGAAGTTACCTCTGTGTAGTACCAGGATTGTCATCCGGACCAGATGGAGAGGGTAGCTCTGGCATGCTCTAATAGCACAGAAGTAACGACGTGATTAGAATTCACGAAATTTATTAGTTAGCAGAGAAAATGTATCCAGAAGACAAATGACAATATCTCAAACGAACAACACTCATGACTTATATATATCCACAAATGTCAATTACAAAACAAACCAACCATTTCAAATATTCTTGAAAATACCTAGTGGAATCCAAAACATCTAGATAGAGCTGGAGTCCTACAGAGAAAGCTTTACACATGACTAAATCTCAAACCAGGGAATCAAGACCATAAAAGCAACAACTTCTTCATGCATATCAAGGAGATATGAAGCGGAAGAATCGAGCATACACTTAACCGAAGAAAGAGAAAAGAGAAATAGCATCCAGATGTCACTCGGCCAGACCTCATTACAGGCAAGACGGAAGAGTGGGGCCATGGCAAACAAAAGCCAAAACGACATAGATTATTACCAGGAGAAGGAATATCAATGCAATCCTGCACAATACCCCAGCATCACTTGTTTAGAAACAAATATGTATGATATAATGCAGATGTAACATGACAGACTATTCTACTGTACTGCAAAATTTAATACGTACTACCAAATAGATCTCATAAATTACTATAGAAGGAGAAGATGGTCTTTCAAGCACAGCAATACCACACAAAGAGATACAAACTGAACTAGCATACGGTAAAACAAGTTTTATTTTAACCAGAGTTTTCCATGAGTTACAGGTACATAGATATGAAACTTACGTAAGCTTGACATTTCTCCACCATACAGTGTTTCTAAAACGGCGAGCTTGCTTCC
Organism: Salvia splendens; assembly: GCF_004379255.2. Taxonomy (NCBI): domain Eukaryota; kingdom Viridiplantae; phylum Streptophyta; class Magnoliopsida; order Lamiales; family Lamiaceae; genus Salvia; species Salvia splendens. The sequence goes on from NC_056041.1 coordinate 1,642,327, forward strand.
TGAAGCGTAAAGTGTTCCCTTGCATAGTGGCAGTTTTATCAACCAATAATTCTAGCCGATCACCTCTATCCAAAACTTTATCAATGTTCTCAATCATGACATTCCGAACCTGCAACGACAACCAATAGACAGCATACTTACTACTAGTATTTATCAGTAGAAAAATAGCAGTGCAATATATTCAAATTAGATCAACCGTAACGGTTAGCAATAATTGTGATTCCATATCAAGCCAAAAAGGTAATGCATTTCACAATTCACAACCTAAAACTCAAGGCACACATTTTAAACACAACAAGGCGACATCCTCATAGCTGAAAGTTCATACAGAATTTGGTAGCAAAAGTAAAATTAACCAAAGCAACACCAAGAGACCAAACGGTTAGCAAAGAGATAATTACCTGGCTCATTTCACCTTTAAGCCGGTTTATCCTGTCAGCATTAGGATCACTTGAGAAATACTCAATTTGTTGGCTGAGGACCCTTGAAAAATCATCATTCATAGCATATGGCTGCGCGGACAATACAGCTCGACCATATGTCCGGACGAATCTCTGATGAATTTCTTCAAGAAATGCAAAAGGAATTCTCCCTGTGTGGATTTGAAAGAACAGGAAAATTTTCGAGTTAAGCACGTGAATGTGATACTGGAAGGAAGGGCATACCATGATCTCCCTCAACCGCACAAGAAGGGATATGAAAGCCATAAGAGGATTAAAAACAGAGAAGGAAAGACATCCCTCAAACACTACAATCTATGATTCTTTATACATCAAGAATAACGAACCACGAACACAGAATGCAAAATGATGGTGCTACGAGTCCAATATTATCCCAAATTTCGACACATCAAACCGTTTATCCAATGAATACAAATTGCCTCCAAAAGATAATATCAACTGATGAACAGGTATTGCTGCTAGACTTAAGGATTCCAGCGTTACTTCACATAAGGAGATTCTTCATTGACTAAAAAACAGCTTATAATATTCTCCTCACGATTAATAAAACAAAGCTTTCCTCAATCTAAAAAATCACCATTAAAAGTAACAAATTAAACCGAATTATATGCTGCAACTCATAGACACCTTTTCAGATCCACATGAAGAAGCGCAAAGATTAAAAAAAAGAGAGAGTAGAAAATCGTCAACATACAAGAGTCATAAATATCCAGATGAGCTAATCTGAAATCACCTTTTTCAATTCCAATATCAAAATTCACACGGGCAAGCATCAATTCATATCAAAATTCAAAATCCTAATCACAAAACCTACACATAATCATATTCACGTACGAATGCCAGCTCAATGTACAAAAAAAACAACACGACGCCATCAAATTCTCCACACAGAAAAGGTAGAGCGAGAGGTGAACGTACTTCCGGCAGTGTCGTCGGCCATACAAAGGACGGTGAGGCCATCGGTGCGTTTGACGTGAAAAATGTAGCGATCCTGCGAGTAGGAGGCGTTGGTATCATTGTTACCGGGGATTTTTTCGAGAATTTGACGCGCGATCGCATTCGCCGTGGTGGAAGTAGCGCTGAATTCCGCCAGCACAACCGAGCCACGCGCCACCAGCGCGTAAAGTATCGCCATCCCCTTCTTCTCTCTCTATGCCTCAATCAAATGCCCTGCCCTGCCCTGATTCAAAATATTGAAAAAATGCTTTCCACGACGGATTCGACCCTATATATTTGCTTCTTTATTTTTCTTTGTTGTATAAATAAAATTAAAGTTTATTTTTTTAATCATTTTACAATTTTAGTTAAGAACGTTGATAGCTTCTACTAGAATAGTTTCCCGTCATAAAATGAGAACGCACATAAATTTGACAGTTAAAACGATTTTAACCTAATTATTAACTTAAAACGCTATCTATTTAAACATTAGAATAGGATCAATTTTTATTCTTAACAAAAGAGAATTTCCATTTTAGTCCAAAATATTATGCGTATTTGCCAGATTCAGGTTCTAATTTCTAAATGTATGAATTAATCATTTTTTGCCGAAAGTTGGCAAAGTAGTTAAACTTTGATAGTATTATGAATCACTATGAATCGAATAATACTCCATGTAATAATATTATTAAGACAGATTGTTAGGTATTCCAACTTCCCAATATTTAAGGAGACATCTATGGATAAAAGAATTAATGACAGGGGCTGTTTGTTTTTTTTTTACTAACTAATTCAAACTCCACCATCCATTTCATCAACATAAACCTCTCATTAATCGATTCCAAATGCAACATATCCTGAAATCATTTTATCTAGAAAGAAAAGAAAAAAGAAAACAGCAATCTTTGCAGTTGATTTGATTGCAGTTTCATTATGTGGGAATTGGTTGTTGTTGTGGATGATATGGGATTGAGCTATGCTCATTTGCTTCATGCAAACCTCTCCTCTCATCAAGAACTGGAGATTTAACTCCTTCTGATTGAAAAAAAAAAATTGAAGCCACAAACACAAAATCTCAGGTACAAATTACCTCACTCAATCACTTGCATTCTTGAAATAAATTATGAATCTTTATTGAATTAGTTTGCAGGATGAACAGAGTTTGCTCCCCTTATTTTGATCCTGATTTTCACAACCTTCCAGAGAGGATTCATGGGCCAACGTAATTAAGTTTCTCGATCTTCAAATTTTGTCACTACTATATTTATATACTTCCTCCGTCCACGAATAATGTCCCGTTTTACCATTTCGGGATGTCCATGATTCAAGGTCTCATTTACTCTTTTCCATTTTGGATAAGTGGACCTCACAATCTGTTAAATCATTACACTCCAATTTATTACAAAACGAGTCAAAGTATGACTTCAAATAGTAGGTGGAGGGAGTATATATGTGTGTGTGTGTGTGTGTTTAAAGAAGTGGATTTGTGTTTGCTGGTTACAGTTTGAGAGTGAATGTGGACAATGAAAGCTTAGAAGATTGCACAATTGTTAAGGTTAGTTTAGTGCAGTTGCAATTTTTATGAAGAGAAAGAAAGAATTTGGTTATGGATGGGATGGAAATGGACAGATTGACTGTGTGAACACAAGCAAAGCCTCTTGTTGGATGTGGTGCAAGCTCTAACTGATTTTGAACCTCACCATATCTAAAGGCTACATCTCTTGTGATGCTGGCTGTTTCTTGGATGGTATGTATGTATGCATCCTTCTCTCTTTGTGAAAGTGAGAGAGGGTGTTTTGATCTTGTTTTGTGCTGTTTTTCATGTGAAAAATGAACTGGGCTTCAAGGTTACAGATCAAAGAGTGATCAACTACATCCAGCAGGTGGTTCTTGATTTGATGTGTTTGCCTAGTTGTTGATATTATGTTGTTTGATTGAGTTGAGTAGCGAACGCGCAGGCTGTGAGCGCGGGGAAAGCCTCTAGCCCAAAGACAGTCAGCCGCGGGGAGGCTCAGGCGATAGAGATGACAGGTAAGAACCGGCCAGGGCTGTTCTCTGAGATCTCAGCAGCACTGGCTGACATGGGGTGCAACATCGTTGAGGCACACGCGTGGAGCCACAACGCTCTCCTGGCTTGCATCGCCTACATTTCCGATCAGTCTGTGGACACCCCCATCGATGACCACAGGCTCCACGCCATCGAGGACCACCTGACCACAGTCCTCCGCGCCACCACTGCCACGGAGGAGGATAGTGCTGCCAGCCACCAGGAGGTGAAGCCCGCGGCCGGGCTCCCCAAGGGGAAGCTGAGCAGCACCACCAGAGTGGAGCGGCGCCTCCACCAGCTCATGCTCTCCGTGCGCGACTTTGACAGCCCAACGAGCTCCAGGAGGACGAGTGTGTCCATTGAGAGGTGCATTGAGAAGGGCTACTCAATTGTCACCATCCAATGCAAGGACAGGAGAAGGCTAATGTTTGACACTGTCTGCACACTTATTGATATGCAATATGTCATCTTTCATGCCTCAGTAGATGCTTGCAGAGGCTTAAGGCTTTGCATACCAAGTATACATAAACATGCCTTTCCTTTTCTCATTTATACACATTTCAAATCCTTGACAAGAAACGCCCCGCAGGAGTACTTTGTGAGACACGCGGATGGGCGAGCATTCAACACGGAGAGTGAGAAAGACAGAGTCATAAAATGCTTAGAGGCCGCGATAGAACGAAGGGTCTGTGAGGTATGGCTTGAACTTCAACTGTTCAAATGCCAAACCTTTCTGTGTCATTAACTCCTCCCCCCACTGCCCCAAGGCCCCACCTTGCATTCTTTGCTGGAGGCCTCCATGGTCCGGTTAGGCCGGTCCTCCTCCACCACTGGAAGGGCAGGGACCCTGACCTCCACATCTATGAGTACCTCCCTAAAAATCTAAACTATTATGACTACATGCTGAAATCAAAGTTCTGCTTATGCCCCAGTGGCTATGAAGTGGCTAGCCCCAGAATAGTCGAGGCCATCTACGCGGATTGCATCCCTGTAATCTTATCAGACCACTATATCCTCCCATTTAGTGATGTTTTGAGGTGGGAGGCTGAGGGATGAATCCCTCGGATGAGTTTGCATTGCACAGGAAGCGGATGGATGTGCTGTAGAGGCGTGCGTTTCCTTCTGATGCGCGAGGTCCCTGCAGGATAGATACCATGTTCAAACAAACAAACAACAGATTGTGTATGATCAAGGACTTTGAACTAGGTGGTGATGATCAGTGCTCACCCAGTCATGGCAAGAGAGCATGAAATGGTCAGCTCCTTGAGTTCTGTTCCAGAAGGGGTGTTTGGTGGAGATGAGTTTGACGTAATCGGAGACGAATTCTAGGAGCGGGGTGAGGTTGTAGGTGTTGGGGCTGTAGAGATACTTCACCATCCATGTCACACTGAATGGCATGAAGTAGAGATGAGCTTGTTCAGGTCTGCTTGTCTTGAATCTATGGCTTCCATGCTCCATCTCATGGATGAATCTCCCTTCACTGGTGTAGATGTCTTTGCATGGGCCATCATGCACTATTGGAAGCTCTCCCTCTTCGTATACATACACCTTCAGTCTTCTCTCCATCTCCTTGTAACTCCTGCAACCATGATTCATCTTTAATTAATCTTTGATTAGCTAATTATAGTTAATTAAGGAAGCTCTCGTAATTGAGTCATAATCATGCTTAACTATCTTGGCAAAGTAAAGGTAAAGATGATTCAGAGCCATGATGCGCAATGTTTGATGCAGAAAGGTAATGAGTAATAGTAGCACGAAATTCAGTCTTTTCTAAGCATTGAAAATAACTACAGAGAATTGATTATGGGGGTTAAGAGCATCTTCATTGCACGGATGTCCCACTCGGACATCCACTAGAACTTCCCAAAAACACCTCTTGTCATGTCACTAGGACTTCCCATCCCACTGCCACGTCACTAGGACTTCCCCTGCACAATCTGCCCTTCCCATCGCCCTTCCCACTGGGACTTTCCGCAATAAAAAAATCACAATTATTTAATTACGTAACGGAATTATAATTTTGATACGGAATACACGAATGAAATGAAGTTCAACGAGCCATATATATAGAGTTTTTTTTAAAAAAAATAAACTCGGACGTCCGACCCGGACGTCCGACCCACGCCACAATGGCAGACGTCCGCCCGCCTGTCGCCCGGATATCCGAGGACATCCGACGTCCATACGGGACATCCGTATCCGAGTTGCTTTGTTACAATGGCGGACGTCCCGGTCGCCCATCGCGGATGTCCGACCGGACGTCCGCCATGGGAGATGCTCTAACAATGAGTATGCCCACTAGCTAATCACCCTTATATATTGCTTTTATTTATCATCCAAATTTATTTTAAATATAATTAAAATTTTGAGATTTATACGTGCCTATTTTTCAATTATTAGATGACCAATTATTTAAGGATAGTGTATCAAGGCTTGATAATTTGCTTTATAATTTAGAATTGCATTTTAAGAAATTATGATAGTGATTTGTGAATTACTCTATACTTTTGTTTGTTAATTTGGAATTAGATAGCTATGAATTTAGATTGGATTAGGAGTTTTAGTAATATATATAGTAGATGATAATGGAGATTTATTGAATTTTTTTAATTACAATTATCATCTAGTGTCTCACAAAATTTGGAAAAATTTTATAGGTAAAATTAAATATAAAATGTTTTACTTTAATTCTGCACCGGCTTCTTCGAACTTCTGGTTCCGTCCGTGTATATACGGATGAGTTTAACAATACGGATTTATATAGGAGTAATTAATTAGTAGTAGTTTATTACACTTTAGTAAATAATTACCTACCCATAACTAATTAATTTGAAATCAAATTTTAGTGGTTTTTTTGGGTGACCAATTTGGAATCTAATTAATCTAAACATACAACAAGGTCATGTTTGATATGTGTAAGTTCGATGTATTAAAAGATTATAAAACACAACTCTCCAACCAATAAATTATATACCCGCATAATTACATAGAGTGAATGAAAAACAGTTATTGATAAAGATCATATCACACTTTTACATTTTTTATCTGACTGATAATCTTATCAATCAATTAACAAATTCAAAGTCGATTTTTTTATTCACGTCAGATACATATTAATTCTTTAATTTTATCTCCATTTCTAATAATGTTATCCCAAACCCCACGCCCACGAACATTAGTCACGGACTTAATTTCTTCCATTTATGTGGTGTTTTGTTTTCAATATAAAATAATACTAAGATTATAATTGAGTTGTGAGATTATTTTAGTCACAAGGATTAACTATGACTAATTATCCCATGATTATTCATCTAGGATTAAGTTATGGGATTGAATCTGATGAACCAAACACACTACAAATTCAATCCCGGACACAATCTTGCAAATCGAACACCCCTAAATTGACAAAATTTATCCAAATTAATTCAACATTCATCCGTTTATTTTTATTGTGGTGACAGCTTAAATTTATTAAAATTCTCATGCGAGCGTGAGACATGAGTTAAGTTTAGCGTTCGTTTTTGGTATAATAAGTGTATATGAGAAAATAAATTGACTTTTAAGGAATTCAGTACTATTAATATTCCCCAACAATTTATTTATTGATCAGTTCATAGATACATGCATCGATTGGTCCATGTTTTTGTAAATATAAAATTGGTGTCCTAAAATGTACTTATGAATTTAAAGTTTTAAATGCTACTATTGGTTATATACACAGGATCTATATATCAAGTTTTTTAGCCATACACAATTTCATTTATTGAATACTGTCATATGTTGACGACCATTGTTTTTTTCTTCATAATGTTTGAGTTATAATTATAATGAATTCAAAATGGAAAAGAATAATTTCCCAATCTAGGTATATATAACAAACATTCCTTAGGGTCAGAAAAACTATTAGTATATAGTACACATAGGCACTCCATAATTTAAGAAAAAAACAATTCATTAGTACTATAAAGTTTAATTGATTATATAGTTTGTCATGGCTAGTAGCCTAGTAAGTCACCAAATATGTTAGTGAATTATTAATGTTGGATTAAAGTCCCAAAATGGTCCCTAACATTTGACGTTTTTTTTTATTTTGGTTCAAAACATTATCTTTTGAATTATTCGGTCCCTCACATTTGAAATGCGACCACATTAAGTCATTTTTGGACGGTGTCGTTTAAAGATGACGGTCAACGGCAGTTTAAACAATTTCGACTAATGTAGAGATTTAAATTAGAATAATTAATATTTTTCTTATTTTAAAAACAAATTTGGACTCTCTCTCCAGACACTCTCTTATATCCTCTCTCGACGCCCTCTTCTTCCCCTTCCACTCCACCACTCTCCTCTGCCGCCGTTGCCCGCCCCCACCTTTGTCGTCGCTCCTGATTTGGTTCCCTCTGCTCCCTGCTCTTCTTCTGGGCTTCATCTAGGCCATCCGGCACAAGACCACGCCGAATCCCATCTTGAGAAGATGCTGGCCCGGGAGAAAGAGGACTCGACGCTGCTGGCCAAGTGCGTCGAGAAGCTGAAGCGGAAGGGTGTCGAGTTCGATCTACTCACCATGTTCGTATCAATTTATGATGCTGTTTCTCCTGGTGTTCAATTCGCCGTCGCTACTTCTCCAATCCAACCATGTAATTCCTTACCTCTGCTCGAATTATCTCATGCATCACTCATATCGATTCCGCGCTGAAGGGTACAAAATTGACCCCCGCTTGCCGTTGCATCGGTTGAATTGGTTGCGGTGGCAGCAATTGTATAGAATTAGGTTGAATTTTTGGAGAATGAGTTGTGAGTCAGTGTTGTGAGTAACAGAGTCGATCTCGGGGAGCGAGAGACTAAGCCTCGTGGGCGGATCGGTGAGCAGAGAGCTGGTGTGGGTAGAACCGGAGGTGGAGGGACTGGGAAGGGCGAAATAAGTGGCAGAGGTGGAGTCGGCAGGTGACAGATCTCTTCAAGGGAGGAGTTGTCGTCTTCGGTGAAAGAATAGCACTTGCGCTTGAGGGTAGAATTGCAGTGGTTTTTTTATTGCGTTGTCGGTGCTGCCGGAGAGGAGGGGACAATGGTGGCCCATTTGTTGATGAAGCGCGACTGGGTGTGAATGATGGTGTCTTCCTAGTCGGGGTGAAGGCGCGATGCTTGACTTGAGGGGAGAGCTGGTTGCACCGGCGGAGGCGGCAGCTCTTACCGGAGGGGTTGGTGAATGAGGGATTTTTGCTATATAGGGAATCTGCGTCACTTCGCATTTCAGTCGAACATTTTTATTTTATTTTTTATTTGCAGGTTTTATATTTTAACTTATTTTACATTTTGCATTTTTAAGTTTTAGGTTAATTAGGTTAATTAGGTATTAGCCCTTAATAAAACATAGTTATAAATCTTAATCCAGTCAAAATTGATTTAAATTGCATTGACCGTTACATTTTAACCATTCCGTCAATTTAGGACTAAATGTAGTCCGATTTCAAATGTGAGGGACCGAATAATTCAAAATATAATGTTTTGGACCAAAATAAAAAAAACGTCAAATGTTAGGGACCATTTTAGGACTTTAGTCTTAATGTTGTTGGACCATGTTTTTTCAAAAATAGATTTAGATCAACAAACAAGGTATACTTAAATGGGACTATCACCAGTTCACGAGATTGGAAAAAAAATATCCATATGTAGACGCAATGATGGATGCAAGGACATAATTTGGTTTACTATTAACATTTTATTCATTTTATTCTTCTCTTAAATTCATCTCCTCCTGCATCCAATTTATTTGTTCTTTTATTTTTTATGATTTTATATTTAGTCATTCCTAATCCACCATTTCTAATATTTTGTTTGCAATAACATCAACTTAATAAAAGTTGAAAATATTTTTTAATAATTTAAACAAGTTCGATAATAGAAAAAAAAGTAGTACAGTAAATTGGTAATGGCTTAAGTTCCCCCTTGTGCTTGTATTTGCTAAGACCATCTGCAACAATTTATACCAAACTCAAACTCATTTTTACATCACACAAAAATGTAGTTTTACTCCAATCATTTACACCAAATTCAAAATTTACACTATTTTTGGATTTTTGTCTCACAAAATTTTTGCAGTAACACCATATTTGGTGTTGTTTCACAAAAAACACCAAAAATTGGTTTGAGTTCGGTGTATGGTTGGAGAAGATTTCTATACCAAAACTCATTTTTGGAGTACGGTTGGAGATGGTCTAATACATAAGCATTGTTGAATCCAAGACCTTTCACTTAGTACAGTATTAAATGTCTTGTTGTCGAGCCATTGTTAATTAAATTTGTACATGTCTCAATATTTTTTTAAAAAAATTTATATCATATGCAAATATATTAGTAGTATCTAAACAAGCTTATTTAATACTCTATATGTTCCATTAAAAATGAAACATTTTTATTTTTGGGTTATCCCATTAAAAATAAAACGTTTTCTAAAATGAAAAAAATAATATTACTACTTTTTCATCTCTTTTACTTTATTCAATCTACATTAATTCACAAAATATCACTACATAAATCCAATATTGTAAAGTAAATATTTCATTTCTAATATGACGGAGGAAGTACAATTTTTATACTCTACAAAGTACTCCTACAAAGGCTAGTTCGTGCCACCCTTAATCACACTAGGCACGTGGGAAGCAATCAAGACAGACACGTCATCAATCGACCGGTAATACCGTTTCCATTCTTGATTCCTTTGGAAATCAAGAATTATTCATCCAATATTTTTTTGTGGGATTCAATCCCAGGTTAAATGTGAAACAAATTTTCTGGTATACATTGAATAAACACTCTTGAATTGCGTTTTCCACCACCTCCAAACTCAATCACAAGAAAAAATCAAAGAAAAATAAAAAACAAATCTTTAATTCTTCCCAAGATGGGATTTTTCCTAGGTTACATTCTGGGTTTCGCTGTTGCCTTCGGATTGATTGTGGGATTCGCCAAATACCAAACTATCAGATCCAAAAAGCGAATTGATTTGGTAATTTTTTTGTATGAGTTAATTTCTAGAATAAAAAAACAATTAAATTTTACTTTGCCTAATTGTATGAAATTAAACAGGCAGCAGCAATAGCAGCATTGGCTCGAATAACTGTGCAAGATTCAAGGAAGCTTCTGCCAGACAAATTCTACCCTTCTTGGATTGTCTTTTCACAGAGGCAGAAGTTGAGTTAGTCATTACATGAATTTTGGTTCTGTTTTGATACTACAATGTCATGTGATCTTATGTGATTGATCTCATTTTGCAGCTTAACTGGCTTAACCAACACCTAGATAAAATATGGCCTTATGTTGATGAGGTTTACTACGTATCCTTTTCTCGTTTTTTCAGTCACGAGTTTGTCACGCTGCTGACTTATGTGGTGCGCAGGCGGCATCACAAGTGATAAGGGACTCAGTAGAGCCAATTCTTGAGCAATATAGGCCAGCAATCTTGGCTTCTCTCAAGTTCTCCACATTGACTCTTGGAACTGTAGCACCACAATTCACAGGTTGCTTTGATTTGTTATGATTAATACTGATGTTTGATTGTTAATTAACTGCATTTTTTAATGTGAAATAGGAGTTGCCATATTGGACAGTGAGCCTAATGAGATAGTTATGGAAATGGACATGCAGTGGGATGGAAATCCAGACATCGTGCTCGAAATCAAGACTCGAGTTGGGGTGGCACTGCCAATACAGGCACTCTCTCCATCTCCCTCACCATATAGCAATGTGTGTGTGTGAAAAATGCAATCTTTTTGAATTCCCAACTCCATTTTTGTGGGATGCAGGTCAAGAACATTGGATTCACAGGTGTTTTTAGGCTGATATTCAAACCTCTGGCTGATGAGTTCCCATGCTTTGGAGCTGTTTGTTTTTCCTTGAGAGAGAAGGTCAATCTGAGTCCTACACATTTGTTGCATTTCTTGTTTTTAAGGTTGTCCTAAAACTTGGAGTTTTGAGTGCAGAGGAATCTTGATTTTACACTAAAAGTGATTGGTGGAGATTTATCTTCAATCCCAGGAATATCTGATGCCATTGAGGTTTTAAGACTTTTCTGCAGTAATCTATACAAGAAAGAGCTGATTTATGCAGATCATTGAACATTGCTTCTTGATTTTGCTAGGGCACGATACGAGATGCAATAGAAGATTCGATCACTTGGCCTGTCCGAAAAATTATACCTATACTACCTGGAGACTATAGGTGCAACCATCACTTCACTTCGTGTTTCTTTCTTTCTAAAAGCGTTATAAGCTGAAGGTGTTTCTTGATACAGCTACCTAGAGGTTAAGTCGGTCGGAATGTTGGAGGTGAAGCTGATAGAGGCTAAGGAGCTGACAAATAAAGACATAATAGGCAAATCTGATCCATTTGCCAAGCTGTGCATCCGCCCGTTGCCTGATCGAACCAAAAACAGCAAAACTATTGTAAAAACAGAATCTTGGCCTTGCCCTTTTTGTCTTTTTACGTTCAAGTTGTGTACCGGTTTGTAGTGAAGAAGAGTTGAAAATCTTGTTTTAGGACAACCAAACAAGTCCAATCTGGAATGAGCACTTTGAGTTTGAAGTTGAGGACACTTCCACTCAGCACTTGACAATCAAGATCTATGACGATGAAGGAGTTCAAGCTGCTGAGCTAATCGGCTGTGCTCTGGTGCCTCTGCGCAATCTTGAGCCCGGTAAGGTGAAGGACGTGTGGCTGAAGCTCGTGAAGGATCTTGACATCCAGAGAGATACCAAGAATCGCGGCCAGGTTAGGATATGATCAATCAGCACTTTTGATGATGTTTTTGGGATTTTTTGGATGATCTTTTGTTTGGATATGAAGGTGCATTTGGAGCTGCTTTACTGTCCCTTTAGCACGGAGAATGTTTGGAACCCGTTCGATCCCGATTTTAGGCTAACTTCTTTGGAGAAGGCACTGAAGCATTTGACAGAAGATGGTGCAGATTCAAGTGGGAAAGTAGCTGCTGCTGCAAAGAAGGATATTATTGTGAGAGGAGTTCTCTCCGTGACTGTGGTGTCTGCGGAGGGCTTGCCAGCCACCGATCTCATGGGCAAATCGGACCCTTTTGTCGTGCTAACGATGAAGAAATCCGAGCACAAAAACAAGACAAGGGTGCCCTTTTCTTGACCCTTTCTTGCATGTTTTTAGTACTAAAAATGTTGTCTTGATCTTGATCAAGTAGGTGTACTGTGTTTTTTTTGGCAGGTGCTGAATGACACATTGAATCCAGTTTGGAATCAGACATTTGATTTTGTGGTTGAGGATGGATTGCATGAGCTGCTGCTGGTTGATGTTTATGACCATGACACATTTGGGAAGGTGGTGATTCTTTTATATTTGATGAAAATGAATGTATTGTTATGTGTTCTTGATTTCTTGATGAAAATTGAATATGTTTTAGGATAAAATGGGGAGATGCATATTGACATTGACAAGGGCTATATTGGACGGAGAAGTGACCGATGATTTTCCTTTAGATGGCACTGAATCAGGAAAGGTCAGGCTGCACATCAAATGGACCTCACGTTCTATTATCAGAGACTGAAATCAATCATATAGAAGTTCGATAAGTTGAGAAAAAAACATTGTTTTTTTAATAGTACACTTAATGTAAAACATAGCAATTGTTGTACAATTTCATAGCAACATTTTTTATGATTGTTTTCTTGGTGACGAGAAGAAATTCAAGAAGCATGAGATTAGGAGTTTTGATTCCTCTTCCTTCCTATTGTTGGACATTTGGAAGTAGATTTGTCTTGAGTAATTTATTGCATATGATTGCCACTTTTCAACCTCCTTGAGTTGACCTTTTTTCTCAGTTTCCACTTCCACATAGCTCTAAATTAATTCTTGTATTCCAATTTCAAGTCAAATAATGATATATTCTTTATCATTAATTTAATTCAATTCAATTCTAACTAACAACGCCATATGTGTACACATACCATTCATTATACGTAGCCATTGTGCTGATAGCTCGACTTTTGTGGTTCAATACCGTTTCGTTTGTAAATATATCCTTCCGCAGACAAATGGTATCAATAGAAATATAGAATCATAGTCCTATATACTACTTTCGTCTCACATTAAGTGTCACATTTTCCCATTTCAACCCGTCCCAAAATAAGAGTTATATTTTATTTTTATCATAAATGGTAAGTGGACCTCACATTTCATCAACCAATTATACTCATATTTTACTATATAATTAATATATATATATGTGAGACTCATAATCCAATAACTTATTCAACTCATTTTTTTTTACATTTCTTAAAATCTATGCTCACACTAAATGTGACACGGACGAAGGAAGTAGCATAGTATTAGCATGATGTACAAGTACAAGGATGATAAAGATATAATACTCTAGTAGTCTAGTTCTTAAATGTGACATTGTTGCTAGGAACGACTAACTTAAAAGGTGAAGGAAAATATTGCAATGTAGTAAAGGTATATATTAAGCAATCTTGTTTGATTTTTCAAAAATCAAAGTGTTAGGTTTTAATTACAAAAATTATGAAATATTGATGATCAAAGTTATTAGTATTTAACATTTTATTTTTAATTCTTATTGATGAAATCCACATACGCATTAGTGTAGAATATAATTGTATTATTCCAAAAAATTCTACTATTAAATGTGATAAATATAATCTGTATATAAATAAAATTTTCTTCAAATCGATCGGAATATAAAAGCTACTGCTGAACACGAAACTGTGTAGAGTTCTGCGTATTGTCAAAACTCTCTCTCTCTAACAAATCCATGGCAGCTCATTACCTTACGGTGTTTCTCTATCTGATCTTACTTCTTCTGCCATCGGCCTTCGGGATCTCTAATAGGTGATCCCTCTCCGCTAAGAGCCCTTCTCAAATTTTCGATTTAGTGGAAATTATGCTGTGCTAATTATTCGAATCGATCTTTTCTGTTGGAGATTCGAACATAGGTCCGATTTTATTATTTTCTTTCAGCGCTAATAGGTTCCTTTAATTTGTAGGAATTCTGAGGGATATACTATTAATGGCAAAGTTCGATTTCCAGGTATGCTTTCTGTTGCTTCAAGGGTTTATGCACTCAAGTTTCTAGATTGCCCTAAATTTTGCTACTTTTTTTTCCAATAATAACTTTCGATGAAATTTATGTTGTTGAATACCGATCCGGAAACAGTTAGTTGCAAATCATGATGTAGTATAGCTTAGTGATGTTAGGATTGGGAATTTGCTATTACTTGAAATTATCATATATTTGAAGCAATTCGAGTATGTGTCAGTATAGACAAATTCTCTATCATGTGCCTTTTTATCTCCCCGAGAAATACAAGAAATCTGTACTTTGAGATAGATGGTGGAAGCTAGCCAGTTGGCTGAGTTTTCCAGGTTGAAGTAAAGTGTTAAAAAAGATCCAATAGAAGTTTATAATCTAATTTGCAATATTTGAATTCTTATAAATGTGCACTCTTTTTTTATTAATCTGAAATTGTAGTTTGGATCTGCTCAAAAAGGGTATGTTTGCATTTCGGAATAATATTTCTGAGTTATAATACTTGATAAGAACTACTACTAAAGTATCGAGCTAGTATTATTTAATAACTGTGATGTGATATGAGTCAAAGTTTTGAAGTTTTATTTTTCTCATTAACTGGTGTTTTGAAGTTGGCTGGCGAACTAACTTTGCAATTCTATGTTTGATTTTTGTCCAACCAGGATTTAGTTCAACGGGATTTGGTCTTCCCGCAAAGGTTTCAAATATCAAGATCATACTTAATGGTGGTGAAAAAGTTACCTTTGTGAGACCCGATGGATATTTTTCATTGTATCCTGATGATTTTAATTTACATGCACCGGGCTTGATCTCTGAGGTTTTTGGCATGCATAATTGTAGTTATTTTTTCCCTTTTGTTTGCGTAATTTTATGTCATGGAGACTCAATGAAGTATCAACCTTACTAGCCACAACTGAAGCCTAGAATGGTCAAATCTACGGATTACTGACTTGAGCTAAAATTTATCACACATGGTAACTGCTTGATTAATGAACCAAATGCTTTTCTTTAACCATTTTTCAAGCCATAATGTGCCAGCTGGAACTCATCTTATTGAAGTGGCTGCCATTGGCTATTTCTTCTCTCCTGTAAGCATTCTAGTTCTCCTGTTCTTTCTTTAGTTGGTTAATTATGGAACCAATGTAACGGTAGTTTATTTGCTTCTAGGTCCGGGTTGATGTCAGCGCCAGGCATCCTGGTAAGGTCCAGGCAGCTCTAACTGAGAACAGGAGATCATTGAGTGAGCTTGTATTGGAGCCTATGGTGGAGGAACAGTACTTTGAGGTAATCTAGATCTGGGCCTGCTTTTATTTTTATTCGATTTAGGTAATTTACTCTGTAAAGTAGGTAACATTTTTAATCTCATACTTTGCAGATAAGAGAGCCATTCAATGTACTCTCCCTTTTGAAAAGTCCAATGGGTCTGATGATTGGATTTATGGTTATCGTCATGTTTTTGATGCCCAAACTAGTGGGTAAGTTTGATAAGTTGAGCTATGTTTCCTGATTTCATCGTAATCCTCAATTCATACGATTCATTCTTCCAATCGATATACTTCATCTACTTCTCACCGGTATGTTTAGATTAAGCATATAAAGTCTACAACCTAAGATATGCCATGCCATTTAGTTAGTTCTTGCCCTGGAGCCTCTAAATTTTACAGTAATGATTTGTTTGTGATGAGGTGGCTTAGTTGCCAAATTCTGATATTATCATTAACCCTCTGTTTTTTTCAATAAATTTGGTGATTCAAAGATATGATGTTGTGATTTTGGTGACGCAGATCCAGAAGAGTTGAAACGAGCTCAAGAGGAAATGGGAGCCCAAGGCGGTGTTCCATCTCTTGCAAACTTCTTATCTGGAGCACAGAGGACTAACTGAGACATCTTAACGAACAAATATGAAGACGTCTCGTGGGCAGAGACAGGTGACACTCAGGCAGAAGACATTCAAATTAGATATTGTAGGAACTTTTGTTTTTAATAGGAAGAAATCTTTGCTACATGTGAAGTTTCCCTTGTAAACACCTTTGCTTCGACTCAAATGTTATGAGTTTGATTCTGTACGAATGCTTTACTTTGTGCATTTTGCTTTTGATAATTTAGATGGTACTGTACTATTTTTTTCAAGCTGCAATTCTTAATTATAGTACATCAAAATGTCTCATTTTTTCCTTGAAAGGAAGTTAAAAATCGAGTCTTTAATTCTTAATTAACCAAATTCATTTAATTAGATCTCAAATCTGGTGTAATTTTTCTGTGTAAATCATTTCCAAAATTGAAAAAACTGTTGAAAATTGAAATGAATTTATGGCTGGTGAAAGAAGTTAAAAATCGTGTCTTTACATCTTAATCAACCAAATTCACTTCACAAAAAGTATAACCCAGATCTCAAATCTGGTAATTTTTGAATGGAATTTAAATCCAAAATGTATAAAAATGGTTGTAGACATGTAGTTGAAATCGCTGGGTGACGAAGTAAACTAACAAACTGCCTTCATCTCCAATCATATAACCCCAGGCCCCAGCAAACCCCTCTCTCTCTCTATTCCCGACATACTTCATGTTTTTTTCTCTCTCCATTAAAGATTTGAGAAATCTACATTCTTTTACTACCACATCCGAAGTGATTTTTCTCGATTGATCAAGAAATCGTGAAAATTGAATCTGATTAGTGTTTGAGGAAATGGAGAGCTATTTACCAGTTACAAATGCGAAAGCAGAGAGGCGATCGAAATCGAAGACGGTTCAAAACACCTCCAAATCTTCTCTTTTAATGGGTTTCCTCTCTTGCCTTGCGTGGCTCTACGTTGCTGGCCGGTAACCCTTTTCTGCATTTACCCTTTATGATCAGTTCTTCTGTTCTATAATCTGATTCTTTTTTCTCTTTTTTTTTTGCTGTTATCTCAGGTTGTGGCAAGATGCACAGAACCGAACTCTGCTTGCTGGTTTATTGAAGAAGAATTCTGGTCAGGTTTGAATATTCTGAATCTGAAACAAAATTCGCATTTAGGTTTAAGAGATGTGTTTTATTTTGGGAGAGAAGTTGTAAAATGGTACTATAGTTTTAGCTTAGTTTGGTTCTAGATTTGAGATTCGAGCTTTGTAAGATGAACTGCTGAAGTCTGTTAAGTAGATGCTCTTTCTATTCCATTAGTTATGATGGTGAAAGTGTGTGTAGAAAACTCTATTTAGGTATTGATTTTATGAGTGAATGAGCCACTACGTGATATGCCTCGATGGAACATAGAGGTGTAAAGCCTGGCTTTGGGTGAACAGGGGGCAGAGAATGGTGACATATATGGCACGAGAAAGCCTACCTGCACGGTGTTTTAGCAGTCTTATGTAATGTGTGTAGGAAACTCTATATCGGCGTGATTTTAGTGGTGAAAGGCAGAGAATGTAACATATATGACACGAGAAAGCCTATATGAATGGTGTTATTCAAGAATATGTGCTTTAACACTCTTATGCAATGTGTACTTCTCCAGTTTTATGTTATAAAAGAAACAAAAAAGGGAAGCTAACGGGTGTTTGTTTATCATTTCGTTTGCAGCGGCCAAGGGTGCTTACCATGGAAGACAAACTGTCGGTCCTTGGGTGCAAGTACGTATAACATTTCTTTCAAAGGGAATTGATGTGAGAGTAGAGATATTAAGCATATTGGCACTCATATTGATTACACGTGTATAGGGGGTTGGAGAGGAGGATAGCCGATGCTGAGATGGAATTAACATTAGCAAAGAGCCAAGGTTTTTTAAAGAACCAGCTGCAGCAAAGTGGAGCTTCTTCTGGTAAAAAGTTACTTGCTGTTATTGGAGTTTATACTGGTTTTGGTGGTCGATTGCGCCGCAACATCATCAGGGGGTCTTGGATGTCACGGTGTAAGTTAAAGTTAATGTATATCAGACGAGTCTCTTTCTTTTTTTGTTTGCTTGATCTGAAACTTATGACACCAATTGCTTTGATTGTGATTGCAGCTGATGTTTTAAAAAATCTGGAAGAAAGAGGAATCGTCGTGCGATTTGTGATCGGAAGGAGGTTAGCCACTTGCCTCTGGACTTCGTTTCTAAAGAAAATCTGCTGATAGTTGTGTTATATCTTCATCTATTTGTAAACTAGAAGTTGAACGTCGTCAGTTGCTTGAATTTGCAGCCCTAATCGCGGTGATAGCTTGGACCGTGGTATTGCAGAGGAAAATCGTGCAAATGAAGACATTCTGATACTTGTAAGCCATCCAAATACCATGTCAGTTTAGCGGAATGACAGTAAACTTTGCATTTTCGGTTACATAAGTGTTAAATGATACAAGTGTAAAACAAGTTAGTATTTTGCTAGGATCATCATGAGGAGGCCCAGGAGGAAATGCCCAAAAAAGTGAAATTCTTCTTCAGCGCGGCCGTCCAGATGTGGGATGCAGACTTTTACATAAAAGTTGACGACAATGTTGATTTGAATTTTGGTAAATCTGGAAATTCTACTTTGATGTATGCTGCTATATCTAATTCATTGAACTGAAAAAGATAGTATCTGTCATCTTGGCAGATGGCCTTACTGAGCTTCTCCGAAGCCATCGTGATAAAGAAAGTGCTTATATCGGCTGCATGAAGTCTGGAGATGTAGTAGTCGAAGAGTAATACTCCCTTTCTTGATTAGTTTACACAAAAATTTAATATGTGAAAATAGGTAAATCATTGGTAAGTACTTGAACCTGTTTATCTTGCAGGGGAAAAACATGGTACGAACCAGAATGGTGGAAGTTTGGTGATCAGAAATCGTAAGTGTATCATCACAACGTCAAGAATGCTCGTTAAATACTATAAACTGGTTTGTACAGTATGATAAACAGTGCTATTCAAATTCAACATCGACAACTTCTCTTGCAGATACTTCCGCCACGCAGCTGGTTCTATCTTTGTACTCTCAAAAAATTTGGCGCAGTACGTGCATATAAACAGGTCAGCCATTACGTATATTCTGAACTCGCTGCTATTATTTGGAGTGTCGGTGTTTCTTCAGTATTTCATCCATTGTGTCATTCTTGACAAAGGAAACAGATTTGTAGACTGATTTTACAGATATTGTGAGATTTTGATTATATTGTGATAAAAAATGCTGTTTTCTTGTTGTATGTATCAACACAGTGCATCATTGAAGGCGTATGCTCATGACGATGTTTCTGTGGGGTCGTGGATGATGGGTGTTAACACGACATACATAGATGAAAGCCGTCTGTGCTGTAGTTACTCAGGGCAAGGTAACTAACTAACTAACTACGCGTGCGTGTCTTGTTGGTCGTGGTGGAATCTGCATCGTGTTTAACATATTCTTCGTTTCCGTGGTGTTCGTTGCAGACAAGTTTTGCACCTTGGCTTGAGAAGGATTTAGGGAGATGCTGGATTAGCTAGAGATGAATTAATTTTTTCTACTGGTAAATTGGCATTACTTATAGTGGGACTAGAGAAAGTTCAGATTTAGAGGAATACTTCTTTTTTCTTGTTGTAATACTTTTCTACTTCACCATCTAATTGTTCGTTGCACACTGCTTAAGAGAATAGTGTTTTGAAATACACTCAGGATGGATTTGGTAATATGAGTCTAATTTGAAATTGAAGCCTTTAATTCTAAGTTTCCCTGTTTAGTACTATCACACAAATGTTTTCAAAATCATCATAACTTTACTATTTAACTTTTAGTACCAAATAAGTACTCCATCCGTTGCAGATGTTAATTTTCTTTTTTAATTTATCCAACAAAAGATATTATATTTTTTTTCTCTCTCACATTAATATATAACTATAGTAGTACTATTTTCTATCTTCGTTCAACACATGAAACAATATTTTCTAAATTCTCTTTGTAATGAACCAAGTGTAACATTGACAAAGTACATTTCAGTAACATTCACTTCACCAGATCAATGCATAACAGCACGCTTTAGAGTTTAAACACAATACAATACACAACTAAAATATACTAGTACTACTATAGTAGAAGAAAATTTCAGATTCAATTTCCAAATTCAGTCAGAATATTAAATTTTCAGATTCAATTTCCTCAAATATGTATTCTATTTTCAATTTACGGTAATTAGATCAAACTCAAAATCCCAAGACCATTTCTTTACAACCCTAAAAATACAAATTTTTAGAATTGAATTTGATTGATTTCACCTTCAACAGTTGCGTAATTTGGGAACTTGGGTGTTCGAAAAATTCAATCTTGGTCCAAATCTTTTATTCTCTAATGAAATCTGATTAATCTCACCTTCACCAATTGCATTTCTCAAAATATGCAGGAATTCTATTTAAGTGGTTAACAAAATGTGGATAAGCTTTATATATAAAATTTTGAAACAATAACAAAACGCTAAAACATCTCACTCTTTCTGTTTTCATACACAATTTTCTGAATCCATCTGAGAGATGGCGACGATACTGAGATGGTACAAACCCTTGTTTCCTCTCCGGCGCCCACAGGCGGCGAAATCTTTCAATTTGAGGACCAAATTCCGCTTTCGCAGCACTTTCTCTGCTGCCAAGTCTCAGTCTTTGACGACCTGCTGCGAGCAAAATAAATCGCGGGAAGTAAAGAAAGAGCTTTGGCTGTACAACACGATGAGCAAACAAAGCCTAAGGTGGAAGGCAAAGTAGGAATGTACGTTTGCGGCGTCACCGCCTATGATCTCAGCCACATTGGCCACGCCCGCGTTTATGTTGCTTTTGATGTGCTTTACAGGTCTCTCTCTCTCTCGATACTTCTGCTAAAAGGGTTTTTTTAGGTGAGCATCTATGTTATGTAAAGAGGAAATGGCTCTGACCTGTTTTTGAAATTAGGCAGCATCTGCAGAATCCCTCTCTCTATTGTGTGAATATGGGGGGGGGGGGGTGGAAGGATATTGATTAAATGGAAAAGATACAATTGCATATTAAAGTTTTCCAGAACTTGAGCCACTCACATTCACAATGATTCCATAAAATGATGGTATCATCTAACAAGAGACCTAAGTGTATTTATGCAATTCCTTTAAATGCTGTTGCTGTGTAACTTCTTCCAACTGTCGTTCCTTTCCTCCAAATGATTCCAGTTGGTTACTTAATTGTTGCCTCGGTTAGTTATTTGCTGCGTTTGTTTGATCTTTCAGCTTCTTTTGTTTAGCCTCGTCTACCACATTTGATTCCGGCAAGCTTCCAATAAGTGCTTTCATGTAACTAGTGATATCTGTAGAGTCATATGAGCTGTTGTTGTTTATTGTAGTAAAGGGATAATCATTTGTGAAAACATATACTATGTAAAGAGGTGAAAGCTCTGCCCTTTGTTTTGATATTTGGCAGTATCTGCAGAATCCCTCTCTCTCTCGTATCTAATATTATCTGCAGTCATGTTAGCTGTTGATGTTTGTGGTAGACTGGTAGTAAAGGGATTGTTTTTTGGGAACATATTTGTTATGTAAAGATGTGAAGCTCTAACCTATAATTTGAAATTTGGCAGTATCAGCAGAATCTCTCTCTGTTTCTCTCTCACACACATAAATAGCATTATCTGTTGAGTCATATGAGCTGTTGATGTTTGTGGTAGACTGGTAGTAAGGGATTATTGTTTGGAACATACTATATTTGTTCTGTAAAGATGTGAAGCTCTGACCTTTATTTTGAAATTAGGCAGATACCTTAAGCATTTGGGATATGAGGTTAACTATGTCCGCAATTTCACTGATGTTGATGACAAGGTGAGTTTGAAAAACATACTTATTACTTACAAATTCATTTGGAACATCTGTAGATTAGTCTTGAAGTCTTTTGTATGATTTACTAATGGATGAGTTTTGTTTGTAATTTGTCGTGAGAAGGTTAAGACTGTTACTTATAAGTATCGTTTACTTGTTACGGATTTTATGACAGGATAGCTGAGTCCCCATTTTTGAATTCTGTAGATTATTGCCCGAGCAAATGAATTGGGTGAAGATCCGATTAGTTTGAGCAGAAGATTTTGTGAGGAATTTCATCATGATATGGCGTATCTGAATTTCCTTCCTCCTTCCGTGGAGCCTCGTGTCTCTGATCACATACCGCAAATTATTGCTATGATCCGACAGGTATACTTGTCCGACCATTCATTTGTCTTCCTTCTTCTGTGACATTCATGAGCTGATGCTCTGTTTCTTCCCTATGATAGATAGTGGATAATGGATGTGCATACACAGTCGAGGGTGATGTGTACTTCTCCATAGACAAATTCCCCTAGTATGGAAGATTATCTGGACGTAAACTGGAAGACAACAGGGCTGGTCAACGAGTTGCTGTGGACTCTAGGAAGAGAAACACAGCTGACTTTGCTTTATGGAAGGTGAAAATTTATTTTATCGAAGTGTTCTGTGTTTATATGTACTCTAGACGTTTTGCTCTTGAAGTTCGTCATTTGCTTGTTTCGCAGGCAGCAAAGGAGGGAGAACCTTTCTGGGAGAGTCCATGGGGTCCGGGAAGGCCAGGATGGCATATCGAGTGCAGTGCTATGAGTGCTGCTTATTTAGGTTGTTCTTTCGACATACATGGTGGTGGAATGGATCTTGTATTTCCCCATCATGAGAATGAGATTGCTCAAAGCTGTGCTGCCTGCCGTGAAAGCAATGTAAGTTATTGGATCCATAATGGATTTGTGACCATTGATTCTGAGAAGATGTCGAAATCTCTTGGCAACTTCTTTACCATTAGAAAGGTACGAGGGCAAAGGCTCTTTTCTCCTACAGTTTCCATACATTTGATAAGTTTTTATTGTTTCTAACTTTAGTAGTCGGGTTCAGGTACTCGAACTTTATCATCCACTGGCTCTCAGGCATTTCCTTTTGGGAACTCACTATCGCTACCCTATTAATTACTCGGAGTTACTGCTTGAAACTGCATCAGACCGTGTTTACTACAATCTATCAGGTAAAACGCAGCAAGCATTCAGCTCGGGATTAGACGTGACAACCGTTTTGTATTTTCTAGTACATATCATTTAGGTTTTTTTAGGTCGAATTCTCGTTGATGTGAAATTTTATGGATGCAAGCATTACATGATAGTGAGAGTATCACGGCCCAGCATGATGAAGCTAGTTTGAAGGATTCGATTCCAGCAGAAGTTGCAACTTCCATCAACAAATTTCAGGATGAATGTTCGATATCAATGACAGATGATCTACATACTTCTGTAGCATTGTCTGCAATTTCTGAACCATTGAAAACCATGAATGATCTTTTGCATACCCAAAAGGTACTTTACATGTTCCAGTCCCAATAGTTTTCTCCTCTCCGAGTTGTAATATGATTTCTGAACATCCTTTTCCTAATACGATCCTGGGTGCTTCGTGCAGGGAAAGAAGTAACAACTCAGAGTCGAGTCACTTGCTGCTTTGGAGAAGACGGTTAGGGATATTCTTGCTGTTTTGGGGCTTTTGCCAGATAGCTATTCTGAGGTAAAACAAATGAACTTTGATGAATGCATGAGTTAATAATGTGTTGTTGATCGCGTGAACATCTCGAAATGTACTAATAACTTGTCTTGCGGTTTACATGAAGGCATTGAAGCAGCTGAAGGATTACGCTCTGAGGCGTGCAAAGTTGACAGAAGATCATGTTGTGCACAAGATCGAAGAAAGGAATGCAGCGAGAAAAAATAAAGAATACGAAAAATCCGATGCAATTCGAAAAGAATTGGCTAGTGCAGGCATTGCACTCATGGACAGCCCAGAAGGCACAACATGGAGACCTGCTCTGCCTCTGGCATTGCAAGACCAATAGTTCGAGCATCCGTTTTGGAAAATTTTTGGCGTTTTGATAGCATGAAATAAATCACCATTTCTTGAAACAACTTCATTCCAGGTAACTGTGATTAGTGGTAACTGGAATTTTGATTCTCCATCAAATTTTATTATTACTCTGTTGGAAACTACATTTACTTATTGATACAGATTACATTCGAAATCTATATTGCTTCGTAGAAACTAGTCGTATATTATGAATCTTGGTAGGGTGCTATGCTTTATTTGCAGGCGGGGAGGCTGATAGGTATCTGAGCAAATAGTATAGAGTAGGGAGCGACAGTTATCGGTTGTAAAACGTCTACTCTTCTCGGGTTTAATAGAGGTATTTGGCCTGAAGAATTTAGTTGCAGTATTTCCCCATTTAGAAGCATTGTTCTGCTATGCAAATCTCCATCTTTTGCAGTTAGATGGTATTCTTCTCTCGACATCTCATTTCCGGTCTCTCCCTCTTCTCTGTATCCACCCGAGAATTGTGTCTTGCGTGTTAGTTGAACAGCCTGCTCAAGCGTCAGTTTCTCGACTGAAACCCCAACTTGAACTGTAGTGGTGTTGTCCAGATTGATCAGTAGCAGTGTGATTCCATTCTGCAAAAACACAGTGTGAGTTTAGGGTTTTTACTCGGACGAGATCTTCTATTTCAAAACGACCTCGTATCTTCTATTCAGGGCACTTCCTGAATAGACAATTTCCAACTTACCCTGTTCTTGGAACAATGAGCGTACGCGCGCATCTTGCCCGTCTCGTTGAAGCTTGTCGACACGACCCGTCTTCCCATGAGACGATGCCAAAGAAGTGCACTGCACATACTCGAAAAAGTGAGTCATGCCATCTCAGTAATCAGAATCAGAATAGTGAGACGGTGGACCACCTGTAGTAATCGGGGTTAGGGACGTAAGTGTTCGTATCGATCAGACCGTAGTTCCCGCCAACGAATGACTGTCTGCAGTATGTTTTGGAATCATAGGCAGCAGACATCCCTAGCTGATCCAGATACCTTTTTTCACAGTAAATGGTTATGTTTAAACTTCATTTCATTTCAAACACTTCAAAAATAGTAAGAATTTTACCAGAAACTAAACACAAATGCATTTGTCACGAGATTTCTGCCACTGTTATAAGCCCCTCCAGCTTCACCAACCCAAGCAACAGCTCCACTTGCCGAGCTCTTCACGATGCTCCGGAGATCCTTAAAAGTCTGTGCTTCGCCATCAAGATATGAAGGGTCGAGTATCTTTTCAATCAAATGCTCGTCCACTCCTAGTTCACACGAAACGAAAAGTATAAAGATTCGCCCCAGAAGAGAAACTAACAAAACGGGCGCCCTCTTTGTACCTGGCCCGAGATTGTAAATGTGATGCGTGACAACTTGAAGTGATCCGGCCGCTCCCTTGACAAATCTTGAGAACCACGTTCCGTCAAAGAAGCCGCCCGGCCCAAGAACCAAGGGCTTGGTGTCGAAGCCCTTGTAGATCTCCTGCACTTTCTTGCCTAGTGTGATCACATCAGCTGCGTATTGATCGGCTGCAACGCTTGCTCCAATGCCGTTTCCACTCAGTTCGTTTCCTGACACGAATATAATACTCGGTTTGTTAGTCTCGTGTCTGATTTGAAGGAGATGAAATGCAGATCAAGAATTTGTTACCGAGCTCCCATCCATGGATGGTGTAACCACTGTTGACAGTGTGTCTCATTAGAGACTCTGCATTGGTGGGGTCCCAAGCTCCCGTGCACACTCCACCGGGTCCAATAGTCCGGCCAGTCAGCGCATTCAAGCCGAATATAACCTTAGCTCTGCAGTGCAAGAAGAGACACTATAAGGGTCTGAGCAAGTTTCTTTCTTTCACAATATTCGTCAGTATTTGATGAACGACGTACCCTGCTTTTGCGAAGAAGGCGTTGAGCTCGTCCCATCGCGATAGGGGCAAGCAGCCGGGACCGAATCCGAACATCTCGGAGCTATTCTTGATGAACTGAGTGCATGGAATAGTATCATCTGATGTTTGGTATCTGAGTTTGTCTTGTAGAGTTCCTCCAAGTCTGATTTTCAGAGGAGAAAAGGCTGAAATCAGAGTATTATTTTCAGTTCAAATGCTTTTATACAGAGATAATAGCCATTTAAATCATGAAGTTCAGTCAAATTTTGAATAGTCACAAGGTTTGAAACGAAATATTAAACCACAGAGTTTTAATTTTTTTTTCAGTTGTCCCGTACGTGTACAAAACGACGTCTTTGGTGATGCCCAAAATGATGTTTAAGTATCACTATTTTTTCTTGTATTTTCCTTTCTTTGTTTTCTTGTTTTTACATTAAACATCATTTTGAGCATCACCAAATTTTTCGTTTTGTACATGTATGGGACAATTGGAAAATTTTGAAACTTCGTGATTTAATATTCTGTTTTCAAACATCGTGGAACTGACCAAACTTCGAACTCATGCAGTTTATACCTTTGATAGTATTCAGCAGAATCTTGTTGCTCAAATCCTATAAAAGATGGAAGATTTTAACTTTTATCAGAATTTTGCTCTTTTGTCCAAGTTTTAAGAAGCCTAAATAGTGAATGTTTGATCTCAAAAGTATAAGAAAAGGAAATTTAGAAAGTGGAACTAACCAGATTGAGAAGGGAAGCAGTTCCCCAGCTGCAGGTGCCGTAGTCGCATTTCGTAGGCGGCCACCAGTCCATTGTGGCACAGATGAAGTCTTCGTCCGTGACTCCAACGGGAGACGATCCATCGATATGCACTGTTCCGTTGGCGCTTTGAGAGACGGCCATCGTTGCTCCTTGGCTGGCTATGTAGAGCCACCACAGTGTTAGCCCAAGAATCCTCATTGCAGAAGCCATCTCAAAACACACTCTTTGAATAGGCCATTCAAGTTTGTGTATATATGGAGAGAGACTGAGAGAGATAGAGAGGTTGAAGGGTCACTTTCTTGAAAATAATTCAAGAGGAAAAGCTGTTTTTGGATAAAGGAAGTGAGATGGCAAAACTGCTTTTGTTGCTGACATTACAAGTTCAATGTTTTGGTGAAGTTAACAGACATGTCTTGGTTTAGTGTAGTACAAGGAAAGAAATTGTTTGGTATATTATCAAGTTTTAATTAGTACTATGTTCATACCTCAAGAAGTTGATATGATCAACATAATACAATCTAAACTAATTAGAAGAAGAATGTTGATAAGATTAGAAATATTATTATTTTATTGAAACAGTGTTGCTAGGAGCGCAGGGTGCACCTGGACGATGAGGCGGGACTGAAATATAAAGAGATATAAAGTCACCTAGAGAATATAAAAAAGGAAAAAAGGACCAATCAACTCATTAAATTTATATTCACAATAGTAGACTAGAAGGATTAGTCTGTCTTACAATTATTATTAGAGTGATTAATTAATGCATCTTTGTTCCTTAATAATTGCTAATTTGAAGTTATACTAAGCCATGAGATTCAGATACGACCTTAAAATCTAGGTGCTGATGTTATTCAATTTTCTACCAAATTTCAGTATATGCCAACAAAAGAAACAAACATTTTTGGCCAGGTAGAAAAAAAGTTGGAGGTCATTTTCAAGAAAGGTTTATTCTTAATTGACATTTTGTTATTTTTAATTGGCTTTATCTTATCAAGCCCATTTAATTTTATCTAAGATTGAGAGGTTGTTCCTATCATAAATTTTCTTCATCATAATAATTGATAATGATACCAACTTTTTCAAGGTTGCATCCATTTATTTTAAGAAAATTAATATTATTTCATACCATGAAGGTGGGATCGAAATTTAACGGGCTAGATGATGAAAGCCCTGCATATGTGCTCCATATATTGTACAAATATAATATACTCTCTTCGTCCACTTTTTAAAATCACTTTGACTCATGCTTTAAGAAACACTACTATAAAAAAAATGTACAGAAAAAATTATTAGAATATAAATCCCACTTTTATATTTGATTCTCATTTACCTAAAATAAAATAATAATAAAAAATTATTAGAATATGAATCCCACTCATCGAACTAGCCTTGTAGCAATATCTTCCTCAGAGATTCTCTAGCAGAGCCGAGAATGTTCATGAACGCATTCATTGCTTCGCTGATTGAACTCAGATGCTGAGGCATCTTATTCAACTTTTCTAGATTAGCCGAGAGCTTCTCGTTGATTTTGCGCACGATCTCAGGCAAGCATTTGACGATGATGTTGGCCTGTAGTGTGTGTATCTTGTGTTTAGCATGTGTAGAGTGTGCAATGTGTGAAGTGTGTGTATTTTGTGTGTGTACAATGTATGTGCACAAATTTTTTAAATTAAATTTCATATCAATTCTTCATTTTACCAAATATAAGATTTGAAATTGAATTAAAGTTGAATTCTTTCCAATTCAATTTCAATTTGATGGATCAAACATAGCCTTAATTTATTATGAAAAGCTTGCAGTTTTAGTGGAAAAATTAGGTTTATAGGGCACTTGGCCTATAAAATAACGAAAATGTACCCATTTTGTTATCTATTCCATATACGGGAAAAACGCCAATGACACTGGCGTGTCTATAAGTAAAAACGCCAACACAGTTGGCGTTTTATAGTGTCATCGTATTTGAGGCGTATTTTCTACAAATACAGTTATATTAAAACGCCTTTGGGGTTGGCGTGTTTACTATAGTAGAAACGCCGAAGGGATCGGCGTGTTTATTAAAAGACGCCAACAAGGACGGCGTTTACAATTAAAATACGCCAACACGAGTGGCGTTTTACAATCAAAAGACGGCAACACAATTGGCGTTTTACAGTTAAATATGCCAACACGAGTGGCGTGTTTTCACAGACCTGATATAACAGCCTCACCTCCCCCAAATCGCGAAAAACACACCACACACTTCGCAAAAAACACAAAACAGCGCCTCTTGTTGCGAATTCGCCCTCATCTCCGTGATTTCGCCCTCCATTCATCAATCGGTGCTATTCTTCCCCAAATTCATATATTTTCTTCGGTTAGTATGCTTATCTTTTACATTATTAGAGTAATTGTTGGATAGTTAGCTAGGGTTTGTAATGGAACCGTGAATTGAGTTGAAATATTGTGAATTTTGGATTGTTTGAATGTCGTTGTTGTTGATTATTATGTTGCATTGTTTGGGTTTAAGTGAATTTGTGTATAATTTTGATTATAAACCTAAACCCTAGGTTGTTATAACTTAAAAATTGGGCAAATTGATTTGGTTTATGTGGGTTTTTGTTGATGTATAGTGTTTAGTTTGAATTGTTACTTTTGTGTATATTGTTAGGTTGAAATTGAAATTGAAATTGAAATTGTTAGGTTGGGCAAATTGAAATTTGGCAAATTGAAATTGTTAGGTTGGTGTAGGTGAATTGTGAATTGTGAATTGTGAATTGTGAATTGTGAATTTTGTAGGTGAATTGTGAATTGTGTTATGCTTTTGAATGTGCAATGTTGTGTAGGTGAATTTGTGTATTGTTTAATTTGGGTTGAGGACTAATGTGTAGGTAAATTATGGCATCATCTTCAACTTCTCGTCGTCGGCTTGCATGTGGTCCTGCGGATCCTTCAGTATTGTATTTTCAGAGACAACACGTCTCTAATAGCATATGGGCAGGAGTTCCATCCGAAGACGTACGCTGCCGACGATATGAAGGAATAATTTGGAAGGTTCCCATACATCACCATGTTTTGAAAATAGTGGACCAGATGGGGTTCGGCGGTATATTGAGGTGTGGTCAACCAAAGGACATTGACCACCATCTTATCACCGCTTTGATTGAACGTTGGAGGCCAGAGACTCACACGTTTCACTTTCCAGTCGGTGAAGTGACTGTGACATTGGAAGACGTGGAGGTCTTATGGGGCCTCAAAGTTGATGGAGAGGCTGTGACGGGTTACCTCCCCCGACGGAGGTGGGATATTGGAAGGACAAGTGTCTGGATTTTCTAGGATTCATACCGGACGCATCTGAGTTGAAAGAAATGGCTTTTAAGCAGACAAGCTTATCGCGTCAATTGAGGATTGAGCTGACTGATGACCACGAGCACTACATATATGCTCAGCGGGCTCGTATCTATTGTCTGCTACTACTTGGAGGTCTGATGATTCCAAACGCCTTCGGGAATAAAATTCCGTTCTTCTACCTGCAATTTTTCATGGATGTAGAACGGTGTTCTACCTATAGTTGGGGTGGTGCGACGCTTGTACCACAATTTGTGTGAAGCTGCCGTTGCTAAGAGGACCGATGTCGGGAGAGCTTTAACTTTGTTACAGCTGTGGGCTTGGGAGAGAATCCCAAATATTAGACCGAGGATGCTTGATCCCGTGCATACAGGCTATCTACCATGTGCAAGCGCGTAAGTTATTCACTAATTCATTTTTAAGCTTAATGTTCATCAATTTTCGTGTTATTCGCTCATAATTTAAATTTTTTAGATGGAATGGTCCGGCGTCTTATGTAAAAGCACCCGGGCATTGTATTGAAAATTTCCGATATCAGTTCTCCATGATGCATGCCAACCAGGTACTTCATATACCTATAAATTGTTTTTGTTTGTTTTTTTTAATTGAAATTATTGTGAATAAATTTGTGTCACATGTAGTTTATTTGGAGGCCTTATCTCCATCGGGAGTTGCCGCAATGTTGTGATGCCGGACGTCCTATATGGATGTCGATAACAACGCTTATTTGCTGGAATCTGGCTGAGCCACACCTGCCACAACAAGTGTTGCGCCAATTTGGGATTGTCCAACCGTATATCCCGAACCTCCCCCAATTCCACGGTATTGATTTTGCGAAACAGGATCGCCGTGGAAAATCTGGTCGGAATTGGGTTGAATAGCACGCCCATTATATACAGGAGTGGGACAATAAACACTTCTTGGTGTGGACTGATCTGGAGGACAGTGATGAGCCTGTTGCAACCGAAGAGTATATGAATTGGTTTCGCCAAATAACTGTGGTTTATTTAACCAAACC
Organism: Salvia splendens; assembly: GCF_004379255.2. Lineage (NCBI taxonomy): Eukaryota > Viridiplantae > Streptophyta > Magnoliopsida > Lamiales > Lamiaceae > Salvia > Salvia splendens. The sequence goes on from NC_056041.1 coordinate 1,673,610, forward strand.
TGGCGTGCATGCTGAAGAGGGCTTCCACGAAACGGAAATCTTCTCATAACTTCGCGGTAAATTGCAAAAACTTTTAATTATTTAAAGCCATATTATGATATGTAATTAACTTTGAAAATTGTAGGTGGAGACGCTTCATAACATACGTCACTTTCTAAGTGGCCAAGATATGACAGAACATCCGGCTTTGGAAACCATTTCGAGGATGGTTCAAGACGGACTGCAGATATCCGGGGAGGCTGAGCTGATAGACTATTGTCCTTCCCAGCGCTCTGCAATGGACGTGGACGTACCCGTTAGGCAAAAGGGAAAACGACGAACCAAGAAGAAAACTGCTTGCGGAGAGTCGTCATCTCAGTTCGTACACCACTCCGATGACGATTTTGTGGAACCACCTCCACCTAGATCTGCAGTTCGAGGCCGTCATTCTGTCAGCCACACCGGTGGTACCGGAGAAGATATTGGCCTCAGTGATGTCCCCGCTTCTCCACCGCGGTCGTCTGGGGGAGATGATTTATTTGGGGTGGAGCTAGAGAACGCTGTTGTTCAAGATACTCCTCCCTCTAGGATCCCTAGATCTACATCCAGAATTGGAGAGGGGATACGGGGCCTATTTATGCGGAAACGGCAAGACGATTAAACTAATTTGAACTCTTTATATTAGTAATTTGATACATCATCTTGATATTGATGTTTTTTCATTGATTTGAACTCTTTATATTAGTAATTTGATAAATCCTCTTTTTATACGTTTTCATATTGATAATTTGATAAAATATGATAAATTGTTTTGGATATATGAAATTAGTACTCTCTAATTAAAATGAAAAAGAGACAATAAAGAGATAGAGGAAAACACGTTTTCTTAGACATTCTGAACAAACTCGCCAGTCAAGTTGGCGTGTCTTAGTTTTTCTGAAAAACGCCATTCGCAATGGCGTTTCTAAGTTAGAACAAAATTTGACATTCTGAACAAACACGCCAGTCAAGTTGGCGTTTCTTATAACACGCCAACATAGTTGGCGTTTTTCTGAAAAACGCCATTCGCAATGGCGTTTCTAAGTTAGAACAAAATTTGGTCAATTTTTTCCACGCAGGAATCGGACATTCTGAACAAACTCACCAGTCAAGTTGGCGTGTCTTAGTTTTTCTGAAAAACGCCATTCGCAATGGCGTTTCTAAGTTTAACTCGCCAGTCAAGTTGGCGTTTCTTATAATGGCATATGCAACAGGCAAACATTTCTTATTAGCATCAAATCCAATGGCATTAAGAATTTTACCTCGACATCGTCCACGTAGATGAGTTCCATCAACCGTTAAAACTGGTTTGCATAGTTGAAAAGCCTCCACAACTGGTCCAAAAGCCCAGAATACGTACTTGAATACCTTGTTCATACCATTGCTTAATATGTCATCGTGCAACCATTCCACAATTGTGCCAGGATTTTGTCTTTGCATTTCATTTAAATAAGCTGGTAAAACTTTGAACGACCACTCCCATCCACCGTATACAAGCTCAATCGCTGTCCTCCGAGCATACCATGCTTTCTTATAACTAACTTTGACATGAAATCTATTTTCTATATCCGCCACAATTGCTTTTACCTTGTAGCAATGATCGTTTTCTATCTGATGTCGAACACTCAACGCTATCATACCCGACTAAAGATTAGCGTGCCCATTATAGTTACGATCACCCATGCAAGTATGAGCAGTGCTAAACACTCTAATTTGCCAGTGTTCATCATGCTTTCTCAGTGTTGCTCGGCACTCCCACATACATTTCGGTAATGAGGTATCATTCGGATTTCCTTGTGGCCACTTACAAACTGCATGCCATCTCTTTCCTTTACTTTCAGCAACTGTATATTGTCGGATTTTTTCCAAATGCCAATGAGTCACAACTGCCTTCAATTCCAACTTCGTTTAAAATTTAGTATGCAAACCGACATTGCTAGGATCTTTTTCACTCCAATAATGCACACTGGGATCATCACGCTCAAAGTTTTTGGGATCAAAACTATCATATGGACCTGGTAAGGTGCGAAAATAGTTGATTCCACGCTGTGGGAACTGTGGAACTACTCTTCCTCCAACTGCCCTTCCACCAACTGATGTTTCTCCAAGTGGAATGGATGGTCTTGAAGCAACAAATTGTTCATCATCCGACGGATCACCATATAAGTCTGTACTAACCGGGTCGGAATCTTCAGAATAATAAGGTGAATGTGGATCAAGAAAGTCGGCTTTATCAGGACCTATTATGTCCTCAACCACATCACAATTGTCACTTTCCCCTAAATGCACGCCTCCAGCTTCAAAATCTTGTGTTGCAGCAAAATATGGTTCTTGGGCTCTCGTAGACGTACCAACATCATAACTTATGACATGATGACTATGATGTTGAGTAATTGTCGAATACTCAACATATAATTCAATTAGACCTCCAATAACCATACTCTCACTAAACATTAGTTGCATGCATACTTCTTCTAGTAGAACACCTACAAACGTGACTCCGGTACAAACGTGACTCCGGATCCAAAGCATATAGTACGTTTCCATATTATTTGAATTTTGTTTTCATATATGCTTATCCCCATCCTTTCACAAATTTTTTCCACAAGCTCATCGTACGAAATTGTTTCATCCAACATAATGAATCCTTTAGCAAAAGGAGGATCATACGAAATAACTGCTCCAGGAATTATCTTTCCACCCCAATATAAATTCGCACACCACGTCATACTATCTGCAATACTGTAAAACACAAATACATATGTATTATTTTTACATTCATCATTATGTAGAGTGAGCCAAAAATTGGACAAAATATTTCTATTAAATACACTACAATATATATTATCATAACAATCCATTAAAAATTGGTAACAAAATTAGATATACTACAACATATAATAACATAACAATTGGTCAAAATATTTCTATTAAAATATATACTATCATAATAATCCATCAAAATATTAGTGTGCCCATAACAATTGGTCAAAATATTATATTAATTACACTACAATATATATTATCACAACAATCCATCAAATATTGGAAGACTAATGTTTGGAAGATTGAGTCTAAAATTTGATATACTAACCGATTAGAAGAACTAATGTTTGGAAGAATGAGCAAAAATCAAAATCTCCACGCTCAAATCCACCACCGGTTCGACCCGGGCAAGGATTTCCTTAAGGTTTTTCCGCCTTGGGAAGGGTTTTCACGTTTTGGGGAGGGAAAGTGTTTAGGGTTCGCGAAGTTGGGGGAGATCTGATTGGTATATATGGTTCAACAGAAACACGCCGACCAGGGTGGCGTGTTTATGTTAAAAACGCCGACCTCATTGGCGTTTTTAGTTGAACACGCCAACTACATTGGCGTTTTTAAAATTGAACACGCTAACGCAGTTGGCGTTTTTTCTTGTAACACGCCACTTGAGTTGGCGTTTTTATCGTAGCTGTATTTTACAGAAAATACAGCTAAAATACGACGCCATTATAAAACGCCAATGTTGTTGGCGTCTTAACTTATTGAAACGTCAATGCGTTCGGCGTCTTTACTTAGAGAAACGCCAATGCAGTTGGCGTTTTTCCCATATATGAAATAGATAACAAAATGGGTACATTTTCGTTATTTTAAAGGCCAAGTGCCCTATAAACCCGTTTTTCCCCAATTTTAGTCCCTTATTTTAAAAATCTCTCATTCCATTTCCGTAACTGCTCATCACCATCTTCTATCCAATGTCAATGGACTCGTAAAACAACGACGCAAAATCTCAAATCTCAATTTACTGCAACTGACCGACCGACGTTGTATACAATATTATCTTTACATCATTTGATTTATGTATAATAATCAAACATTGCCTACTACTATAAGTTTTCCCGCCCAAGGTTCGCGCCTTATAAAATTTCCGAGCTGCGAAAGATAATCCTGTTCTTGTTAAAGAGAGAGCAAGGATGCAAAAGAGATCCAACAAGGTGTTGTGTTGGAGTTGGCTTCTGTTGAAGCAGAGAATGTCGAAGATGATTATGACGATGAAGAGTGGGATGGGATGAAGCTGACTTGAAATTTCCTGAGAAAAGTAGATTTGCGAATGAAAATGTGGATTCAGATTCTGAAGATAAGAATACATGCACTGCACCTCAAGATGCTGCAAGAAAGCCAATTGTCTTTCCTATATGATGTATAGTGGGTCATACTGGTTCTGGAAAAACAATGTTACTTGATTGCATAAGATCCAAAAAGGCGAGGCGGGTTGGATTTCACAGCAAATTGGAGCAACCTATTTACCTCCTGAAAATATACATGATAGAACAAAGAAGTTGTCCTTTGCAAAGCCTGAGGTTCCGGGTTTGTTACTGATTGATACCCCTGGACAAAAATCTTTCATCAAATTGTGTTCTGCAGTATTAGGGTTATGTGATATTGCAGTTTTGGTTGTTGATATACTGCACGGGCTGGAAACAGAGACAATTGAGTACCTCAGTCTTTTGACAGAGGGAAATACAGAATTTGCAATTGCCTTGAACAAAGTGACTCACCTTATATCTTCGTGTTATTGAGTTCTTCATACCCATGCTGTTCCATTATTTTGATTTGGAATTTTCTCTTGGCAATATAGGTGGATAGACTTAATAGTTGAAAGACTTGCCATAATGCACCAATAAAGAACGCAATTATGAAACAACCAGAAAATGCCTCTGAATTTAACATAATGCTAACCGAGGTCACATTTATCTCTTACCTTATCTAGTAGGTCTCACTGTCTCAGCAGTAATATTGTTCTTATCTAAAGTGGTTTTCTGTTACATATTATCAGTCAGTTTAAGGAACACGACATCAATACTGCATTGTGTTATAAGAGCAAAAAAATGGGGAACATGTATAACATTGTACCAACAAGTTCCAAAAGGTTTTTCTAATAAGTGCTTTGTTACTTTGCATTTTATATGGTATACTATTTCTTGATTTCTTTCTCACATGGCTATAAATTTCTGCCATTTTTGACTTGTTGGTGGGTGGCAAACAGTGGTGAGGGTGTCCCAGAATTATTGTTACTGCTGGTCAAATTGGCTCAGAAGAGGACAACGATTAAAAGGTTTACATTCAGAGAGAAAGTGAAGGTTTGTTCCCTCACTACTGCTGCTTTAGAATGAGAAAGACACTTCAATGAGAATTATCATCATTAACCCTCAAACTTTGCCACAGTGTACTGTTTTGGCCGTTAAAGTGGTTGAAGGATATATGACCTCAGCTGATGTGGTATTAGTAAATGGTGTGCTTCATGAAGGAGATCAAATAGTTGTTGACAGCGTGGATGTATGCATTCCAGGCTTCATTCATTGTATCTTTGGTTCCTTTGGGAAGTTTCTTACAAGCATTCTGCTGGTTTTTTGGTGCAGGGACACTTGTTTACCTCAATTGTAGCACTGCTAACACCCCACCCCGTGAAGGAGCTTAGAGTCAAGGTGAAACTTCTTACACTATTATTACAGACAGAATTGGCTTTGGTTTTTTGATCAAATTATTCTTTCTATATAGTTTGAGTAGTTGCTAAGCTACCTATTTGTGCATGGAATTAGTCCTAGAGTTTGCCTTGGATTCATTTTTGCGTAAGCTGTCATCTTGTAATGGTGTTGTGATCAAAGCATACATCTGGAAGTGATAATTTTATTTATTAAATTTAACATTTTCATAATTTCTTTGCAGGGAAGATATTTGCATCACAAAGAAATCAATATTGTTTGTACTGGTAAACTGTCTCTTATTCAAATATAAAGTTTGAAATTTGAAGATTTGCTTAAATGAATTACTGATTTGGTTAAGATATAGAAGTGGAAACATGGTTTACTTGGAATCTTGGCTTATACTTCTCCCCTTTCTTTCTTCAGGGACTTGAGCATGCTATTGCAGGAGGTAGTCTGTATGTGTGCGGCCAATGATTATATAAGATCAAATATTGTTCAACATCTCACCTTCCTGATATTGATAGATGCTATTGCAGGAGATAGTCTATATGTGTGCGGCCAATGATGACATAGATCAAATATTGTTCAAGATCTCACCTTCCTGATATTGATATATCTACAAAAATTGCTGATTTATTCTTCGATTCTTTTCCATTGCTAAGATGGAATATGCTTGCAAGTTTGAATTCCAGTTGAAGGCAATTATCAAAATTAAACTTCTAACTAGAGTTGATGAATAATTTATTAGAATTAAAAGTGAATTGCATATCTAATTGTTTATTTATATATATGCAATGAGGGCATATTTGTAATTTCACGTTTAATCTCAAATGTTATCTAAATGTTATCCTACTTTAGTATCTGCGATGCACGGTTCAATTAATTTTACGAAAACTAATTTAATATATCACTTTATCATTACTTGAATTTGAAAATTAAAAAAACTAAACTTGTAAAACTTAACATCTACTACAAAATATTTACAATATGCCTATATAGACCACATATGTATTTGTTCTAAAGTTTTCATCCTATTTTTTTTTCTCTTCTAGAATTTTCTACAATTTTCTTATATATTCAATTTATTTCTAAATATTTCTATTATAATTTATCTTCAAATTTTAATTACAAAAATCAGGCATATTGTATATTGAAACACATTCCGTACAAAAAAAATACTTAAATAAGAAGACGATGATACGCTACACAGTTGATAAAACTTTTTTCTCAATCCAATAGGTTAGCAATTCAGGTCATCACGAGAATAAATAGAGAATCTTTAATGATCCTTTTTTCAAAAGAAAAAAATTGTCGATTAAGTAGGTTTAAGATGGTTTTCTCAATCCCAATCCATATACAATTATCCATCCGCAAGTTACAATTTGTATATTTAAGAAATATATGAATATAGCAATAATTAAGTATAAAAATAAAGTTATAATATAGTAAAATTAATCGCAACTAATAACTATAATCTCATTCTAGAGTAATATAAGCAAAATGTTAAAACAACATATATTTAATCAATTAGTATAATATTTAAAATTATATTAAAACAATAAAAGCACATACATATATTGATTAAAACGTTTTTGGATATAAAAAGAACATTCATATTTTAAAAATACATAGTAAAATTTAATGTCAATACCATCAATATGATACATATATTGATTAAAACATTTTTGGATATAAAAAGAACATTCATATTCTAAAAATATATAGTGAAATTTAATGTCAATACCATCAATATGAAATTATTAATATACTAATAATGTTCGAAATATGAAACCATTTATCATAGAATAAAATAATAAACTATCCAATAAATAAAAAATAAATATAATCTACCTTCATATTTCATTAATTTCAAAACTCGAATTTATTAAATTAAACAAATAGATAGATCACATTACTCCAAGTCATCACATAAATCGATAAGAATTTGTTATATCATATATGTCTCATAAAAAAATAATTATGTACACTGTTCACCTGTATAATTGGATCAACTAATTAAAAAGTGTATTAGTAACAAATAATTTATTATGTATTAGTAACAAATAATTTATTAGGTAGTAACTCATTCAGATTAAAACATCGATCTCAGACTTCTCTTTGTCCTCCAATACGCCTTCGTCTTATCATTTTCTCCAACATCTTTTATCCGCTTCCATCTAGCTTGGGTGTCCTTCATCACCGATTATCGTTTCCTGTACTTTTCTCATCTTGCACTGGCGCAATCTATTCCATAAGCCAGTTTAACCATACACATGTAATAATTTCAAACAAAAATCAACTACATACCCTATTGCAACATTTTCCATTTCGTTTGGCTTTGGATACTCTTTTTGCATGAAATATGAGGAAGTGACGAAGTTCGAGATGAATATGCAATGCATTAACTTCAAAATATTATAGATAGTCAGTTACTATAATTTATTCTATTTGTAAAAAATTATTATAGCTAAGACAAAAAAAATTAAAATAAAACAAACAAAAAATAAAACAATCTAACATTAGGAAAAAAGCTTACATATAGACTAATATCACTCATACAAAACATGATCCTTAAAATAAGATTTAAAAGTGCTATTTTCCTTTCAGCTTATCTCGCACAACTCTATCACTGACTCTACCTTTAGCCTATTTTCCTTCTCAATCTCCAAATTGATGATTTATACATGTAAGCAAAAATAATATGATATTTTATATTCTATGTCTTCTTTGCTTCCTTTTGCCATTTCGTTGACTTTGGGTGTTCTCTTTGCATGAAACTTGTGGAAGCTACGAAGTTCGAGATGAATGTGCAATGCATTATCTTCAAAATATTATAGATAGTCAGTTTCTATGATTTATTCTCTTCGTAAAAAAATATTATAGCTGAGACAAAAAAATTAAAATAAAACTAACAAAAACTAAAACAAAGTAACATTAAAAAACTTAAAATATGGACTAATATCACTCAAATATAACACGATCTCCAAAATAAGATTTAAAAGTAATATTTCCTTTCACCTTCTGAGGCTCTCTCCACAACCTTCCACTCGCGCCTTTGGCTCTTTTTCTTTCACTCTTTCTTATAGGACTATATCTCTACCGCCTCTGTCTCCGTATATCATTGCAGGAGAACTCTTGTCATTGGCCGCTTGAATTCTTCGAGGAAACAGTAATAAAATTTATCTAATGTTTGTATTGAAAAGATAATTTCATAATGAAAGAATATATTTATATACAAAAATTAAAGATCTCAACAATTCCTAAAAGAACCTCACCATACACCACAGAAATAAAAATACATTTATCTTACTAATAGCAACAATTAAGATGATTATTAATTTATAATTAAATTATTATTTGATTTTTAGAACCTCACCATACACCACAGAAATAAAAATACATTTATCTTACTAATAACAACAATTAAGATGATCATTAATTTATAATTAAATTATTATTTGATTAGTGTAACCGCCACACTTCCTTTAACCATGGCTGAATTATAGCATGTTTTGTATATGCCATACGCTGAATTATGGACTATATATTTGGGTGATGTTTCGTAACTGATATCCACATTCAAATAGTAGTATAAATTTACATGCGGTTACATTATTATTTTTTTTTGCTATGGTTGAATTTGTTTAGTCATGTGCGTGATATTTTATAAGAGGCCATATTAAATAAATTTTTTTTTATAAAAATAACTAAAATAGTTGCATACAAAATCATGTAACCACCAATTATTTATTCCCTCCATCACATAAAAATATGAGTAATTGATAAAACACGGGAATTAAGATAAAATTGATAAAATAAGAGAGGTGATGAAAATGAGAGTTAGAATAGCGTTAATGAATAATAGAACTCATATTATTAGTAGTGTTTAATGGTGGTATAAGTTGTAAATAAGTTGATGTATATGATAGTAAATTGGGATATGTTTCCAAAAATAGAATGCACATATTTTTGTGAGATAGACGAAAATAGAAAGTGCACATATTTTTATGGAACGGAGAAAGTATTAAGTATTCAATATTAAAATTTAAAGATATTCAAATTCGCATCCAAAACTTATAAAGTATTAAAATTAAGGTCAAAACTCGCCTTTTAAATTGTTAATTGATTAACACAAGATCAAGTTTTGATTCCGAAAACAAATTGGTAGTATTGCAAGTTTTAAAATTGGACGATAGCTTTTCAAACCTCAAAACAGTTTTAAAATTGTATTTTGAAGTATAAAAGCGCCGATGCAGAATAATATTGTCTCAAAATTGTGTGTAATCTTTTTTGTATTCTGTATCCATTTATATTAGTACTATACTTTATCATAGTCGAGCTTCATTACATTGCAATATAGTCGAGCTTCATTACATTACATATAGTACAATGTTAGCGCATGCTTATTAGTACAATATATTTAATTCATATAAATTTTTAAAATAGTAATACTCCCGGCTAGTGATTACCTTCTTCCTTGGAATGACGCGTCGGGCACGCCTCCCGACGATCAAAAGACAATTCCGGCGGCCTATAGGGCTCGTCGGCTTTTCACACACTCCACTCGCGGGAATCTTCCCGTCAAGCAGTCAATCACGTAAAGCACACGAGGGTTTTGGGAAAATATTTTATTGACAATCCATCAAATAAAGATATTTGCCATTTTTATAATACTAAGGACCCTGAGATTGGTTCGGCTTTCTAGACATCCGGAAAATAACCAACAAAGAAAATTCGAACGGGACTTATAATAGGCCAGACTCAAAAACGTTAAATAATAAATTCCTAAACTAGAAAACTTAAAATAGTCTTAAAAATAATAAAAGGAAAAAATTACGCTACCTAATGTAATTCAGGAAACTATCTAACTCTCATAACAGTCCGGCTTCCGGACTTGCCTCCGCGACTTCATGTGCTTCACTCCGTAGCCTTTACGCGGCGGCGTGTCTTTCGGCGTCTCCCGTTGCGCCCCTTTCTCCAGAGGATTCCCCTTATCCTTGAGCCACTAGTTATCGACGCGAATTTCATTCGTAATGTACCCGTTTTTCAAAAAGTGAATATTTTGGACTAGATTCGTAATATCAATCATATATTTATGACCAAAATTGACCTTTACTTTTTAAAAAAATTAGTTGTAAAAAATCATGAATTTTAAATTTGTTCTCAATTTATTTACGGGGTCTAATTTGGGTGATGTTGTATCTAATGTGACTTTGAAAATTCCACGAGGACGAGGCTTAACCACATTTTCAAATTTGAAACACGTGTGCACTAAATTCTCATCATACTTACTATATGCGCCGATTTCTTGCTATAAAAATTCATGCAATCAAGTACTAGTAATTTACAATAAATGTAAAAAAACACTATAAATTCATGATCACACCATGTAATAAATAGTCCACAGAGCTACATACCTTCTTCACAATGTTGGCATCAATGAGGCTTGCAATTGCAGTGTTTTATATTTTGTGTTTCATCTCAACAGGTAAATGAAACTCATCCAAACAAAAGAGAATAAAAACCAGAAACAAAAGTGACAAAACTATGGTTTCACACATTCAAGGTTAGTTCAATTTTCAGCATAAAAATGCTAATATGATAGTATCTGTTACTGCAGCATTCGGTAAATGCGGACCGAACGACATTGTGGTCGGGACAGTGAGGAGCGGGAGGGTGAATAGAGGGTTGCCGGAGTGGGACGTGCAAGTTGTCAACAACTGCAACTGCTCACAGTCGGACATAATAGTAACTTGCCGTGGTTTTCAGACAGTTAAGCCTGTTGATCGGTCGATTTTCCAGACGAAAGGCGACTACTGCTTAATAAATCGAGGGCGCCCTATTCGTCCCCGAGCTGATGTTAGATTCACTTATGCTTGGGATCGACCCACCTTCTTCTTCCCTTACTCCACCAAATCTCGTTGTTGATCACTGCTTTTCAAGAATTTTAGCCTTTCATCATTTGAAAACTAAGTTGCTCCATATTGTAAAATCTTGATTTGCAGAAATAATGGTTCATCATTTGAATAACTCTTCTGTATCAATATATGAAATGCTAATTTGATCAAGAAATTAAATCACAGAATTCATCTCTGCTTTTGCACTATTTTAGCCTTTCTACAGATCTTAGAAAAAAATGGTTGGAATTCATATCAAGTCTGTGAAATCTTTAAAATAAAACTCAGTCTTCAAAAGAAAATACTTGAAGATGATCACAGCACAAAATCCCAATAGAAAAGTTTTAATCAAGTCGAAGAAGAAGATGATACCTCGTTGCACGAACTGCACTCGTTCCTCCCTATAAGAGCCATGAATTTATCTCTATACTCAATCAAAGGACACTTATGAAGCAATGTTGTCCCATCATAAGCCTCCTTGAGAATCACAGTGCTCTTCACACCTTTGTTAGTAACATAAAACACGCCGTGATGCTTGATCAAGCAGAGCAGGAGTCGAGAAGGCAGCCGGTATTCTGAGTGGAACGCGTCCAGCTGAGCAGAAGTCAATCTCTTCTCTATGGTTAAACTCAAGAGCTCATGAAGCACTGCCACAGCTCTCTTTCGAGACTTTGGGTCGGACACTTCAAACCTCCTCGCGTTCAAGTAAGGAGAAGGGAATTCCATTTTCTGCCACCTCTCAACCTCCTCAAGATAACTCACATTCGGCCTAAAACCAGCAGGAAACCTCAATTGGAACGCAAAGGGCCCCGGAAGGTTCCCATCTTTGGATATCCTAACCCGTTTCGTATTGAGGATGAGTTCTTGAGACGACATCCTCTCCTCGCGAGCAGTTACTGCTAGCGAAGAATCCCAATTCTCCAAATGCAGAAACTCCCTCCCATGCATCTCATCCAATCTGAAAAACTCGGGGTATTTCAGAATCACACAGTTCTTGAAATCATGAGGCAATCCCAACTCATCAGAGATCAAATCAATGTTTTTCAAGGGGAGTTTACAATCAACTGAAAGCATCAAAAGCTTCCTCAAATTCCTAACCAAAATCGGATCCATCTCCGCCCTCGCCTCCGACTCTAAAAATGCAATCTTTTTAGCTTTTTCAGTCAATGTAACCGCGGGAGGCGACCCCTGACCACCGAATACACGAAAAACGGTAGGGTATCTCTCAATCACGGCCATGTAAGTCCATTTATGCACGAAGCCAACTTCTTTCTCTAGATCTCTGAGCAGAAGGGAGGCTGTTTTCTGGGATTGAATGATGGATTTGAGCTGAAGGATTACAGAGGGCTTCTTGTGAAGATCCATGACTCTGTCGAGTTCTTGCACTCTGTGGTATATCTTCTTCTTTGGCTTTCTACCTGCAGTTGTTTTGTGCATGATTTGAATCCTTATGTAGCATGGTGATATGCTGGATTCTCTCGTTTTGTTCATTGCAAATGGTTTTTGCAGTCTATACATTGTTGTGGGTTTTCTCAGAGGACATCGGTCGAACAGTTGGAGTGCAAGGTCCTTCAATTTAAAGCTCGGATTTTTATGCATGTATTGCTAGTAAGAATAAAGGTGGGATTTTTATGTACTGGGTTTTTAACTAAAAAAAATCGATTTTTGGGTTCATTCCGATCGATTTGGTTTTGGTGAAAACCGAATCAAAAATCGAAATTGTTTACGTTTCAAGTATATGGGTAGCATTTAGTACATATATTAGTCATTTATGTTACCAAAATCTACTATTTTAATCTCTCCTATTTATTACAAAAACGCATTAACTGACTTGAAACGAAGGGAGTAATTACTTGTTGAAAATAGTCTTACACTCTTAAAACTACTCATAATCAATCCCACATAAAGTAAAAAATAAAACTTGATATTGTATTCATAATTTTTTTAAAAAAATCCATCTTTCTAAACTTAAGGCAAGCCCATCTCAAATCATCAATTTATTAGCTAACTTGATGAGCTAGTAATAACACTAAGAAATGAAATATTAACTGTTTAATCTTAATCAATAGATACATTTTTTTATTTCTGAAATGATATGTTGATCACCAAAAACATAAAAAATGTACTAGCTGAAACAAAGAAAAGATAGTGAAAGAAAGCATTGATATAAAAAATTACATCCTACGCAAAATTCAAAACTAAAAAACACAGAGACAAGGAGATTGATCACATATCTAGGCTCACTTCCTCCTTTTAGTAGGTGGCTCTGGAGTCTCCTCTTCTTCCTCCTCCTCTTCCTCATCCTCGTCACCATCATCATCATCATCTTCGTCCTCGTCATCCTCGTCTTCTTCCTCATCCTCCCCACTTCCAGCACCATCACCATTTGCAGCGGGAACGTCCTCCGGGTCCTCCTCATCACCACCTTGGTCCTCCCCTTCCTCGTCCCCTCCGGCATCTTCATCCTCCCCATCTCCACCTTCATCATCATCCTCATCCTCATCATCGTTTTCATCATCATCATCCTCGTCTTCACTGGCTTCTTGATTCTCAGGCTGCTTCTTCATGCCGAGCTCAGTCATCAAAAGCCTTCAAACAACAAATGCTACCATCAATCCCTAACTAAATAAACTACAAATTGAAGAACATTTTAGAAATGAGGCAAGATATCTCACCTATCTAGCACTGTTGATTCAGCTGCGTTTGCAAGAGCTCCTATCTACAAAAACAATTAACACAAATCAACTCAGCAACAGAGCTCATCAATCAAATAACATCATCTGAATATCCAAATTAGTAACATAATCATCAAATACGAACGAAATTCAACAAAAATCAAATTGAATTGAAACCAACACGTAACAAAAACAGCCTTCGAAACTCAAATTTTCGCTCATCTACAACCACATCACCATTAATTACACAATAATAAAACGGAACCGCCGAAAAAATCACAGCAAAAATTGAGAAGCGCAGGAGCTTCAACAACAGCGCTAAAAGAACAGAATTTAAATCAAACGGAGGAAGAAGTGTACCGTGGAGAGAAGAGCGGTGGAAATTTGAAGGAGGAGAGCCTGAATCGCGAAGGTGGAGAGGCTCTGAGCGAGGAACGCAGCCGCAGTTTGAGCCTCCATGAAAACCCTAACTTAATTTGGCAGAAATCAATGGAAGTAAGTGTGGATGTGTGTGAATTTATACACGACTGAGATCTAAAACCCTAACTCAATTAATTTATTTCCAAATTTGGGGGTTTTATGAATATGAAGGGCCAGGGTTTAGATTTCTTTACTTTTTCTTTTTCTTTTTCTATTTCTATTTCTATTTCTATTTCTTTTTTCGGAAGATTCTAGTAATTAAATATAATTTCCATTTTCGACGTCAATAACACACAATGGTGATTATGATGTATACATTTGTCTGATTTCAAGAAATTAAGGTCCATATTGTTGTTTTGTGGTCCTTCCTTTATGAATTTGGCTACAAAAGTGTGCTTAAATTTCACTATATGTGCTTATGGACTGTGTGTGTGTGTGTTCTTGAGCCTTATCATTGGTGCATATTTTGATGTGTTTTGTACCCTTTTGTTTATATTCTGATTTGAAGAAATTCAGGTCCATATTTTGATTTGTTTAGTGGGTCTTTCCTCTATGATTTAGGACACAAAAATGTGCTTAAATTTGACTCTTTGTGCTTATGAACTGTGTGTTTGTTGTGTATGTTCTTGAGCCTGGTCATTACCTTAGTTTGATGAGAGGAGAAGAAAAAAGTATATTGATATGTTGATTCAATACATTTTTGGCAAGTGGATTAGTTCTAATTGGCAAATTAGTCTCTTGATTGTGAAATTATTCCTTAATTAATAGGGTACGTGACAGCTGCTGGCAATGGCGTCTCTCGGGAAAGACCTAACGTTCTTGATCATGCAGTTCTGTGATGAGGAGAATCTTAAGAAGACCGCACGCATGTGAGTATTTACGACAGGATCGTGTCATTCCACTTGTTTTTCGGATTCGTATCCCATGTGTAAACCTTCTGTGATAGGCTTGAGCAAGAATCGGGCTATTTCTTCAATACGAAGTATTTCGAGGAGCTGGTGCTGGACGGGAACTGGGAAGAGGCAGAGAAGTATCTCTCGAGCTTCACAGTCATTAAAGATAACAAATACTCTACCAAGATATATTTTGAGATTAGGAAGCAAAAGTATCTTGAGGCCTTAGATAAGTAAGCTAGACGATGGTGTTTTTCTCGAAATGTTGGCTTGTTTCTAACTCATCTTGCATATGTTTTGACAGGCACGAGTTTCATACCGCCATAGACATCCTTAAGAAGGATCTCAAGGTTTTTGCACAATCGAACGAAGAATTGTACAAAGAAATGGCTCGGCTCTTGGCACTAGATGACTTGAGGTATAATTAGGAATGGAATAAATACAAAACCATACTCATAAAGAATATCTATAAAGAGAGATTGATACTATTATTTGG
Organism: Salvia splendens; assembly: GCF_004379255.2. Lineage (NCBI taxonomy): Eukaryota > Viridiplantae > Streptophyta > Magnoliopsida > Lamiales > Lamiaceae > Salvia > Salvia splendens. The sequence goes on from NC_056041.1 coordinate 1,689,474, forward strand.
TAACATAATAGGGAAAATGATTCGCTCGCCCTTTATGGAGACGCGTTAACTGCCAGAAACGGCCTCCTAGGCGATCTTCGGGCTGTCATCGAGGCAAACCCCCTTCTCCAAGGAAAAACGAGGTTTCCTCAAATAGATAAGTCGAGGTTGAGGCGTTTGATTAACCAGAGGTGGGTAATTCCACTTTTTTTTCGTGTAAAATATGTGTTCATTTGGGCTGAATTGGTTATAATGTTACAATATGCAGTTTGAACTGGCAGCACATGCTATGCACGCGTCCTCTCTGGAACCCACATATCGACACCCTCTTTACAGATCATAGGTGCCCCGGATCCGATAATATGCAGGCTCAACTGAGCTCGTTGGTAAGATTGTTTCTTTCTTTGTAGAGAAAGGCGTGTCATTTCTGTATTAACCTGTTTGATTGAATTCTTCTGCAGCCGCCTTCACCTGTTGCAGTTGAATGGCCTCTCTCCGGAGACTCGTCAACTGATTCCCTCGTTACAATCGACCAAGGTCGTCTCTTCGTATTTTTTTCAGTTTCATGCATTTTTCATTAGATTTAGACCTGAATTTATACGACAAATTCAGTAACTGCAGCTTTGGCTGAGGAGGGTAGGCTCTATGCCGATGTAAAGTCAACGGAACATATAAATGAGGTACCTTGTAATTATGCTATGTATTGATTTATGCAGTCCTCATGATGTTCGAACAATGAATGCAGGGGGAGGGCTCGCAGACTGATATTTCCACCTGTTGTCAAGCTTCTAGAAAAGAACTTCCTATCGAATTTCCTAGCACGGTCGAACGGGTTTTGGATATGGGCTCGATCATGACTAGCATGGATTTTCATCCTGTTCATGAGGCTTTGTTATTAGGTTGACAACTTAAAATTCTTAAATTTCGTACTTTTTTTCTCGAGATGTTACATTCTGATTGCTCATGCTGCTGAATCTGTTCTTTTAGTCGGGAAATTGTCCGGTGATGTAGAAATCTGGGACGTTGCTGGTTACAAGAAGCTGTTCAGCAGAGCATTTGTGGTCAATTTGTTAACGGTAAACCTCGTCTTTTTCTCTCGTTAATCTCGCTAGAGAAGATGGATGATGAACGAAATCGTGTGTGATCAGGAGAAAGTGGATAAAAACCATGCCATCGCTGTTAATCGTGTATTGTGGAGCCCTGATGGTTGTCTATTTGGTAAGCTCGAAAATTATATTTCCCTGAGCTACTCAAAACGGTTAACTTAGCACAAAGTTTATCGATGACAGGGGTTGCATATTCGAAAAACGAGCTACATTTGTATGATAAAAATGGCAGTTCCTTTGATAAGAAATTTGAGGTATAGCTTCTGTAACTAATCATCCACGTGTTATGTTACATATACGCGTTAGCGTGTCTTACTTATCGAACTTTTTCCTCTCCAGATCGACGCACATATTGGCAGTGTGAATGATCTAGCATTCTCTAAACCAAATAAAATGCTTGTTATCATAAGCTGTGGTGATGACAAGTTGATTAAGGTAATTTATGCAATTATAAAGCTCTTATGACGATTGCCCTTTAACGATCTGCTGCGACTTTTTTATGTTTCTCTAAGGTTTGGGATGCAGCAACTGGTGCTAAACTGTATACCTTTGAGGGCAACAAGGATCCCGTGTACTCACTATTTCCTGGTTTGAAGAGAGATATCCATGTGAGAGTATACTCCTTATTTCGTTGACCTTTTTTTACTCGTGCAAACGAGCGTGTTAATGGTCATCGTCTTTTTGTAATAAACAGTTCCTGTTTTCCATTTCCATAAGTGGTGAGATAAAAGTATGGTTGTTCGATAATAAAGGATCGAGGGTGGCTTATTGTGCTCCTGGTTCCTGTTGTACGAGAATGGCTTGTGGCAATAAAAGGTGAATGATTAGCCGGAGAACGTGTCTGTCCACATTAGTTGTGTATCTATGCTCTGATTTGTTTAAATTTTTAGGCTGTTTTTGTGTGGGACGGAGGAAAACGGAGAATCCTACCTTGTTGAATGGGACGAGAATGAAGGGAATATTGTTAGGAATTACCAGTCACTTAGCAAACGCTCTTCGACTGTGGTTCAATTCAATACCTGCCTCGACCGGTTTCTGGCTGCTGGAGATGAGCATGTGATCAAAATCTGGGATATGGACAGCGACAAACTTTTAGCCGTTATTGATGCAGATGGTGGTTTGCAAGTAGGTTTCTTACACCTTGATGTCTTGAATCATTTTAAAGCTACTGCAAGATTTAATCGGGCTGTCTTGTTAGGCGCGCCCGGATATTTGCTTCAGTAAGAAAGGGAATCTATTGGCTGTTTCTGCTGTTGATAATCGAATCAAGATCTTGGCAAATGATTCTGGCCGTCGTTTTCTGCAAGAAGCCGCCTTCGATTTTGGTGATTCTGCTAAACGTGTAACAGAATCCTTCAGCAATGTCAGTTTCTAACAGAATCCTTTGTTAGTTTGTTTCGTGGCAACGAATTCTCTTCTAAATTTTTGTTCTTGTACATATATTGTTCGCAGCTTTCTGTAGGTTCGTCGCCTTTCCCATGTCAAGGAGTTGCAGGAGGTAACGGGACTATGGTAAGTGGCCTTCGTGTTCTTCGTTTAGAATTGCTATGAACACGTTTTGCTGATTTTGTCGAAATTTTCTGGAGGCAACGAACGTTTTTAAAATCGTTGAAGTTTCTCGCTGCCAATCCATGCTACTCACTTCTGGAGTCAAGACTAATCTGGTGTGTTTCACAGAGAATCCACTCTTCGTATCACTGATTTCTCGTGATTTAGTAACGTTTGATGGCTGCAGATACGGAGATTGGTGTACACGCACACAGGTAATGGCATTCTTGCATTAGCAGAAGACGGCACTCATCTACTGTGGAGATGGGCGAAGAGTGGCAAGGCAACGATGAAATGTGCCCCTCAGTTATGGCAGCCGAGAAGCGGATTGTTAATGACCAACGACCTTCCTGATAAGAGCGGGGATGTGGTCACGCCATGCCTTTCGCTGTCCAAGAACGACTCTTATATAGTATCTTCGTCGGGGAGGATGATCAGTCTCTACAACTTGGTGGCATTCAAGGTAATACTACTAGTTGAGACGCGTATGGGTCTAAACGGCTTGCTTATCTTTGTTCATCTCTTGTGATGTGAATCGCAGAAAATGAGGAATGTGATGCCATCACCGCCTGCTGCAACGTGCCTCTTGTTCTATCCACCAGACAACAACATAATAGCTATAGGCATGGATGACTCAACGATTCTCATCTACAATATGCGCGTTGATGAGGTATTGCATCCCACGCCAACGAGAAACGTGCATATCTCGTGCATTTCTAGTGCATTTATAGTGCCACGAGAAACATGCATTTCTTGATTTTCTTTGGTCTTGCAGCGGATAAGCAAGCTTGAGGGGCATTCCAAACAAATCAGCGGAATGGCTTTTTCGACCAATCTAAACGTGCTCGTTTCTTGTGGGGTCGATACTCAGGTTAAGTCCTCTTTACACCATTCTTGTGCACTAAGGCGAAGCGTGTTTTCTTGAAATGTTTCATTGCCTCAGATTGTGCTGTGGGACTCTATCACATGGGAGAAGAAGAAAAGCACGGTGCTGCAGGTCTCGGTTGGCTGGGTGACATATGACTTGTCAGAGACGAACGTTGAACTAGACAAGGATCAGCAGCACTTTCTAGCAGTGCACGAGACTCAGCTCGCCATATATGAAACTGCAACACTACGACGCGTGAAGCAGGTTTTTTATACCTATACACTGAATCTTCGTCTTCATCATCATCTTCGTATATATACATAAAATCCTCAAGCTGATGATTTGGTCCTTGAAAAATCAGTGGACGATCACCACCTTCTGCACTCGCATTTCCCATGCGACCTACTCTTGTGATAGTCGGATGGTGTATGCTGCCATGAGAGACGGGATCGTCTTGATACTCAGTGCAGTGGACCTCGTCCCACGCATTGAGATAGATTCGTCTGCGTACCTTCCGCCCCAACTAAGGTAACTCGGATAACTTCCTAGCACCATTCAAGAATCTTGATCAATGTTAACTCTCTTTTGTTTTGGGAATGTAGCTGTTACGTGGATCCGGTTGTTGTTGCGTCTCATCCACATAAGCCGGAGCAATTTGTGTTGGGATTGTCGAACGGTGGAGTGGTCGTTATCGAACCTGAAGAATCTCATGGCCAATGGACCATCAAGAACCACCTTGAATCTTGAATCTTGAATCTTGAATATTCTTGCATAGATACTAGGTTGGAGTATCAGTTTTGATGAAGGATGTCCATGTTTTATGTTTACTAACCAACAATGGTGGATTTTCTTATTCAATCATATTTAATAGTCCCCATTTTATATTGTGAATTTTGAAGCACTTAATTAATTAATTTTGTAGGTAATTGTTTATAAATTACGAAAATTTGATTAACCCATTTCTATAGGATTCCTATTTATTGAAACGATTTTTGTAATTGGGTTTAAGGCCCAAATGTCTCAACTTTCATAGTACAATACTTGCTTCTTTAATTTCTAAATCTCAATTAAAAAAAAATCAACTTTATTTTGGCCTTTTCTTCTCGTAATTTATTAACATTATATAAAGCACAATATTGATATTTTGACCAAGAATTATTTAATTTTGGTCAAATTAAATCACGGCTTCTTGATTCCGTTAATGTAGCTCATCATCTCTGCTAAAATAACCCCCTTTTCTGGGTCAAAAATCTCATCTTTATCGGGGCCCGCAGTCCGTGTTCGTCAGCGAGGCTGCTCTGGGCGGGATGTGGTTGTTGCTATGGTTCACGTATGCCGCGCTCCGATCACCCGAAGGCGGCCGCTGCCGGATTCGGCGGAGAATCGTCGTCGCTCCCGACCAAGCTTGTCGACTCGAGTCGAGCACCGAGGATCCCGTGGAAGAAGATCATGCTGAGCTTGCCTATCTGGGCTATTGTGGTGAACAATTTCACATTCCACTATGCTCTCTATGTGCTCATGAATTGGCTCCCCACCTATTTTGAATTGAATTAGGTCTACAGCATAGCCTTCAAGAAATGGGCTCATCTCATCAAACGTAGAGCGGTTTTCGCTATACCAGGTTTACTATGTGTGTTTAGTTCTCTTGTTTTTCTTTTACTATCCACTGGGGAGAGGATATTCGACTGAGGCTCATTACTAATGCAGAATTCTTTTTCATTATTTACCACAAACTCTTTATATAACCACAGAAATAAAAGCTTACTTGCAATGTTTGGAAATCTTGATTAATAGAATCGTCAACAAAAGGAAGTTGGAGAAAATAACAATGATCAAATGCCATTATTCTTTAAGTTATTGCCATAAATTAAAAGTGGAAATTATCTTCTGCTCATTCCACAAATTTAAGCATCGATTTTGGCAGCAGCAGATGCATAACTTACACTGCTGTCCCTTGTGGATTTAATTTACAAATCCTTCCCACTATAGCCTTGCAACTAATAGACACATCGAACTTACCCAGAATCATAGCAACCGCTACAAAGTTATCGCTCTCCACCTTCAACACTTATTCCAAGTGTCTTTGCAAGCTCTAACCCATGGAAAATACACAAAATTTCAGCCAACAGAATATAATTTGACTTATCATGTTTACCAATTACACTTACTAAACTTATATCACAAATAAGTTTATGGATGAAATAGTAGTGTTATATTTCTCAAAATGCTCAACTTATCGAAGGTCTTGTGAGAATCAATGTCACAAAAGTCTCACATGCGTATTGTTACATCCATAGAACTCACAAATAAGTAATAAATTGTTGGTTATTGTATAAATAGAACATTATTGAAAGAAAAAGCGTTTCGATGTGGCCGTTCATATGAACTTTTACCCAAATTTGGTATTATTGTTAATAAATACAAGATGCATGTTAACACACTTTCAATTATATCGATGAGTCAAAATGACTTAATCAATGCTAAATGGTGTAGTAGTCAAATATATCACACAATTAAATAAAAATCAGTCGCCAAAATTTACATCCTACGTCGATGTATTTTATATAGTAATGCCGAATCAGCATCGAGTAACTTTATTTGATTTTATTTGATTTTATTATTCCATTTATTATGTATATACATATCTTAATGATAAAGTTTACATACATAAGAGTGCAGCCTACGTGAAAGAGACGACTCTCATAAATTGAGAGAGAGAGTCAAATGTCATTGTTACAAATTTTATCACTTTATAAATGGAGATAGAAGTCTAACGAATATTTCTTCATTTTCATTAGTATTTTTTATTCATCCACTAAGTTCATGTCATATTTCCGAAATATTCAACATATTTAAAATATCTTACTCCCTTTATTATTATGTCTAATGCTTTAGTATTTCTTCAATTATCTTTTCAATTACTATTCACGCAACAATTTATACTGTCTCTCCGCTTAATTTACTTAACATTCATTCATTACTTTACTACTAGCAAGATGATCAAATATCAAATAAAAAATTTATAAAAGATATATAATTACCATCAAAACAATAGAAAAAAATATCTTGATTATTTTTTATAAACATATATCTACAGCCTACATCACCAAAGCGAAAAATAATATTATTTCAAGATTAAGTATCTTATTTAAGGAAACAAATATAATATTCAATTTTATTTGAATTCATCAAACTAAAAATGATAATAATATATTATGTGTAAAACGGACTTATCCAACTGCGTTTGGTCCCTATTTTGTGACACATGGTTACAAATTTACACGTATTATACACCACTCCATTTATATGATTTTCATCCCCATTATATATCGAGCTCAAGACAAAATTAATAGCTTGTGTCACAAAATTATTGGTCCTAATTGAAGCAGACATACACCAAGAAAATTTCAAATTTTTCACACCCAATTCCACATATATGTAATGACCCATTCTCTATAAAAACAGATAACTTTCCGTCTGATTTATCCATTGTCAATTTTAATAGTATCATTTTGTCAATAAAAACGATAATACTTTGAAAATGGTGTCAAATAAGATGAGATGGCATTCAATAATTTGTTGACAATTTGAGTAGAAAGATTGCAACAACTAAACTAGCAATTATTGAACTACTACTAACTTGCATTTCACCAAATATTTATAACTCACACCATCTTTTCTTCTCACTCACTTAACAAAATCATCATTGAAAATTAATCGAAGCAAATTACAACTTTACTCACCCCCTTCAAATGAAATATTGCAAACCAACCACTACTCTACATTTGATAATTGCAATTAAGTTTATTTTTAAAACTTTCGACCAAAAATGTACTAAACCATTAATCATCATTATACATTTGGAAATTTCAAAAACTTATCCAAAGTACAACACGCAAGGCGCCTAACCATTTCAAATAGATTCGATGTATTATTAAAAATAGTGTCTTAAACATGGTAGGCCATAGTGTTTTTAGGTGCTATATAACGTCAATTTCCTCGTATCATTTTGGATAACATCAACTTGCTGGTATCAATTTGCATTTTATTCATGTAATAAAAAAAATTAAAATTATCGGAAGTGGTGAACATATTTTTTTCCATTCAAGTTTTATTTGCAGTGTAATTCTTGTTTTGAAATATTACTTAAATTAATTAAAGATTGAATACTTGTACATACGTGGGATTTGCGAAGAGGTGATTCATTGTTGGATTATTTCAAAATATGTTTCGAATTTTTGAAATATTTTGCATGTCAACTTTAGATTAGTCCAAATCTCCTCCAAAAAATACTGTGTCGTTAATTAATTATTATGCCTTTCTTAATGAGAAATTGCGACTCACGAAAGTAAGATTGTGCAACTAGTAATATAAACGGATGGTGCAAGTAAGAGTTGGTTTAGACGACTATTTTGATGTGAATTATTTTGGCCTTATATATCTCCAAAGGTTGGAGAATGTCACTAACTTCTCAACTCCCCCAACCAATATAATATATTTCAATTTAATATTTTATCTAATACTATTAAAAGAGAGATTTTCAATTTTCCAATATATCCCATTATATTAGTAGATTAAGCTTCTCGACAATTAACTTGTTTACTACGAGCATCCACAATGGTGGCTCACAAAGTTAGCTTATCGCACTACAAGAATGAGGTCCTCGGCCCGAGCTACAATCGCACTCATGATTATTCGATTGAAAAATGTTGTCACTCGTGAGTGGATTGCGCTTGCATATATCGGCCAATCACAGTGTAAACGCAAAATACAGGCTAGATATGCGATATGATAAGTTGAAAAGAATACATCTGCTAAAATCATAGATGGTCTCGCCATTTATACACCTTATAAATCTAATGACAATTACAACAACTGAGAGATCAAAAAATTTAGCAAACGAAATGTCAAAAGTTATATCAACAATCTCGTCGTCAACTCAATTCATACACTTTATAACAATCGAAAAGTCGAAGGCCTCATCGAAATTGAAGACTTCAACTTATATTTCCCACGGTTTGTTGGCCACCAAAAATCTACTTGAAACTAAGTTGTTTTCTATAAATAATTTGTCATATTTTTATTCAAAAATTAGTTTAATGCACATTTTGATTCCGAACGCAATAAGCCACTAACTATAATTATACTGTAATATAAATTTCAAAGTGAAATCATTTTGTCCATTCGCAAAAGAATAGACAAACTATGAGATAATTTAAAAAATCATTTCGAATTTTTATAATACTATTGAATAAAGCAAATTCGCCATTTTTTAGGATTATCCTCAAACCTTAAACTTATCTTTTCCATCTCGATTTGCGAGCCGTAAATCAGCCCTACAGTAATACGTGGCGGATAGGCCGTAACGGTCGAAGCATTTGGTTGCTTAAAACGACTTCAGCTTTTGTCGTTTCGACAGAATTAAGTCGCTTCGTTGCCTTTGGATGAGATTATGACATTTACTTTGATACTGGACCCCACCTCTAGACCAAACTTTGCCCTCCCTATCCCCACCCTACCCCTATCCTTGTCTCGTATTTACGGACGTGCCATCGCCTTCCCCAACTATAAATCAGCCCTTTGACACCGGCTATGTTTGCCAAACTGAAGAGCCACAGCGCACTTTAGAAAAATACCACTAAAATATTCCTCTCTCCTCTCTCTCCCTAGAAACAATACCTTTCTTCGAGAGGAAACAAGGGAAAAGGAAAAACCAATGGCTACGTCTTCTAGAAGGTCGAGCGCCCCGGTTATGGCGGGGCACCGCGCCGCCGCTGCCCACCGGAATTCCTCGTTCATGACGTCGGATTCGTCACCGTTCGCCTCGTCCAGCTACTATTCGTCGTCTCCTTCAGCTGGTTTCTTCAACCAGCGCCGTGCGGCGTCTCCGACGCGCGTCAACCTCCACGGCTTGTCCCCGCCGCCTCCATCGCGGTCCGTTCGCTTCTCGATCGACGGATCTATATCGCCGAGGCGATCGATCCAGGCGCCGCCGCAGCGGAACCAGGTCGTGCAGAGGAGCGGTGGGAATATTCAGAAGAGGACGTGCCTGTGCTCGCCGACGAATCATCCAGGTTCGTTTCGATGCGCTTTGCACAAAAACAGCGGTGGTGGTAATCAATCGATTTCCTACTCTCCGAATCGGTTGAACATGAGGCGATCCGCGATGACGAATTCTCTGGTGCGGATCGGCACCGTGGAGGGAGATCTGATGAAGCGAACCCTCGCGGCTTTGATTCGCCCGTCCTCGCACCAGCAGCGTCGCCGAGCTGATTTCCGGCCGCGGCAGAGCCGTCTCTCGGCCATGTCCAGCGCCAACGACATCTGACGGAGCAAGCCGAATATGCAGGCAGGTTGGTTATACTCGGAAATCACCAGTCGCTTACGATCCGCGGCCGCGACACCTGAGCAATTTTTGGAACAGGGAAGCTGATGTTTGTGTTGGTTGTACATATGATTTCCAAATGAAGAACGTATTGGATTTGAAACTAGAGCACTCTCGATCTAACTAAAAATGAATCCAATCGAATTTCGCATAGCAATGAGGATGAAACTATAATTTGAATCTAAATCCAAGGATCAAGATGTTTGCGTGATGATTTAGTGTGGTGCTGGTTGAAATTATCACCAATTCCGTTACGTGTATCGTATCGTTTCCGTGAATCCGTTCGTCCGTTCCGTCGTTGTTCGTATGAGGTAACTTCCGTTCAGTCGTTTCAATTTTACGTTCCGCCCGTCGGTTCGTATGAGGTAAGTTCGGTCGTTTGTTTCAATATTTCATTATTTGTTACTGTTATTAATTTTTAATGCTTTTTTTCATCTGTGTTGAGATCTGAGGAGCATTGCGTGCAAGTATTGGGGGAGTGATTATCGCGAAACTCGAAGTTCGAGGCATGGATGATTTTGGGACTATTTTTTTCACCTCAGCTTTGGAAGATGGAAATTACTAAAAATAGATTTCTGCTGATTTTACGGAAGTTGATGCCGGTGGGTGGGCGGGCGGGCGGGCGGGCGGGCAGTATATTCCGAAAGTTACTGTGGGGACCACATTAAAATCTAACATAAAATATTCTCAAATGAAGTAAAATAAAAATAAATATATACAAAATGAGATTATCTCTTTTGAAGAGAAGATAGTACTCCTATTTACTGGAGTAAGTATAGAAAGAATGCTAAATTTTTGCTTCAAGAATCAAAATAAAGAAAATATAATTATAAGTATTCCATAAAAGCTATACTAGTAAAACAAAAGTAATAGGGGAGGGAAGGAAAAAGTTAATTATCAATTTGGAAGCGGAAATGATAGCCAGCTGGACATTTGGAAGTATTGTTGAAATACTGTTGAATAAATTACTATCTGAAATTTAAATACAGAAAAAGAAAAAACTTTAATGAATACTCCTGTTTACGAATTTGGATGTGTGGAGGCAGCTGGACATGGTTGGATGTGGGCCAATTGGAGAGGCCATAAATACCCATCATGAATATGGACAACACTGTCAACACATATGCATACTTATTATTTGCACATTGACAAAATTTAGTGGTTTTAGTATAAGAGAGGTGTTGGATAACAGAATTATCCAGTTGGCACACATCTCTAAGCAATGAATACTAAACAATTAATGTGATATTCATATGTTCCAAGTGATTTATAGTATCATTTATTTTGGATAAGTAATTTAAAAATTTATTTTAGAAGCTAACATGAAGAGAGAATATAACTTTTTGTTCGAAAAAGTTATTGTCGTCATATCAGCCTAACTCTATTAATTGTTTATTTTTATTTTATACTATAAATAATTAGTAGATTACCTATTTCTCTAATTCATTTCATTTATATTTTTTTATAAAACTAAGGAGTATACTATTTTACTAATGTTTTCAACTTATTTTACTTTACATTCGTTGAAACCGCATCAAAACTAAAGTATAATTATTGGGGGCGAAAGGGAGTACAACTTAACTATCTTTGGACTCTCTATGTTCCATTTTAAATGAAATATTTCTTGTTTGATAGTACTAGTATAAAGTTTTGTTATACTGTAAAAGTATGAATGCAGATAATATATAGAATAATATTTGTATTTTGAAAAAATCATCTGGACGGAGAGGGTAATTGAGTGAATTTCTAAAATTGAAATATTAGCTAAAATGATTGGGGACGTGTGTTTTTGTTTGGAATAAATATTTGGGTTATTGGTGGTAAGAAGAGAAATCGGAATACCCAATAAATATTTATTAGGTATTTAATACTATTTCGTGGCGGTGTGTTCGTTTTGACCTATATCTACACTTGTAGTTCTTTTTAATTGTTCATTATGTAGTATAGGTTTATAATAGTCAAACTCAATTATATCAATTTGGATGGGTTTAACATGTAATTTGGTGCCTAAATTGATTATTTCTAGAAGTGGAGAAAAAATGCACACCTAAAGATTCTGCTCACATTTGTTTCTCTTCAAGTAAATAGGATATTTAATTCCGAATAGAAAATTGTAGATCCATATAGTATTGCTTGGTAATAGTGTGACAATGAAAAATTAATAACTATTATAGTTATGTATCGCCTTTTTCGGACAGAAGCCACAGTAACGGTAGGCCGCGTTGAAAAAGAGAAATAGTCAACTCAGTCAGTTGATAACTGAAACGAAATGAGTAAGAAAAAACTGCAAAAAATGGGCTCAACTTGTCACAAAATCCCACAATCACCTAGTGCAGTTTATAATATATTCATTGCAGCAATTGCGTATCATATTTTAATTTTTTTTCCTTTTTTGATCTGGTTATTAGTCAAGTTTCTCATTCTAGAGTTGCACACTTTACTAATTTTGCAATTAAATTGTTGTTACTCACTATAATTTTTTACTAATACTTATGAGGCGATGGTGGAATCAGCCCGCCTCTAAATCCCTAATTAATTACCTTAATTTGGAGTGTGGTTAATATTTCTTAAAGTTGAATATAATGTGTAAGTAGAGAAAGTCAAAAGGCTGCGGAAGAAGACTATGTCTATTCAAAATAAATAAATAGTCATAATTCGACGAACAAGAAGACTAAATCAAACGCCTCTATTTGTATTACTTATTTATATGAAATTATTAGTATTATTACTAGTATTAATTTTCTATACCAACTTGCTCGAACTGAATTAATAATCAAAATATCAAGCCTTCATTATTGAATATTTAATTCAATAGTACTAGTTATATAAATGTTGTAAATATTGTTTTTGGGTGTTATATCCAACACTAGCCAGCTCATTCAGCATATAATTGACATTATAAAATGTAGAGATAATGATGCAAGAATAAAAATGGGTGGCTTGTGTTTGGCTTTGTAGACCTAAATTTGATTCGATTCCGAACATTTTTTGTATATAATTAATAAATCTATGTGATAATTATGTTTCTACGATAAAGAATTATTTTATAATTAATGCTTCAACCCGTCGTTTTAACACTATATTATAAAATTTTCAATATGTTATCATGATCTCATCTATTGTTTTGTACACTTAAAAGGGAGATAAATGGCGTAATCTCAATTAAGTGTATTTTTCGTCAAACACACAAGACTTAATTATCTCTAGACAATTGAAAAAAATAAAAATTAATTCGTTTTTTTTAAATTGATTTTTTTCACTGCGAAATGGCCCTAATTAAAAATCATTAGTTTATATTTACATGTCGAAATTGAAGAATACATGCACCAAATATTTTATTTGTGTATTTTGATCCGAAATTCGTAACAAGCGTGTTCAAGCCGTGTTAATTAAAAAAATTGGGCTACAATTGCGTATTTAGTCAATGAAAGCTCGTTCAGTTAGTGGACTCAATAACTACAAAACCACAGAATTCGATTCCAACCAAATTCAAATCCACATGTAAATTGTAAATAATCCATGATAATAAAAAATACTCCTACTAATAACTTTACCCAAAAAAATATACTAATAAAAATATATATCTACGCCTAAAACAACAATGCAAACACCACACAACAATAATAGTACATCACAAGTTATGCTACAAATGAAGCCAAAATCATCAATTGAAGCACCAATGCATTGCCCCTCAAAACCTAAGCATGCTTGTCTTCATCGAAACCCGGTGCTCCTGGAGGCGTGTGTGCCTTCGTATAAACACGGTGGCGCCTCTCCCTTCCGTATATGACCCAAAACAGCAGAGACAGCATGACCGCGAGGGCAACCATCACGAGCCCCACATAGATCCACTTGCTATACCTACGCAGTCCGGGACAGTGATCGGCCTCTATGGCTGAGAACGTGTCCCTCACAAAACTACAGTCTTGAACATTAGCCAAGAAAGGACCATACTTAAACAAGCCATAGCTCACATTCACACTAGCAGCCATCTGCGTGTACATGGCCAGCGTCAGACGGCCCTGTGTCGTGCAGATCCCGTTCGACGATGTTTGGCAGACGTAGCCACCTAACACCTGCATTGTTGGTAAAGTTTCAATCTTTTAATCTATTGATCCCAAAATAAGGCTAAAACAGAGTTTTGGTTACCTCAGTGGCATTGCTGAGGTTGGTCTCACCGGGTGCACAAGCACGGCTGGTGAGGTCGGGATTGAACGGATTGCACACGTTTGGCACGGGAGGGCCTGATTGGTTGAAGTACAACGGGAGGAAGTTGGGGACGTTGTTGGCGTTGGAGATGTTGGAGATGACCGTGTTCATCAACGTGACGAGCTGTGATGATACTTCCTTGCTCTTGGTCAAGGTCTCTTGGGCGGTGGCATTGTCCACGCAAGGCAGGATGTCGTCAAGAGCTGTATGAGCAGTCGGGTTCTGGACCCACTGGTTCATTGCTACGCACGTATCCCCTGTCACACTGAAATTAGAAACCAAGTGAGACGATGCAGTGCAAATTAGTTGGCTCAGCTCGTTGTGGATAGGAGAATCGGATAGTTTATACATACTTGTGCAGAAGAAGAAAGATCCCGCACAGTATGAATGTCCCGGTCACAAGAATCCATCCCGCGACCACCAATCTGCAATGATAACGGAACATTAGGCGTATATTGAACTACACTATGAGGGAAGCAAGAACGTAGATGTTCGAAGAAAAAGGCTATTCAGACTCACAGGTAAACAAGGACCTGCATTCCGAAGATTGAAAACACTGAAATGAAACAATCCCGGAGTAAGATCAGAGACGACAAGGTGAAAAGTACGTGAATGTTAACAAGTTCAAGAAAGTACCGAATCCAAGAAACGTTAGAAGAAGCATAACGGCGGAGAGTATGATAAGAGCCAGTCTCCTGCAAGAAAACAGAGCATTCACTATCTATAGCTATTCAAATTTGAAACTAGTTCTAACTTACACATATTGAACGAGATCCTTGATCTTCTGTGAATTGTCCTCGGTTTTAGTCGAGAGGGTGCTGGCCGATGAGTTTATCTTGGTTTGGATGCTATCAATGTCGCCTATGACATTAGGTGGCAGAATCACTTGATCCACGTTGATTTGCTTGGCGGCAGCCAGATATCCCGAGACATTTCTAAGACTCTCGGATGTGGTGTCGGCCTGATAGACGACGTATTCCAAAGTGTTGATAGTGCTGGTGTGGAATTTCCCTTGGCCAGTGTACAAGATGATGCATCCAATGCTGGAGAAGGTAACATTAGACACTAATTTCACCTTCACAATGTGTAACAACAAATGGAGAGAGATAGAGAGAGGTATATACATTGCTGCAATGGTGAAGAAGGTGAGGAGGATGAGAGAGAGGGCATAGGCGACTCGAGAATAGCCATAAGGCGCCTTTCGGCAGCAGCAGAAGTAGAGGCATGTGATGATCAAGCATAACCCGAAGACGACAAACCAGATTGCGCCAACAATGAAGAAGGGGACAGCAGTGTAAGCCACAGACTGTAATCCAACATCAAGTTACTCATATGGTTAAGTAGATAATCTCTTGCTTTTCATACAAGAAAATACTAAGACATTTTTGATATACATATACACTACAGATACACAAAATAGCAAATTTTCTAGAACAAACTCAAGAAAACTAAACCCAAATTGGCCAAGAACATAAAGAAATGAGATTTGGACCACAAACTATTGAACTAACTCATGACAATATGAATCAAATACTCCCAAGAAAGAAAGAAAGAACCAAAATTGGCTAACAACATAATGAATGAGATTTTGAACAGAAATTCTTGAATTAACTCATAACAATATGAAATCAAATTTTCCCATGAAAGAAAACTAAACCCAAACTGGCCAACAACACAGAGAAATGTGATTTGGAACACAGTTTTTTGAACTAACTCATAACAATATGAAATCAAATATCCCCAAGCAAGAAAACTAATCCCAAAGTGGCCAACAACACACTGGAATGAGATTTGGAACACATATTCTTGAACTAACTCACATAAAAACACCCTACAATGAGATTGTCTAACAACAAAAAGTGTAAAGAAAATGAGCTTACACATATTCCTGAACTAAATCATTCCCAAGAAAGAAAACTAATAAAACTCTAATTCTTGCACTATAGCTCTTAACATGGGACACAGATTCTTGAACAACTCTCATAAAAAAGACCCTATAATCAGATTGTGTAACAACAAAAAGTGTAAAGAAAATGAGCTTACACCCCAGTAATGGCGATTACTGATATTCCAGCCTCCTCTGTATTTGCGAAAATCATCAAGAGGGTCTTTCCTCTGAGTCCTCTTCTCAGCCAAAATCAGAGTTGTGTTCACTTGTTCATCACCTGCCAGAAATCTCCCTTTCTCTCTCCCAACCACCGCTGCACAACAAACACAAATTCAAGACTCTTTTTTTTAACACACAAAAACACAGATTATAAAGAAAAATGGTGGGATTGATTAACCTGAAGTCTGCATAGTTGGGAAAAGGGCTTCTTCCCCAAATGCCAATGCAACAAATGCTGCTGCAAGGCATGAGAAAAGAAGCAGAGATCTCAAGCACGCCGCCATTCTTCCCTTTTTTTTTTCTCTCTGTCACTTCAAATTTGAAAATAAAATGCAGCAAACTTCAATAAAATGCAGCAAGTTTGTAAATTTACCAGTGTGCCTGTGTGTTGAATAAGTGACATGTGGCGATTCCACATTTTTCTTCCTTGCATTTTATAATTTCATTTTTCGAATAAAGAAACAACTGCTGGTTTCTGCCTTCATTGCCGCCAATATTGCTAATAATCAACAAATTCTACAGCTTCTTTTACTAATTACGGCATTTAATAACGCCACTTTACATATTAATCAATCAGTTTTAATGAACTGGTTGAAAATTACTTCACTCTATGAGCTAATAATAACTCTACTTTTGACAAAACCCACTTTCGATTCAGTGAAATAAATCTCAAATTTCAGTGCGCATCTCATTAAAGATTGAATTTTAAAATTTGTTGAGTGGAATAAAGAAAAGGTGAATTCTTGAAGGGACAGGGCATCAATCTATATTTTTTGTTCACAAATTTGAATAATTGCGGAAAGCTCTAATTAAATGAGGCATTACCTCACTGATAAATATCTTAGTCAGTGCCTTTTTAGTTGTCGGTAATACTTATAATAAAATAATTATACTTTATTAGTAATTATCGGTAATACAATTGATTATAGCAATTGGAAATAAAAAAGAAAAACAAATAGGATGTATTTACCATGATCGGAAATTTTGGAATTATGGCTTCTACTTTTATCTTCCTCTGTCCATATGAAGTGATTGATTATTTTTTGGCATGCATTTGAAGAGAGTGATAATAAATAATTATAGTGGATAGAAAGGAATAATGTAAATATAACTTTCTTCTATATTATTTTCTTTTTTATTTTTAATTTTTTTTAACTTTAATTATTTATTATCAATTTTATAAATCAACGGCTAAAAAAGAAAATCACTTAAGGTGGGACGGAGAAATATTTAATTTGGTTTGATGGTTGGTATTTTGAATTGCTGTCATCCTTTCATCTTTGAGATTAGATAACTATAATATCATATGTTGGGAATAATTAAAAGTAAATAAAAGAACAAAAGCAATTAGAGTTTGTAAAAGCAGCGTGTAGCATTTCTCCAATTTCGATTAGTTAAATGTATCAATTTGATATTGACAGATTAATTAAATACTCTACCTAAATCATCAATCATAGTACACATCTGTCACACGACTTCGTCACTTAGCAATTTAGATCACATGAGTTGTATTCACCTTATATTTATTTACTTATTGTTTGACTTTAGATACATATAATCAACAAGCATATGTAGTATGGAGTAATGGTAGTCGAAAATTTGAATTCATGCTCTTTACATGAAACAAAATAGTGACCTAAGTCGATTTAACAATGTTTTACAAATCAATACTGATTTAAAGCGTAACTTTTTATTAATGTTTCATCATTTGATGACTTTCAAGCCACAAGAGTCAATAATAAAACATTAATTTTACTTGGAAGTCAATTTTTTCGATTATGAACTCATGAAGACTGGATTGAAGATCTACTAATTCATCGGAAAAATTGTAATAAAACACTTAGGTTTTAGATGACGATTTTTCCTTGATGATTTGTAAGAATATTCAACACTTAGCATTTGCAATTGTTCAAATTAGTGGTTTGAAATCATGACTCAATGGGAATGGGTAGTTAAATGTTTCATACAAAATTAAACCCAATTGGGCCTGTCTGTTAATTTGTAAGCATTTTGGATCATGAAATAAAAAAGTATTCAGAATAATGGAGTATAAAATATACTCAAATTTTATTGGGCTTTGTTTTGGACCTAACTAGGGATCCAGGTATGGTATAAAATGTTTAAATATCCAAATCGCTTCGCATCTTCACTATCGGCTGCTCCGGACTAGGGTTTATTGCTGCTGCCGCCCTCCACACACAAACACACACACACGTACACACTTTGATAGCTCGCAGCCATGGCGGAACAGGTAAATCCTTGTATCCACAGCTCGCCTGCTACCGCTTTCTATTTCTCGTCGTTGTTTGTGACTAATTCGATTGTGATTTGAATCGATTTGCAGACCGAGAAGGCCTTTTTGAAGCAGCCTAAGGTGTTTCTCTGGTGAGTTTTTTGTTTCCGTAGTGTTAGATTTGTTAAAAGTTGCGCGTTTATTTACTGTGCTTGGTTTGAAGCTGAATGCGATATCCTCTTGTTTCTGCATATGTTGTTTTTGTTATGATTTGTAGAGCAGAGTATCACTATTCTATGTACGTGGGATTCGAATTAGTTTACTTTTAATGAGTTATGAGATGCGTTGTGTTTGATTACATAATCGTTTGATTGTAGCTCGAAGAAGACAGGGAAGGGTAAGGCCCCAGGAAAGGGAGGAAACCGTTACTTCAAGAGCATCGGACTCGGATTCAAAACTCCACGAGAGGCTTCTGAAGGTTGTTTTTCTAATTTACTTTTGTACTGGAACACTCATTTTGTTCTTATACTTATGATGT
The DNA here is from genome assembly GCF_004379255.2 of Salvia splendens. NCBI lineage: Eukaryota > Viridiplantae > Streptophyta > Magnoliopsida > Lamiales > Lamiaceae > Salvia > Salvia splendens. The sequence goes on from NC_056041.1 coordinate 1,708,447, forward strand.
ATTTCCCTTGTTAATCCCCTGTGTTTCTGCATTTTATTTTTTGTAATTGATTCTGTAGTGTTATTTTGATATATTTGAAATGTGTAGGTAATCGTTATAGATTTGTTTTTAATTGTTGGTATATTTTAGAGAGTTTGTGATGTTGGATATCTATGTTATGGAGCTTTTGATTATGTATTTGATGTGTATATGGTAATCTTGCTTTCAAGTGCTTGTGTTACTTTGTTTTTGTTTCTTGTTATTCCTCTGAATGACTATCAATCTGTTTCATTTTTACTTGGAACTGAATACCATGGTGTTATTTATCTGATTATGTTGGTTTTCTTACTCTATTACTGTTTTAATTAGTTTCCTTCTACGCTTTTGTTAAATCTGTTTCCATCCGCACAACCTGATAATCTTATACTTGTATTTTTGTTGCTATTGCTATCTATACTCAAATCATCTAATATTTGTTCAGGCACATACATTGATAAGAAGTGCCCTTTCACTGGTAATGTTTCCATCAGAGGACGCATCCTTGCTGGAACTTGCCACAGTGCAAAGATGATGAGAACAATCATCGTGAGACGTAACTACCTGCACTGGGTGAAGAAGTACCAGAGGTGTGATATTTGCTTTTGTATAAGATGCTTCCATTGTTCTGGTTTTTAGTTTGTTTTGTCTGAGTGCTTTACTTGGGTTGGACTTAGGTATGAGAAGAGGCACTCAAACATCCCAGCACATATCTCACCATGCTTCCGTGTGAAGGAAGGCGACCATGTCACCATCGGTCAATGCAGGCTAGTACCACAAACAAATTATCAATTTTTTATGTTATTAGACATCCAGAATATGGAATTAACAAGCTTCTGTGTTTTTTGCAGGCCACTTTCCAAAACCGTGAGGTTTAATGTTCTTAAGGTGATTCCAGCAGGTTCTTCTGGACTTGGGAAGAAGGCTTTTACAGCTATGTGAGTTAGGCGATAAAACATTTGTTGTTTAGTTTGAACTTTTTTTGGATGGATGGATGGATGGATGGATTTTGAGTTTATATTGTTTCTGTTGGAATATTATCATTGACCTCGCTTTGATATCTACTACTAATGTTTATCTACTTCCATTTTTGTGTACGTTTTCCAATTGATCTTGAGATTGTTACCTGATTTCATATTTATTATTGATTAAATCTCTATTTAACTAATGTCTTAGACTTGTTTGATTGGTTAAATTGTGATTTCTATAGTCTATATTTGTATGATTGTTGTATCTATCATAAATGTTTGCCAATTTAGTTTGGTGTGGTGAAAGTTGTATTTTCTGCTAGAAACAAATATTGGTTATATATTTACCTGGTCCGATTGTATGGCGTTTGTCGGAGAAAGCAAGTTTAAATAAAATGTCAAAAGTAATGTTGTCGGCCTTAAAGTTACTTTATTCCTTCTGCCTATGAATTCAACCCACACAGATTACTTTTATTACACGAAATAATCTGTGTTTAAGCCTCTAAAAAATGGGCTAATATATATCTGGGGGAAAATTACCCTATATTTCAATGTACATTACGGCACAGGGGGGAGTTCTGATAGGACTAATCGTCAGCTTGTGACCAAACTGAATAGTCTAACTCATTAGGCCACCCGCAACGTGTCACGCAGGTGGCCGTATTCCGTCACGAAGGAACGAGACGGCGGCGTGACGCGTTGCGGCGCCCCGTCTCGTCCCCAGCCTGTTCCGTGTTCCGTCACGGCGTGACGAATGGCGAGGCGTCTCGCTACGCGCCGAGGCGATGTGGCGTGCCCCGACGCCATTCGTGACGTCCACTCGCCGGCCCGCGAGTGGGCATTGTCACGCTGACACAATAAATTATTTTTTTTAAATTTGAATTTAAAAAAAATTAAAAATTAAAAAGTGGAAAACGGTAATATTACCGTTTATAGCCGTTTTTTACTCTATAAATACTTCTAATTCATCCTCATTTCACACACAACTACACATCTATTCTTCCCAAATCATCTCTATTTCCTCTCTAATTTTCATCTAACATCTCAACACAAAATGTCCGGCGACGGAAACTCCGGCGGGTGGAATCTCAACGCGTTCGGCGACTGGGAGAGCATGTACAACACATTGGGTGGTTCCGGTTCGTCGGCGCCGGGGGTACCAACCATCCAATTTTGACGTGGATGCATACGCCCGTCCCTCCGCCCTGCGGTATTCGCACGGATTATCCCAGATTCGGGAGGATTATTCCGTTGAACCCACTCCAGAAGAAGGCCGAGGCGGTGGAAGCTCCAGGGCGGAGGCGGACGAGGAGGAGGAGGATCTAGGCCGGCATCCGTACGGCCCCAAAGAAACGCTGGCGGTGTACAACGCCTGGATCAACGTCTTGTACGATCCCATCGTCGAGAATCAACAACCCCGGAAGTGTTTATGGGAAAAGGTCACCGATGCCTACCACCAGATTAAACCGAATGGGTCCCGCCGCCGCACATATAAGATGCTCCGCGCTCACTTTGACCGAGTCGACAGAGAGGTCAAATGATTTTGCGCCATCCACAAGAATGAAGCGGCTCATTACCAAAGCGGAGCCACGGGAGCCGACATTTTGAGGTCGACTTTGCAGGTCTACTTCGACGACACCAACAAACAATTCAAATATGTCGATGTTTGGGAGGTCGTCAAGGACGAGGAAAGGTGGGCCGGTGTTGTGCGGTCCAACACGGGCTCGACCTCGAAGCGCACGAAGCACACGACGAGTGGCCAATACTCGTCTGGTGAGAGCGGTTTGGGCAGCGGGCCACAAGAGTTTGCCTCGCAGGAGGTTAAGACCCCGGCAGACGATGTCGGGGGGTCTTCCCGTGGGCGACGTCGGCCGCAAGGGAGAAATGCGGCGAAGGCGGTTAGAGGGAGGAGGGGCCGAGCCGAATCAAGCCAGGCGGGCTCGGGCTCGGGGGGACCCCCAACTCCCTTATGACCATGTACATGACCGCCACAATGGCGGACACTTCCCTCATCACGCCCGCCCAATACCAAGTCTGGTTTAACGGAATTATGTTTATGGCAGCACAACTTGGCATTCCGCCTCCTCACGGGTTCAGTGCACCTCCACCGCCTTCGGGGATGATTCGCCGGCGGAGTAGTATTTTTTATTTTCTATAAAATTGTATTTTAAATTATGTCATTTTTATTTTTTTAGGATTTTAATTATGTCTTTTTTTATTTTTTTGAATTTTAAGTTGTATTTTTATTTTATGTTGTAATTTTATTTTATTTTTAATGAAACGTGTTTTTTTAATTGAATTTGGTTGGAAATAAAAGTAAAAAATGAAATTGAATGAATAGTAATTTAAGGGACGATTAAGGGACGAAGGGTTGTAGGTTCCGTCCCTTAGTTAAGGGATGGAGTAAAAAAGTACAGTGAGTCCTGTGAATAGTAATTTAAGGGACAGTTCATGGACGATTTAGTGACAGCATCGTGGATGGCTTTACTCATGTTGTATTATATGAATGATTCATAACGTGTGATTTTGGACTTTTTGTGTAGTCATTGTGTAAGTGCATCTACTACTAGCCACCTCCACTACCGTCTGTCATATCTACCTCTTCGCATCTTGTACCTCTGCCTCCACGGCTCCACCCTTTTGAAACGTTGTCGTCCTCGTCCCTCCACGTCTAGCACTGTTTCGTCCCTCCCTTCTCCATTTCAAACTTATGTTTCCCTTATATTCTTCTTCCCTAGGCATGAGTATTATTTTTTCGATTAAAGTTAATTGATTCTTATTTCTTTTAAAATCATCACAAGGTAAATGAATCATTATTTTTTGTTAAAAATCAAATATTGTAATTTATTTTCTCTCTATTTACCACTCCATCTCTTTTTAAAGTAGTACTACTACTACTAAAAGAAAGAAGTAATTTAACACGAGAAGCATGTAACACTAGATTCTACCAACGTGATTTTGGGCCGAGCGCGAAGGCCCAATTAAGTGCTGTGACTGCACCGGTGGCAGACTAGTGGGTCCCGCGGTCCTGTCACGTTTGTCCTTTAAAATATTACCACTCGAACCATTGGCCTCACATCTCATCCAACGGTCACGATCACGCAGTGTAGCTCACGCGCCGTCGTCCAACGCCTATCGCTTCTGTTCCGAGGTAGTGTTATGTATGTCTCTGTATCTATCTCTCTCAGCTCACGGAGTTGGAAGGGTTTAGTTTAGCTCTCGTGTTGCTACTTCCGTCGACGATTCATGGAGAGGAGCCTGCATTCGCCGGCAGATATGGAGGACACGTGGCGGAGACAGCTGTGGCGACAGTCCGAGCTTCCTCCTCCGCCCTCCTCATTGCTCGATTCTCGTGCTCAGGTCTCTTCCTTTCGCTTTATTAGCTTCTATTTTGCTTGCATGTAGTGTGGAATCCGGTTAGAATTGTGCACGTTGCAGCTTGCGGTGTTTGATTTTTTGTGGATGTTTTGCATGTGACCTAATTTTGGTTTGTGGCTGATTTAATGGAGTTCCGCCCAGTTGTAATTTTCAGCATAACTTGCCCCTTTTTGTGCGAGTTCGTTTCGTTGTGCTGCAAATGATGACAGATGGAGTTCATCTGGAATTTCTACCGACTCTTTTTGTCTACAATGTGGATATTTGGCCTTCTATAGATAGTTTAGTTGAACTTCTGTGGATTTCTTGTCTTGTAGCTAGTATGGCTATTTATTGAACCTAATAAAAACAATTTGGAACCCTGGTTATGAATGTTGTTTGTGAAATTTAGTGCTTCTGAATACCCGTATCAAATATCTCCCATTAACTTCGCCTCTCCAATAGCTCTCTGATGCAGATTGTCGTCTTTATATGCAATTGCTGCAAGAATCTATGCCGTTAACTGGTGGAATGACCCGGGATCATATGCCATCTAACATGCATGGTGTCGACAACGTGGGGTATGCTGATCTCGGAGCTTCATTCTTATCTCTGATCTCAGGTCCAACGGCTCATGTGCCCTGTGATCAGCAGCATTTATTTGATCCAAATACATTACCGGTCTCCAATCCACATCCTCCAAGTGATGGGGCTGCCAATGGACTTTCCAAGGGAAGCATAGTTTCGGGCTTGCCTGGTTTCTCATGGCCACACAGATTGGACTTGCCAAATTTGACTTCGGGATCGTTTTTTCAACCTTCTACTTCGTCTAATGCTGATTCAAACTGTAGAAACAATTATGAGATACTTCAAGCTGCAAGCTTGGATGTTCGAAAATCACAGACGGTAGCATGCCAGAACTCTCATGAGAAAGGCAAAGTAAATTGTTTATACCCTCCGACTGGGAGTAACACTAGCAGTAAGATACTAGAGAAGTATCCCCTCATAACAGCTTCCCAGAAATTTCCGGTAGACAACAATGCATCTGTTTGTTCCCCGTACAATCCTTCCAACAGTTTTTTTCGCGTTTCATGTTGTGGCATCAGTAAGTTTCTCACACTCTTTTTGACTGAATATATTGTGGTTTCATTCCATTTTGACGTAGTCTAACCCCTTTATTGATTTCAATAGGTGGAAGCTTACTTCTCAGTGATACTGGACTTCTTGGAGTTGTTTGCACATGCCATGGTCTGTGCATGTCAATCTCCAAATTCTTAGAGGTAATAATATCTTCTTTTACAATGTTCCTGCCATTTTGCTTATGATGTGCATCCTGTAATCCTTGATTATGTTAGTAAATGTCTAAATATTTGTTCATGTGGAAAAGTATTTGAAAGTGAGATCATGCATCAGCATTCAGGTTCTTGTGATGCTGACCCTGGGAATGCAGTTTTTATGGATAATGGAGAGACTATAGCTCACTGGTGGAAGGTCTTCTCATCCAAAATCAGGGTATGTTTGTTTTTACTGGATCATCTGCAGGGCAGGGTGTGTGAGGGGAAAGTGTGTAGAGAGACTTGAATATATTGCTGTACAATTTATTTGTTATTCTGTTGTTTTTAACATACTATTTGATAGAGTTTATGCCTAGAATTTGAAGAGTCCTGATGCCAAAATATTGTTGATTGCTTATTAGATTAGAGTATTGGAAGGGCCCAGAGGATGGGATTGGCCTGAAGGAATTTCAGTGACGTCGGGTTTGACAGATCATCCTATTTCCAGCCTGTCAAACAGTTCCATCACGTTGAATCAAGTAGACTCTTGTAGAGCTTCAGCAAGCTATGAGCAGAAAAGTCGCGGTGTCATAAATTCGAAGGAAAATCATAGTTGCAGGAACATTGTTGATGAATATCTATACCGTGGAACAGATAGACCGTCAAGAGATAGCGGAAATTCTTTTTTCAAAAACTTCATGAGCAATTCTCACCAAACTCAACATTTGCATGGACTGCTAAACTCGACTTCTGTACATTCAGAGAAAGCTTCTCAGCCTGTTGTGCCCTCGCTTAATTTAAAAACATCATGCAGTGGCTTCAGTGATGGTTCAAAAAACAGTTTAATTGTTGAGAAACCGGGAGTTTCCTCTAGTATTGAATTGAGACTTGGGCAGCCGTCACAGAAAAGCCTGACATTGAATATGAAACATCAACTTGCTGTCGGGTCTAATCTACATGGCATACATGAGGAGGCCTCAAATGTGTTTTGCCAGGATAAGCTGCTTCAGACAAGTATGTTGCTGTAATTTTACATTCTCACTATCACATATAAATGCTTTTCCCATCCCAAAACTATGTGTATAATTTGCTTCTAACTCAATGTAATGCAGAAGCCAATAAATGGCAAGGTAGTGGACCGACTCATCAGTTTGCAAATATTAATTCTAGTCCTGCCGGAAAAAGGAGGCCAACTCATTTGGAGCATTCACATGGTGTGAGAGGAGGCTATGCTGCAACAGCCAATTGCTGGAAAGATTCATCAAATATTAGCTTGCAAACAACAACCAACTTAAGTTCTAAGTTGCAAACAAACAACCCCGAGACAAAGTGTCAATTCAGGAACATTTACGAGAATAGCAGTTGCAGGCATGCCTATGAGAATGAAAGAGACAAAATTTATCTTCCATATAGTTCACCGGCTAGTACCATCAAGGAATTGGGTATGGATGTGTCGAATGGCCCAAGCAAAATGAATGAGGACAAAGTAGTGGAATATGCTTTGGATGGCTTGGTTGGTGCAGCCAAATCACATACTGAAGTCTCAGGGGAACTTAAGGGAAAGGCAAGAAGTTTTAACTTAGTTCTGGGGGAGAACTCCTCAGCTTTTCTAGGGAAAAACCTTGATTCCCACCATGTATCTACCATGCCTACTGATAAATCACATGGTAGAAAATTCTCAAACAATTACTTGAAGATCTCTTCGCTTTCTGATATTACCCACTTCAGTTATAATAATCTCAAACCTATCCAAAATCCAATGGTTTCTGAAGAGATACCTCAGGGGCCCACCACCAAAAATTCAGCGTTTGTCCACAATCCAGTTCCAACATTGCCAAAAGAAAACAGTAGTCTAATAAGAAAAGGTTTGCAGTACAAGAGTGTGGAAATGCCTGGTGCATGGAACATGTTTGATTTATCTGGCAGAGACAATGGCCCACCTGTGAGAGGTGTCCAAGAACATGAGATTGCAAAAAACCCTTGTGTACAGTCTCCTATGACAATCGCTCCATCAACATCACAGGATTCTACACAATTACGTGATTCTTTGAGTATAATAAAATTTCCAGAAACCGGAGACAGGTCAAGGTTGCCTGGCTATTGGATGGGCTATAATTGTGAGAGATTTTGTACAAAAGGTAAACATATCGTATCTCAAGCGCATATTCCGGCATTTTTTTAAGTTCTTAAGATGTATTTATACATGTTGCTGCCTGACTTCTACCACAAAGCATTAGTAAGCATGTCTGGCATTTTACGGCTATTTAAATTTGAATAATCCTATATATCTTATAATTCGACCAGGAAGATCTCAGTACGCAGAAAATTCAGTACTTCCTCACATGGAGCAGCTTTATTTATGGTAATTGTAACTGCTGACCTTCCCTTTTTCCTGCTTATATTAATGTACCATGAAACCTCATATTATTCTAGATCTAGCTGCGGTGTGGGGCTGAAGTGATGGCTCTATAACAATAGACTTGTAAACTATACTTATAGAAGTATATTCTGAAGGGAGATGCTACTATTTTCAAACCGCACGTTCCTATATTTTGTTTCTCTCTTCTGATTTACTTTACTTTCTCATCACAATAAAATTCGAACCAGGGGATCTGAATGCAACATTACTCGCAGCAAGAAAGAGCACTCCTCACAAGGTTTACCATATGCCTCTGTACCTGAAAAGTGCAGCCCTACTAACCAAGAAAATTATTTGGCTGGGCAGTATGACTTGAATGATGATAACTTTGGTATTATGGCAAAAGGAGATAGAAGTGGATTAGCTACAACAAGCTCACTTCACTCGAAGTTGAAGACAAACTTTTGTTTTCTGGAGACAACTAAATCTTTTGATAAAGCTAAAAGTTCTGTGGTACCAAACACGAAGAGTGCTGAATCTTATTATTTTCAGTGGAGAGACGTGCCCAAAAAAGGAACAGGGAATTGCAGTTTGACTGGTAAAGAACGGGAAGTTGTTTCGCACAGTCCTTTGGGATGCCCTGCTGCTGATGTTTCTAAGTCGCTTGCTGAATTTACTCCAATTGTGGTTCCCGTGAAGGAGCATGAAATAACTAATATCTCTTCTGGATGTTCTGCTCCTGATGTGACCCAGTCTTCCAGTGAGGTTAACAAGAAAGAGTCTCCCACTACTGAAGTTAGGAATATCAGGTTTGCTGATAGTCTAGTTCTGGATAATGGATCGGGAAATGTCAGAAGCTGTTCATCTGATGATGCACTTGATTCAGAATCCGGTCCTGAATTCTTTGAATCTGTGTCCAAGATCAACTCGACCAAGAGCAAACCATTCAACCTAGTTCCTAGGAAGGAATCTCTTAGTCTAGTTGAAGAGATCAGAGTCCAAAATTCATTGCAATTAAAAATGCCACCATACAAGATCAAAAGAAGTTACACCTTTCATGAAGACAGTGATTGCTTACAGAATTTTGAGTTAGCTCCTAAAAAGAAGAGGAAAACAGTTAAATGGATGAAGCTGGATGTCTCTGGAAACTCCTCCATTGATAACAAAACCCCAAAGTGCTCTGAAGAAGTTGGACAGAATGCTAATTCATTCTCAGACATGCTGATACAACATAAAGGTGATCAACAACAAAGTCCTAGCAGCTGTGCAGAGTATGTTGAGCAAAGTGACAAGCAGAGAAATTCTGCTTTTCCTGCTGCCACATGGATCTCCCGTGGAAAAGACTTCAACGAAGTTCATCAACATGAACATCAGCAGCAATGGAACACATGTAAAAGTTTGGTGGTTAATGCCACTTTAAGAGCTTCTGAAGTGTTGAGAAAGAAAAGGTTAAGACTAAATGATGATTCTTCCAGACCTATAGAAACTCGAGAAAAATTTTGTAGTGGTGCTGCATTGACTGGAAAATGGACATCTTTAGGTGGCTCTAAATCTCTCAGTAAATCCAGCTTTGAGAAACGGATTGTCAGGCCAACAGTTTGTGGGAAGTACGGAATTATTTCTAATGGAAATCCATCAAAGCCAACTAAAATTGTTCCCTTGAGAGTGGTTCTCAAGACTGCTGCGTCTCTAGTAGATAAAAGCAGCAGAAAAGCTGACAACTATAAGAAACTCAAATCCACATCGGTAAAAGAAAAGATGAGGGTTAGACATGTAAATGAAACAGTTTTGGGCAAGAAAGTTCAGAAGAGTCAAGTGAATAAGTGTGGATCTCACAGTTCACAATCTATTGAACTGGAATCTAGCGACTGGAGTGATGAATTAGACACAGCATCCTGCTCTGAAACTGATGGAAGTGATTATCCGTCATCATATGCTTTGCAGAATGGCATCAAACATAGTTCTGCCGACAGCAAATCCAAGGATAAGCTGAAAACAAAGTTCAAGGAAGGTCGTAAGCGAAGCCTTCATGATCTCTTATTCAAGGGTACTTGTTCTGAGATTTTAAATATTTCTGTGCATCAGGAATTTTAGTTGCGAAGTTTGTGGGCAAATCCATAGTGAAGTTCCAAAAATGTTCTTTGTTGGCAGGGACAAATTTATGATTCTACCAAAATAGAACTTGCAATTAGTTCTTTCTAGTCCTGAGTTTGATATTACGGATGATTACTTGATATTTTTATTGCATAGCTTCATATTTTACGATACAGATGTTTTCAATGATTTTCTGCCAGGAAATAGTTCCAGCGTTGTAAACAAAGTGGTGGAAACAACTAGCAGATGTTGCGGAGTGGTGATGAAAAATGCTGTGGATGGTAGAGCTCAAACAAGTGAAACGAACAATGCACTGAGGTGAGAACTCTAGAGCATTCTTAAACCATGCCCTTAACTTTTACTGTGCTGATACCTCAATACCCTTAGTGACCTCTAACTGTGGAATGATATAGATGCTCAGAGAAACACCTACCTGAAAACTCAGATATGTTTGGTTGTGTTTGCGGGGGATCAAACAAAGATGAACACAGTCAATTACTACAGTGCAATAGGTTTTTACTTAAGGTACATGCTGCTGCTTTATTTTGTTTTACTCAATTGTATCTTCTTAACATCTTGTGTATCGAAACCATTGGTATTTTGAACTTGTGGAAAGCACTTGCAAAACCCTTGAGATGTAAAACACTCTAGATTTCAGTAGAAATTAGCATAATGAGATAATGCTTTATGTGGCAGTAGCTTGAAATGTGTTCTAATTACCAGGAATCAAATCATATACGAGTAACTGTTTATAACCGATGGAAACTTAATTTAGCACTTATGAGTTGTAACAGCCTGAAGTGTAAATATGTGGTTCTGATTAGGGGCTTCGAGATGAGGGTGAAGCTGTTGACAATAAGAATGTTAGCTTTCATCAGAGATGCATGCCTTATGCGACATCTCATGTGATAATACCTGACAGTGACAGTGAAAGCCTTCAAACTGGAGAGAGGTTCAGCTGTGCTCGAACTGAGGTATCCAGCTCATGAAATTACTTATCAGACATCAGGAATTTTTTAAGCTTTAGTGATTTATGTGATAGGTTTACAAGGGTTGTAAACGAGAAGGATTTTTTCACAATCGTTCTCGTGACACAAATCGAAGTGGTGGTTGCCTTGTTCCTCAAGAGCAACTCAATGCATGGCAGCACATAAATCGACAGAAGCCACAGAGAAAAGGGCCTCCAATGCTGCTAAGTTGCAATGTTGAATCTGACTGTCGGGTGAGTTTCTTTGGTACTGGTGGACCAGATACTAGTCTTATAAGATGTTTCTACTCTTATCAGTTCATAATCTATGACGTTATACTTCTCTGTTTGCAGAAGGCTTACACTCGGTATAAACAATCAAAAAGTTGGAAACAGTTGGTGGTGTATAAATCAGGCATACATGCTTTGGGTCTATACACGTCACAGTTCATCTCTTGTGGGGCCATGGTCTGACCTTGCAGTGTATCACTGTCTCTTAGTTTGGAATTAGATGTTGAAGATCTTAAAAGTTCAATCTGAGTTGTTTTCTCCCTAGGTTGTGGAGTACGTAGGCGAAATAGTGGGGCTGCGCGTGGCAGACAGAAGGGAGAGTGAATATCACTCCGGAAAGAAGCTGCAGCATAAGAGTGCATGTTATTTCTTCAAGATAGATAAAGAGCACATAATCGATGCTACTCGCAAGGGTGGTATTGCTCGGTTCGTGAACCACTCATGTGAGGTAATTATCACATCATGAATATTTTGTATAGAGCAGTGTTTTCATGTAGACATCAAAGGTTTTTATGTTCTTCAACTGCGCTATACAATCAAATACTGAAATATAGTAGTAATATTTAGGAATATTAATTCTGACTTTGTCGATGTTGCTTGTGCAGCCAAACTGCGTTGCCAAAGTTATATCTGTGAGGACAGAAAAGAAGGTAATGTCTGCCTGCACTATTAAGTCTTGATTCGATGTTGTTCCCCTGTTTAACAAAACCTCATGTATTGCAAACAGGTTGTGTTTTTTGCCGAAAGAGACATATATCCCGGAGAGGAGATAACCTACGACTACCATTTCAACCACGAAGACGAAGGCGAAAAAATTCCTTGCTACTGTAATTCCAAGAGCTGCAGGCGTTATCTCAACTGAGACACAGACAAAATCTACGACTACCATTTTTGTGTAATGTGCAAGCTGTAGCGTACATATATGTTAGCAAATTATCCAACTTTTTTGGGTTGAAATTTGAAACATATTATTCCTCATCAACGATTTACAAGCCGCAGGAGCATAATTCCCAGTTGAAAAAAGTTGATGTGTGTTGATACATTAAAACAGAGGATATACATGTTTGTTATCTGATGATGACTCTAGTCTTTAGGAACCCCAATTTGGAATATTTGCAGTGGCTTCATTCACCATCTTCACCAATGTCACCTGCCATGAATTATACCCAAACTTGTGTTCACATATGCATATCCCACACAAAATTGCACACATATATTAATATATCATAGAGGTTATACCACACTCTCTGGGACACCGGGTGGTGGTAGGGAAAGGTTTCTTGGAGGCCAGTCGTAGTATGATCTCTTGTCAAATCTCCACTCTCCTATCTTTCCGGGTGTCATCTTACCCTGAAAAGGATTGAAGTAAATTGAGAACCAATATGCAACAAAGACCTAATGCTGGCTTAAGAAGATGTATCATATACCTGTAAATCGTAATCGCATCCGTATGTGTAATGGATTATGTAAGACTTCCCAATCGCCGTGTCCCAAGGGGGCTGTAGAGAATTAATCAAGATGGTCAACTTTATTGGTCATTAATTAGTACTACCTCTATCTATAAGACTATATCTAATAGTTTTTTTTTTTCATTTTTGCTTACTCTGATATGGGGTGGAGTCTATTTTCCATGCGTATATTCTTAGTAAGTTGTTACGTATATCAAGATGAGCTACTTTTATGCATCCATGAAGAAAAGGAGATGAAGATCATAAGAAAGCAACAGCATACCACATGCCCCACAAATTCCTCTGCTATCTAAACTATAGAAGACGTTATTTTTAAAGAAACTGAGAAGAAATGACAGTAAAACTAGCCCACCTGAATCATGAAGTCCTTGTGCAATATGTTACCAACATCATGAAGAGCAGACGCAACGGCATATGCATACCTACATTCACAAGTAAACAACTTAGTTAGACATCAAAATGTTTATTAATCAGTGTTGTTAGGTGTTTATGGGGCAGAGAGGTAAAAATCTGAGGTGTGGGGCGATGGGAGAGACGAGGCCTCGCCTTGTGCTTGTTAATCTCAGTTAAGCTGGAAAGAAGCTTACATCTCAAGTACCCATCCAAAAGCTTTATCTGCTTCCGGGTCTTTCTTCATGGCCAACGACACATTCATCCAAGTCGGGGCTATCTTTTTCAGAGCATCCTAACACACAATAACTCGGTCGACATAACTTTCCAACTTGTAGGAGTGCAAGAAATAGGGCAGAAAGCTTAAGATACCTTCCGTAAAATGACTGGGGAATTCCCAATCGGGTCGATGTTAGTAATTGGTCCTCTATCCTCGGGGAAGAACTTGCGCAGGATCTTCTCGAATTTCTTAGGCTCAATGTAGAAGAAAGGGAAGGCGGCTGCAAGGCCGTCTCTGGACAAGTTCGGGATTGGCTTGACCAGAAGGTGGTCCGGCTCCGACATAAATATGTAGCTGCATGATGTAAGGTCACTCCATTAAGTAGCTAAAATCAATATGAGCCTTAAAAGAAAGAAAAAGGAAGTGGTTTCATTTCATACTCTTCTTCAATGTTTGCTTGTTGGAGCCACTGCACAAATGCCCAAGGTCTGTTTAGGACAATGTACCCCTGCCATTAGATTAATAGGAGTCAATTGTGAAGGATTCTTGTTTTTGAATCAAGTTATCCTTTTAGCTATATAAAATGAAAAAAAAAGAAAGCTGAGCTACTTGCTTCAATCAAAGTCACCCAAAAAGATCCCCCAAATTCTATGGGGGGATTATACACAAAAAACAAAATAAGAACAAAACTAGAAAGATAATCTCATGATTCAAGGGCTTCAATCAAAAGTCACCTAATTGAGTAAAAAACCTCCAAATCTAGAATAACAAAAGAAATTATATGAATAAATCTGGAAGAATGAAAACCCACAAATGCAAGGGCTTCAATCAAAAGTCACTCAATTTGAGTAAAAAAAGGACCCCCCAAAATCAAGGCTTATACTGTTATACACAAAAATAAGAACAAAACTAGATGAAAGAAAAATTCCCAAATTCAATGCTTCAATCAGAAGTCACCTAATTGAGTAAAAAATAAATTCAAGGCTTATCAAGAAAACAATAACAAAACTAGAATAAGAAAAGTCGCTCAATTGAGTAAAAACCCCCAAATTCAATGGCTTCAATCGAAAGTCACCCAATTGAATAAAACCCCCAAATTCTAGGGCTTATACACAAAATAAGAACAAAACTAGAAGACAGAAAACCTGGTCCACTCCATCGGGAAGGGGCTGAGCGACAAATGTGGGAATCTCATCCATGAATCGATCGGGCTTGCCGGAATGCAGGACTCTGGTGAATCCCCCCATGTCGGAGCTAGGGTTCCGCAGCTTCTGCTGCTTGAACCAGTAGTACATCACCCTGCACTGCCACGTGTTGTAGACCGAGTCGGAGGCGGTGACGGCGGTGTGGAACAGCCTCCGCCTCCGCCCCTTCCTGGCGGCGTCCGTCGGCATTCTTATGATCGGATCGACCGACGATTCGCCCGGGAATCCCTGCTTGAGCGAGGCATTGGCGGAGATGATGATGTTGTAGGTGATGAGCGCCGTGGAGAAGCTGATCACTGCGGCGAAGAACAGATTCCTACCACCCATTTCTGATTTCTCGGTGATGGATTTGGTGAATTGTTAGGCAGCATTAATCAAATTTTTTTCAGCTCTAACTAACTGATTTGAGTTGACTAATTTGGTTTAGTTGAAATTTTGATTCTTTATTGCCATGTCGTTGCATGTTTGTTTTTTTCTTTGTGAATTATTGAGCTAAGTTGTAAATAGGGATTCTAGCTGCCTAATTTTATTCAACTTTTAGGCTTTTGAATAATTCATGATTCTATTCTATATGGATTGGATCACTTATGAATTGTTAACCGGATTGGTCTATTCGGCCCGGACGACATTTTCGATTTTCAAGCTTCGATAGGCCAAACTGGAACCGGATTATCACCCCCGGTCCAATTCCGCTTCCTATATATATTTTCGAATTGGAAATGGGTAAGTAATTGCCGATTTGGGTACGAAACAAAAATAAATATGGATAAATGGCTAAAAATGTAGTCAGTTTTGAATTAGAACCATTGATTTTTGGTTTTGTAATTGGAACCTTTGTATATCCTGATGGTTCGTTTATGGTTCTGCATGTCTTGAAATGTAATCGGCGCCTCGGTGGTTGCAGTTCGGGACCGGCGGCACCCCTGCCCCTAGACTGGCAAGCTTAAATCCAAATTAGGCTTCAATATGTTTTAGTCAAGTACTACTCCATTTTGTCCTAACTCAAAATGATCAAGGAGAATATTGATCTGCCCAAGAATCATATCATACGAGAATGGGCTAAGAAACTTATTGGGCTCTCATTTGAAAAATAAAGCCCAATTTATCAAGGCTTTGCTACAAGCCCAATTCTACATACTACAGCCTATAAGTGCGAAAATATTTTTCATAAATATTAGAAAATAAAAACAAGTGTGAAAAAAAATGGGAAAAACTAAATGAGAAAAATAAAAAGGGAGAGGTAATTACGTGGGACACAACATCTTTGAATAACGCATGCATCTTTAATTATTTCGATTTGAATTTGACAATTGCCTAATCAAGTTGCCAATTATAAATTTTTTATAACCAAACGTACCCTTTTTCATTCAAATCAACTTACCTTTTCCCTTGATTGTTGGAACCTTTTTTTATAAAAATAATAAATCAAAAGAAAACGAAGAGTGGAGGTGTCGGTCGATCACAGTCCACACACA
Organism: Salvia splendens; assembly: GCF_004379255.2. Classification (NCBI taxonomy): domain Eukaryota; kingdom Viridiplantae; phylum Streptophyta; class Magnoliopsida; order Lamiales; family Lamiaceae; genus Salvia; species Salvia splendens. Next base: position 1,724,528 of record NC_056041.1, read on the forward strand.
ATATATGTATATATCCATTTAAATTAATAATCTATTGTATATTACAGTAGAGATGCTTAACAAGACAAGATCTACAAGAGAAAACGACAACTAAATTGCATTGCTACAACTTTACAAACATCTCCCATGCATTGAGATGTATAAAATCATGTGTAGATTATACTAGTATTCATAAAGACAATTAAAAAGGCATATTCAAAACTGTGTGTATACCAAGCTTTCATTTCCAAATGAACTTGTACTAAAACATGGTCTTCATCTTTGAGACACGCACCTCCACATCATTTCCCCAGCTCGTGTTTAAACCCTTTAAATTAATATATGTCTCAAAAAATCAGTAAACCCATCCTAGTTCTCAGTTTTACAAGGTTAAAATTAATTAGTGGGAAAATCTTTGAAAACCCTAATAATCTTGGTACCTTTTGCGCTTGCTTTTCAAGGCAGTGGAAGAAGAAGAAGCAGCATTGCTGTGCCAGTTCCTCTTCCTTTGGTTGATGAACCAGTTGTTTATTTGCTTCAGCTGCAGGCCTGTTTCTTGCACCAATCTTGCCTTATCCTCTTCCTAAGAAATCATCAGTTGAGAGTATATGTCAATAGGGGAGCAACAAAATCATGTGTATATATATATATATACTCTCTCCATATGTGATTACACATTTCATTCTGTCATTTTGGTAGGTCTGCTATTGGTTGCCTCATTTCACTTTTAGTATAGATGGTAAATAGATCGGACATTCCATTAATTCATTCGGAAAACTGTCATTAACTTTTGGCCAATCCTACAACTTTCAAACTCCGTGAATTGAACCATAAGCTTACTATGAATCGCGAATGCCCAAGTTTGCGAATGATAAAATTGCAATTTGGGGGTTGCGAGCCCTAGTCGACTTCCACATAGTGGTAAGTTTTGAACTGTAGTAGTGAATACAAGTTGCGAAAGCGCTAAATTCAGACTTCAGTTGAGCAAATTAAGAGAACAAAACTCAACATGATTAAAATGATGAAAAGGGTGTCGTTTTAAGTCTACCTAGGCGATAACGTTGTGAAAAAATGGCGTTTTGTCCACGTCGAAAATCCATGCAACCACCAATTTCACAATTTTTTTTTATTATTATTATCATGGGGCAATTGCAAACCGTAGTAAAGTTATGGTTTATTTCGCATGATAAAAGTTATGATATAGGCCAAAAGTTATACGGAGTAATTTAAATGACAATTTTCTCTAATTCATTCTACTCATTTTAATTTTCATTCTAAAAGTGAGACTCACGTTTCACAAACATTTTCCATCCACATTCCTTCATGTTACTTATAAAAGTAAGACGTGTAATTGCGCATGGAGGAAGTTGATAATAAACTTACAGTGGGATATGGCCATTTAGAATGCGACTGCCACCAAGCTTTCAACACCGAGGTTGTATCACCGGGGAGCTTTCCGGCGCGTCTCTTCCGTAGAATTTCCTCCCTAATGTCCACAATCTTGTCCTTGTAGCCCTATTGCACAAGCCAATATTAATTTGAAATATTTTTATGATAATGATAGTAATAGAATCAAGATGGTATATATGATGATATGATACATTTTTGAGCTCATGCTTAAGCTCCTGGCGCACACGCTCCATGAGTGATCTTTCTGATTCTGTTGGGATCAAAGGGCCAAACCCCATGCTGTCATTCCCATCTTCAAACAGGTTTACATCACTATCTACAGGCTCATCATCGTCATCGGACATCGTCGCCCCCGTCCCTTCTCCCGGTGAAACTCCTGCATGCATTTGAGGCTAACGTTCAATTCTGATTTTGCACATCAACTTTAAAATAAGCCTATAAACTATTACTACTACTAAATTTTTGATTTATTCTTATTTTGCAACCAACCAAAATTCTGAGGGCGACATGACTTGATGGCTTGCTTAAATGGCGTTGTCAAGTGTGAATGAGAACGACATCACATTATATGAATCGAATCGATCATATGTCATGCTAGATTAAATAATTTCATAGTAGCATTTTAAATTAGGGTTTAGATTAAGAAAGAATAAGATTAAATGGAGGAAACGAGAAATGAAGAAGAAGATGAAATGAAGTGCTACAAAAAATGAAATTATTTAATTTAATACAATACGAGTACATTTATTTAATTTAATTTCCATGTCTACAGTGTGACTTGTAAACTCATGGAGTACTATTAAGCTACTATGCCAGCTCGAGAATCTTGATTGATTGAAAAATCAAAACCAATCGATAGTTCAAAAATTTATAAGCTAATTTTGAAAATGATTTACAAAACTCCAAACTCAATTCTTGATTAGTTGCAAAATAAGAACATATCAATTGTTCAACAATTAAGAAGCAAAATTTCAAATTCAAAACTAAAATTTAGCTAAATTTTAAGAATCTACGTATAATTATCTCTAAATTTAACTATAATAGTAATTAAATTGAGATTAATTACCAGTTAAGCTTTGCAAGGACTGCTCGATCTCCCAACACGCCATAACCGCCTCCATCGCATGAACACGCACATGCTGCTGCAGTTGCTCTTTGAACGAACACAGCAGCACCACATAATGCGTCTGTGTACACACACAAATCAAATTCAAAACAAAGATCATGCTGATTTTCGCTAGATCAAACAATAATCCTAATTTCTGAGCTCGAAATTGGGGCTTTTGCTGCGATCGGTTGATTAACCCTCCCAATTTTGAAATTAAACAAACCATACCATGAACTGATCGAGCTCCTTATCATCCGCGGCGGCATGGCCGACGGCGGAGTATTTCTCCACCACTTGCTGCGACTGCGCCAGCTGCGCGTCGATCCTCGGCAGCTGATCCACCGGCGTCGCAATGCGCAGGCACGCCACATGCGCCGACAGCAGCTGCTCGTAGAGCGGGTGAGCCAATATCTCCGCCTTGCAACGCCAATTCACCACTCCTTCAACGCCTCCCTCGCTTCTCCCGCCGTTGTTGTTATTATGATTAAAATCCGCCGATTCATGAGAAATCGCCGCCGCGATAATCGAATCGCCGGAGACCTCGCTGAAGTTCCGCTGCAGAATCGATCGGGAGAGCCACTGGTTGTTGGCGGCGGGGGAGGACGAGCCCGAGTTCGTCTGCAGATTGAGGAAATTTCCATCGGAGAAGTGATTAGGCGGGCGGAGAATAGCGCTGTTGAGCCAGCTCGGGGGGCGGTGGTGGTGCTGCTCGGTCGTCGGAATTGGGGAATTATCCGGTAAATGATTGTCGCCGAAATGGTGGAGAGCCATTTCCTGCGACAAATGATCCATCGTCGGTTAAATTGGGAGAATTGTTGATTTGATTTGATGGAGGAGATGAACGAGAAGGATGATGGAAACAGCGCGCGCTCTATGACTAAAGTAAGAGAGCGAGTTTAGAGAGAGAGAAAGGTGGAGTTGTTTTCTAGTGTTTTTGTAGAAGAAGAAAATACAAAAAAATTGCATCATTTGCCTTGCACGGATTTGAAAAAATATGATAAAAGAAAAAGGTAGTTCGTTGATTGCTAGAGTATTTTCGATGTCATGTACCACAATAGTTAATCATTTATATACTATATCTTATTGACTTGAATAAGTCATAGTAGTACTAGTCTCCTAACGACAATTAATAGTTACTCATTTTTTTTATATGTCCATAAAAGATTAATCATTTCCTATTTTTTATAATGAGACTCATTATCGTCCTCCTCTTTTTGAAAAAAATTGTTAATGCTTCGATGTTTTTCGTAGGTTATGTGAACAATAGTCTTCTTTTTCTTTATTGAAGTGATTTGTTTCTTCGAGTTATGTAGTATTTCAATTTCTATTTTGGGTACATCAAATTAGAATGTGTAAAGTTGAGGATCAAATTATTAGCAATTGATTTAGCTATGCTTAATAAAAGTTATTGTGTTAGAATATTTTTGTGACTTTCGATAAAATCAGCAGTATAATACCGGTGATCGGCCTCGACTTAATTCTTGTATTCAATGATTGAATTCATAACATAACTATTGAACTTGTGCACGGACAATAATAGTAGTATGCTAGTATGGACTCAAATCACGTCAACAAAACACCTTCAAAGATCAAAACATATTAAAAAATCTATATATTTTACTAATTAAAATTGAATTGACAGCTCGACTATAGATTTTGATTATGAATCTTTAGCATGTCAACAAATAGAGTTAGGACTGGAGGGTTTTCATAAAATGAGCAGGTTTTGTATCTCTGCACAGAGAGAGTAGAGTTGACAGAAGAAAGGTGGAAGGGAGTGGAAGGGAAGGCGGCGAGAGTAATTAGGATGACAGCGACGCCACCTAATTGCCGACGTGTCGAAACTATGCAAGCGTGGACCACAACCAACAGGGACCAGCTAAAGCACGCGTTTCATCCAACCAATCGCAACTCGCCGCGTGGATCATGTGTTGGACCGTGGTCCGGGATTGTACCTGTGTGGTCCACGTATAAGGTCAAGAGGGTTTTGTAGTTTGTACACCGCCATGCATCCCCACATTTTTTTTATCTAATCACATCTTTTTATTTTTATTTTTATTTTTTTTCACTCTATTACCACTTTTTACTTTAATTCATCTTACCGGAGCTAGTAGGAGTGAGGCCAAACAACTTTATAAAAGAAATAAACTTTCACTACTAATATGTTTAATTTAATATTCTTTCGGTCTCAATTAAAAGCGAAATATTTTTTTAAGCGTAGATAACAAAGTGTGAAAAATAAATAGAAAGAGTACTATTTTCATTTTTATAAATGTAGGAGTATTATTATTTTGACTAGGACATTTGAAAGAAAAATGTACTACTCCCTACGTCCCCAAAGAATATGCACTTTGAGTTCGTCACAGATTTTAATGCAAAATTGGTAAAGTAAGAAAGAGGTTGAGAGAAAAATTAAATAAAGTATTATTAGTGGAGAATGGGTCACACCCCATTAAGGGAAAGAGTTCCAAAATTAGAAAGTGCATATTCTTATGGGACGGACTATAAAGAAAAATGTTCATATTCTTGTGGGACGAGAAGGGAGTACTATAAGTGAGTGTATGGAATATTTTTTGTATTCATCACTGTTTTTCCTTTTTTAGTTGTGTTTTTCCCTCTATATGAATTAGAATTGGTTTGAATATCTGAGTTCTACTTCACTCTTCATCTGATATTACATTCGTGCATTCATAGTTATATTTCTAGCGTCAATCTATCTCATTACCTCTCTCTCACAGCTTCTATCTTCAATATCTTGGCTCCGCCTAGATATTGATATAAATATTAGGTTCCTTGTCTTGTGCGAAGAGGATATTAATTAGGTATATTCTCACTAATGGTAAAGGTAAATCGAAAGAGAGAACAAAAATTCCAAGGCATGAGCATGAATACAATCGATGTATGATAGTGCATCTACCATGGAAAGATGGGGGGAGGGGGACCACCGACCACTTGAAGAGTAGAGGATGAAAGATGGGATAGAGAAAACGACGACGTAGATGGATCGACGGAGAGATTGAAGAGGAGAAGTGGTCCCTGCACAAAGGGAAAGATAAAAGGAACAAATACAAGCTGCCGTGGTCGCAATGGGATGAGAATGGTCCCCCCCTATGATTTTGGAACTTAAATGCCAATTTGGAAAAACAAAACGAAAAAGAGCCTAAACAACCTCAAGAGGTGGGCACCCCCACTACCACCATTGCTCCATATCTTCATTTACTTACCTCATCTATACTATAGAAATGGGACAATAGTGGCTCCTAGAGATAAGGTTTACTTTCATATTTTATCAACCATATAATACATACCAACAGTTGCAACTTTGTCTCTTCATCATGTCATGATAAAATCATAGAAGCAGAAACGTCATTGTATCAACGAAACAGTATCTCGCATGTGTCTATAACAATCGACCCTTAAAGGTCAACGCCGTTGTTGATCACCGTTGGTTGGTTCCTTCCTCGGGCCTTCACTTCATGGATAACCACTTTGAGTTGGTTCCCAAGTTTCTTTGGTGGTCACAGTCATCTATACTATCAAGCATGATAATTATCTCAAAATTTACTTAGGTATATAAATGAATCTTAACCCTATCTATTTATGGGACAAGTTTCTTTACACGGAAGATTAATTTTGAATATATGCAAATTTAATAAAATGAGAGAGAGATGAAGAAATATGGACAAAAATAAACAATTTTTCATGAACAACAGAGTACTAATACTTTAGTCAAAATTACTAAATAAATGTGATTATGTGTCAACTACTGTGGCCGTCCAGCCACTCATTGGCTCCCACACGGCCGCAACATCATGCTTTAAATTTGGATCTATACTTTTTAATGAAATTTGAGATTGTCGTTGGGACAACGATGCATGTAAATAACTAGGTTTTCCAAAATAAATTAATCCGGCTGATATTATTAATCCGTTGTTTTCATCAAAGCACCAAAACAAAAAGGAGGAAAAAATAAAAACAAAAAGATAGGGACATACATGGGCCTGACGCATGATCCTGTCATCCTAAAGCATATTAATATTGTTCTAGTAGTACTAGTACTAGTACTAGTTAACAATCAATTATTGCTTGGATTGCAACTATTTTTAACTGTGCTCAATCACGTCCTGCGCTTTAGTACGATTAGATTATATTAAGGTCAATTCCATTAGTTTTTTAAATTAAATAAAAATACAAAATTCATTTTTTCCCATTTATATACTCACATAAAATATATCTTAGTGATGCTCAACATGATACTCCTATAGTCCTACTATTGTTTAATTAAAATAAATACTTCATCCATCCATTACATATGAGACATTTTTTTTGGACACGGGTTTTTAAGAGAGAAAAAAAATAAAGAGAAAAAGTAAGAGAGAGATAAAGTGTTGCTTTTTGCCATAAAAAGAAATATCTCACTTATAGTGGGAAGACCTAAAAATGAATACGCATCACTTATAATAGAACGGAATGAGTACTATTTTTCTTTTCTTTTTATTTTCTTATTATGATTAAACAAAGTTGTTTTGAGCATCACAAAGACATTGTTCTGTACACGGATTAAACAATTGAGAAAATCAAAACCTCATGATTTATTATTCCCTTTTCGAATTTTATAATTTTATGAACTAGTGGAAATTAGACCAAACTTTGTGATTAAATCGTTATTGTCCCTTTATTTTATATCCATACCAAATTCTACATAACTTAAAGACCAACACAGGATATAAAGAAGAATGCCCTTCTAGAGATCAAATTTCTTACTGGGTCACAGAGAGAGGGGGGCAGCATAAGATAGTAATGGTGAATGCCTCATTTCTTCCGCTGTCATTCTGCCTAAATATTTCTGCTATATTCCTAATTTTCCAACTCAGTTGCAATCAATTTTATATATATGTCCACAAACCATATATCAATACGCGAACGAAAGAAGAAGAATTACGTCCGAGGGAAGGAACGAAACGTGTTTCCATGTTATAATTGGAAGGTTTGGGAGGATAAGATGATGGCTAGTTTTCACTTGATTGTGTTGTTCATGGATGGACCATCACCAGTGCCATCCATGCAAATATGGCCACCCCCACCTTCCCTACCCCTTCCCCCATTATTCTGCATTATTGGACCACCTCTCTCCCTCCCTCTCTGTCTCTCTCTCCAACCTAAAGCTTTTAAGACTTAAGAGGACAAACATGAGTGGTTATTGGAGTCTTGAATTCCATTATTTCCTAAGCTCTTTCAACTCCACTATCTATTAAAAACATACGAATTCCGGTAACCAAAACATTTAAAATCAAAACTCATTCATAGTGGCAATCAACTTACCTGTAACAAACTATAGGTCACTTTACCGAAGTAGAGGTGGACTCCAAGCTCGAGAATCCTAGCTCCAGTTGGCCGAGGACCTAATCTCAGCAGTCACGTGTTGGTAAAGCATAAATCAGTTATTTGTGAGAAAACGAAACAGAGAGTATTGGCCTCTGTATTCATAATCACATCAAGAAACTTTGATTGTAAAACGAATTGTTTATGTATTTACAGAGCAGGCATGGTGAAGCACAAGACATGGAAAACAAACCAGAACTACTAGCACGGCCATGTGTCATGAGGAGTAAATCAAGGACATGGCTTCTGGTTTTTAGTTTACAACATACTGTACGCATCATTGTCGCTCGTCCCAAGAAAACACAAAATGGCCATACCAAATATAAAAAAGGATGAAAGCTCCATTGCTAATGCTCCCCAACCAATTACACCAGCATGCTTGAGAATAACTGGTATGGCAATGCTACCAACTACTGAAGCACCAGTCATAAACTTAGTAGCATCTATCCAACTGTAACAGGGTCAAAATTACAAGGTGTAAGCCCAGAAATTTTTTTAGAGCCAAGTAAATCGGGATGCAAGTACGAGGTGAAATACAATTGGATTGAAAAAAAAAACTTTACCCACTGCTTGATTCAGTATAAAGGGAAGAGGCATTGGACCCAGCAAAGAAGAGTAAAGGCATCGGTAGAAGTACATACATTAAAACTGCAACAAAAAGAATAGGAAATAGTACAGAAACAATCAGAACCTTGAACCTTTTAGCATCTTAAGAGAGGAAACTAAAAGCCCCACTCAGAATCAACTTGAAAATGCAGATACAGTTTAACAGAGGCACGCCAATAGACATACAGTTTGGCCTCACTATGGGAAAATGGAAAGTGATCAATCAAGAATCTAGCCTCCAAAATTCAAAGAATCTAGCCTCCAAAAAAATCAAGAATCTAGCACAAAGATCAGATGAAATAGAATAAAGATGGATTCATGAGGTTTCCACGAGCACCTTTAACAGCTTGAGAATTTTGGCAGGGCAAAGATGACTGGGAGTAGAAGGTAGCAAGTTATCTTACATTCTTACTCTTAGAAGTGATGGCCAACCAAATACTTGTTCAGGTCATTTAAAATCAGGTCAAACTACTGCACAGTCATAATAGAAGTAACAATTATTTTGACAGCCATTTTGTACAGAGAGAGTTCTGAACTAATAATTTTAATGTTACAGAAAGAAAGCTAGGAAGCCTTTAAGAATCATAAACTCATATTCCATAGTTAATCCCAACCACCAAGGTTTGAGATGCAAGCAAACTGAGAGAACTTTTTATAAAAACACTTCTATCTGGTTATGGTGCGGAAACATAATTTCGTTGATATATAAACAGTATACCTCCCGGGAGGATGTTTACGAACCAGGTTTTGACTTAAGAAGAAAATTTTCAGGATGCCTTTCTAGCCTTGTGAAATATACACAGTCATATCTAAATTCCAAAATTTTATCATGAGTGTCTTCTAGGATTTTCTATATATTCTCTACTCCCCACTTTTTCTGTCCATGCCCAGGGAAATCTTATACTACTACCTAACTCCCAAATAGCTGATGACAGTGCAGGAGAAAATCTCACAAATTAACTAAACATCAATATTTCCCGGACATGCAAATTGCAGATCACACAAGCAAGGTCCCTCTGTAGTCTGTACTAATTATGCCAGCCTACAGAAATAAAAACTCCTAAAAGATGGATTCGATATTCATAGTTTCATACAAGAAACAATGCCAAAAACTGATGATTCTATAAGAAAATCATGTCAGCAAAGAAAAACAGAATAGAGATACCTGTTAACATTGGCCACCAATTATTGTATAAAGCACAAGCCTGGGGGAGTGTTATCACACAATAAGAAAAAAGTGGATTTAGTATTAAACAAGAATAAATGACCAAACTCATGGAGCCATAGGATTTGAATGCATAGTGTGAAAGAATACCAGTATTTGTAGCACAATCCCCCCTGAGACAAGAACTGCTAACAAGGCAAGTTTCCCAGACTGGAAGCAAGATCTCAAATGATGAGGCAGGTCTGCCATCTTCCCCTTGCTTGCAGAAAGAAAGAAACTGAAAAAATTAACAGGATATTACACCTCTGATATTGATAAGAAGTTCCATCTTACATAAGCATGCCCACTGTAGATAAATGAGCAAACAAAGAAAAATATGGATTACATAAGCATATAGTGGAAGCAGATAAAATGAAAAAATGGGCAATTAAATATGATCCAGCTAAAGGGGATCATCTTGTGATATTTTCTCGATTACATGTCACACTTCTTATCCATGAAATTATGGAAGAGTGCTTCAATGAGCACCGATACTTAAATTGTGTTTATTGGAAGACTGATAAAGTTATCAAAGCAAGGTGATAGTTCAACATCTGCTACAAACATAACAACCCTTCAGAGCTCAAATCAACTAGTTCCTGAGATTCAATAGATCCGTAATTGACCAATTTACAACTCATTGAACACATATACATTACAAGTACATTATCAAACAAATACCAGTATTATGTTAGTTTCACAATACGTTTTCTTTACCAGCTCTAGCTCACATGGTGAAGCAATATATAGGTTACTTTTTCCCATAATACACGAAATGAACTAAAATAATTAATATATACAAATGCCTCGCACAAAGCCCTCAAAACCTCGAGATACACGAGAAGCCACATAAATTTAATATTTTCTCTCTCATGTGCACTGAAATACACTAGCATCCTTCACTTTTTTTACCTAATTTTTATCCGTATTACAATATCAGTGATCAAATTCCAAACATAGTTTACAATCTCAATATATTGATGTAGAAAACTAAAGCACCATGGAAATCTATAATTAATCCTTATAATCTGAGAAGAACCAAAAACAGAAGCCTGATATCGCAGTCACCGCAATTAAAGTAAGGGGATATGGAAGCATACCATGAAATTGTACAACAAACGAGAAGTAATTATAGGTTTAGCTGAAGAATTTACCAGGTCCGACAAGGACGAGTGGCGGATTCGAATCAGCTGAAGCTAGGTATCGAGTTTCGCGAATTTAATCAACTGCTTCCGTTTATTTTCCTACCAATCGCTGCACAGGACTGGATCAGTGTTCGATCGCGTATGAGTAATCAGAATCAGAACAACAAGTGCAGAAACACAGTAGCAACGGGTTTCTGGAATGGATTGAGGCCGTGCATTACGAGTGTTGGGGTTCGGTATGGGAAGGGGTGAGAGATCCGGCCTGGATAATAGTCTTTGGGTTGGACCCCAAGATTTATTGATATAAATTCAAAAAATATATTCTAAATTATTTATTTAATATCTTTTTAATTGAAAATGATTTATTTAATAAAAAAATTATACAAAATCAAATTATGTAATTTTATGCAATTTTTTCTATTTAATAAGTTTAATATTAGGTATTTCAACTATCCAAATTTTGGTATTTTATTAATGTCATTTTTTAGTTTTGGTTGATTAGTTTTTTAAGGAACTCAATGAATATGGAACAAAACATATTATTTAATGCCTTAGCTTATGTAGGACCACCAAAAAAAAATGGTCAAATATACAAGACAAATCTTGGATTTTATTATTAATTTATATATGGTCAAATAAATTAAAAGTTACATTACAGATTATTTATTTTGTCCGTTATAAAATTTTAGAGAAGATGACATACTGGATAGGCGGTATAAAATTTAAGAAGATATTGTTTATTGTATTAAGTAAATACATAAAAACTAATTTAATTATATTAATATGTAAGGAGATAAGTAAAATATATGGAAGAGATAGAAAAATATTGAAATATATTAATGATGATTTACCATTTTTAGAAATGGAAATGTGGCTTAAATACAATGTAGTACTATGTAATTTCAAATTTTTATATGGCAATATGACTTAATTACAGTGTACTGTACCATAATTTCAAATATCTATATAACATTCTATAACATGGAGTAGGGCTGATTGTACATTGGCAAATTTCAAAATTTTTATTAACTTTGTTTTGGTAATTATCAATAATCGGTATTTCCAAAACTTTGTAATGCCATCAGTAAATTTTTACCACGTGGTAAAAAAAATATAAATTGATAGAGCACGATAAATTCTAATTATAAGTCACAAATTTTATTTTACTAGATACCATAATAATCTAGCATTATGATAAGTGACAGGAAAAAACCCAAAGTAGGGGACTTAATTTCGGCCCAAAGAGTCCATAAAACAATTAGAAACTAAGCCTACGAGAAATGTGACACAAATAATTGTGGGCCAACTTTCTTTAAATTTCAGAGCATATTTGTTTAAATTTATTGTTCCATCACTGTTCTTAGCTAAGTAAAATTGATAGTAACATAGCAAAAAAGTGTTTTCACGTGTGATTAGTCATATGTGATTCGAGTATACTTCACCGTACATCGCTATATCAACTTAAAAGATCCTGATGAAAATATAATCTACGATTTGTTTTATTCACATGCCACGTTTCAAATTTATGGGAAATGAAATAAGAACATTTAAATAACTGCTTATGTAACATAATAATCGAGGACAACAGTGGCAAGCATAGTGTGGACAATTATAAATGGGGAGACTCAAACCTATTCTATTTTCACCATTTTTTTAGTAACAAAATTCTAATATTTTTTGACAGTTATAAATAGTCAATATATTGATACGACTAAAAACTGAACTGCATAGATTAAGATAGACTGAAACTACAAAAGACACTAGTAAGAAGAAATAAAAAATGTAAATAAACAGTGTTCAAGTTAACCTAATTTTGTTTTGAATGAGTGTGTATAAACTACAGGACTATTATAAATTAGACTATAGCAACGACACTACACTCACTCTTGATAACTAGTTAGGTAACATAATAATCAAGCAACATGGAAACAACAATGTTAAAAAAATGTATTTGAGATTAACTAAGTTCATTTTACATGAGTGTACGAGCTACACCACAGCTATAAAAGAGGCTTAGCCCCTACCAATCTCTTCGTATTTTTTTGTACTTATCAAATTTATCGAGATTAAATAACCAAACTTTCAAAATTTAGAAGATTAAAAAAGATCTAAAGTAAGTTAAAAAGATACGAAATTTTACTATAAAAGATAAAATTAAGAAAAAGAGAAATATATTAATAGTAATTTTTATGTTAATCTAATTCGTTCATAAGATACTATCTCAGTCCATAAAAAATATAGTTTTATTATTTTGGGCCGTTCATCAAAGTTGAGTCAATTCTAAATATAAAAAGTTTTAAATATTTAAATACTACTAATGTGGATCATTGTCTTACTTTATTTCTCTCTTATTTCACTAATTGCATATAAAAATTATTCTCTCTTATTTCACTAATTGCAGGTAAAAATTTATGTCATACGTAACTATGTCCGTTTTTTGGATGAAATTAGTAATTTTGAGGCCATCCACAACGCTGTCTCTATACCGTCTCTTAAACCGTCTCTTAACTACTATTTGAGCACTATTTGAGGGCCCCACTGTCCTTTTTTCCTCCATCTCTTAACTAAGAGACGGAGGCTGCAACGCTCCGTCTCTTAACCGTCTCTATACCGTCTCTTAATTACTATTCATTCAATTTAATTTATAATTTTTTTTAAAACCCAATTCAATTTAAACAAACACACTTTATTAAAATTAAAACAAAATTAAAAAACACACAAAATAAAAAAACACACAAAATAAAAAAAACACACAAAATAAAAAAACACACAAAATAAAAAAACACACAAAATAAAAAAAAATTAATCGGAAGGGCTAATCATCCTCCGGAGGCGGTCGAGGTTGAGGGGGAGTCGGAAGGCCAAGTTGTGCTGCCATATGCACAATTCCGTTCCACCAGGCCGCGTATTGGGAGTGCGAGAAGCGGGAAGTGTCCGCCATTGTGGCGGTCATGTACGCCACCATAAGTGTGTCCGAGCCTCCTCGCGAGCCCGATCCTGAGGCCGGCTGGCTTGATTCGCCTCGGCCCTTCCTTGCTCTAGCCGCTTTCGCCGCCTTCGTCCCTTGCGGCCGACGGCGCGTACTCGCGGATCCTCCTGCATCGCCGACCGTACCCGCAAACTCCTGGGATTCAGCATCATGTTGGCTGATGCCTTCAGCAGTGTCACCACCAGACGCACCAGCACTAGACGAGTATTGGCCACTCGCCGTATGCTTCGTGCGCTTCGAGTTTGAGCCCGAGCTGGAGCGGAAACCGCCGGCCCATCGTTCCTCGTCCTTGACGGCGCGCCAAACATCAACAAATCTGAATTGATGTCCCTCGTCCTGGTAGTAGGCGCGCAAAGCGGACGTCAAAATGTCGGTGGCCGTGGCGCCGCTTTGGTAGCGCGCCTCTTCCGCCGAGTAGATGCCGCAGAATTTTTTGACCTGTCGGTCGACTCGGTCAAAGTGACAGCGGATCATTTTAACTGTGCGCTTGCGGGAGCGGTTCGGCTTTATTTGGTGGTAGACCTCGACAACCTTTTCCCAGAAACACTTCCGGGTTTGTTGATTCCCGACGATGGGATCGTACGAGACCGTGATCCAGGCGTTGTACACCGCCATCGTTTCGAGGTTGTTGTACGGATGTCGGCCAAGATCCTCTTCCTCTTCTTCCTCCTCGTCCTCGCCCGTCTGGGGTTGTACACTGCCTCGGCCACCTCCACCGCCTCGGCCACCTCCACCGCCTCGGCCTACTCCCGGCGTGGGATCAACTGGAAAATCCCTCCCGGATCTGGGATAATCCCTGCGAAAACCGCGGGACGTTGGGACGAACATATGCATCAAGGTCAAAATTGGGTGGTTGGTACCCCCCCGGCGTCGCCGAACCCTGGGTCCCCGGCGTTGACGAACCTCCACCGCCCAATGTGTTGATCATGTTCTCCCAATCGCCGAATGAGTTGAGATCCCACCCCGCCGGAGCCGGAGCCGCCATAGTTGCCCTCGCCGTCGCCGGACATCTTGAGTTGGGTTATGAAAATTTCAGCGAAAATTTGAGAGAAAATTTAGATGATATGAAGAATAGATGTGTAGTTGTGTGTAAATGAGGATGGGTTTAGGAGTATTTATAGAGTAAAAAATTTAATAAAAAACAAAAAAAATATAAAAAAAAAAAAAACGGTAATAATACCGTTACAATTTTTTTTTTTTATTTAAATTCGATTTTTTTTAAAAAAAAAATATTTATTGCGTCAGCACGTGACGACGCCCACTCGCGGGCCGGCGAGTGGGCGTCACGCACGACGCCGGGCTGCGCCACGTCGCCGAGGCGCGTGGCGAGCCAGCTCGTCTCCTGGCTCGGCGAGACGAGTCGCGCGACGAGACGCGCGACGAGACGGGACGAGATGGAGGCTGCAACGCGTCTCGCCGGGGTCTCGTCTCGCTGAGACGAGACGCGAGACGCCGGCGAGTCCCGTTGTGGATGGTCTGATGGTAACGTAATGCAATTTAAGGTAACAGCCAATATAAATTGAGTCGAATACTGTAACACTCTACTCACTCTGTCTCAATCACAGCGCGTGCCCTCCCCCAATAATCAAATCCCTCCATTTTCTCTCGCACCCGCTCTCAATTTCCAAAACAAGCAGTCTTCCCTCATTCTGATTTGTCTCACTTGCCTTCTTCACAGTGGTTTTGGAAGGTAAGCTCGCAATTGCACCAAGAATTAAGCCAACTTTTTTTCACCCCCAATTCGAATTGAGCTCAGAAACCCTTTTTTTAACCAATTGTGCTTGTGTGCATGTTCTTGTTGCAGAAATGTCGAGCTTGGTGGAGAGATTGCGGGTTCGATCCGATCGGAGGCCCATTTACACCCTCGACGAGTCCGACGACGAGGGTGATTTCGTGAAGAAGAGACCGGGGGTCGGTCCTTCGTCAGATAATTTCGAGAGATTCCAACGCCCCGATGTGGTAATGCTGCCACCTCATCGCCATTATTTGATGTCCTTTTACGTTACTTATGCTCGATTATACGTTCCTTTTAGCCGTTTCCCCCTTTATATGCATTTATTTGTTGCTCTATTTTTATCACTCCTGCACTCTCTCCCTATTTGTATATGTGTACATGCTTGTATGTATCTATTGGTGCATCTCAGTTCCTTTTTCTTGTATATGTATACGAGCTTGCTGCTCAGCTGACAAGCACTTGTGTTTCCTTTTTGTTGTTCTGATTTTGTGGCGTGAAATTTGCTGAAGATTGGAAGAGGGGCTATTTTTCGATATTCCGTTACTAACTTCCGCGGATTGTCTTGTTTATGCAAAGTAACATGTACATAGTAATAGGCAACATGATCATGTGAGAATGGAATTTGGATGCCAATAATTATTATGCTTAAATTTGGGTGTTTTTTTGCCGACAAAATCGGTTGTTTTGTGGAGTGGTATAAGCTAAGACACATAAAGTATAGTAATTTTATAAAAAGAATGTACATTCTTTGCAACATAATCTGATTCGTAAGACAAAGGACTGTTGACCGTCCTATGTGGAAAATTGTGAAGACTCAGTGGTTTTATGTTAAAATGTGCGAGGCTTGTATGACGCCTGTCAATGGGCCCTTCAAATATTCTTTAGTTTTTTTTGGCTGCTTGACTGCTTTCCACGTATATCCTTGTTGTATTCTCTAATCTTGCATTAATTATTTTTTTCATGTTTTTCGTTGGACGGTAAACACATCTTTGCACTGAGATTATTAATAATGACTAATTAATACATGCTGAAGTCAAAACTATTTTATCTCTTGTCCACGTGGGAGTAACGCTAACATGCCAATTGCCATGTTATTACACATGGCACAAATCAAGATGTAACATATTTCTTTTATCATATATAAGTTACTAGATCCTAGCAAACAACCTTCACAACAACCTAACTTTATATTGAACAGATTGGTGAATAGAATGAATCCATTTAAATCAGCGGCATGCTGACACACTTACATTACACAACTCAATTATACATACAACGTAAAGGAGTTATTATAGAATAAAAAGAAGGTTGCTTCATAGGATTGGGTAAATTTTTTTTTGCGAACTCTTAGTCTTCAAATTGAAGACAAAATTTAAGAAAATCTTTCAATGGGTTTAAGATTTAGTAGCCATGTGGGTAAAGGAGAGTGCATCTCATATATTATCAATTTATTGATTAGTTGCTGAAGTACACATTTCTTTGTGGAATAACTATAAAGTAATGCTTGGTCCATATAAGCTTATGTTATCATCAATCCATTCATTATATCTTTGATTATATGTTTTTAATTTTTTATAGAAAGAAGGTTTATGTCAAAGTTGTGGAAAAGACGATGATCTTTGGAGCTGTGAAACATGTACCTATTCATATCATGCCAAATGCTTGCTTCCAGTTTCAAGAGAAGGTCCTCCTCCTAGCAGCTGGAAATGTCCTGAATGTGTATGATTTTGGTTTTTCTTTTTTCTCTTTTTGGGTTTCAGAAGTACTCTTAGTGAGGATCATATACGAGAAGCTTGCGTTTGAACTGTCTCATCACGGTGCCTTGTGCTTTGACAGGTGGGCCATCTGAATGAACTTGATAAGATACTTGACTGTGAGATGCGCCCAAGCACTGTTAGTGACAGTGATGCATCCGAGCTCGGATCTAATCAAGTTATGATGAAACATTATTTAGTAAAATGGAAAGGAAGGTCCTACCTCCATTGCGTATGGTAGGTTTTTGTCTAACCTCTCATGTTCTTTATTCCTTTCCGAGTCAAGGCTTTACACCATGTCTTCTCCCCAATCGCTGCACCATTGGCAGCTTCCAGCTGATAGTTATTTGGAGGATGCCAAATGTTTCTTTCTTAGCATTTTATCTTTCTTATTGGTCAAATGACTATTGCGTAATTTTTTTCAAAAGAAGATAAGCCTGGCACATAGGAATGTGCCATGTAGCCAATTATTGCAGTCTAATTATATTTTCGCATTTTAAAAATCTCAATGTGTACTGTTTTCAGGGTACCTGAGAAGGAATTTGTGAAGGCATACAAGTCTAATCCTCGATTAAGAACTAAAGTGAACAACTTCCACAGACAAGCTTCTTCATCTAATAACGCTGATGATGAGTGTGTTGCCATCAGGCCGGACTGGACAACGGTGGATCGGATTATTTCTTGCAGGTGCATTAATATTTTGGATCCATTGAATGTTTAAATCTTGAAACTTTGTGTCAACTTTATCTTGACAGTTTAGCACTGTATTTTGACAAGCCTACTATTCTAACTTTAGAAAATTAAGTGTGAACTGTTGTCTCCAACTCAAACTTTAAAAAGTTGATTTTTAGTGGATCCTTGAGTTTTGTGTAAATATTTTATTACCTCCAACAAAAAAATAGACAAAATTGTAAATGACATGGGTTTTAATGCGCAATTGGTAAAGTAAGAGAGAGAGGGAAAATATGGTGAAAGTAGTGCTAGTGGATTGTGGCGTCCACATTTAGAATGATGTGTAAGGTTTAAATGTACTCCTTAAAACTTTCCATGTTTAGAATCGATCTAATTTTGGTGGACGGCCTAAAATGATAAAAATTAGTCTACTTTTTATGGACGAGGTAGTAGTATATGCTTTGAGGCAAGATGTGGATATCTCATAGCCAGTAGTTGCTCATTAAGCGGGTACAATCCTTTGTTGGATAGTTGAAAGTTCTTTTGTAGAAATGAACCTGCATGGACAACGACTGGCAGTTATTCGTATGTTTATATTTTCTGAAAAGAAGAATTTCACTATCTCATGAAATTAATTTGAGCATCATCATGTTTTTACTTTCCTGGTGAGTAACATGTTCTGTCCATAAATTGGTTGCTCATGTAACTTCTGTTACTAACATGTTTTAGTTATATTTGTTTCATTTTTATAATGCAATGTGCTGCTGAATATTCTGAATGCCAGGGAAGTAGAACATGGGAAAGAATATCTTGTGAAGTGGAAGGAGCTTCCATATGATGAATGCTCTTGGGAACTGGAATCTGATATTTCATCCTTCCATAGTGAAATTGAGAACTATGAAAAACGTCAGACTCGAAAGGTATCTGCAGGAAAACAGAAGAGCAGCCTTCATGATGCCATGGAAATTAAAAATAGACCGAAAGATTTTCAGCAGTATGAGAGCAGTCCTGATTTCCTCTCTGGAGGTACATGATGCTTTTCATCCAGTTGGGTATTTGGTTAACGTTTTGTCTTAACTAACCCTTCTTTTGACTTTGTGATTGAAACCAAGGTTCTTTGCACCCATATCAGCTTGAAGGACTTAATTTCTTACGTTTTGCTTGGTCCAAACAGACCCATGTGATACTTGCTGATGAAATGGGACTTGGTATGCGTAATTCACTCGCTGTTTGAATTTCATTCAGCTTGCTATCCCTCTTACTTTCTTCTTGGAGTAGAATTCATCACTAATCATTCTTTACAATTATTCATGAATGCAGGCAAAACAATACAGAGTATTGCCTTCTTAGCATCTCTTTATGAGGAGAATATATCTTCTCCTCATCTTGTGGTTGCTCCTCTCTCAACATTGAGGAATTGGGAACGTGAGTTTGCCACATGGGCTCCTCACATGAATGTTGTAAGTATTTGTGATTTTTGGTTGGCAAGTAACAGATTGCATCAGATTAGTTTGTGTTGTAACTAATCAAAAGTTAACTTTTGCAGGTGATGTATGTTGGCGCTTCTCAAGCACGTGCAGTGATAAGGGAATATGAATTTTACTATCCCAAAAATCACAAGAAGAACAAGAAAAAGAAAAGTGGTCAATCTGTCAGTGAAAGCAGACACGATCGAATAAAATTTGATGTGCTTCTGACATCCTATGAAATGATCAATATGGATTCAACATCTTTGAAGCCTATTAAATGGGAATGCATGGTGAGATGATCAATATCCATTAATGCTGATAGGTTGTGATCTGATCTCATACTTTGTCTGAAAATTTACCTCTTTGTAGATTGTTGATGAAGGCCATAGGCTTAAAAACAAGGACTCTAAATTGTTTTCTTCATTGAAACAATACTCCACCAGACATCGTGTCCTGCTCACTGGCACACCTCTTCAGGTAGGCTAATTCATCCAATGTCATGTATTGAATATTGCCTGAAGTCTAACAGAAATTCTAAATAACATTGCATGGTGTATGTATTAAACTAGTTGTCTAGTTTAAGCAATTTAATTTTTCTATACCATCTTATAATTGTTGGACTCATGCATTGCAGAACAACTTAGATGAGCTTTTCATGCTCATGCATTTCCTTGATGCTGGGAAGGTTAGTGCTCGAACCATAAGTTTAATAATGTATTAATGTTATATTGTTTTCAATCAAGACATGTTACAGACCTAAGTTTCTGATTTGATATAAAATCCTTTTTAGTTTGCAAGCTTAGAGGATTTCCAGGAGGAGTTCAAGGATATTAATCAGGAGGAACAAATATCTAGGCTTCATAAGATGTTAGCTCCACATCTCCTCAGAAGTATGAACTCAGACTTTATGCCTTTTCAATTTATAGCTCTGACTTTTGGATTTCGTATAACACACTTGAGACTTATGATCATGTATGATGTTGTCAATTTCCCATAGCTATACTATTCTCTGACTATGGCTGTGGATGACTTCCCTTGACTGGGTGATACTGCAGCATAAATTAAAATCTGGATGACTTCCCATGCCAGAAGCGTGAGAGACATTTGATGAACCTATTAAAATCTGGGAAAAGTTAAATAAAAAGAATTATACCTGCATAAAGTCATAAACCAATATATATGGGCATTTTTCACATTCTACTTTGAAGTTTGAACCAAATTTCTACACATCAGCTACACTTTGCTTGTCTATAGTTATATCTTAGATTGCATAAATAAACTCTCGTGCATTGTGTAATGAACTATGTTGCCATTGGTCTACCTCTATTTTGACTTTATTAGCTTTCATTATGAGATGTCGCTAGGTTTATTATTCTCCTTTTTTTATTTTTCCTTAAGGTTTATACGAGTCTACAACATAACCAACTTTTAATTTTTTTTTTTGTATTTGGTTACTGTACATCATACCCTTACCCATTATCATGTGGCTGTGGATAACATTTTCCTTCGACTTGCAGGAGTGAAGAAGGATGTCATGAAGGAGCTGCCCCCTAAAAAGGAGCTAATACTTCGTGTTGAGTTGAGTAGCATGCAGAAGGAGTACTACAAAGCAATCTTGACTCGTAATTATCAGATACTTACTCGCAAAGGAGGTGCCCAGGTAAGACAAAGCACACACACATTAGTACTTCTTAATGTAACAGATAACTTAACCTTGTTAACATTTTTGTTTGCTAGATTTCCCTTATAAATGTGGTCATGGAACTGCGCAAGCTTTGCTGT
Organism: Salvia splendens; assembly: GCF_004379255.2. Lineage (NCBI taxonomy): Eukaryota > Viridiplantae > Streptophyta > Magnoliopsida > Lamiales > Lamiaceae > Salvia > Salvia splendens. The sequence goes on from NC_056041.1 coordinate 1,745,763, forward strand.
CATCCCTTTATGTTGGAGGGCGTTGAACCAGAAGATAATAATGAGTTTAACAAGTAAATGTCTGACCCTCGTTTTGTCTTGTGTTTTATTGGATGAATGGCAGAAGGAGTTAGTGCCTGGATATTATGTTCTTTTTCAGTGTATATCTCTTAAATTTTGTTCGTCTCACATTAATATCCCAGGCAGTTGTTGGAATCCTCTGGGAAATTGCAACTATTGGACAAGATGATGTTAAAACTTAAAGAGGAGGGCCACAGAGTTCTGATATATTCTCAATTCCAGCATATGTTGGACTTGCTAGAAGATTACTGTAACTATCGGGTATGTGGAAGCAACTCAATAAGCTCAATACCTTCAAATGTATTGGAAACTTTTTTTATTTATTGTTCATATTTTTCAGAAATGGACTTATGAGAGGATTGATGGAAAAGTTGGTGGAGCCGAAAGACAAATTCGCATAGATAGGTTCAATGCAAAGAATTCATCAAGATTTTGTTTTCTGTTATCAACTAGAGCTGGGGGTCTAGGGATTAACCTTGCTACTGCTGACACAGTCATTATATATGACAGGTAATGCTGTTTGGAGTTCAAAGACATTTTGTTGCATATTATGGCTTAGCTTTCTATTTATATGTCTGCATATTATGGCATGACTTATATTGCAAGTTTGCTGGTGGATAGCTATGTGCTGGGGATATACTTGAACCTTGATGTCCTCAATCAAGCTTTGCACAATACTGGATTCCTTATTTTAAGTTTTAGTTTCTCTTTTCTGGCTATGTGCATGCAGTAATTTTCTCTCAAGATTTTCATTCCATAATTTCATGCTTAATACAAATCACAATCTTATCTTTTTTTTTCTTCCAACAAATAGTCTGGAGGAGGCCTAATTTCTTATTTGCACCGTTTCATGTCAACTCCCACAAACAAGTGACACTTGACACAATGGTCCTTCATGGTTCTGTGGCATGAGATAGTTCCTTCATGGTCCTGAATGTATATCTTTATAAGTATAGGCATATTTATGTATATTTGAGGAAAATCTCTTTAAATATATTCTGTATGTTCTATAGTTGCATAGTGTAGTTTTTGTGCTTTCAATAGCCATGGCTTGGCAAGTTTTTATTACTCAGGTGCATCTTTGTATATACTTTTCTGTTCATCATGACTGTTTCACTTTCACATTTTGATAATCTGTATTTGTCTTGTAATTAATCATCGAAAATGTTCAGCGACTGGAATCCTCATGCAGATCTGCAGGCGATGGCAAGAGCTCACCGTCTTGGCCAAACCAACAAGGTTAATGCTCATTTTAGATCATCTCTTGGCTTCACTTAGATATTTAGCCTATTTTCTTGTTCAGTGAGTTTGAACTCTTTTGGTCATGCAGGTTATGATTTACAGGCTAATAACACGAGGAACCATTGAAGAAAGGATGATGCAATTGACCAAAAAGAAAATGGTTTTGGAGCATCTAGTTGTTGGAAGGCTTAAAGCTCAAAACATTAACCAGGTAAAATTACCTTGGCTTAATACTAGTATGTGTAGTTCAACTATCACATATTAAGGTACTGGATAATTTAAGTGGATAGTTTACAGGATCGGAAGAATCTATTTCCATTGAGTTATGTCAATTTCACAGAATGCCCTCTATTTGCAAAATCAGCTCAAATGTGAACCTATCTTTTTTTATTCTGATGTTCTATACATACAATTGCATACATATAAACACACACAAATATATCTTTCACTGCTTATTTATTTGAGGCATTGATCACCTATATTTTTGCACTTCAATGATACTTTGAAGAAGCTGTTTATTTGTAACACATTTATGATGTGATGTCTATTCTTTGCTTAATTACCTATCTTGTTGTTAGATTGATTGGTCAATTTAATTTGCATGCATATAAACAAGACACAAATATATATTTCACTTCTTATTAATGGAGGCATTGATCTCCTATATTTTTGCACTTCAACTGATGCTTTGAAGAAGTTGTTTATTCGTAAAGCATTTTTGGCATTTATGATATGATATTTATTCTTTGCTTAATTACCTATGTTGCTTTTAGCTTGATTTGTCAATTTGGTGCCATAATACGTATACTTCATTTTTCTTTTTTAAAAAGATAAAATATTTATTTGGTAATCAACTAATCATCAGTAAGTATGTATTATAAAGGGATGAAAACTTGAAAAGTGAGAAGTTTCTGAAATGTGAATGCATACCAACTACAAATTTAACTCCAATCTCTACTAATTAGTAATATCTACCACAAAAGGCCTTAAGTCCTCAGTGATTTGATCTTTTCTCTACCCCATACCTCCTCAAAAGGTTATTTGTTATCCTAGAAGATTCTCGTATTCCTTTCTAACCACGATGACCAACATATGGCTGGAATGGTGATCCTCCATAGCTAATTTTCTAAACTTGTGCACCAATAGTTTTGTGTTATACACATAATAAATACTAATAAATTACTCCCGATTTCTACTTCCACATTATCTGACTGCTAATTAAGTGAATTTCTGCTCTTTGTACTTTTCAGAGGTTTCTTTCCCTAATATACTTATATTTGAATGCAGGAAGAATTAGATGACATTATCAGGTATGGCTCAATGGAGTTATTTGCTGATGATAACGATGAATCAGTAAAATCTCGTCAAATTCATTACGACGATACTGCAATTGATCGGTAAATTAGTTCTCTCAAAATTTCCATTGGATGTTATGATTCACTTTCTGTCATCACTCTGAACTTTAAATGCTATGCAATCTAGATTACTTAACCGGGATCAAATTGAAGAGGAAGAGGCATTGTTAGACGATGAAGAGGAGGATGGATTTCTAAAAGCTTTTAAGGTTCATTATTAACCGTATCTCTAATATTTTTTTGTAGTGTTTCCTTAACAATCATAGCATTGGCTACCATAATTCTGTGTTATTGGTTCTTTTGGTCCTCCTGTATGTATTTTGCTATTAGTTATATGTGAAGTTTTTTGCCTCTACAAATATTTTTTTATATAAAAATTAACCTGTCTGGTATTGGTTGTGCTTCACATGTAACTCATATTGGTCTGAGCTGTTTGGTCATGTTTTGTATGTTTTCAATTCGGTCTCGTATGATAATAATTCTATCTGGTATTGATTGTGCTTCACATGTACCTTTGGAGAAATATTGTTACGAGGTATTTTGGGATAAGAGATATCATTTGTCTATTTGTTTTGCATTTGAACCTCTATTCTAGATGAAGTTAACTTGAAACCAATCTCAGGTAGCCAACTTCGAGTATGTTGATGAAGCGGAAATGGCAGAAGAGGAGGTACCTGATCCACCATCTGAAAGTAAAGCCTCTGTAAATCCTGAACGTGCAAGCTTCTGGGAAGATCTGTTGCGAGATAAATACGAAGTGCAGAAAGTAGAAGAATTTAATGCTATGGGCAAGGGAAAGAGGAGCCGCAAGCAGGTACTCTTTGTTGCTTATGGGAATGAACATGTCTTGTAATTCAAGAGTTATGATGATAGTTGATTGATGCATAATTAAGTTTCATTAGACTAAATAAAGCACGTGTCGGCCAATGAAAACAATTAATTTGCACATATTTTATAATATGGGGGGATCTAGTGAAGGCATAGGACAATTTGCCCCACCTCATATTTTCTACTCCATATATATATTACCTATTGTAAAATTTATTATTTTAATTTCTCACTAAATTCCCCTCCTCAAATTCTTAAATTTCCTCCATAGGTAAATTTGCACCCCCTTTATGCACATTCCTGGCTCTGCCATTTATATGAATATTCATATCACATCATTTGTGTTCTGAGTCGGGAGTTCTTATATATGTGATGCCATTCCTAATTTCACCAATATGCCGGACAAGCATGGTAGTTGATTGATACACAATTAAGTTTCATTGGACTATAGATACACACGCACATATTAGATACATATATAGTTTTGGCACCAGTTGGAAGTGGTCTCAGGGGTTCCGCATATGCAGATGGTATCTGTTGAAGAAGATGACCTTGCTGGTTTAGAAGATGTAAGTTCTGACGGGGAAGATGATAATTATGAGGCTGAGTTAACAGATAATGAGACAGCTACAGTTGGAGCTGCTGCTGTAAAGAAATCCTACAGAAAAAGATCACGTGGTATTTTCTAATATCAATTGACTATACAATTGCATAAAGATGTCATTAATTGCTTTTCTTCATTTTGTACTTGTAGACACTTCAGAAAAGCTTCCTCTCATGGAGGGCGAAGGAAGATACCTTCGAGTACTTGGGTTTAACCAGAGTCAGAGGGCTGTGTTTGTCCAAATTTTGATGAGGTATTATTTGTCAAGTATATCCTTATATTTATTTTAGTCCTTCTCTTGCTTCCATTCCGTAACTCATCTATCTCTCTAGTTAATTATGGTGAAGAATAAACAAGCTATTTAAAATCTTTTCTTCAGGTTTGGTGTTGGAGAATATGATTGGACAGAGTTTGCCGCACGTCTAAAGCAGAAGTCTTATGATGAAATTAGCGAGTATGCTATTGGTTACGCAGATTTATTCTTCTATGCATTTAAATTTTTGGTTGAATCAGTATGTATATAATTAGCATAATATGAAGAAAAAATGTGTTTAGTGACCATACTAGTTGTTGGGTGCAAACCCATCCATATAAATTTGCCACACTGATTGTTGAGCATTTCCTGCTTAAACTTCTCCTTAAAATTTGACGTGCATGCCCCCCCTAGAACTCATTATTTCTTTTCCAGAACCAAAAAATGTTAAATTACTTAACCGAAATGCTTATCAATCTTTGTGGCTAAACATAATTCTGAGTTATACATGGGCTTATATTTTGTATTTTCTGTTATGCAGTTACGGGAGACTTTTCTTGCATCACATATGCGAAGATATAAACGACTCCCCTACATTTTCAGGCAATTGATTACTTTATAAGTCTTTTCAGCTTATATCTGCCTGTGTAAAAGTTTGTAGGTCCAAACGAGATCAACTAATACACACACTATCTGTTGGCTGCAGACAATGTACCAAAAGAGGGACTAAGAATAGAGGATGTACTCGTGAGAATAGGAACACTATCTCTCATCAGGGACAAAGTAAGTTCTGTATCTTGGATAAGTAATATTAATGACTTGTTTTAAGTTCCAGTATTCAGTAAAACATACCCTTGGTCTATCTTGTTTTATTGGATATGGAGGGAAAGAATGCTTCTGTCTACTGCATGTCTTATCTAGTTTATTCTTTACTTAGAAACAATTAGGTGGATAACCTTTAGCCTGCCTTATGTGATCTGATAAAGTTATTGTTTTTTCTCTCTCCTTAATTTTCCCGATGGAAACTGCAGGTGCATGTTAAATGTGCTGGAACTTGTTTGATCTTTGTTTTAATATATATATTTTGGTTTACAGTTAAAGGTGTTATCAGATGGCTCAGGCTCTAGTGTTTTCAAGGATGATATCATATCCCGCTATCCAGGATTGAAAGGAGGGAGAGTTTGGAAGGATCACCATGATAAGTTGCTTTTGCGAGCAGTAATGAAGTATAGTATCTGTTTACCCTTCCTTGAGATTTATATGAAAATATAGCCCATGAGGCAATTTTCAGGAATGTTTAACCAAAAGAATAAATCGTCCAAATGAAATTAACATAATCAATAAAACAAAAATCCAACTCACACAAGCTTGCATGAGAACCCAAAGCAGACTGGGATGAGAGGATATGTGATTGGATATGTGATGCAGTTTAGGCACTGCTGATTCTGTGTATTGTACTTGATTAAGTAACCCTGATTCGATATAATTTTATCATCCAATATCAGGCATGGTTATGGAAGATGGCAAGCAATTGTTGATGACAAGGACTTGAGAATACAAGAAGTGATTTGTCAGGAGTTGAACCTTCCATTTATAAATACACCTGCCCCAGGAGCTACTCAAGTGCAGAATGCTATGGGGACTTCTCAGGCCCAGGCCTCTGCCTCTGGAGTTCCCCCGCTTCAAGTTTCCAACCCGGGAATTTCTCAGTCAACAAATGGTGTGAACTCAGAACATGCTGAAGCACCTGGAAATGAGGCAAAAGGGACTACTGCTGGGAGCGAAGCTACTCCTGATATTGCGCATGGAGCTACTGATACTACATCCCGGTCACAACTTTTCCAAGACCAGTCCATGCTGTACCATTTCCGGGAGATGCAGAGAAGACAAGTTGAATTTATCAAGAAAAGGGTTCTGCTTCTAGAAAAAGGTCTCAACGCAGAGCTGCAGAGAGCTTATTATGTAAGTCCTTTTTAATGTTCCTCTAATTTGGTAGCTGTAAGGAGTGGAAAATGCTCTGGTTCTGAAAAATCATCCGATTCTGGTTTGGTTGTTGTTAGACCTGACATTATAATATTCTCTAAATTAAGGATGATTTCTCGCAGGCTGATGAGAAACCAAACGGAGTTCCAAACGAAGAGACACCACGCAAGGTCAAAGAAACAGAAACTCCTTGTTCCGAGGCATTTGATACCAAAATGATTGATCCATTGCCAGAAGTTGAAATAATATGTAAGTGATTTAAATCCCATCCACAAGAATACTAATTAATACAAAAATTTTCGAGTTCCAGTCATTCTTAATTTCGGGTGAATGCAGCTTCTACAGAAATCTCGGAATGTGCTTGTGACACTACACAGGAGCGCTTGGCCATGGCTAGGCTCTTCAATGAGGTAAACCAACAGTAAAGAAGGAAGTTTCTGAATAAACAGTGAGCAAGACGTATATAACCTGGTATGCACGTTTTGTTTAATTGCAGATGACCATGATATTGAAAGATAACGTGCTCGATTCGGGTGAAGCAAGTTCTGAGTCGAGGAAAAAGCTCAAAGAAATGAGCGAAGAAATAACCCAAATACTGAGAGTAGTAGATGGTAGCCAGGCGATGGACGTCGATCAAAGTAATGCTGGTGCTGATGCCGAAGCAGTAGAATCAATTGGTAATGGAAATGCTGGTGCTGATGCCGAAGCAGTAGAATCAATTGGTAATGGATCTGACCATGTAGAAACGGAGGAGAAATCGAACCCTCAGGCTACTCACTGACTGACTATTTAGGATTTTGTATGTACAACTAAAATACATTTTTGTCTGTCTGTTTGTCTGTAATATTTGACTACAGTTTAGGTGGTAAAGACTACAATTCTCAAATTTCGTCTATATAATTTCGACGGTGTAGTAGAGGCCACATTTTTTTAATTTGGTGTTAATTTGATGTTTTTCTTTATGTACAAGAGCTGATATGATCAAGGCTGCTTTTTTTGGCAATGGAATTTGCTGCGATTGGGAAGATGAATGTTGCAAAAATTGTGTTTTAATTGGTTGGTGTAGTAATAAATTGGTTTGATGAATTAAACGAAGTTGAGATTTATGAGTTTTTTGCTCTTCTTTTATCACAAAATCAATCTTAGATAATCCTGTGCCAATCCAATCAAATTAATTGGTCTAGTCAATCAAATTAATAAAAAAAGTAAATATTGGAGAGTTTTGGATCAATTTAACCAAATTCATTGGTCTCATATTTTGGGTAATTTTGGACCAATTATATCGCAATCTCAGATATTCTCAAGATATTAGCTACTTCCTCCATTGTATCGGTACATGTCGTTTATATCATCTACCATATTTAATAAGTTGGTCGTATATTCTATTAATTCATTATACTTATATTTTATTATAAAAATAATACATGAAATTCATATTCAATTACATTTCAATCTCAACATTTCTTCATACTGTATTTTTCACTAAAATTGAGACGATAAAAGTATTTTTTTGAATAATTATTCATAGTTAAATTATACAACTATTTAACATCACTTTTTATTTTTATTTAATATACTCCCTACTCTACTAAATAACACTGCAAAAAATTAATTTTTAATATTTTTACTGATCGAGGCAAATGTAAATTGCAAAGAAAATAAAAGAATAAAAAGGGTTGAATTAGAGTTCAAGATGCGAGAGGGAGAGGGGCCAACCGGCGTAGAGTGGTGGCCGTAGCAGCGGTAGTGGTTCACAATTCGCTCACGCTCAAACAAACACCCATTTCCTTCATTTTCACGTTTCTCCTCTTCCCAAACCTCCAATTCTCTTCTTCTTCACGTTTCTCCTCTTCCCAAACCTCCAATTCTCTTCTTCTTCTTCTGAATTTTGACCTTTCTCCACTTCAATTCCCCTCCTGCAATTCAATTAATCACATCTGAATTTTGACTGAGAATGGATCCTCCCGCCTCTTGGGACTCCTTGCGCAAACAGGTATCTGTCTCGATTCTTTTTGACTATTTTCTCCTCCTTCGTCGGAATTTCATTTACTCGCGCTCCAAAATCCACTAGAATCTAGATACAATCGGCATGATCAGATTTGTGATGTTTAGTGGTGGACTGGTGGTTCCTACATAGCCTAGTCTGCAAATACAATTCAATTACGATTAGATCACCATTTGTTATGCGGATATCATCTTTAACGACTGCCGCTTTGCTCACTCTTATCAATTGTGATGACTCCTCCGCTGCATTGTGAATATTATTATCATTTTGTGCGATTCGATTCTGGATCTAATTCTTCATATACTATTTAGCTGCATCATCGATTTCACTTTGTTTGATATATGGTTGTTTCTGTCCTGTGCTTGCGTCTAAACAGGCGAGGAAACTTGAAACTCAGCTGGATGAACAGATGCACTTGTATCGCAAGTTAGTCTCAACAAAAGTTGAATCATGTAACGATAATGATTTGGAGTCTGGAATCGATCATCTCCTGAAACAGCTTCAGCAAGTTAATGTCCAAATGCAAGCGTGGGTTTCATCTGGTGGATCAGAGATCTTTTCTCATACATTGATACGACATCAGGAAATCCTTCAGGATCTTACTCAGGTTTGCAATTGTCTTGTCATCTCACTGTTTAGGAATGCGTTCTGTGTGTATGGCTTGGCTTTGAATTGTGAGGTTGCCCTCTGGAGCTAAGCTCTCAGTCTGAATTTCTATGCTATGTTCCAGATGAAGATTTTTTGCATAATAATCTTGTAGAAGTAGTGACATAAGACGGTGTGGATAATGCTGTAAAGTGTAAACCTAAAACCTCACCTGTATAATTCTTTGATCTTGGCATTTCTGAGCTGTTTATTTGAAGTTTGTATGTTCATGATTCTTATTCGGTATTGTCTTGTGTTTTTTAGCTTCTTCATCTTTCATATGGCTGATTTAGAATTCTATGTTGCTTAAAGTTCCTTTCTTTCATATGGCTGATTTAGAATTCTATGTTGCTTAAAGTTCCTGTCTTATTCTATGTTGGTTCCATAGGAGTTCAAGCGACTTCATTCCAGTCATAGAGCTAAAAAAGAGCATGCATCACTGCTTGAGGATTTTAGGGAGTTTGACCGTTCAAGATTAGACCTCGAAGAAGGTGGTGGTTCTTATGATCAAGCTCATCTCAAGGAACGTGCTTCTCTCCATAGAAATTCCAGCCAGGTAATGGGTAGCCTTGTCTATGTAGTGTTATAGGTGAAATGATGTTGGCCTCATGAGTCATGAGCTGCCATCAAAAGAACATGAAGATAATGGAAATAGAATTTTCTCTGTTGCATCTGAAAAAGCTACTGGGTTTGCTTTGTGGGACACTACATGTTTGCCGGCAAGATATAAACCTTAAAAATTACTCATGCTATGTTGCTAGGCATATCGTAGGGGTAAATTGTGGAGGTCCAGTTTACACCAAAGAATAAAACATAGTATTAGACAGGCATGATTGCTTGCTAATGAAGAACTCTGAAGGTACTGATAAAGTGACAGCATTATCTGACGATGTGAATATCATACAAATGCCTCCCTTGATTTACAATATTACCATGGCTGGGAATAACATATTTTGTCCGGGTCACCTAATAGCGAGCTTATCTTGGTTAGCATGAGTCTTAATAACTGGATAAGTTGGCTGAATGGAAACTGGGTGCATATAATTCTCAAATTGAATTATTCTGATTCCAATTAAGATACTATCATAATAATATGCCAAATCATGTAAAAGATGTTCATAATCCAAATTCTGAATGTGTAGGTTACAATATGATAAATGTGATTATTTGTGCTGATAATGAATGGCCTTATCATATTCAAGAAGTGTGTGTGGAGTGTGGACTGGTGTCCATGGAGACAAAATTGGCTCACGGTTTAACTGATTTTGTTTCCTATATGGATCTGTATTTGTTTTTTCTCTGAGTTAACTCTTCGTTTTCCTGTAGGTGGACTCTGTGATATCTCAAGCTCAAGAAACATTGAAGTCCCTAGTCTTCCAGCGCTCCACATTTGGGGGCATTAATTCGAAGCTTAGTAATGTGGGAAGCCGTCTTCCAACGGTAAGTAAAACAACTAAATGTGCCTATCCAGCAAAAATCACACTGCACCCTTGAAATGATAAAAATCCGATATGCTGGACATAAAATAAAAGACCAAGCTTTCTTGATATTGTGCAGGTGAATAACATTCTCTCATCAATTAAGAAGAAAAAGTCCATGGACACCATCATACTCTCCCTAGTTGCATCTGTGTGCACGTTTTTAATTTTAATTTACTGGTGGACAAAGTAAGTGGGAGTTTTGCATCGACTTGGAGCGGTTTTGGGTTGATCTGGAGCTGAGAATATTGTGTGTACATATCTTCTTGGCATGCTCTGGATCTATTGTTTGGTCACGCACATGTGAGATTGAAATTGTAATGGTGTCCCCATCTTGATTATATTTGTTACCCTGTTAAAAACTTGGTTCATCTAAAGATTATACACTTCAAGAAAATTTGCTCTGTTCAATGATTTCATGTCGAAACCGGCAGCTTTTGAACCGTGTGCACGCCTAGGCTAGTGCTGATCGGTTCTTGTGTTCTTGTTAATTAATGCTTTGTTCGAATTGCGGTTGGGTTTACATCTTGCTTGAGATTTTAAGTTCCTGAGCCTCGTCGATTTTTGGGCCTTTGGTCTTGTTCTTGCTCGGTTGCCGGTTTCTTATCGGTTATGCTGCTGTCGGAAAAGATACAAAACTATAATTAAACTCATAATCTGTTAGTTTAACACTAGTGAGTAATGATAATAACGTACGCTGGAAACGATTTGATTAATTGGTCACATGTAGTATTAATCCTTAATTACTACTGTTAACTAATACTAGTAAGTAGTACTCCCTCGTCTGCCAATATGAATCTCGTTTTTCCATTTTTGTCCGTCTGTAAATAGGAGTCCCGATTCATAATCACCATAAATGATAAAGAGGCCTCACATTCCACTCACATATCATTTAAAACTAATATATATAAGTGACACTTATATTCCACTAACTTACTTCTACCAATTTTCTTCACATTTATTAAAATTCATGCCAGATAAAAATGAGACTCCTATTCGCGGACGAAGGGAGTACTCTTTTAGGCCATCCGCAATGGCGCCTAGTGCACCGCCTAGCCGAGCGCCGGCACTAGGCGGTCCATTGCAACCGCCCAGCGGATTTCGGAATTAAAAACCGCCGAGCGCTCGGCGGTTTCGCGGCGCTAGGCGGTGCGTTGGGCGATCCGCTTGGCGCTATTGCAGCGCCCGGATCGCCTAGCGCACCGCCGAGCGGAATTTTTTATTTATTTTATTTTTTTTTTATTTTCGAAACACTATATATACGCGGTTTGCACGTCATTTTCATCCGCACAACTTGTTTTAACGAGTACTCTCTCTATCTTAATTTCTGTATAAGATCAACACCGAGAAATGGAGAACACCAACGAAGGTACTCCAGTGACGAGCGGGTCTCAAACTCCATCGGTACCCGTGGGAGGTGGATGGGGTCCGATGCCAGGGTACTACAACATGTACCCGTGGCAGGGGATGATGCCCGGGATGGCAGCCAGGGGGAATATGCCCGGGATGGCAGCTGGGGGGAGTATGCCGGCGTGGCAGGGGGTACCGGGGATGCAACCCGGTATGCAGATGATGCCGGGGTGGGCGCCCGGGATGCAGATGATGCCGGGGGGGGTGCCCGGGATGCAGATGATGCCGCGGGGGAAGGGAGGGGGGACGACGATGCAGCCCCCGACCGGGGGGTACCGGCGACGCAGGGGACGCCGGGGGAGGGGGACGTCTATCGCCCCAGTTTTGATTTTTCGACTGCTTCTTCGCACGCATCGACCCCAACGGATGCGCAGTTCACGCAATTTGATGCTTTTTCCTTAGAGGAGTTGGGGTTTGATATTCTCGGAGTTCCGGATACTCCCGTTCAAACGGGGGAGCAGTGCACGGTTGTGGCGCCCCAAAGAAGAAGGGCAAGGGGAAGAAGGTCAGGGAGTCGTCGCAGCCGGGTGAGGACGACGGCTCGGTACGGAGAAGGTGGACGGATGCGGAGAACGTCGCGCTGTCCAAGGCGTGGGTGAGTGTTTGCGACGATCCTCTCGTTTCTAACAACCAGAGGATCGTCAACTTGTGAGGCAAGATAGCAGCAGCCTACCAGAGATTTTGCCCGGAGGGGAGGCGACGCAACGGGGAAGATTGCCGGAAGGGGTGGGACCGAATCAGGGCTGCCGTCTCCCGATTTTCTGGTTTGTACGCCAACGCCCTCCGCATGCAGAGTAGTGGCCAAACGGAGGAAGACTGCAGGAGGATAGCGGAGAAAGCCTTCCCCCAGCCCGGGTTGTATAAGGACTTCACCTACTGGAACTGCTATCTTGTGCTGAACGACTCCGAGAAGTTTCGAGTAGGTGTCGACGCTGGCTGGCCGAAGAAGCAACGGCTGAACTATACCGGTGATTTCAGCGGCAGCAGCGGTGGTTCCCACGACCTCCCCGAGACGGCCCAGGAGGTCCCTACCCCTCGTTCGTTCGCTCGCCGAACTCGCCCGATTGGGCACAAGCGGGCTCAACGGGAGGCAGGGGGGCAGCCGGGGGTTCACAGGAGGTCCAGTCGGCATCCTCCCTTGGTCAATCCACAGCGGATCTCAAATTCTTCACGCGTCAACAAACGCGCAATCAGATGGTCAAGACGATGTCCGAATGGCGGGCGGCGGTGGACCTCGTGGAGAAGAGTTTGCTTCAAACATTGCTCCTGAGCATGCAGGAGGATTTGGAGGCGGCACGGAGGGAGACCGGCGGGAGTAGAGGCGGCGGCGACGGTGGCGGTGGCGACGGAGGCGATGGTGGCGACAACGACGGAGGAGATGACGATGGAGACGAGGAGTGAATTATTGTACCTTTTTTAAATTATTGTACTTTTTAAATTTTTAATAGTATTATTAATGTTTCCCGTATATGTCTCGTAAATTAAATTCCGTATATTGTGTGATTGTTAATTATTTCATTTTTATATAATTGTTATTAGTGATGTGGCTAGTGATGTGGCTAGGCTATGACTGGGCTGTGGCTGAGCTATTTGCTTGTTTTGATGATGTGACAAGAGGATTTTTAGTGTTAATGATGTGGCAAGAGGAGTTTGTGGCTAGGCTATGGCTGGGCTATTCCTATTGTGAATGACCTTATGCCCTTCTCACTTTATTTTGTCGGTTCTAGTAAAGAAGCTTCATTTTTTAAAATGAAATCATTATTATCATTATTTATTCTTTCTCTCCTTAAATTTATTTTTTAAAGATGCACAATTTTTATAAAATGCATAATAGTATTATTATTTCTAAAATTACATTAAAATAAATTTACATAGTGTCTTGAAGCAGCAGTAATTAGTAGGAGTAACTAATTAGGAGTTAGTACGGAGGGCATAATCTATTATCAGCAAATTACATTTAAATCGTACATAGTTAAATTAAATGTGACAGCATAAAATCGTAAATAGTTAAATTAAATGTGACAGCATAAAATATAAAGTATCACACGAGAGAAAAGCACAAGTGTACTTGTTTCTATCGCCCTCCTTCAGTTTTCCTTTCTCACTTCGATCGATTTTGGCGGATCGCGGATTCCTCTGCTCTGCTTAAAACGGTATATTTCTTCTCTCTCTTCACTCCAGCTCTTTCTACTCGATCTGTTATCTCCGGCCACTCTTACCGATTGCATTTGCAAACCTGATCAGTCACATCAACTTTTCGTTACCTCCTTGCTTGATTGATTGATTCCACAATTGTTGTGATTCATAGATGGCTTCGTCTCTTCTCTCGTTCGCTTCAGCTTCTCCGCTTGCTTTGCTAGATCCGCTCAAGGTAATCATACCATTATCCACTTGTTTCATTTTCTCGGATTTTTTCTGCTTTCTCACTCCAGTAATGTTCACATCCGTAATTCAGCGGATCGGAGTTTTTGGGGAAAATTTGAAAATTCCTCAGTTTAACTCGTTATTTCCGTGATGTTAGCAGGTAAATCCAAGGGTTGGAGGTTCCAATCAGGCAACGTTTTTGGGGAAGAATTTTATCAAGACGAAGGTATATGCTAATACTATATCTCCGAGCATTTTAGCTCTCAACTCTAATTGCATGAATTGTTGAAATAGTTGCTAGCGCCAGTCCAATAACTTTATCTATTTCGTTATCAAGGCTAATGTATATATCTCTGAGCATTTCAGCTATATAATGCTCAACTCTAATTGCGTGAATTGTTGAAATAGTTGCTTAATTGAGTTTATTATAGAGATATAAATAGTTCTCTCATTTTACTTGTGTCGTCTTTCAGTCTTTCACTAGGACAAGCATGGCCGTTGCTGTTGATGTTTCCAAGTTCAATGAAGTAACAATGGCTCCTCCAGATCCCATTCTTGGAGTTTCTGAAGCGTTCAGAGCAGATACTCATGAAATGAAGCTTAACCTGGGCGTTGGTGCCTATCGGACTGAAGATCTACAGCCGTATGTGCTCGATGTTGTGAAGAAAGTAAGTTGCTTCATCCTCTCTTGTATGTGTTTGTACAACAACTGCTTTATTTCTGAGATACAATGATTGCATAGCATATTTGATTGTTGATAAATTACTAATGTTATTTCTCATAAACAAATTGTAGGCAGAAAATCTTATGCTGGAAAGGGGAGAGAACAAAGAGGTACATAATTTTTTACTCCACAAAATCTGTGATTCATCACTTAGGCTTATAATATGCATCACAATGTGCAGTATCTACCAATCGAAGGTTTGGCTGCATTCAACAAGGCTACGGCTGAACTATTATTTGGAGCAGAAAGCACAGTTCTTCAGCAACAAAGAGTAAGACATGAAGTCCTATCTTGTGACTAAGAATTAAATATCTCTAATTGGCCAACTTGAAGTGAATATAATCATATAATTTTCTTAAGGACCAACCATAACTATATGAAAATTCCAATTTTTTTTGTCCCAGGTTGCCACTGTCCAGGGTCTTTCAGGAACTGGCTCTCTGCGGCTTGCTGCAGTGCTCATAGAGAGATATTTTCCTGGCGCTAAAGTTCTGATATCAGCTCCAACCTGGGGTACTTGTTAAAGTTCTAATGAACTTTCCTGGATAAAATTTTTACGGCTTTCTTCTGACTTGCAACGTCTCTACAGGGAATCACAAGAACATTTTCAACGATGCTGGAGTTCCATGGTCTGAGTATCGCTATTATGATCCTAAAACCGTTGGTTTGGATTTTGATGGGATGATATCTGACATAAAGGTTGTGAAATCGTATTGATGCCACCATCTCTTTAGAATTATAGTACTCATTAGTCAAGATTGTGCTCTTTTTACTCACTAATCAAGAGAAATATTATAGGCCAAAGTTTTATGCAATTCATCCTATAACTTTTGGGTACAACCGCATGTATTTCAGGCAGCTCCAGCAGGATCCTTTGTTTTAGTTCATGGCTGTGCACACAACCCAACTGGCATTGACCCCACTCCAGAGCAGTGGGAAGTAATAGCTGACGTCATTCAGGAAAAAAAACATATTCCATTCTTTGATGTTGCCTACCAGGTGCATACTCATTCACGAATATGTTAGCTTCATGAATATGTGAACATGTGTGTGTTTGTAAGCGTTCACAATGTGAGTTTGTCTTGTATGGTCTATGGTGATTCGTTTGCGTCAAACTTTAATACTGGTTGATTTCACATCTTTGACAGCATTCTGTGGAAAAAAATACGATAGTATATGTAGATTATCAATTTGAAAATAAGGGATATTCTTTTTATGGGACTATCAATTTCAATGTAGGGTTTTGCAAGTGGGAGTCTTGATGAAGATGCATCATCAGTGAGATTATTTGCCGACCGTGGAATGGAGCTTCTTGTGGCTCAGTCTTACAGTAAAAATTTGGGTCTGTATTCAGAAAGGATTGGAGCAATTAATGTTGTCTGCTCATCATCTGAAGTAGCACAAAGGTAATAAGATGGGTATGTCTTTTGTATTGTATTGGTTCTCTCAGCATTTTTACTGATTGCACTATTGCATCTTTCCATATGTTGGGGAACCGCTATTGGGATGTGCATCACATTGTAATGGTGAAATTGTTAATAGTACTAGGCATGTATTACATGTCATGTTTACTGTTTGTCAAAGACGTTTACGAATGCTCACAGCAGATGCAATGTACATCATCTAACAAGATAATACTGAAATTGAGTAGATCTTTAGCGGGACAAAATTTGGTCTCTTTAGTTTCCCATGGAGGTTTTGCTTTAAGAGTGTATTATTATGTTCAGTTTCTAACCTAAGCTTTGGATATTGCTAAGAGTGACTTGTGTACAACTGCAGGGTAAAAAGCCAGTTAAAAAGGATCGCGCGACCAATGTACTCAAATCCTCCCATACATGGAGCCAGGATTGTTGCTAATGTTGTGGGGACCCCAGATCTCTTTAACGAATGGAAAGAGGAGATGGCATCAATGGCCGGAAGGATAAAGAGCGTGCGTAAGAAACTATACGATAGCATCACTTCGAAGGAAAAAACTTCGAAGGACTGGTCCTTCATTCTCAAACAGATCGGCATGTTCTCATTTACAGGCTTGAACAAAGCTCAGGTACAACCTATATTTGTTTAGAATGCTCAATTCAAAGGCACATCTTGTTCTGATATTTCTACCTTTTTGTCGAACCAGAGTGAAAACATGACCAGCAAGTGGCACGTATACATGACCAAGGACGGAAGGATATCCTTAGCCGGATTGTCTGCCGCCAAGTGCGACTACCTTGCCGATGCCATTATTGATTCATACCATAATGTCAGCTGAAATAGATTATAAAGTACTGAGAGTTTTGGTCAGGCCGTTCGAGGTAACTATTTCAATAAAATTTCTCTAAACATTGTCTTTTTGTTCCTACAAGAAAGGTTTCAAGTATCATTTCTTGCTCTGCAATAGTACTTGATTATGAATTTATGATGAATGTCTTAGTGAATAGCAATTGATGTGTCACATGTGACCATATTTATTTCACAGGTCTAAACCTTATATAATGTGTCAATTTTTTCCGGCGGGTCATTCCGACAATAATTAAAGTCGACGTCACACATTTAATCCTATATAACTAAGAACTAAATAAAATACTATATCGTAAGGACTAAGGTATAATCATTCAAACCAGAGTGGCCCAAGACAAAGATGAAATCAAATAATTAAATAACAAGCAAATACCGATGAAAAAAGTTAATCAAGACAAACATATTTCAAGATACGGAAATCAAGGGAGAAAGCATGTAAAATATTATAGAATATTCTATAAAGAAAATGTGGAATAGAAAGAAAAAGAGAAATGGAAGGAATAAATAAAAGGAAAAAGCATATACGGCATAATATAGAAGAAAAAATGTATAATAGGCTTGAGATTGCAGAATGCACGCGTGCAGCAAATCTTGTATCTATAGTATGCATTAAATTAATAATGAATTATATATATGTATATCGAGTGAATATTTAAAAATATTTAAATTGAGTGTAATAATCATTTATTTTGGAAATAAAAATCCCTCGACAAAAAGTTGGTGAGATTTTAGTCTCTAAATAAATCCTCATTTGTCATTTTCTTTTGCACCCATGCATAAATGCATAAATACTTACAAACAGAGACTAGGTTTTGAATCATCTTCTACGACCAAACCAAACCTTAAAAATAAACACTTTATGATGGATACAAATTTTAATACTATATAATTGGTAAAGTAAGAGAAAAATAAAATAATTTTGCGGAGAATGAGGCTACCTTATTAGAGAGAGAAAAGTTACCAAAAATAGGTGAGCTATTTTTATTGGACAAAAGGAGTATATAATAGGCTTGAGATTGCGGAATCCACAAAGATCTATTTTTATGGAACAGAAGGAGTATATAATAGGCTTGAGATTGTAGAATAATTCTTTTTGATACCGAGATTGTAGAATAATTTATTTCTATGGGACGGAGGAACTGTATATAATAAGCTTGAGATTGCAGAATCCACCGGTAGTGTAGGCGTGAAGCAAATCTTGTACCAATATATGTTTTAATAATCAATTATATACCTATATATATCAAATGAATATTGAAAAACATATTAATTGTGTCTAATAATCATTTATTTTTTACGATCCCATGGAATATCCTTTGTCACGAGTGGAAATAAAAATCCCACTCCTCTTTTTTGTAATAAAAGGAAAAACAAACTTAACGAATATAAGAAATACGTAATCTTTGGTGAGATTCTAGTCTGTATATAACTCCTCATTTCCATATTTTGCACCTTGCATGAAAAGCATAAATACATGGACAAACTTAGGCTTTGAATCATCTTCTACAACCAAACCAAACCTTAATTTGGAGAATTTTGAGAAAGAAGAGAATGAATTCTTCCACCAAAACCCAAAGCCTTCGGATTTTGATGTTCCCATGGTTAGGGTATGGCCACATCACACCCTACTTAGAGCTTGCCAAAAAACTCACCACAAAAGGCTTCTTCATCTACTTGTGCTCCACTGAAGCCACCCTCTCTTCCATCCGAACCAAAATCCCTCCAAACTTGTCAAACTCCATTCAAACAGTGTCCCTTCCATTGGAGGTTTCACAAGATCTCCCTGCAGAGTCCCACACCACTAATGGCCTCCCACCCCACCTCATGGTTAAACTCAAGGAGGTCTTCGACAACTCTGCCCAAAGCTTCTCATCCATTCTAAAACAACTCAAGCCCGACCTTCTCATCTTCGACTTCCTCCAGCCGTGGGCCCCACCGCTGGCCGAGGCCCTGAACATCCCATCCGTCATATTCATCACCAGCAGCTCCGTCATGACCAGCTTCATGTTCCACCACTTCAACCACCCGGAAGCCGACTTCCCTTACGAGAACATCAGGTTTCGTGAATACGAGTCTCGTCTCATGGACGAGCTGCTGGCCAACGCCCGGGACCCTAAAGAGAGGGAGAAGGGCTCTGCGGGAGTCAACATGTCTCGCGAGGTCGTCCTCATCAAGGGGTCTCGAGAGATCGAAGGGAGATACATCAAGTATGCGTCTGGTTTGACCGGGAAGAGGTTTGTCCCGGTTGGCCCTCTTGTTCAGGAGCCTGATGATGATCAGAAGTCCTCATCATCAGAGTTGTTGTCTTGGCTGGATCAGAAAGAGGCGAAATCGACTGTTTTCGTCTCGTTTGGGAGCGAGTACTTCCTTAGCAAGGAGGACATGGATGGGATTGCTCATGGTTTGCTACAATCCAAAGCTAACTTCATCTGGGTGGTCAGGTTTCCGGAAACTGAGGTGGTTCTCGAAGAGAAGCTTCCGGAAGGGTTTCTTGACAAGGTTGGGGAAAGGGGGAAGATGGTGCAGGGCTGGGCCCCACAGACAAGCATCCTGGTGCATCCAAATGTGGGAGGCTTTGTGAGCCACTGTGGTTGGAACTCTGTGATGGAGAGCTTCAAGTTTGGGGTTCCTATCGTCGCGGTGCCAATGCATCTGGACCAGCCCATCAACGCTAGGCTGGTCGAAGAGGTTGGTGCGGGGGAGGAGGTGCTGAGGGACGGAGACGGGAGGCTGAATGCTGAGGCAGTTGCTGCGGTGATCAATCGTGTCGTGGTGGAAGATGGTGTGAGGGCGAAGGTGGATGAGGTTAAGGCGAGGCTCGCGTTGATGGGCGATGAGGAGATCGATGAAGTTGCTCGAGAACTCATGAGCATTTGCAGCAAGCTAAGGAGTTGATCAACTAATATACTTCTTCTATGTTTGAGTTTTTAGTATAGTATGGTAGTAGCTTGTTTTTGGCTTAATTGTGTTGCTCTGTGTCTATTTAATGCAGAGTAACAATGCCTTTGTTAGGATGGACCAGTAGGTTTTGTTGGTGTTTTTGCTAGTAATATTTGTTAGGCTATTTCATGTTCTAGTTCTATTTTGAGTTTAAGTCATTTTTGGACTTGAACTTATTGTTTAGTTCAAGTCACTTTTGAGCTTGAACTATGTTTGAAACCTTTGATTTTAGTTATATTTTGATTTTGGTCCTAACTAGTAGTAGTAAAAAATTTACATTTTGATGAGACTTAGGTTGTTTTTATAATAGTGCATTGCTAAGAAAAGACTTACTCCGTATTATATATATCCGTATAACATTAAATCATCAAAAATTAATACGTACCCTTCCATGATAAAAATAGATAAATAGGTGGTTGATACTTGATACTACATAGGTAAATAAAATCTCTGCTAATTCTGTCAATAAAAAGTTATATCTTCCACAAATAAAAATAGAAGAAAATAGAAAGATATCGATCGCACAAGGCCAAAGATCTTCAACGCCCTACTATATTTTCAACTAAATTTAGAGCTGATTTCCCGCCAAATCACAAACCTCCCAACCTAATTTATATTGCATTTCCATTACTCAATTCATTGAATTTCATTTGTTCAGCATTTTAATTATCAAACACATTTTTCATAATAGAAATGAAGTTAGTTGGGAGTATATTCCATGTAATATCATGGCTGGTGGTCTTTGGCTGTCTCTCCGCCTCCTTAAGAGCCGATTTGGACTATCGTGGTGCCCTCACGAAGTCGATCATCTTCTTGGAGGCACAGCGATCGGGGAAGCTCCCCGCAACCAACCGAGTCCCGTGGAGGGGAGATTCTGCCCTCGACGATGGCAAACTCGATAATGTACAAAATTTTTTCTTCAAAAATATTTTGTTGTCGTCGCCGCTGCTGATGACAAAGTTGAAGGAAGAGATATACATTTTTTTTTCTTTAGACATGTACATCATTTTTACATTAATATAACTACTGATTGTTGTTGTTGTTAAATCCAAAAATGTACTGTATATTTTTTTCAAACCTTTTTATGGTAATAAACTAGTAATATTGTTGTTGACACTTATACCCTTTTGTATCAACATAACTAATGACAATGACATTATTGTTGTTGTTGCTGTAGGTTGACCTAGCAGGAGGCTACTATGACGCGGGTGACAACGTCAAGTTCGGCCTCCCGATGGCCTTCACAGTGACAACCCTGGCCTGGGCGGGCATACACTACCGCGTGGAGCTCCAAGCGGCCGGGGAGATGGCCAATGTCCGGGCGGCCATCCGATGGGGGACGGACTACCTCCTCAAGGCGAGCGCCCAGAAGAACAAACTCTACGTGCAGGTCGGGGATCCCAACAAGGACCACGCCTGCTGGGCCAACCCCGAGAACATGGAAACCCCCCGGACGGTCCTCAAGGTCGACCCGTCCAACCCGGGCACGGAGATCGCGGCCGAGACCGCCGCGGCCCTAGCCGCCTCCTCCATCGTATTCAAAGACCTCGACCGGGCCTACGCGGGCGTCCTCACCACCAGAGCCAAAGCAGTACGTACATAAAAATTACTCCATTTTTGTCTCCTTGTTTTATATACTTATATGCATATTTGTTTTTGTAGCTATATGATTTTGCAAAGACTTATAAAGGAAGCTTCAATGGAGAATGCCCTTTCTACTGCTCTCACTCTGGCCCTAATGTAAAGAATAAATTTGTTGTTGATGAATAAGAGTTTGTTTGTTTTGTGTGAATTGTTGATTAGTTGAAAAAATGGATGGAATAGGATGAGCTGCTGTGGGGGGCGGCGTGGCTATACTACGCAACCAAAATGCCGGTATACCTTGATTATGTAAAAGGAGAGGCAAAGAGCGCCCAAGTCTCGGAATTCAGCTGGGATCTCAAATACGCTGGAGCACAGATCCTTCTCTCTCAAGTAATTCATATCCATTCACCAAACCCTAACTTGTGTGTGAATTCAAACACTATGCTATGCTATGCTTCTTGTTATATTTAGTTCTACATGGAGGGGGACAAGGATTTGAAGAAATACAAAGAGGAGGCTGATGGCTTTGTCTGCTCAAATATACCAGAAAGCCCTAATCACCAAGTTTTCATCACACCAGGTCTTCTTCATCTTTCTACTTTTTTCTTCTCTCTCCTCAAACTCAAACTGCTTCTGGAACTTTCTATTTGTGTTTAGGGGGGATGATTAATTTGAGAGACGGGGCGAATTCACAATATGTGACCGGCGCCGCCTTCCTCTTTAGCGTCTACAGCGACCTTCTCGCCAAGAGCAAGGATAAGGTCTACTGCGGCGGCACGCAGATCGAGCCCGACAAACTCGCCGCCTTCGCCAAGAAACAGGTGAGAATACGAACTAGTTGAATGGTACGTGCAAATTCTGGGGATATAATTAATGCAAATTGACGAAAAAGATATTGAGTCTAGTCTAGTCAAATTCTGGCTAAAATTTTGTATCTAATATGACGTTGATAAATCATACATGAACATCACTGATCATTTCATGATTGAAAAACATCAACAATATAATATATTACATGCATGTGACCAGATTTTATTAGAAATAGCTAGATAGATACATATGAACATTTTATTAGAAAGTAATAGTAATAAAATTGCAGATGGACTATCTACTTGGCCGGAATCCTGAAAATAGGTCTTACATGGTTGGATTCGGGAAGAATCCACCAACACAAGCTCATCACAGGGGTGCATCCATCCCGAAGCTGCCCAAGGGCGAGAAGGTCGTTTGTTGGTCAAGCTTCGGGAAGTATTTGCACCCGGATAAACCAAACCCTAACGAGCTCACTGGGGCCATTCTTGGTGGGCCCAACAAGAACGACAAATTCGAGGACAAGCGGGATAAATCCTCGTTTACTGAGCCATGCACCTACATCAACTCATTGGCGGTTGGTGCGTTAGCCAAGCTTGCTAAACCTCATGCCAAAGTTTAAATCATCGAGGCATGTATAGTGCCGCGTTCGAGGCTCTTGACATAGATGCTAGACATAATAAGTTCTAGGAGTATATTGATTTTTAGGTGCATTTTTTTTATAGTTCCTCCCTTCGTCCCTTAACAATAGTATGTATTTTAATTTCGGCACAAATTTTAAGAAATGTAAAGAAAAGTACTCCCTCCGTTCCATAGTAGTGGATCCATTTCTTTCCGGCACAGAGATGTAGAAAAATTGTGCTAAGTGAGTTAAGTAAAGAATAAAGTAAGAGAGAGTAAAGTAAGTGAGAATAAATGTCTTTTACTAAAAAAAGGAAATGACCCCACTACTATGGAACGTACCAAAATAGCAAAATGACTCCACTACTATGGAATGAATGGAGCAGTTAATAAGTTAATATGAATCACATTTAGAATTAAAGTCTTCAATATAAATTGCACATAAATCTCACTAACACACAATACACCGTGCACACACATAAACACAACAATGCATACACATCTCAAATTACAACATATACACTTTGCACAAACAATTCAAATAGTATATTAAAACAATATAATATAAATAAATAGAAATCCAAAAAAATGATTACTACAAGTTAATTTTAAATTTTTTTATATTGACATACCGATATATTAAAACAATATAATATAAATAAATAGAAACCCAAAAAATTACAATTGGAAAATAGTTTTATAATTAATTACTTAATTTGTAAGTAAAAATTTTGAAATTAAATTAAATAATATAGCATCAAATTCCATTCCATTTGGCTGAAAGCTAAGGGCATCAATAAGGCTAGGGGCCGGGCCGCAAAAAGCGAGTCCCTGCCCGGGCATTGCGTTGGACGAGCGGAAGTTGCGGCCTGGGCCGGTCCCGGGGTCCGGCCCGGGCTAGCGTTGGAGGGTTCGGGATGGGCCGCAAACCCCCAAAATTTATTTTTTTTTTTATTTTTTTGCCCATTTATACCCATTTCTTCAACATTCTTTCACCAATTTCTCAATTTCTATCCTCTAAATTATTTCAATATTTTTTCTAGGACTTGTAATTTTTATTTTTTAGGGCTTAATAAAAAAAAATTTCTAGGATTTGTAATTTTCTTTTTTCGACTGAACAATAAATTTTTCCGATTTGAATTATTCAACGTATTGCATTTACGAGTAAAATAGGTTGAAGTTGTGAATAGTGTCATTTATTAGTTGCGGCCCGGGTTGAGGCCTGCAGGGTTAGAGCAGTTGAGGCCTGAGCCGCAACTGTAGGGGAATGATGATGTGAAGGGGACTTGAGGCCTGAAATGGGGATGGGTTAATGATGCTCTAAAGAGCCAAAGTTAAGTAGACTAGTCAAATGGTCGGTGCAGTTTATTGCTTTCTTCACCTATCCAAATCAAATGCTTTATTAGCTTAGTATTTATTAGTAATAACGTTATTGGTGCTTTAGTGAATAGCATTAAATGCATTTTACCATGGGAGGCAATGTTGATAGCCTTGGATACTGTACTTATCCACTTTAAAATACAACTTCCAAATTTCATTATCTAAATTCTATTTTTTGATTTCAGTCCTTAATTGTGTCATTGTGCATTATCACAATAATGAAACATCTATGTATGAAACCTAAATATAGATTCCTGACTTATCTCCATTAATAGTGATTAATCAATTTGTGTACAAAGCCTATTTTTATCTTTAACAAACATTGTTACCTTAATTGAATAAAATCAGACTTTTTTCCTATTTTGGCATATTCTAAATTCTATTTTCTTCTCCCTCTAAAATAGAATTACCAGTGGAGGAGGATTTCAGGATAAGACCAAACCATGTACCACACCAACTAAGAATATTCAACACTCATAATCCCTTTTTTTTGTTCAAACTTCTCTCTCTTTCTCGTTAAGATCCAAGATTATAAATACTAAGTTCAATAATAAACATTTAGTTTGTGAGTATTTTATTCTGTTTTTATAGTGATCCGTACTTTGATGTAAGGGGATTTTTCTCACACAGTATATTCTTCTTCAATTCTGCTTAGATCCCCATTTCTGATATTGAAGATATGAGTCTGGGCTCTGTTTTTAGCAGACACCCTCTTCCCAAAATCCGATCTTTTTCATGATTATCAACTTTTCTTGAATTTTTTCAATTGGGTTATTTTGGTGGTAGTGAGCAAAAATGCCTACAAGAGTGATTGAAGATGGGATTTTCGGTGGAGATCAGAGGTTGTTTGTGGGGAAAAAGGTTATGTTTAAGGATGTCAGAGAGGAAAAGGGGAGAGAAGGTGGTAAAGTTGGGTTGGTGAAGAATTCTTGCAAGAATGTTAGTTTCTCTGATGAATCATCATCTTCTATAGGGAAAAACAGTGATCTTTCTGAGAATTCAATGGAGAAATCTGGTGATGGTGAAGAGGTTCAGAGCTCATGTAAAGGGCCATTGGATGCCATGGATGCTTTAGAGGAAGTTTTGCCAATAAGGTTGATTTTTTATTTTTGTTTTGATATTTTGATCCAAAATATGTGATTTTTATCATTTTTTGGTGATGGGTGGCTTTGTTTTATGATCATAGCTGTTCTTTTCTATTTTGATCATTGAATTCTCCTACATATCTACTTGTAGTATAGTAGTGAGTGAGTTTTAGTTATATTTGTCTCGTTTTGGCTGATAATACACAGGAGGGGAATATCGAGGTTCTACAACGGGAAATCGAAGTCATTTGCAAGCCTACGAGATGCTTCGTCATCGACTTCCATCAAAGAGATCGCGAAAACAGAGAATGCGTATGCGAGGAAACGGAGAAACCTGCTCGCCACCAACCTCGGCTGGGAGAAGACGCGAGGCTCCCCGCTGAAGGGCAATGGGGGCGACATATTAAAGAGGGTAGCTAGCAAGACCACATTGGCTCAGGCCGTGGCAATGAGCAACACGGAGAGCAAATGCAACTCTCCGAGTGGCTCCTCATCGCCAAGGAAGGAGGATTTCTCAACGTTGAGATCCTTCTCCCTGGCCGACTTGCAGCATTGTGCTGGCGTTAACCTGAACTTGAATTCTAACGGAATGGCTTTGAAGCCATCCGGATAGATGCCATAGCTAACTTGAAACTATGCTTATTTTTTTGGTAGAAAGAGTAGTGTTAAACCATCGAGGGATCGAAATTTTGAATGTAATTGGAACTTTGGTCATTTATAAAATGAAACTGAGTGTAGAGAGACTTGTTTATAACCCTAATTATAACCATTGTCTTAAACCATACCAGTAAAACAAGCAAAATAAAGAGCTTGAGATATATGAAAGCAAGTAGCATTAGATGAATACAATATGCTTCATTTAACAACAAGATTGATCATGTACATTGCTCAAAAAGGGCCAAAGCTTGGACAAAATTATACTCTAGCTTTTCGAGCAAATTTGCTACCTAAAATCCTTTGTACAAACAAATCCAACATCCTAACCTACAGTAGCAGTCGGCCTACTTCGTTTACAGGAAGGCGAAAACCAAGGTTTGCACACTGCAGTGGGTATAGCGAATCAGTAACAAAGAACAGACTAATAAACAACCATGTGAGGAGAAACGCGAGCACTTACAGCAATGCAATGTGTGGTGGACCTTTTACTTCACAGCCTGCAGCAGCAGCTGAGCAGAAGGGTATTCGGAGAAGAACTTTGGAGGCTCTATATCGGAAGGTTCAATTGCAGGAATCGCCATATATACATCTTCGGTGGAGAATGGAATGCTACAAGAATGAACGTGCTTATGAAATAAACAAGATAGGAAATATCCAAAGAGAAACACTAGTGGAGTCATGACATACAAAAGAAGATATAGTTTAGTATCCCAATCTGATTGGAAGAATGCTTTACCTCAGGTCATCATCCAATAAAAATGAATTTGATGAGGTTGCATTCTGGGAATCCTTATTTACTATCTCCCTCATCTGAGATACCACCTGCCAAAAGCCAACCACAAGGAAAAAGTTCAGTGTCAAAGCTATGTGATCAATATTTGAGTCGATCAGTGCAAACAAATTCTAAAAGAAAAGGTGGAGAACCGAATATTTGCTCAGAGCTACTATCTTCATGCACTTCAAGTTTAAAAGTGTCAAAGAATATAGGGTAAAATGTGGACATCCATTCATCTCTTGAAAAATTTACCCACGAGAGGGCATGGAAGCATGACTCAGATAGATGTAGGTATGGAAGCATGACTTGAGAAAAATGAAGCCATTGAAGCAACTCTTGAACAAAACAGTGATACTGTGATGAAGCGTGACACAGATAGACCAGGTTTCTTTCTAACATATAAGTCATTATAGACACCAAACTCGAAATTAGAAAGAAAAAAAAGTTTGTAAATTTGGATAATTCTGTATTTCCATACAGAGCACTTGCCTCATTTGACACACTCTGAGTCCCATACTTATCATCCCAGTACATTGTGCTTATTCGATAGATTTGCCGCACTGTCAATTTCTGATAAAAAAAATTAAGTCAGCAAAGGACCATTGAAGTGAACCAGATTAGGAAAAAAGGCAACAGTGCGTAAACCATCTAAGTGAAGCCCTACCGGACAGAGATCCTGTCTTATCTCATCCAAAGATTTCTTCCTCTTTTGATGTATTACCTATTTAATCAAAAAATATATCAGTAACTATATCCTAAGGATCAACATCGCTAGAAAATGCAGAACTATATATATATACCAAGAATCCAACAGCCTGCCTAATGTAATTCAACTCATGCCAAGAAGTTCCTGCAAACTGCATACTGAAATGGCTTAGAATACAAGTAAAATTCATTTTTTGATATAGATGCAATCAAAGAAAATGACATGAATACCTCCTCTGTTGCATTGACTATCCATTTTTCCAACTCAGCCAGACCAGATTTGACATATTCACCATTTGTGAATGTGCAGCATTCACGTCGCAGCAGCAAACTGTCAATTAATTAAAATTGATGATACCCTCATAGAATGAACAACTCAACTGGCAAACATCAAAATCAGATAAAATACCTGTTGAATAATTGTATATTGATGAAGGAGAAAACCTGTGTGGTGAGCTTCCGGATAAAAAATGATGGAACCTGGGGGTTCACCAATTTACTAGCAATAAGCAAATAAGTTAACTGAGAGGAAGGGAGTTGCAAGGATTAGAGTGCAGCTTACATAGTTTCCACGTAATCGACTCATCAGCAAATCCAAGAAAGTGATGATACTATCCCATTCACTGCTTGGTGATTGCTGGGGAGCATTGCCAGGTGACCTGGAAGACTTGCCACCATGAACTCGCTGGTTTTTTGGTGCCTGTTTAAAGGATAGCAAATGTAAGATGCAAATACAGAAGCCATATCAATGTATTCTGATGCACCAAATTATGACATTAACGTAAGCGGAGTAACTTTTGGCCATCAAAACACTTTCCAACGGTTAATTCATTTTCAATCCCAAATTGTCAAAGTGGTCTGAGTCAGATGCCATTTGAATAAAGGATATATATAGTCGTTCTCAGTTGAACCAGAAACCAAGCATCAAATGTGAAATCTATTATGCTACAACTTAGATTTGAGTGCCGAGAGAGAGAGCAAAGACCAACTACCTGAATGCATTGGCCCAACAATGGAGATATTTCTTTCTTCAAATTATCACGTATCAAACCGAATATCTTCTCCACACATGCAGTCAATTGTTGTTTAAATAATATAGCAGGATACTTAGCTTCCATATGGGATAAACCATCATCCAAAGCATGATATTTGAAAGATGACCTTGGGCCCTATGAAGAATTAAGAATCCTCTGTCAGTTTCAGAATAAGCAAGTATGACATATATCTGCATAATAGAAGACAGATCGAATATATCTGAGCCACATAAAACAATAGTTCAAAGCACATCCTGGATGCTACACATTTCATACTTCAAACTATGCAACTTAATGAAATATAAGAATATGCCAGTTTTAAGGACGGTTTGAGACTACATATCTATAAACCTAGAAAAACTGAAGCCCACCAGCCAACTTACTTGCATGAGTCTCCCATTAAGCCCTGCTGACCCTGCAGAACGTTGAGAACCAGATGTCAAGAACCCATTGGACCGCAGGTTTCTTTGCAGAAGGCATAAAAGGGCAGATGCATTAGATAACCAGTACGGCAAAACAGCATTCTCATCCCCCTCCTGAAATAATAAGATAATATTTATCACCCATGTCATTGCCACACGGCATTCATTCATAAACTAAGGAACTATTTATCGTCTTGCTGAAAAGAAATACTCAAATGCAATAAGATTTACAAGTCAAAGTAACCTTCAATTCATCATTGATGCTCTCAATGATGAAATCAAAAATAGCAGTCCTCTCAGATTCAAAGGCATGCCAATGGAGGAGGCATTTGTAGATAATACAAGCAGCTACTGGTTTTCCATCTTTGAAGGCCAAATTTTCTTTAATGCATCGTGATATGATATCTAAGTTCCCCTGCAACCATCATACAGCATAAATGGCACATACATACAACTTTATGGAATTAAAGACCTAATAGCTAAAGATCCATTCATGTGTAAGCCATATCATTAGTGGCCCAAGCAAAATCACACTAGTAGAAACGGTGTCATGTAAAATAACAGTTACATAGAAGAAAAACCTGATTCTTTTCGATTCCTGACTTTGCTCTGCGGCTATCTGAAAAGCC
Organism: Salvia splendens; assembly: GCF_004379255.2. Lineage (NCBI taxonomy): Eukaryota > Viridiplantae > Streptophyta > Magnoliopsida > Lamiales > Lamiaceae > Salvia > Salvia splendens. Next base: position 1,775,639 of record NC_056041.1, read on the forward strand.
ATGGGAGATGGGTGCAATAATTTTGGATGGAGTAGGTGATTCCTGCAATCATATAGCAGGGCCTCAGCAAATAAATTTAGAGCATGATAAACGGGACAGAAACTTATCACATGATAAACGGGACAGAAACTTACATAAGATTTCTGGTCAGTGGACGAAAGAGCAACGGCATTGGAGATTTTCTGTTCCAAAGGGAAAAGGTAAATTAGAGCATTTTGATTGCTACAGCTCTGCATAAATGTGATGCTAATATTGAAGCTTAATTAGCCTTAGTGATGTATGCCTGTTAGCCTCAAGAATTATTTTACAACGGTTAGTTGATGAGGCTGATGAAGAGTTGAAGACTGCTTACATCAACGAAAGGTTTGGCAAATCCTGCCCGACTGGTTCTTGGAGTCACGGTTAATGTCTTCTGGCGCAGGATATGATTCTCATTCTCTAGGTTCGATAACTTTTCTTCCATGCTGATGCAACAGAATCAGACAAGTTTATAACCAAGCAACAGAAAGTCAAAACTATAACATATGGTTTTTACAGCCATAAGTCTTTTGCAAAATAAAAAGGTAGTGCTTATATCATTCTGTTAGCAGGTTTCTTCTGGGAATAAAGGTGTCAGGAATAAAGGTGTCATTACATGCTATAGAATTCATTTCGGGCAGGGAAACATTCCAGGTTACCTCCGCAGATTTTGTTGGAGTTGTAAACATGTATTTCCAACTTCCTGCAACTTCGTGACAGTAGTATTTGCCTCTTCTTTGGTTCGGGCAAGTTCAGACTCCAGCATTAAGTTTTTCTCTTCTAATGCAGCAAGGGAACTCTGGAAAATTAATTGTAGTCAATGAGTTCTAACGGAAAAATTCATTAGCTAGACTTTTATAGTGTCTTCATCTACGTGCCAGGAAAGTATAGAAGACGGGAGAAAAGGGGAATTTGTTATGATTTGAGGCAAACAACGGGATATCACAGCCAAGATGGGAAAATTATTCGTTGAATGATTAGTTTTTCCAGAGTCATGGCATAAAACTCAATTTTCGATAAGCATGCACAAACTTGAGATGTGCTAACCACTAGAAAGTGGACTGAGTTCTTATCTGTTAGTTTATGGATAATTCTTCAAAATCAAATGATGAGGGAACAAATACAATTGCCAGAGCAATATGGTGGATATTTAAAATTCAAAGAAGTATATTTCATGAAAAATTACCTTTAAAACTGAGTTTTCATTCCTCAGTTTGCTCAAAGAGTCTGTTTCTCTGTCAAAGGCAGATTTTTCTTTAGCTGAGGAGTCAATCTGTCTCTGTAGGACCATGTTCTTATTGTATTCATTAAGAGCTCTAAGTTTTGCTGCATCTAGTTCCAATATGAGGGACTCAACAGTCTTCTGAAGCTTTGAAATTTCAACTGATTTCGCATCTTCATTGGATGCCTGCACTCCAAATCAGCTGTTAACAAACGGGGTGGTGGAACAGATACCAAGAAGACCATATCAATAAACAACAGGAACTATGCAGACATATGTAGAACTTAGATGCATGAAAGTGAATCCTTTAACCATTTGGAAACCCTGATACGCAATAAAAATATTAGAAATAGAAAATACATATACATGAAACCAGATACAAAAGTATCAAAGTGCACTTAATAATGTTCTCCAAAATCAGTTATAATAATAATAACCAAACTGAAAAGGTAACATCAATTTGATCCTTCTGTAAACATACACCCGATAATAATATTTTAAAGAGTGCATCAATTTGGCCATTCTGTAAACATATACCCGTATTTTTTTCTCTAGTTGCAATCGCCAAGTCAGATCCTCCAATTGCTTTTCTAGCTTGCCTTTTGCTATACGTAATGCTCCAGTCTCATTAGCCTCCTGCATAAGAAATAATTAAATGCATTAGCATGGAAGACATAGATATTCGTCTGCAAATTATGAGCAACGATGAAAATGTTGCCTTTGTAAGACAGAACAACAAAAACTCACCTTTTTAAGCCTCCGAAGTTCTCTTTTTGCCAACTTTCGCCTCCAAAGACATTGTATCGCAATGATATTATGTTGACGATTACGATAGATAGAGCGGATCTTGCACATCCTCCAATGAGCCTAGCACAGAAGCCAATAGTCAGCTAGATCATAACAGAAACAGGGAAAGGCAATTAAGAATACAAATGAGCGAGGGAAAAAGAATGTAGCATCCAGCATTATAATCGCACTACCAAATTCAGTCTTAATTAATCAACAAAATCTTTTAATATTGATCCGTACACCAAGAAAATATTCTTCTGAGTAAGATAACCCTAAAAATTCTAAGAACAGCATCTAAATTAAGTAACTTCGTTACTAATTTTTAAGATAACAGAAAAAACTGCAGACATTTGTGTTTCTCTTACATAAGACATAAAAGTTCTAACATGCAGATATTCAAAAGTAAAACACAGTTCACTTCTGAAGCTTACAGAAAAAAAGATCACTAGAAAGTTTTCCATGCATATCAGATACAACAAAGGAAAAAAACTAAAACAAGAGGAACAAAACCCAACAATAAGCATGTACCTGAATAACAGTGGCAGCTTTGCCTTGTTTTCTATACAAAAACTTCTGGCGAGTTGAAAAACAACGGATACTAGACTGTATGAGTATAGAAGCAGAATGAAGTTGCATATATAAATGCCTGAAAAAACAGGACCGAAAGTATTTCTGAACTATGATGGCAGCAGCTGTATCACGCATGACAGCGAAATTATTTCGAGAAAGATGACCTGCAGCATAGTTAAAATTGTCAACTTGATAAAATAGAGGTACCCAAATTATAAGCACATAATCAACTATAATAATGAGAATAGTTTGGCAACTTGAATAAATAATGCCATGATGCAATATGTAAAACGGAGTTACTTTCTAAGAATGAGAATATACCTCTACAACATGCTTGTAGAGAAAGTGCAGCAACGCGCTTCGTAACAAACTCCCTTCGAGCAAGAAATGTTCGCAGGCGACCCTGAATGCGCTTGACGGCAGCATCCAAAACCTCAGCTCGTCGTGAATCTAATATTGCAATCTGACCAGCTCTAAGAAAAACTTTTCTTTTACCCAACTGCAAAACACATTCAAACTATGTTAAGTATTGTAACAGATATAGAAGAAGATTAGGAAAACTACAAATGCATAATGTAAAATTTCAGGCTGAAACTTCACACAACAAACCTGATAGTTCTCAAGCCCCAGTCTCTCAAGTATTTTTTCAGTAATGGTTTTATCATCATAACTGAAATATAAAAAATCAAGTAAAATGCAAAGTAAATGTCATAATCAGACGATATATTAAAAGTAAATGTTTTAATCAAAAGGAATAGTCCATGAAGCAGCCTATTTTATAGCCAGATAAAGCATAGAGCAATGCCAGATACATGACAACGAAAAGACCAAAAAAGGCAAATGGTCACTGTTCAAAATTTTGACACTGAATTTGATCTTTGTTATGAAAAAAGCTAGTGCAAGGGTAAACATAGATGAATAGGACTCTGAGAATGCTACCCAATATCCATGATATCTAAGCAAATTATCCCGAATCGGTCCACAAATTCATGATATGTCTTGCGTGTGGGATATCCTGCCAAGCTTATACGAACAGCTTCTAATACACCCTGCAGAAAATCAGAATAATTTATTACGACTTGCTAAAAGAAAATGCCTCTTCTACTAGGATTATCCTTATTGTTCACAATCCTGGTTATCCAGAAACAATTCTAGCACACACATTTGGTATACCAATAAAGAAAATACATGATAAAATTGTCTGTTTGCAGAAAACGGAACATGAAATAGAATCATAGGATGGCTAAAATTTTCCACAGGGTGTTCATCATTTTACACTGGAAGAAACTCTAGTGTACATATCTGGAGACTGGAGTATATGATTAACAATCACAAAGAAGAAACAGCTTCTCAAGATCCAGAGAAATTTACACTTAAATAACACAAAAGAAGGCTATGCCCTTTAAATTGGTAGTTACACATAAAAGTTTTACTGACCCCACAGCGCAGCTGGTGTAAGATGCTCGAGTTCTCAAATCTGTTAGGCTTATTTAGTGAATTTGGCTTCACACATCGAATGTAGTGAGGCTCAGTTGAGCTGAGTGTTTCCATGAGAGCTTGGAGTTGTTGCTGCAAGCACGGTGGTAGATTGTAAGACAGAACTACAAATCAGTTGGAACAAAAAAAGCATATCTAGAGTTCACAAGTAATTAGGTAAACAGATTCGGTACCTTAAACCGAGAGGCCACTGATGAAAACTTGTACGATGATCGAGAAGATTCTTCAGGTAAAGGTGGAAAGAGACCAGCTATGAAAGGGCATCTGGAAGAGGCTAATAAGTTGCAATGTTCGACCACAACATAATCACGATTTTTATCAATAAATGTCTCCGTTTGATAGTTCACCTAGTGAAGAGACACAAAAAAAGTAAATAGACAATGTGTGTTAATATATAGGAGACTATATGAACCTGTTAATAAAGGGTACATTTTACAAAATACACATACCTTGCCAGCATAGTGAGAGATGGTAAAATCTGTTTCAGAAAATTTGGCTTTCTCTAGACGTCGGTGGGATCGGAAATTCTGGAATAGCTTGTTTGAAAATGTCTCATGAGTTGATTTTGGAAACATGCTGCAGATATTGGGGCAAATGAAATATGGAAAGGTGAGAACTGAGAACCAACAAGCAAAGAAAAATAAGACATGAAAGACTATAGAAAAATTTGAATATACCAAGCTTCATCAAGAAGAGCAATTATGCCTATTGGTTTCTGCAAAAGGATATTGCTGTTCAATTAGACCAAATGTAAGATAGGTCATGCTCAAAGTAAAAGGAGAAGAAATAAATTATATTTTGCTTGGCTGGCAGATAAACTATACTGTTCTTTTCAATAACCTGTCAGATTCTTATTTGGTAATTACAAGATACAAAACATGATTCATTTTATGGAAAAACATTTCTCTACAATTTTGCAAAAGTCTGCATCTCCTTTTAGAGGATTTTAAAACATTAACGAATACCATAAATGCAGAGAAGGTTAACAACCCATACAAGATTGCAGAGAATACCTTCTCTATCAAATCCAGAACATCTTGATTGTCAATAAATTCAATGTAGCTCCAATTGATTTGTTCCTTCTGATACTCTTCCTGTTCCATCTTAAACACATGCTGCAAAAATCCCCAGCAGAAAAACGAAAAAACTAGATCAACAAGGAGGTTCCAGTTAGAAAGTGCAATTGCTAAAATAGCACCACCATAAAACCTCAAATCACCTCATTAAAATGCTGTTGGAGCTTCTCATTTGCAAAGTTGATGCAAAATTGTTCAAAGCTGAGTAAATGGGACAATTGTTAATCAATAAGTTATGAGAGCACGCATAGAGACAATTTAATATGACAGCACATCAAGAGAGTGACTTGTATACATAATTCCAAGACCAACGAAGGACAAAAGTGCACTTCCAGTTATTTGATAATGAATGGGCTTGGATCCAACTTCCAAATATTTTACCTGTTTATCTTAAAGCATTCAAATCCATAAATATCCAGGACTCCAATTTGTAACTTAGACTCACGATCTTGTCCAACAGATCTGTTGATCTTATCCACAAGCCTGAAACAAATATATATTTTACCGTAAGATTACAAGTTATATAATCAAGAACAGATGGGCCAGGTTGCTCATTTAAAACAAGTCTTAAAACAAATCGGACCAGTCAAACAGCCGAGAATAAACAGTCTTGGCCAATGCATCACGGCCAGCTACAGCAGCATTACAGTCCAGTGCTTTGACAATTATCCCCTCGCGAGTTTGTATGGAACGTGTTGTAAGTGTGGCCAGCAAAAGATTAATATCACACCTGAATCAAGAAAAGTCTACCAAAGATTAAAATCGTGTCAGAACAAAAAAAAACTAGAAGGAAATGTAGAGACCTTTCGATAAGCAAATTAGCCAATGTCAACAAATAAATGAAGGCACAACAAGTTAAGTGGACCAAATATGGAACTTAAGGCCTACATAAGCACTAGAAATTGTCAGGTAAAAGGGTGAAGTAGATCAAGGAATCAGGATTCTGGAGAACTAGAAAAAGCTACACAAAGGGAAAAACAGAAAACTATCAATCAGCTATCCATAGAGGCAAAAAATTACTGGAAGAGACAAACCTAAAGAGCTCAGCAGCCATTTCTAAATGGAAATTGGACTTCTGATCCTTGACAACCGAAGAATCATGCTCTTTTCCAGGAGAAAACTCTACATTTCCAAGATGTAGAATTCCAGCCAAAGTTCGAAATATTGATTCCTGGTTAAACAGATAATGAACACGTCAAAAACAAGAGTTGCACCATTGAGGATGAGACAAAAAACAGAAACTTCAATTAACATACCTGTTCATCCTCACTAATCCCCACAATATCCATTGCTGTTCTTGTCTTCACATATTCTTCGGCATTGTCTACCCCATCTAGCTCATAAACTTTACTCTGATTCAAGTAATGAAAGTTGCTAGGATGATCTAGCTTGTACATCTCAGTGTCCTGAACAACAGAATAGCATCCTCAAACACGCCATATGGAGGTTAAGATTTTAAGAATCCAATACTATTTTCGACTATTAATAGCAGTAAGTAATGCATAGATGATAATGTCTCTTCAGAAGTTTATCAAAGCCATAGAAAGTACAGCACAATACAAGACAAGGCATAACAAATATTCCGTATGTAACTTCTGGAAGATTTCCATCTTCTTCCATGACACTATTCAGGACAGTTGCCCTCAATTTACCTACGAGCTTTATATTATGGTGAACATATCATATAGTAGATGCTTCTAGTTAGGATAACAATATACTTTTCTCAAGGAAAATGTGCATGTGAAGTAACTTGGGGAGTACCCTGCCAGATGCACACAACTGATAGAAACAGTGGTAATTTCTCTCAGGGTCAGTGATTTGAACCACACGAGACCGCTCCAGGAGATATGTTCGGATTGCAGCCCCAGAAATTCTACCATTTGAATCAAACTGGATCTCAACGAACTTGCCAAAGCGACTGCAAATTAAGAAGATAAAGTAGTCAATAATCATTTAAGACTAGGTGTACTAAGCCACGTCATTTTATAAAGCTCATATTCTTTCCACTCCACATTGATATAATTTTCAAATTAAAACCAAGTGGAGTACAGCTGAATAATCAAGCTTCAAATCATTTGTTGGGAGTTTGATCACTGCATGTTTTGACTGAAATCGATTTATAACTGAATTGATCCAGTGGATCAGAGCCACATACAAAATACTAATCAGATAAAGCATCAGTATGTAAAAGCAACATGGCCATACTAAATAATGTGAAAGAAATCTGGGCTTCAGGATTGCTTGAGAGCTTAACAAGAAACTATATAGAATGCACTTAACTCTCTTACTTAAATTCGTTCACAAGAGCTTAGCATTTGGATTGACTTTGTAAATAGTGTCGAAGAAATTCAAAGCCAATAAAGAGCGATTGCATACATTGAGCCATTTAAAATCATAAGGCAAAAGCTCACACACTAGTTTGCATGATAAAAAAAATCATGAGATATTGCATTCAAGCATACTAATAGGCTGATTTCCTACTCTCAAAACTGAGATAATACAATCTGGATGAGGAAACTACTCAACAAAGTAGTGTGGTTGAAGATTCAGAAAAGATGAAAACCATGTATCAAGAGAAAATCATCACATATTGTCATATAGGATATAGCACATTCTATACAAAAAAAGTCAGATGTTACTCAAAGAAATACTTATTCCAGCAAATGAAATATTCAATGAATCATTTGACGTTATAAAATGTACTTTAAAAAGAATAGTGCAGTACCTTGAATTATCATTCCTAATGGTTCTTGCATTCCCAAATGCCTCCAAAAGTGGGTTTGACTACAATGGAGAAAAACAAGTTAGTGATTCCATCAGGTTGCTCCATAGACTGAAATTGAAATGGAATAAGGGTTTCTTTAGAGAAGAATGACTACACATAGTTTCCATCACCATTAAAAAAAAGAAGTAAGACATCAATAATTTTAGAAAGAACTCAAGCCATATAATAACATGCTGTCAGTTTATGCATTTATACAATAGGGAGATGAAAAAATACAGGTTTTATCTCATGATTCTCATCTCAAGAAGGTTCTCATCAAGATGGGCTAACTCACTAAAAATCATCATTATACGTATTTTTGCTTTTCACTTGTATGTTCACCTAATGATACATACACTATGTAATACAATTAACCCGAGTAGAGTTTACCTCCAGAACTTGTTTTTCAACATTTCTTTCATCCTCTACAGCACGGCCACCAACATAAGTGAGATATCTCATAATTAACTTTGTCGTCTCAGTTTTTCCAGCACCACTTTCTCCACTTACTAGAATAGACTGACTACGTTTCTCACTCATCATCGCTCTGTGCCGAAGGACCAAATCAATTCAAACTCAATTTAGCATAAATAAACTTGACTGTATCCAATTGCAGCATCACAATCATAACTAGACCAACCTGTAGGATGCATCAGCGACAGCAAATACATGGGGGCTCAATTCACCAAAGGGAGCCCCCTTATACTGCTCCATCATGTACATATTATATAGATGAGGAAGCTTGGTGAATGGGTTGACTGCGATCAATATGCTTCCCGTGTATGTCTAGTAGACATATCAAGCATATATCAGTTGAAGTATAAGGATCCGTTTTGAAAAGGGATATCAGAAACGTACGAACTGTATGCCCCATAATGCAATCTCCAATAAAATTTACCAACTCAAATATAAAGGGCACTTTAACACGGTGTATGGCTATTTAAACCAAATCTATTAAGAGATCTACTGATACTTGACGATGTCAGTAGTACATACTCAGGAAAAAAACTCCGAAAGTCAGCTGCAAGACACCATTGCTTGATGATCAACCATTAACATTTAATGCATCATTTTTGCATACACGATATCTTAACTAATTGATGACGTAGAACCATTATACTCCCATAAATTAGCTATGGTTATATATCTACATAGAAGATTCGCTTTCCAATTCACTACAAATTCCTTACTCAAAAATATCTAACTCGTTACGCACATGACCAGTATATCGGCAGAATCGGTCAGGTACAAACTCCCCTTTCAAATATTAGCCACGTTCAACAACACCAACAAGATGAATACAACAGCAGTCTGTAATATGAACAAATTATAGAATGTCTGGCTATACTTATAATCATTTGTTGATTTTCAACTCTTCAACTAATTTCCATAACAAGCAGACTACTAAATAGCCAATTATACACCAATGTGTGATAACGCTCCTTCACATATAAACAGTACTTTCAATTGTAAGATACTTACATAAATTTCATTAAGACCATATCTTCTCTGAAGGTTATCCAGAACACTAGGCTCATTCAAATAAGTCAATTTGGTCATATCATCCACTCCACCCAGTTCTGACTCTCCATCGCATGGCTGCAGCTTCTCCGCCGCCGCCACCACCTATTTGAAACAAAATTCCACCAGCTCAATAAACAAAAAATATCAAACAAAATTTAAAAAAAAATCGCACTGAAGAGCTTCATTTTCAACAACAAAAACAATATTTTGTACAGTTTTACAGCAGAAATTACCGCAACAAACTATTACGCAGACATGAGTTACGAAATAAACAAAATTAAAACATATAAAATTTCACCTTTTTCCCGGCGGCGGTTATGACCTGAACTTGTTTTCCGACGAAATCAACAACCTCCGCCGCAACCCAGGCCGAATCCCTGTCTTCCACCCACACTTTGAAGCCCTTCCGGAGAGCCATTTTTTCAGCAATTTCTGACTATTTTCACTTCAATTCTCATGTAATTCCAAAAGTCGGTGAACGGAAATAGCAGGAAAGAAAATGAACTTGCTGAGCTCTAGACGAATTCACGAGCCCTAATTTCCATGAAATGAATTTGTGGAATTTTCAGCTTCCCGCCCGAAGATAATGGAAAAATTCATAGTAAAAAAACTCAAAAATTGATCAAAAACTGAACAGTTTTATCTCGTTTTTTTTGGCTTCTTAAATGAATAAATGCTCACTGTACTATTTCTTCGAATTCTTTTATTTTTTAATTTTTTGAAATTTTGCACACATAAGAATGTCAAATCTGTTGCATTGCCACGTTTTTCAAAAAATGGAACTATTGAAAGAGTCCAAATTTTGAGCTTCTTATATTGAAGGGAATATTAATTTATGTAATTTATATCGAGATAAATAAAAAAATAATTATGCTGCAGAGTCAAAAAATATTTGTTATCTCGAGTTATTATTTATTATATTTTTTTTCTTAAACAATTAGACACACAAAATTGTCGCTTTAGGATTAAGATATTAACTATTCAGAAATTAAATGATGGAAAAGGACTAGTCATGATATTTCCCTTGATTAAATAAATAAAAATATCTGATGTTGTTTTTTATTTGAAGGATAAAAGACTTAATGTGGTAAAATGATCTAAATTGCTTTCTTCAATATGAAAATAGATTCTTTTTTTCATTTGGTTACGTCTAGTTATACATTAAAATCTGTGTATTTCTATGGATGAAGGAAGTAGTATATGTTGATTTGGGATATAAATAATTGGAATATTAAATTTTCAAGCATTACCAAAAAAAATAAACAGAGAAATAGTTATGCATCTTTAGTATAATTCCTTAAGCGACACGTCATCTGCTCTTTCTTGGTATAATATTGAATGTAACGTTTCTATCATTAAATTAAACAACGTGACCGTCTCTATCGCCGTTGTTTGGAAACGGGCTTCCTTCTTTATAGGGCATAACTACATTGGGCCTATACTGGCTCGGCCCGAACAAGTGATATACTAAGCTGAACTATTTTATTTGGGCCCGCCAACAGCCTACTTATAATATGTGTGAATAAATTGGTGTTGGATTTAATAGATTAGACATGATTGAATGTTATATATGGAGTGAGATATTTAATAGGGATAATGACGTGTAGAATTAGTATTGTTTTTATCCTTGTGACAAAACAATCACAAGCAACGTAGGAATAAGTTAATCATGACCTACGAATTCGATATCTCATGCATCAAAATTCGTTATTAGGGTGAGTTATATAGGCATACTATCTACGAGAAATAACCTAGCAAACGAGTCATTAATGTTTTTAGGATTGAAAATAACCTACAACTTCATAATTTAGATTGAAGAGAAAATAATGAGACAATGCAGAATTCATGTTGCTTAAAAATAACATTACAACAAGCAAATGACATACACTTCATAAAACTCTAATTCTTCCAATAACATCAATTCCTCCTGCTCTACCAACTTGCATATAAATCCAAACTTGCGTTTTTTCGAGGAATTGATGTTTTGTCGTGGGATAAGTGGAATTAATGGGTGTGGGATTATTATTTTCAACTGAGAAACGTAGCTGTGTATATACTATCCAAATCAACGGTGGGCACGTTATTGTGGGATGGAACGACCGGGCGAACCTTGTCTTCCTCCTGGAGGCCCTGAAGCTGATGTAGATACTCAACGGGAAATCCTTTTTTATCAAGAAGAGATGTGTGGTTTAGCTCTTTTCTTCTTGGTTCTGAGATTGAGAATATATGTTTCTTTCATTCTTCTTTTGATGGCCATGGAACTGCAGAAGCAGTGAGTTTGTGACAACGAAGACTGAGCTAAAAGCCATCATACCCCCTGCTCAGACAAACATGTCATCAAACGAGATGTTACAAATTAAAAGATCGATTGATAAAAAACAAGCTGTAATAAGAGTCAAGTAGGTACTAGTTTTCCTCAATTTTGATGAGTAAAGATGATATTGTTAAAGAAACGAAGTCAATAATGGTCAGAAGCTGAACTTTTGGCAGCTAAGTATTGATTTGCAGGGAATGCATGAAAAGTTAGATATTTGGCCGAAGCATGGGAGTTAGCCAGAGAAACTAGAGAGTAGGCACCTGAAATAGAAGGTGTCATAGCAAAATCAAAATGGGGAAGCAGAACTCCAGCAGCCATTGGAATTGCGATGGCGTTATAGCCAACTGCCCATGTTAGATTTTGACGTACTTTACCCATTGTTGCTCTTGCAAGATCAATAGCCTCTACCACCTTGCCAGAAGACCAAGTAAATATTTCAGGCCACGAAATTGAAATCCTAGATTAATAGAAATACAGTCTTTATTCCTAAACGAACACTGGAATCTATATGCATAGGAGGAAGACAAGAAAGATTAGACGACATATGACCCATAAAAAGACACGAAAGTTAACAGAAAGCAGAATGATGTATGCCGCAATGAGTGCATACCTGTGACAGCTTATTTCCCAAGAGAATGATAGATGCTGCATTTGATGCAGCGTTTTCTTGTCCTTCAATTTGCAATGCAATCCCAACATCAGCAAGCGCAAGAGAAGGAGCATCGTTGATACCATCACCAACCTTTAAATGACAAGTAAGTTTGAGCTTCTAATTCATCGAAGGCTTGTGAGATTATAGTAGACATTTCAGATCCACATGCACAACAAGTACTAGTTCGAAATAGCAATTCATTTAATGGTGCATACGTAAAACAGTTAGAAATGATGGTGGCAATCCTCCACATAAGCCTATATGCAATGCTGAGTACAACTAATGTCAAAACCAAAGATAAGCACTTCCATATTTCCACTTTGAATACAAAACAGATAGATAATTACCATAGCTACACGATGGCCTGAAGCTTGAAGGCTTGATATAGCACAAGACTTCTGCTGTGGTGTCAAAGAACAGTTCACAAATTTATCTTCGACCCCAACTGATTTTGCTATAGCTGCCACTGCCTCTTCCCTGTCTCCTGACAAGATGACTGTCTGAATTCCATTCTTCTGAAGCCTTTGAAATATCAAAAGAAAGAAACCAAATAAGAAAAATAGAAATGACTCAGAAGCAGATTGCAATTTCCAGCTTTAACCTTATGCAAGTTTTTATTTGGAGCTACCACTCACTGGTAGCTTTTCACAGAAAATCCAAACACTACGTGTTTGGTTCAGGAGACACATATACCTAGTTATAGTAGATTTAGCATCAGCTCGTAAATTGTCAGAGATTGCAATAGCACCAATGACGCCTTCACCTTCCCTACCAACGTAAACGACCGTCCTTGAATGGACAGAAGATGAATCATCCACTGATGACTGGTGTATCACAGACTGCTCCAGTTTCTCTATGTCAGCGAGGCTAGTTCTCTGCTGAAAACGCTCGTAAACCCAACTTAGTTTTCCAACAGCCACAAGAAGTCCATCTACTTCTGCTAAGGTCCCACAACCCGGTTCAACTAACTGCCCTCTTGTGCTACGAATATTCAAATTCAATGATTCTGCTTTAGCTATAATGGCCTTTGCAAGTGGATGTGAAGCTGTTTTTTCCACAGCAGCAGCTATTTGAAGTATTTCAGATTGTTCGTGAGAAAATGAAGAAACAGCTGATACAGCAGGTCTTCCTTCAGTTAGAGTTCCTGTCTGAATGTAGAAAATAGGAAAGGTAAATATATCTAATTCATACAATTACATTTTTCATTTTCATCCAAGTACAGGATACCAGAAAAAGTTAGTCTATTTACTTTATCCAAGGTGATGTAATCGATCCCCGCCAAGCGTTCAAGTACATCTCCTCCTCTTATAAGCAATCCCTTCTTCGCTCCTGATGGGAAGTGAAGAAAATTAAAGCTTCTAGAACAAGACCAAAAGTGAAAATTAAACATAATTTCATTGAACTGTACCAAGAGAAGTGCCAACTAAGATTGCTGTTGGTGTTGCAAGGCCCAAAGCACATGGACAGGACACAACCTGGAAAAGAGCATACAGTATTTAGACAAGGTAAGGATCAAGAGTCGAGGCTAACTCATATGCATAGAGTCAGAAGTACTGACCAAAACATCCACCGCAAGCTTCATGCTAAGTAACAGTGCATTCCCATCAGGCCCAGCTATGTCATTAAGCAAGACATCTGGAAAGATATGAGTTCCAATATAGTACCTAAGAGAAAAGGAGGTGCATTAAGCAAAGCATGTCTTGGAAATGAGTAATATAAGATGATGCAGAAAATACAGTTATGCATTTAGAAATTCATAGTATATAAGTGAAGGTATAAACCCACCAAAAAGCAAATGTGGCTGCTGACAATGTCATGACACTATATACAAAAGGGCCAGCAATTGAATCCGCAAGTCTCTGAATAGGTGCTTCACGTCCTTGAGCATCCTCAACCTTCAAACAAGAAGGGGTAAGTAGAGGAATCATTTTAAAATTCCAAAAATGAGCCATTCTGTGATTTCTGATTATCCATAATAAGCATTTGGGTGCTATGTAAAAAAACATGCTAAGAGATTAACAAAGGGAGGGGTCTAGAAGAGTTTGTTGATAGGGAATAACGCTATGAAATATTATTTGAGCCCTCAATGCCAGGACAATGAGTAGAAACCTTGAAAGATAATGGACCCAATAAATATCATGAGAGCTCAACGTTAAAGCAAATTGAAAAATTCTACTCCTGCTGTCCAGGGCTGAATGCCTATTTCCTTCATGTTTGAGAGAGCTCACCAAGTTAACAATCTTGGATATTGTTGAGTTTGAACCAGTGGACGTGGCCTCTATTCTTAAAGGACCATCCTGGAACATGTTGCAATAAAGGCATCAGTTTAGGTATGGTCATAACTCATTAAGCAACCATGATTTAACATATACATGGCTCCATAACATCTTAGTGGTATGCCAATATACTCTGGGTGCCTTACCCAATTAATTGTTCCAGCTGAAACAGAAACACCTTTTTCCTTGAATACAGGAAGAGATTCACCAGTAAGCATGGACTCATCCACCACACTTCGACCAGCAAGAACTTTTCCCTATGCAGACAGTCTCACGATTTAAGTAATCTAGACCCACCAACAATTATAAACTTTACAACGATCTAAGCACTAATCACATTTTGTCTTCTGATTCCAACCATTACAATGGCTGTGAATATTCTTTAACAGATTATTTAACAGTTAGTCTGTTCAGCCACTCTCCAAGAAGTGTTAGATTTGAGATTTAGCATTTCTTATAAACAAACTATTAGTATGGAGCACTTACATCCACAGGAATTGTTTCTCCAGGCAAGACCAAGACTGCATCACCAAGTCGAATATCATCAGTGGGAACCTCAATACACATTGCATCAGAGCAGAGAACGCTGTCTGATGAGACATCACTTCCAGAGGGAGCAATGACAAGTCTTGATTTAGTTGATATAAGTGACTGCAGCACAACCAAATAATCAATTACCGATCAAGATATGCCGAAAGACAATAAAAAGAGGATAATTCTATATGATTGCCATATGATATGTCGCATGAAATGTGTTACATAAACTCGACCAACTCATGCAAAGAGATAACAATTACCAACTCATGGAGTTCGAGAAAGCCCCTTTGAGAGTTTTTTATTTTAACAGTTAGAACTTACTAATAACTCATTCATGTCACTGGATGCTTTGAGTCGAGCCCTTTCTTCCAGCGAACGTCCCAGTAGGATAAACCCAAGAAGCATAACCTGCATGCTAGAAAGTCAATTCATTTCAGTGAGAAAACTTCAACAAGATCCCATGACGTAGTCTGCAACTTCCACGGAGATTGGTAATCACAGTGAACTATGCTTTCAACCAGTTGGAAATACCAAATCCAATTTATATCAAATCATACCGGTTCATCAAAAAATGCAGCATTCCATTGAAGTTCGGAGATGAGAAGTGACACCTAAAAAGACCAGAATCAATTAATGAAATGCAGATACAAACAAGTATCAACATAGAGATCAATAACTTTCTTTTGGGAAAAGAAGAACTCAACAATAGTTATATCCTTACCGCACTTATTGCAAATGCAGCAATTGATCCAAAGCCAACAAGGGAGTTCATATTGGGTGAGCCCTTCCTAAAAGCCTTTAATCCGTCAACAAGCAAATCTAGACCATAATAAGAGAATATAAATCTTGTATTCTGTATCAATTTCAAATATGAAAAAACTAACAATAAAAAAACCAGTGTAGCAGATTTAAATGAACTAACCTCGTCCAGGTCCCAGCAGAGTACCCAAAGCCAAACCACCTTTGACATAAGAATTGTGCAGAATATCCATGAATGACCCTAGACAAAATAAAATGAATAGCACAACCAAAACCAGTTACACCAATATAATGGGGAAATGACAGTGAGATAAAACAAAAGTATGGTTTGAGTAGAATAAGATTGCCAATTAACGGTTTCAAAAAACCACATTGATACATAATTCAACAAAAATAGCGTAGCACATGCTCTAAAGTTGAAGTTAATCATCAAAGATTCCAAGAGAAGCAGTACTATAGCAATCATGGTAAGTAAATATTGATGAACTCAGCACACAAGGATCATAAGCATTTACAACAAACATCAAAGCTGACAAGTTTCTCAAAGCTCTGTCTCACCATGACCAACATGAATACCAACAGAATGCAGAGTATGAGACGCGTGAGCTCCGCAGCAGAGCGCCACCAGCGTCCAAGCAAACGCCACACGATTCCTACTCTTCACGAGAAGCGCCTCCTTCTTCTCCACCGTCTCCCTCCACTTCCGCACCTTCGCTTCCACCCCCATCCCCGACGCCCTCCGCCGCGCGTCGAATCCACACGCCGACACTCTCTCCGCCAGCTCATCCGCCACGGCTGAGAAATCCCCAACGCCTCCTTCCTTCAGCTTGATCGCCGCCGTCTCGGTCAACATGTTGACCACGGCCGACTCCACGCGCTCGTCGGCGGAGAGGATCGACTTCACACGCGTCGCGCAAGCGCCGCACATCATCCCGGACACATCGAGCAACACGGTTGAAGTTGATTTAGGCTCCAATTCCTCCTCCGCCTGCCGGATTTCGCGGCGAGATTGGAATTCGACGGCCTTGGAGGAAACGCGGGGGAATGATTGCAATTTCGGCGAGTGCGGAGCTGCGGCGGTGCCGCGGCGGGGGTTGAAGTGGAGAGGGAGGAGCTCATTGCGGCGGTGGTGGAAAGATGAGGTGAGAGGGGAGAGAGAGAAACGGAGGAGACTGGTGGTGGACATGATTCTAGAGAGAGAGAGTGATCAGACGCCGGCAGCGCGTGAAATTTTGATCTTAAAAATGAGAGGCACGTGCCGCATGTGGTGCATGTGGATCACGGTCAAACGTGGAATTAAAAATAATCATTATTATTATTATTTATAATAAAATAATAGTAATTGTAATTAGTACTACTCCATATAAAAGAGAAACATTATCCTTAAAAAATTGCGGAAGAAATTACAAATTTAGTAGAACTAATTTGTTCTATGAAATTATTGTTTTAAAATTTGATGAAATTGGTTGTAGCATGAAAATCGAATTATTGTTTTGAGATGATGCCATTTACACGATTTTAATTAATTATAGGCCTTTTTTCCTTAATGTACTCGTTGAAAATTGAAGTTCATGAGTTTTGCTTTTGGGATTAATTAGCAGTTTTGATTCGGGACTGTAGTTATCATTTAATTTGTATGATTTGAAAGCTAGTAATGGACCATAAATTCATAAATATTCTTATTTAAATGATATTTTTTTTCAAAATTAGAATTATTGGAAATGATTGGAACTCAAGCGATCTTAATTTTTCTGATTTTTATATAGTTGCCATGTGATATATTATTTGCATAGAATTTCTCCATAAGTTGAAGGCATTTCTTTATACTCCATGGTGACCGGTGGATAGGTGGATAATAAATTATCACGAAAATCCATGGTTCAGCAAAATATAAATATATATCCACGTTTTTTAGCTCGTCAAACTATTGATTAAAATCAATAGCAAGTGTTTTTTGTAATGTTTGTGAGAGATATTTCATGCTTGTAATGTTGAGGAACTGATGTTGTGAGTGAGTTTCAGAGGAGAAAGTGGCAGAACTGGTAATGCTGCCATGCTCGAATTTCGCAGCCATTTTACCCGGTTATCCAGTGGCTGGAGCCGAGGTGGCAGATGGATTTCTGAACTTCTACAACACTTTGTTCGTCGCTAGGCTCGTCTTGAATTGGTTCCCCAACCCTCCTCCAGCAGTCGTATGGACCCCGCCTTCGACTTCTATTTGGATATATGCATCATGGCGAACTTGTAATGCATTTGCTAGTTGATGCAAAACATTGCAGCATTGCATTTAGATCACACCAGTGTTCTTGATTACGTACTAATTTACTCGTCTATGGTTGATGCTTCGTCTTCGCCTGCTATCTTCATGTGGCCAAGCAAAATTTCTTCAGTTTCTTGACACACTTGTTTTCTTCCTCAGCATTGGCCTCTTCCAAGAAATGCATACTGTGTTTTGATGTTTGATGCTTCGTCTTAGCCTGCAGATCTTCGATTGGCCAAGCCGGGTTTCTTGATAAGCAAAGCTGCACTGTACGTGACCCTTACTTGAAGATACAGCACCAGCTGATCTCCCGGATGCAGAGGCATCAAACAGCCCTCCAAAGACGTCGTCCCACGTCACTGCTTCCAGGAGCAAGTGTATCAAACCTGCCTTTTCTCTTCGTTTTCATACTAAATCTTTTGACTAGTTCTTACTTTTTGTGTAAATTCTTGTTCTTAGCTCTCTCTTTTGCAATGAGCACATATCTTACATTCATTTTTACTTTAACTGAGTTTCCTTTTGAACTCTCAGAATTTAACATAGTGCTGCAAGAATCAGATTCCCACATATCTTTACCACAAATAAAGAGAGGGCTTCTCCAACCTCTCTCTAGTTATTCTTATCTTATCTCTCTAGACTCCAACATCTTGTTTTAGAAGCTCCCATCTCCTAAAAATGCCAAAACTACATAGCATTAGAGAAAGAGAAAGAGAAAGCAGAAGAAAAGTCCCTCTGAATGGAGCAAGAAGCACTGAGGAGAAACAGCAGGTTTTCTGCCCATGACAAGAGGGCTCTGGCCATAGGTTTAGCAATTCTTGCTATACTCTCACCTCTCTACATCAATCGCAGCTCGATCTCTGAGGCAGAGCTCGAGGAAGAGCCGGTGAATTTCTCGTCATACCTTCCCCTCCTGCAGCTGCTGCTGATAATGGCCATAGCCGTCTCGGGTTTCATGGAGCACGGCCTAACCGGGTTGGATCCTTACTGGATTCATCGGGCAGGCGGCTCTTCAACCGGGATCATCGTCGTTTTGATCATCCTTACTTTCGTGCTCAAGTGGAAGTCCTTCTAGTCTGGAGTTCTGGTGAATTTATTGTTTGTTTGAAGGCTTTTTTACAGCTTTCCTTTTTCATCTTGTATGTATGTGTGGTGGATTCTATGTTAGATTTTTGCCTCTCTCTCTCTCTCTTACAGATGTGGTGAATTTAGAGTAGCAAACATATCAACATGTGAAAACAATGATATATATATACACAAATATCGTTTATGAAATCCAGAGGGGAAGTTTGTTTTAATGTTACTTGCACTAAGCTAATGAAGATAGCAAAAATTTCCAACAAAATTAATCTAAATCCATGAAGAAAACTGCAGCAACCTACAGAGAGACGCGTAGTTGGAACGCTAGGAATGTTGCATCTTGCAGCTCTGTTTCTCTCTTTATAATGTATGTCAATCTTCTGAGAAAACTGGAAGAGGTGAGTACCGCAAGAACATCTCCTCAGGTTCAAGCAGATCCAGATGATCCAATAGTGGAGTGAAGTTCGACCCGATTATCCTCACAAGTGGATTCGAGTGACCTTGAAGAAACCCAGCGGTGATCTGCAGAAACAGAAACAGATACAGTGATCTATATTGAATCACTGGACAATCGAAAACAATCAATCTCCTTTAAATAAGTGATGCTGCAAACATATCAAATCAAGAAACATGATCTAAAGGAGAGTATAAATGAATCAGGAAAAAACTCTTATTGCTCAAATATAGCAGTTAATCTTTCATTTTCTAGCATAAAACGGATATCAAACAGCACGCCATTGAATTCGTACCCAGCAAGACTTTTCATGAGTTATTCTATAGCAGTGCAGCAAGAATGATATCGCGAGAGTTTA
The DNA here is from genome assembly GCF_004379255.2 of Salvia splendens. Lineage (NCBI taxonomy): Eukaryota > Viridiplantae > Streptophyta > Magnoliopsida > Lamiales > Lamiaceae > Salvia > Salvia splendens. Next base: position 1,795,789 of record NC_056041.1, read on the forward strand.
TTCATGAAGACAAGAACAACCTATCTTTAAAAACAGCTTATTCACCACATATCTACAAACATAGTAATATATCTGCTTTCAATTTTCATCTAGAGCATCAGATGATTCAAGAATTCAATTTGTTTACTAGTAGTAATATTTATGAAAAGCTCATGCATCAAAATAATTCGGGTCACACCTGCCTACAGCCAAAGATCTTGAGCAGCTTCAGCGACGAGCAGCTATCAACAATCAATCCTAGAGCCTCATTACTGATTTTGCGACACCATGATATATCCAAAGTCAACAACTTTCTTGAACGCTTGGCGACTGACAAGGCAGTAAGGGGTCCGACCTGCCAAATTTCACGCGTTGGTTACAAGCATCGAAATAGAATAAAAGGAGGGCAAAAATCAGTAAAGGTACCTTTGCCATATTATTCAGTAAAAGTTCCAACAAGGCGTCTCCAGAGCTTTCTAGAAATGCAGCCACAGCTTCATCACTACACACAGCAGATTAGCCATATTCAGTTACTGATGTAAAGAAATATGTTTCCAATTATATATCATTCCCCTATACTGCCAATGCATAATTTACATGACTCTTTAATCCAGTGAAGCTGCATAAGTTTATACGAAACAGAAAATGCAGAGGTGATACAAACCTGAATTCATTGTGGCGAAGTTTGAGCTTTTGAATTGATCTACAACCATTGGCAAGATGCTCCAACCCCAGATCTGTCAAGTTATTCAGGTTGGAAATGTCCAACGAACACAAATCAGCACAACTTTTGCCAATGGTTTGGAGAGAGCAATCAGTCAGTTCGCTGCAGCCAGTGTGAAATAGATGACTGTTAAATCATAATCGAAAAAATAGATCAGCAAGAGGCACTAACTAAAATAACTTACATGCAATTAGCAAAGTCGAGGTCCTTGAGACTTTGACCGCAAGCAGTGACTAGTCCGTCCACAAACTGATCGTTTATGGTATGAATTTCAGCAACGGATAAGACTTCCAAATATCTGAACTTCTTAAATGCGGGTAAAATCTTCATTGCGTCAATTTTATTGCACTCGTCTATGTATAACTCCCTCAGATCTGATCCCAAAAAATCAGCTATACAGTTGACGGAATCAGAGGTTAGAAGGGTGCACTGACCCAAATTGATAGACCTAAGTAGAGGTGCTGACTTGACAAGGTTCCTGAGCCCATCATCTGATAAACGACAGGCGCCTCTAAGAGACATGATAGTCAATCTAGAAAAACTTTTATGATTTTTGTTTAATATGTCCTTGAATGCAATATCAAGCATGCATTGCCCACATAGATCAAGTTGAAGCACCTGCAAACATATATCAGTGTAAGTAATTTGTTCCACCATGATAATTACACGAGCATTAGCATTAGGCGAAAAAACATAATTGCATGAGTTAGAATGGCTCAGGCTCATCCAGAAGGAGAACAAATAAACAAAACATTAAACCACTTATCAACTCATACATGTAGGAAATAAACAGAGATTTCAAGAGCCTGCCCATAGTTTCGAACACTTGATTAGATATAGGTTGCAAAGGCTCATAAAACGACAACAATATTAATGGCTGCATGGTGTGCCAACTTCAACAGTCTCCCTAATGGCCCCATCATAGAGAATTTATCACCTATCCCTACCCACACTAGCAGAGTATATACGTTACCTATTCACAGTCTCAGAATCTATATAGAAGATGAGGATGCCCATAAACATATATGTGTGTGAAAGACATGTCTATAAAAGTATCGTCAGCACAAAAGTATGTAGTGCATATAAAAGATTAAAGAACTGATAGAAAATACCTGTAACTTATCAGTCTCACACTTTCCAATTGTCTGCTGAAATTGCTCTTCAGTTAGCCACGAGCAATTCTTTATGCGTATTTCAGTTGGAGATCCTTCCACCAGAAAGTTCAAAAAAACAACGTTCATTAAACCTTTATCGCACAATCTGTTAGTCAGTCTTACTCGGAGGTTATCTGGGACCTGTTTGAGTGACACCATTCCCTCAGCACATTCAGCAAGAGCTTTCAGTGATAGATTGAGCAGCGAAGGAACAAAGGCTGCAGCGATGCTTCTTTGCCGATTATTCACCGAGGGGCTCCACTCAATCAACTGCTCAGCTGCTCGCTTTGAGGTTCTCTCTCTCACCATCTTCAAAGCATCACCAAAAGGCCCTGGCAATTTTCCTAACCCTTCCATAGGATTAGGGGCGGGTGGTTGTTGCTTCTCAGTAGAAGGCTGGTCTCCTCTATTCTCATCGAAAATGTTAACACGTGCAAGTTGTCTAGCAGCCCTTCTCCTATTCTCCTGGTCCCTTGGAGCCATTGCGGCTCTTCTAGCCATTACTTCTGCTTGCAATAGCATAGCCTCAAGGCCCTCAACCGCTTCCGCAGGAGGCTCAATCAGCTGGACTGGTCCGTCATTCGGCTCAATCAGCTGGACTGGTCCGTCATTATCAGTATCCGAATCCAAATTAAAAAAATAATTACCCTTAAGCGATAACCACGAATTTATATCACTACCCTTGCCCTTTTCTTCAGTGGGATATCCAAACGCACCACTGGCCGCTAGGCTACTCTCACCAATACCATTATCCATTCTAGGCAGCCCCAATCCAAGGCTCAACCTTTCCCCTGACTCTATCTGTTGATTATAACCATGCGTATACCCTACGATTTCCACATCACTGTCATCATCGTCTGATACAAGGTCGACAACCTCCTTGCCCTTACTAACAAGCCTCTCGTCAGGATATTGACCATATGCCAAAAGGCCCTTGTTCCTATTAGGGGATGGATTATGCAATGGAATGTTGAGATCCAAAGGTAAACCTTGCTCTTCCTCCTTAAAAAACATATCAAAATTTAGGTCGTAGTCCCACATATTCGACGACTCCCCGAAACCACCAAGACTTAAGCCATCATCAAGATCATTAGGGACTACATTACCAAAATGGTTCAAGTTCCTATCAACATGTTCGCCATTTAGAGTTCTACTCTCAGCAAAAACCCTCTCTTCCTCACCTTCGTTTCTATCTAAGTCGATATAATTCTGATCACTCCCACTAAACAATTTTAACTTCTTCAACTCCAAGTTCTCCTCTTCCCCATCATCCCCAGTCCCACTAACCCTCTTCATTACTAACTCAAGAACACTGCTTCAACCCAAACAAGATTCTAGGGCAAAAATAAATAAACTAGCCCTAGCTTCTCAGAATTGAAAAAATCAAACCCCCAACAAAATTAGGATCAACCCCAGGAATAATTCCACAAAAATCAAAATCAAGACCAACAACGACCATCCGCGACAAATAAGAACCAATGGGCAACAATCGGGACCAGAAAAAGGGATCAACGGGACAGGAATCGGGGAATTGGGAGGATCGCAAGAGGGGAAAGATGTTGATTTGAGTGGAGTAAAAGAAGCGTGGTGTGGAGCATGATTTGAAAGAGGAGCGAGAGAGGGTAATTTAGGGAATGAATTGCTTCGGCTGGCGATATGAATAAAGAAAGCAGCAGCAGCTGTTGTATATATAGGGGAATCTGAATTCATTGACGAAGACTAGTGTTTGAGATTTGGGAAAAAAAATTGAAAGCTAAAAGTGGATGAAAGGGGGAATGCAGATTGCGGTAGAGAGAGAGAGAGAGAGAGAGAGAGAGAGAGATTTGTCGAACTGCACGAATGGCTTCTCTCTTGCCTTTTTCTAGATGCATTCACATTAGAAATTTGCTCTGCGTCTATATATGCGTATTTCTGTATATATTTGCAATAAAATCTCCATAATTATAGGCTAATATTCTCAAATTTTGGTTCTATTTCATAATTTTAAACAGCCTATTTTTTTCTCAATTATCTCATGCCGGGAAAAAAAATGATAATGTACAATACGTTGATGTTTTCATTCACATGATATTGTTTTCTTTATGAATAGATAACACAGTCTCGTTCATACATGATTTACTAAAAAAATCATCGGCTATAATGAGAATAAAATTTACGACTTTTCGATTGGTTTATAAATTTGCGAAACGAACCATAATGTAACCATGCTTAGTAATTTTTTCGGGAATTTTGTTTCAATTACCTTCTAATTTCGTTACCGATAGCGTACATAGTAGATAACGCAGCGTTAAATGCAAAATAAATGATAGAACGGAAAAAGTAAATGACAAAAAATGGAAAAAAAAATTATGACCGTTATTGTCGACAGAGAGGATACTAAATAAAGTTTTCTCGATGCGAATGTCCTATCAATATACAACGAAAAATAAATACGAATACAACTATCCACTTTCAAATATTATTTGTAATCTACACGGATGATAATGTGAAATTAATAAAATCTGAGATAGTTAAATAATTATCAAAATGATAATTATAAGTGAATGAATATGATTTGAAAGTAAAAATTTGAGAGAAGTAGGAAAATAAATTATATTACCAAAAATGACAGATAATTAATTTGTATGGATAAATTAAAATAGAAAAATAAGAATTTTGGAAGTGGAAGAAGATTATTTGTTGGCAATTGAAACTAAAAATATAACATATAACTGTCCCACATCGGTGTCAAGATAAAAACTGAAACTAGTATATAAGTCTCATGGGCCCCTCCTCCTATCACCAATTGGTTTTAGGATGGAACCCATGGATTTCTATCATGGTATCAGAGCGGGTCACCGATTGTGGGCTAAAAATTGACTGACCCAACAGTATATCTGGGCTGAAACCGAAAAAAATGACTGACCCAGCAGTATAACTGGGCTGAAAATTTGGGCCAGTGGTCCAACTGATCGAAAAAAAATTGGGCCAATTGTCCAATCGATTAGAAAAAGTCCAACCCCTCCAAGGTTCACCTTGAAGGGTTTGAGGGAGGGTGTTGGCAATTGAAACTAAAAATATAACATATAACTGTCCCATATCGGTGTCAAGATAAAAATTGAAACTAGTATATAAGTCTCATGGGCCCCTCCTCCTATCACCAATTGGTTTTAGGATGGAACCCATGGATTTCTATCATTATTCTATAGTTAGTGTATATTTCAATTATACAGTTGTTGCAACTAAATGTAGTTCTATATTTTTTTTCTGAGGAACATACATTCTAGTATTTATTTATACAAAATATTATTTTCAGCAGTATAAAATTGTCATTGAGATGTCACACATTCAATTGATACCACATGACATGACTATGAAATGTTCTGTACTACGTAAATACAAAAAATACCAATTAACTATTGAATGCGAAATTGCATTGGAAAATTGAAATTAATTTTGTTTGCTTCTTTTCAATATAGGTCTGATTTTATCATACTATTTGCATGATAGCACAATAGTGGAATTCTTTTCCAGAGCAGACATTTATTCCACTTGACAAAAGGCATCTCATCACCATGTAAATAATGTAAATATTAAAATTATTTAATACTCCTCTTACATTTATGTAGCAAAATGTACTGCTTTATATTTTTGTACTTTGATTTTTTTAAATACGCGTAACATTTAATATAGTTGGAAATTTCATGTCAATTTTTGTGTAAATGCTCATGAACCTTCCTACTAGCTTCTAGTTTGAAATTAGTTGATTTCTTCCTAATTAAAAATTTATTCATTGGCATTCAGATAGAGAGAGAGAGAGAATTTTGTCCCATATGAGAATATAAATCTATAGGTAAAATTAAAGTTTATTCATAGAAATTTAAATGTTCACCTAATTCTGTTTATTCACGGAAATTAATATATTCACCTAATTCTTGTTATATTTGGGCAGAAATGTGGGCTTTTTCATTAGGGCACCCGCAGTGGTGCGGATGTCCCGGCAAACATCCTTGCGGACATATCAAAAACACCTCCTGTCATGTCATATGGACTTCTCACTACGGATGTCACGTCATACGGACATTCCACTGCACAGTGGCGGACATCCCCAATGACATCCCGACGGACTTCCCGTATTAAAAAAATTCACAAATTCACCAATTTAACAATTTACGGAATTAAGCAATTTACAGAAGTAAAATTTCGACACAAATATGGAGAAAATAAGAACACTTTATTTTTTTTAAAAACATACTTAATTTTAAAAAATACATAAAAAATTACATAAATATAAAAAAAACCGCTTTCGCACTCCTCGGATTCCCCGCCGCCGGTACATGTTGTAGTACCCGGGAATCATCCTCGCCGGCATTTGAGGTTGGGGCATCATCCCCGGTAGTTGGGGCATCGCGGCAGACATCGGCGCCGTTCCGCCGACGGGCAAAAAGGCGACGATGAGTCGCTCGAAGCGGGGGAATCGCTATTGTGGTGCTTCATTGTTCTTCGAAAGAAAAGTGTGTTAGAGAGGGAGAAACTTGTTAAAACAAGTGGTGCGATTGAAATCAAGTGCAACGAGACATATTTATAGAATTTATTTAAAAAAATAATGCAAAAATCGGGAATTCTGCGTCGACAGTCCGTGGGAGTCAACGCAATGGCGGACGTCCCGACGGACGTCAGCAAAAAGGCGCAGACATGCGGTGTCCGTATCTGTTGAACAGTTGCACAATGGTGGATATTCTGCGCGGGCGTCGTGCACGCCGGTCTGACATTCACGCAGAAGTCCGCCATTGCGGATGCTCTAAACCAACAAAATCTACATAATTGAGACTAGCTAAGAATTGGCTATTATACAATAAATTCTCATTTTTACCCTCATCTATGAAGTTGGTAACATTTATGAGAATTATGGGCACAATGGTGAGATTTAATGATGTGGTTTTGTTTTATGAGTTGATAGAATCTTTGTAACAATTGGACTTCCAGATTAGTACTACTACAGTGTATCTTAGAACATCTGTAGCGGTGAGCAGCGGCTCGTCCGTCCGTCCGTCCTAGCGGTGCGGCACCGCCTGCTCGCCGTTGTGCTCTTGCCGCTGGCGCGGCGCTGCTCTTAGCTAAGAGCACGTCCGCGCCAGCGAGCAGCTAACGTGGCGCGTTCTGATTGACCAACGGCATTTCCATTGGAAATTCATTTTTTATTTTTATTTTTAAAAATCGAAAATAATACCAAAAATTAAAAAAAAATAAAAAAATTTCAGATTCCCAAAAATATGGCCGTTTTTTTTACCTTTTTTTTACCGTTTTTTGGATTTTTTGGATTTTTTTTGATTTTTTATTCTCAAAATCATCTATAAATACACACATTCATCATCCATTTTTCACATCAAATCATCTCTCATTCATCTCTCATTCATATTTTTTCATACAACTTATCTACATATTCCTCTCTCACTAAAACCCTCTCAAATGGATTTCACCAATCTCATTGCGGAAGCGGAGCGCGAAGAACAATAATACTATGAACAATATCGTGCCGCCTATGAAGCCTATGTCGCCGCGAATACCCCCGCCCCTCCTCCTCGACCAACTAGATCAACTCGCCGCTACATCCATCTTGACCGGGAGGGAGCCAACGAAAGGCTAGTTGTCGACTATTTTTCCGACCAGCCGCGGTTTCTGAAAGATAACTTTCGGCACCGTTTTCGCATGTCAAAACGCTTGTTTATGCGTATTGTCAACACATTATCCGCCCGTGTTGAATACTTTCAAACAAGTACAGACGCAACCGGTCGGCAAAGTCTTTCGGCGTTGCAGAAGTGCACGTGTGCCATCCGACAACTTGCTATTGGGCAAACGGCTGACCTCTTCGACGAGTATTTGCATGTCGGTGAGTCAACTGGAATACTTTACCTTAAAATTTTTTGCGATGGCGTTCGTTCAGCTTTCGGTGGGGAATTCCTTCGGGCATCCACCACCGATGATTGCCAACGGTTGCTTCATCTTCACGAAACAATCCATGGTTTTCCCGGTATGCTTGGCAGCATTGTCTGCATGCATTGGAGGTGGAAGAATTATCCGACTGCTTGGAGGGGGCAACACTTAAGCGCTCACAAAGGCGGCGGCCCAACACTTATCCTTGAAGCGGTCGCCGACTACCGCCTATGGATTTGGCATGCATATTTTGGTATTGCCGAATCCAACAACGACTTGAACGTGCTCTATTCTTCACCAATCTTCAATGATGTTTTGAATGGTGTAGCACCGACGATCGACTTCACCGTCAACGGAAATGCATACCACATGGGTTACTATCTCGCCGATGGTATCTACCCAAGGTGGTTGACTTTCGTGAAGACGCTCAGCAACCCGCAAGACCCGAGACATGTTCTTTTTGCGCAACGTCAAGAGTCCGCTTGGAAAGACGTCGAAAGAGCTTTTGGGGTTCTTTAAGCCCGATTCAATATTGTGAAGGGCCCGTCTCGGTTGTGGTACGTGAAAAATATCGCCGACATCATGTACACGTGTATTATTTTGCACAACATGATTATAGCTGACGAATGACCGATGATGGCTAGCTTTTACGACGAGGATGAAGCCGGAAGCTCAACCGCGAGGTCTCCCCCACGCCGAGGTGTGCATACGACGGTGGACGAGAGGATCGAAACAAGGAACACAATGTGCGATACCCGAGCCCACATTGAGCTACAAGAAGACTTAATCAAACACATTTGGGCGAAATTCGACCACGAGTAGTGGGGTTTTTTAATTTTATGAATTTAATTATGTAATTTTTAATTTTTTAGGATTTTAATTATGCACTTTTTAATTTTTAGGATTTTAATTATGTAATTTTTAATTTTTTTGTAATTTGTAATAGTATTCCGAATATTTTTAATGCATTTTAATTTTGTGGAAATGTTTTTATTTAAATTGAATAATAGAATGGTGGGATCCTTGATCTTGTCCTTGCGAAAGAGCACGAATGTGCTCTTGCCTAAGAGCAGTGAGTAAAAGTAGGTTCGGGCCTACATCCGTGCTCGTTGGCAAGCGCACGGATGAGGATGCTCTTAAAGTTACACAATAATGAGCCCTTCTAGAGAAAATTCTCAATGAATCACCTAGTGACAAACCCAAAGATTTTAAACTGGTCTAAGCCACATAATACAAGAAAAATGAAAATTACAAATAAAATAACAAAAGAAAATTAGAAACTTAAAAAATATGAAGCGAAACTCAAGCCCAATAAATCAATTGATTCTATCACTTGATGCTTGCCCTAATACTCCCTCCTGGGACAATCGATAAAATCGGAACGTTGTAGAGAAGATTAGCATGACCCATACACACATAAATCGAAAAAGAGGATGCTTGCACTAATACGCCTACTAGAATACATGAATTTAGGATACATACCATGTAGATGTTATTTAAGGACGAAATTAGTACAAAATGATGTGAGGTATTAAAGGGAATGACATATTTAGTGACAATGTTAGGGCATAAATAACGCGGCGGGCCGGGCCGGACCGCGGCTGTGGCATATAATTCAAAGAGCTTTGGTATATCAAAATCTTTAATTCTCATCTCAAAATCCAAATGCATAAGCCAATGCAATCAAACCAGCCGCAGCGGCCGGCCAAACACGAGGCGTCCTCGACAAAGCAGCGCCACTACACACATCATTGGCGCCGCTGAAGCATCCTGGCCGGCTTATCTTGGCCGTAGTCCCTTCCAATGCGAAGCTGCTGTTCGACTTCCCACTACTGAACAGCACGCACCAAAAGTACGAGCCACTGTCCGAGCCACTAACAGCAGCACCGACCTCCGTGTGGTTCTTGCTCTGAACTATCTCCATGCTCTTGTTGTTTTTCATCAAGATCTCTGAAAACGCCTCCGACGGCTTCAGGTACTTCGACTGGCACCCCAGTAGGCGGCCGGTGATGGGGGCGAGGGTCGAGGCCACAACACCGCAGACGGGAGCAAAAGTTTCAGTAAACTCAGAGTCAGCCGGTTTCTTGGCCTTTGGTCCGCCTACGGCACCACAGTCCCCTTGGTACGCTTTGATGTATTGGAGAGCAATGCACGCGAGGCCTTGGCTGCTGTACAAGGACGACAGTTTGCTAGCTGTTCGATTGCCGTTGACCACGGCCACGAGCTCATCAGCAGGGTTATCCGTCACTTTACCTGCATTTTGTAAAGGGACGTTTACTTAGGATGATAGAGTTCTTCGACAACCACACGATCACACGAGCTCAGGATTGTCGAATCCATCATATCTGTTTACAGACATGGAATGATAGAGTTTTTGGACGATATTGTGATCACACAAGCTCAAATTCGTCGAATCCATCAAAGTAAATGTGAATTAGCTTATATTATTATTCATATCTATCTAATTTCCTAACCCGTGATGTAAACATCTGCTTAGAGAAATAGAAACATTCGAGATCTATAATGCCCTTTTACTAAAACCGAAGCATATTGCACTCGAAAACAGTTACCACGAGATCAACACGATTTCAAGATTATACCAATAAAATGCAGTTTCTGAAAGAATGAATCTATCGTACTGGTAGTGAGGAAAGCAAGATCCAGTTTCAGTATCATCACAATTTTCAAATTGAAGCTTTCATGATAGATAAATTTAAAGAATGCAGGATGATGAATCTTCATACATTATTCATTTTGTATAGTTTCCTTTTTGTCTACTCCAGATTTATACATCAATAAATTCATACCCAAAATAAATTTGGTAAATTCACAATTGATGAGGCCTTGAATTTCCGCAAATATGTATACTTAAAAAAGGGCAACTAATTTAAATCAAATGAAACCACACCACGCACCAAATTAAGATCAACAAGATGATCAAGGAACTACATCTAATAAAGTGAATAAATCAACATTAATTTAACTTCCCCTTTTCAATCTATACCAAGACATTGCAAATGATAGAGCAATCCAGCATCTAATTAAACGGAAACGAGATGCAATAATTTATAGATAAAGAACCATACTCTGAGCACTTGCAGCAGAAGCTGAAATTAAGAAAATGAGAGATGCGAAAACCCAAACTGGACTCGCCATGGCTGCAGTTTAGAGAGAGAGAGAGAGAGAGAGTTTAGCTATGGAAGAGAAGTTTTGTCAGTTGGCTTCGAGTATGATGATTCTCCAACTAAAATCACCACCGACAATGACAGCGATCTGTCTTTTGCAATTTGCCCCCTCGACTTAACGAATACTATCAGTTTCACCCTATCATCTTTTTTCGATATAGTGTATTAACTTAATTTCCAATACACCCTAAAGACCTTTTTTATATAATTTTATAAATCAGCCAAGCAGTTATTTAATTTGGATTATGCACGACAATATGTTCAGTCGTCTACGTGTAATATTTTTGATTTTTTTATTAAAAAAACATAATATAATTTTATAAACCAGCCAAAACAATTACTCCATATTTAATTTAGATTATGCAAGATGAATAATTCCAATCGTCTACGTATAATATTGTTGATTTTTGTTTTGAACTAAACGAAAACGTTCTTTTTATAAATAAACAATACATTTAACTGTGACCGACATAGTATTATGCATGATCTCACCCAAACAATTCATCGGAAATAATTGAAAATAAAAGGGATATTGGTTTCTAAAACCATGACCTTTAAATTTGGTCTATAATATCACAAACTTTGAATTTTGTTTGATATTTCTCAAACTCACTTAAATAAGATATATTCATCAAAATCCTATTTTTCATAACCGTGATACGTTTTATGATATTTTAAATCAATTTTTATGTTCAAAACATGTATGATAAAAAGTCACGTTGAAAACCACGTTGATTTAATTGTGTCAAGTTTGATAAAAATGTCTCGTAAGTTAGTCAAAGATAGTGATAGACATGTCGTGCTTGAAGCTATTTTTGCCTATAGAAGCTGCAGAAAACACTAAAAAATGACTGTTATCTTTTTATCACATTTTTAGTCGATCCAACCAAATATATAAAGCAACATTCTACAGTGGAATAGATTAAAGCTTAAAAAACTAACAATAGAGAGTAATCACACCAAGGGAAAAACTGGAGTATAAATATTCCTAATCACCAAGAACCTAATCCTAAGCTAAGCCCTAAGAAAGGCAAAACTCAGTATGTACAGGACAGGCTAGTGTCGTTGCTCTCTCTATTAGCATCAATATTTTATACACTATAGTTTCTTTGCAGCAAAAAGGCGATTCCGCCCCCACACTCCGGACTGACATCATGTGAGGGGTTCAATCAAGGTACGTAGCCCGTTAAGGGGGAGGCCCTAACCCACCGGATGCCAGAAGCCCATCTACCAAGGCCTCACACTTGTGCCTGAGAGATGGAAGCAACTATACGACAGCAGTGGGATTCGAACCCAGGCTCATTGCAGCAAGATCTGCCCCTCCGTTGCCAACTGCGCTACGCCCTTGCGGGCCTAGTAGTTTCTTACTGCATCATGTCGCTGCTAAGCTGCTGAAGATCCGCTTCAAACTCGGGCATGCCAGACGTAGTGTACCCATGCTCAGTGGAGATATCTATAGAGTCGAGAAGCATGCTTACGAAAAGTATACCAACAGGTGCGTATTGTACTTGAAAGGAATAGGCACTACCTTTGGACAAAAACGGACATCAAGTGTCTCCAGCACACTGCAATGAGTTATAGCCGTTTCGACAGCTTCCTCCTCAATGCTACAAGACTGTAGTATATCACAGCATATGATGCATAAACAAAGCCACAAAAGTTAAATAGGGAGAAATATCATAACATGAATGTTGTCACAAAACAAATAAAAGGCACATAAAGCTCACAAATTTAACCTAATCTTGTCAGCTAACTTAACATTAATCGGGTTTATGTGCAAATGTTTGCGTGAATTTAGTGAAAAAGTGTAGTTATACGTAATAATTGGCACTTATACATATACACTAGTTATGGGTGTAATTAAATCATACCTGAAGAAAAAGACTGGTTAAACGTGGACAATCGAGCTTCAAAATCTCCAACGAGTTACAATTGCTGAAAATTTAATGAAATCAGATATTAAAACTCAAATTTACAGGAAAAGAAGCGTGACATTATTTAGTGTGAATACACATACCTCAGGTTGAGAAAGAGCAAATTGCAGCATGATATGTCGACTTCCTTCAAGTTTGATGACAATGAAAGATTCAAAGATGATAGATGGAAACATCTCGCGGTAGGAGGAATAACCACCTTCTTGATATTTGGACAGCAGACACAGTTAAGATTCTGGAGCAGGCGGTTAGTTTCGTGCTCAGGCAGAAGCATATCACTTTCCCCAGACGAGCCACCAAACAACTCGTAAGAAGTGCTGACATCAGATAATCGTCCATTGTGAAACCCCCAATCCAAGTCATGCATATTGACACAACCATTCAGGCTGACATGAGTTAAGTGCCTACAACCAGCAAGCAACTCCTCTATGGCCGACTGGCGGAGCGTCCCATACGACAAGTCCAATTCACAGAGAGCTGGGAGAGCATTGCCTTTGTAAATAGGCTCCAACGATGTGTCACTAAGATACTTGCATGCTTGCAATTTCAGAACCTGTAAGTAAGTAGAAGTTAACATGACTGTAAGAGCATACTAGATAGGCTTCACAGGATAAAACATAACAAGCAGCTTCAGCTAACAAAAGGAAAAGAGATTGGGGATTCAGGTGCAATAAAGTACCTTCAAATACAAGCAGGAGCGAAAAACAGGTTGCAGATTAACCAAAAAGGTGTATGACAAATCGAGGTAAGTCAAGCTGCGAAGGCCACGTAAAGATGAAAGTCCATCAGGACCAACAGATGGGCATGACATCAAGACCAATGATTCAATAAGCGGGCATGAAAATGCTGTAGCGGATAAGAAATCATCCTTGAGTTGGCTGTGCAAATTAACAACGCAAGGGAAGTTAGATGCGTTTGTATCAACTTGATCTGTTAAAAAAAGGTTGCAAAAAGCTAAAAAAAACACATGGTAATTACTAAGTAAACTCACCTGCAGAAAGATGCATCCAAAGCTGTAAGAAGAGGGCAGTAGATAAATGCTTCAGATAACACACCACAGCCCTTTAGTTCAAGGGAAACCATTGATGGTGCTTCAACAAGGAGCACATTCAGTTTCGGGCATATTCCCATATTCAATGACTTGAGACCAACCTGCAATGGATTCATAAAAAATATGGCAGGGTGATGAGCAGAAGGCAGATAAAGAGCAGATTGATAAATATTATAGCTTTATGCCTTTCTCAAACTGTTAAAGACGAACATTTAACAAAGAAAATTCAATAGCTTCCCAATCAAGCAGGACATAGAAACAGAAAACCGGAATAATTGCATTGACCAGTTAAAATAAGGCGGTGACTTACAGGTGAAAATGATGCTCTCTCAAGATGATCACAACCATCTAACGAGACATGCTCAAGGTAAGGACATTTGAGTTCAAGAGACGTTATAGCACGGCAACCACCAAGTGAAAGACTAACCAAAGATGTACTGCGGAAACTCACTGTTGTCAATCTCTGAAAAAGAGCAATGGACACAATCAGGTATGACAGCAAACTGTAGAAAGAATCCTTAGAATATACATCTACTAAAAATATGGTAACTAACCTCACAATTGTCAAGAACTAATGATCTCAACAAGGGACAGCCACCTCCGCTGCCGAAAACTTCACAAATCGAATTCGTCAATGATTCGCATTCAGCGAGATCCACTTCTTGCAAAGAAGGGCATTGCAGGACCAAGGTCGTTAAGCTTTCTTGCTTTTGCAAAACTAATTTCTGCAATTCAACAAATGAAGTACACTTAACCCAGGGGTATGGATTACAATAACTTTTAAGACGAAAGCACTAGTTCACTGCGAGGAATCATAATTTATGATGAAGAACGGCATACTTTGAGTGCATTTGATATAATACTGATTCTTTGGAGAGAGGGACAATTTGAAACTGTGATTGATGTAAGCACACTGCTCCTTAAAGTTAAATCAATAAATCTGCAAAGAGCGCAATTAATTGGTCATTTTCTGCACACAAAAACAAGTGACAAAGTTCATGTGAAAGAATGGGACATACTTTCGACAGTGTACAAGCCTTATGTTCTTCAGGCGTTGCAGATCCAAAGATACTGATGTTAATAAACTGCAATTATCAAGCTCCAGAACCTAGAAAAAAATGCATAGGGAGCATCAGCAAACTTGATAACATCTAGCCTATTATATCATACATCATCATCACAATTACAAATTTTGTTGAAATACACAAGAGGAGAGTGTAATCAAACCTCGAGCAAAGAACTCGAAGCTATAGCAACCATTGAAGCCGATGTTATTCCCTCACAACTATGAAGTTTCAGAACCGTCAACAAATTAAGCCTCACAGACTGCAAAGGATAATTACATGTTAGATGGCCCACGTCTGTATATACTAAATTGAAGTGGACATACAAACAACAAGATTTGGATGCGATACGAGATAGAACTTACTTCAAGAGAGATGTTTGGGCAGTATGAAGCATCAAGAATTCGGAGATGTACACAATGCTGAGATATTACTTGCAGTGTTTCATCACTAACACATGAACAATTGGACATGTCCAGGGACTCCAAGAGTGGGCATGGTGCCACAGCTGAGCGAATTGCAGCATCTGAAAGCTTGTGACAGGAAGCTATATCAAGCTCACGCAGAAGGGGACAATTGAGAACCGCATGTGGCATACTACTGCGCTTTAGAGACAATGTCTCAAGCTGGGGACACCTGAAAATTTTGGGGTTTACATTAAATACTGGAAGACTAATTGAAGAACTAGGAAACAGAAATGGAGTTACTTATCACCTGATAGAGATGCGAACCACACGGCATTTCACTATCTGAAGATCGTGCAATCTATCATGAGAAATGGGGGTTTCCTGAATACCATTACCTAACGTAGCATCATTGATATTTAAACTCTTCAACATGTGGCAATCTGTCAATGCTTGGAAAAAGGCTTCTCCTAACTGGCCTTTGCCCAAGGTCAAAACCTCAAGATTTCTGTTGAAAATTCAAAAGATAAAAGAATTATCTAGCACAACAAGTTTACTAGCATACAAGTTTGTTGGGTAAAATCGAAATCCAATTTACCTCAGTGACGACATGGCTTTCATCGCTAAGGGATGGATAGCAGGGGCACCATAAATATTCACTGCAGTAGCATTGGGATATCGATGACACATGTCCTCAACTGTTACATGAAAAAAAGTCATGAAAGTTAATTTCTTCGTGGGACCAAAAAACTGAAACATCTAGGTACAATCAAATAAATTACTAGCCAATATTGCAGAAAATAAATCCATAGTCCAACAGAACTTTATTTGGTTACTTCAATAGGTCACGACATTTTGTAGTAGATGCCCCACGGCCACGGGTTTAACTAAGTCTAGCCGTCAAGCAAATTTGTTCAACAAAATATTCTCATAACACATGAGGTTTGACTATGAATATTAGTAGAAAAGAACATATAGCATCACATAGATTGTTAAAAAATTTCTTTATAACAAGGATAATAACTAACTAGAAGAAGATCTCAGTTAAACAACAGAACAGATAACTTGTCAAGTCAGTGTCAAACATGTCAAACTTAAGTTACAAAACCTGTTTTGCCATACATTCAGTTTGATGAAATTTTGTCTATGACAAGGATAATAACAATCATGAATGAGATCAGTTAACTACAAGCCTAGAAACATATCAAGTCAAACTTAAGGTACAAAAACTATTCTGCTGTATATTTATCTACATTAGAGTAGATACTGTCATATAAGCAGGTTCTCAGAAGTCAGAACAGAAGTGTAGGTTATTGAATAAGTCATATACTTCAGAAAAATATAATAGAGCGAAAGATTCAACATAAACTCAGATTATAGTGTGAAGCTTGAAAGCACAGCTTTAAGTAATTTAATGCCAGTATAAATAACAGTGGTAGATGGAGTAGCATTTTAGCAAAATAAGAGACCATAGAAATACTCTACTGACATTGCTGCAGAGATATGTGGCAGTTCTCAAAATTCAGGTGCCGCCAGAAATCTTCATGAGAACTTGCATCTCTCCACTGCCGGCAAACCCTTGCAGCTCGGCAAAGATCTATGTGTTCCAAGAAAGAGAGAACCTAAAAGGGTTTGCATGAATGGAATAAGCATTAATATCAAAACCAGCTATAAAAAATTAAAACCATTAGCGTCATTAGTAATAGTACTAATTATTAATAATACTACCATATGCAATAAGTCATCAGTCAGATCCATCCGAACTTCCATATCATCTATCCTATCGGCCAGATCCATCAGAACTTCCGCATCATCCATCCTATCAGCATCAATATTTTTTGTTGCATCGTCTCCACCAATCGGAGAATCAGGAAAATCCCCATCATCAAACTTGTCGTGATGTGGATGAAGGTAATGAAATTCATTTTCGAACTGAGTGCCCCAGTCCCTGAAATACAAAAATCAAGATCAATTTTTTTACAGCACATGCTGAAAATTCAACATACAACTAAACAGTGCTACACCCTGAGGTTACTAGTAAAGTAAAAGTAGCAACCAGAGACGAGCTATTAATGTTTTAAACTCGTGGCTATAAATTGCTATTGGGATAGCTAAAAACATATGCAAATATTCCCTTTTCAGGTCTACAAAGCCACAACTACAAAAAGAGATAAAACTGCATCACCAAAATTTCTACTTTCAAACTGAAATATCAACCTAACAAACTACAAACTGGATTATTGGCACTTTGCACCTAGGAGTGGGAGTTCTTACAGAGAAAAAGAATGAACTTTGGGTCGTTTATTCTGCGAATCGCGATCAGAACTCTCTCTTCTCATAGCATCCATTGCCGTGGAAGAAGAAGACTCACCACCTAATCCCAAATTCAAATTAACATCCACTTTCAGCTCCTGACTTCCACTAGCGTCATCATCTTGTCTACCCTTCCTCTCATTCAGCCACAGCAGGAAATCCTCACTTCTCTCACCCGATTCGCCACCAAGATCAAACATTTCGTCCGTTTCCATCGCGTTTGCTAGCTCGCCATCCACCTGCAACCCTAAACCACTACCACCACCGCCACCATTGTGAAAGTTAGCCCAAAACCCTGATTCAGGATCATCATTATCCATGTCCTCGATCGCTTTCCCCGAAAATCCCTCCATCATACGGCAGCCCCCCTTATTCCGACAATAAAAATAACATAACCCGCACGCAGCAACACTCTCCTCCTCTTTATCTCCAAAGCATAAAAATTCAAAGCACCAAAGCCTCATACACACCAAAAAATCTACACGCTACTTCACTAACCCTAGCTGAAACGAGCTAAAATTCAACATTTCACCACAAAACCCTAAAATTCAAAATTTTCGCGAAACACTTTAACAACAACAGGTCCTTATGCCACCGATTCCGCTTCACTCGAGCTGGAAACGTGATAAATGTCCAAAAAAAATCACAATGGAATGTATTTGTGGGAAACAAAAACTGCATTCACGAAACAAAACAGATCGGATCGGAAGAAATGAGCGCAGTGGTAAAACTCTCCTCCTCGGAATTCCTTCTTCGAGTCAGATCAGCGGAAATGGAGATTATTGATTTTTCTCTTGTCGATTACTTTCTCTCTCTTGTTTTCCTCTCCTTCAGCTCTCTCTCTCTCTCTCCAGAGATAAAGCTTTGTCTTTAAATCGAAAAATAGAGTAAAATAAACACTTGAACGAAATTTTCGGTCTTTTCTTATCGATAATATTTTATTTTACTTTATCATTTTTTGATCATCAAACGGCGTCGTTGTTAGATGTGGCGCTTTTATTGGGCCGAATTTTGTATGAAATGCGGCCTGCTTAATAAATTATTCGTTATTGGGCCGGATTTTATTTAAATTAAATCATTATTTTGGTTTTATTTATATGGAATAAGTAGAAAATTTGTCCCAACAATGAAAAAGAATGATAAGTTATTTACTCAGTGGATTTGGATTTGGATTTGGATTTGGATTTTATCTTATCACTTTATATGGTAAATCATACTATGTATTTGGTAATACTAAAATTAAAGGTAAATCTTATATTTGGTAATACTCTAATTTTAGTTCTAGTGTATTTAGTATGTAAATTATGGAGGGATTTACAAAATATCATTTATTGATGATATGATGAAATTCTATCCTAAAAAATATGGCCGTTTAAAACGGTGCAATGATGACGTGTATACATTTAGTCTACAATCAATTATTTAGATTCATCCACAAAACATAAACTTTTTCCATATTTTATAATATGACCTGCCACTAATTTGAATAATTTTTCTCTCTAGTTTACTTGATCAATTTTTACATTAAAATGTGTTTTGTTAACTAAAAACTCTAGATAGTGGATCGATGGAAGTAGTAAATATCGATAATGTAAACTTTATTTTGCATTTTTTCAAATGAATATTTTGAGTTAGACATAGATTTCATTCGTGGATAATTAATAGTCGTGATAATTGACAATACAAAACTTTAATACAAAATCAATAAAAAAACATCTTTGATATGTGTCGGAATGTTGCTTCATTTGCTCCACAACTAACCAACATTCCGATGGGTAAAAAACAAGTTGATTAAGGTTAAAACATTTGAATTACTTATAATACAAACATTTCCATCAAACAATATAACAAATATGTGGGGTAAAACAATCAGTAAACACATGCTTGATATATGTAAAATAGAGTTTCAGAATGTTGCTGCATTTGCTCCATAATTAACCAACATTTTCCATGGGTAAAAAATAAGTTTATTAAGGTTAAAAACATTTGAATTGATTATAATACACCTTATGCTATAACACTGGGCCACGGAAGGAAATCAACGGCTGCAAAAACAGGGTAAATTGAAATCGGACGGCCGACAAAAATCGTGATTTAAGATGAAAGGAATATGTGTAGGTGGCCGACAAAATACTATTTTTACTTTTTCCCTACCTGCGAAACTGTCTCTCAATATATTTAATAATACTATGATAACACATTAAAACCTTATTTTTCTTTGTGCCACTTTTCTACCTAAATTCAAGAAATGTCTATTTTTTAAAATTAATTATTTTTATGTACTTTTTATAGTGATCTGAAAAAAATAAGAATTCAGCGGCAACGAAACGGAACGGAACGGAACGAAAGATTGGGGAAGATACAAGAGAAAGAGAGAATTGAATATTATAATTATAATACTACTTATCTCCCACTTTCTTTTCCTCTTTTTTATTTTACAAATTTCACATTAAAATCCGTGTTATACACGATTGTGTCTATTTTTGTTGAATGGATGAAATATTATAATCCATATAAGTAGGAGTATATTGATATTATAGATGACTGATATACTTGCTGGAAATTATCATGCTCAACTAGGTTGTAAATAAAACATATGGTTTACCACGCCCAAAATAATTTATCATATTGAAAATAATTTTTTGAAAAATCTAACGTCATCCAAATTGCACATGTTCAAACCAATAAATTGACAATATCGTGTGTCATATAATTAATAACTAAAGAAGTCGAAATTTTCATATAAAATTAATGTTTATGTTGGTTATACCGAAATCATGCAACTTTATATACAATTGTTTCTACATAGACTTCAAATTAACCTAACACTATTTCCCAACTTCCAACACAATAAACGAACACGATAATAAACTTTTATACTAAACTCAATCTAAATCACAATGATCCATGTTAAATCCAAAACAATTCCACATAAATTCCCTCGTACATCTCGGAACCTGTTACGGACGTTCTACGTAACGAGGCCGGATGGCTAACTTCTCGGAGAGATAAGGTGATCGAACCTTCGACGTGCTCGAAGGAAAGCTCACGAATTGCTGATTTTCGGACGTTCTCCGATGAACAACAATTTGGAAACGAAATATGATCTTCTTGTTACTCAAGACAAGTTTGTGGAAAATAATATGTTCATTGAATGATTAGAATGATAACAAGCTCTCCTATTTATAATACTAGAATACTACTACTCTAACTTAATGAACAAGAAACAAATATCTAAACAAATATGGGAAAGATATGGTGAATAAGGGAAAACTAAATAATTAGAAGATCCTAAGAGATATGATAGATATGATCGTATCAACTCCCCCACGGTTGAAATCCACCTTGTCCTCAAGGTGGGAACCATAAAGCAACGACGAGAGTTGAAAGCAAACGCTTTGGCGAGGCGTCTCCTCCTGGATCAAACCCATATCGAACAGCTGAACGTCCCCCTTCTTCACCTTTGTCAAAAATCAACAAAGGAGACCCAATGTTGTCGGCAAAATTCCATGCCAAAACGAAAAGCTTGTCCATGCTTCCAAGAATGCCCAAACATGACGTGTCATTGCGCGGAGGGATCAACCTCGCATCGGTGTCGAGCGATGTTGATCGAGGATTCAGACGTGTAGCATCCATAACATGCAAATCCCCATAGATAAAGGCAATCTCCTTCAAATGTATTGGAAAGGACGGTGCAACTTTATTTCCAACTAATGCACATAGATAAGCACCAACATTTTCACTAAAACAATTCTCAACAACATCGGGAGATGTCATTCGAGCAGCGTCGAGAGATGCGACGACCTTCTTCACTTCCTCAATGGAATCAACCTCATCGTCGCCATCTAACAATGTTTCTTCCTCTCCACTGATATAGGGGCTGCACGGCGGAGAGATCATAGCTGGTGGAGGCAGTTCATCTAACAATCCGCCTTCCCCTCCGCTGTCATCGTCGGGGCTGCAAGACAGAACTGTTGGGGGCAGATTCGAAGATGGGACAGCAGCTACAGCGGGCAGTGACGCTGCTGCACGGCAGTGGCTTGTCATGCTCAAGCAAGATGACGAGCGTTGTGGTGGTGGTGGCGGGACAACAATGACAGTTAGTTGTGAGTTGCTAGATGGGTCGTGGTGGACATCAGCGTCCTCACAATATCCAACAGAGTCACAATCATAATCAGGGTAATATATAGATGCGATCTCTTCATAATCCAGGTTACCCATCGACACCCCAGCGCCCGGCGGGTCCCAACAGGATGGTTGGCGAGAAGGCTCATTCTGCAGCTGCAGAAATTGACGAAGTGGGAACCCCCTGTACGTTGGTGGCGGTCCATAGTCGAAGGGATGATAGTGCTCGGGCAGTTGATAACGAGTTTGGTGGAGGTGGTACGGGCGGCGTCTATCCGGCTGATATGGAGGCGACGGTGTGTACCTGTCCGACTGGTGGTGTTGTGGCCGCCGGTACGTAGGCTGGGTGTAACGCCGATGCCGCTTGTCCCAATCAGCGCGTCGTTCCAAGTTTGCGACCCGGCGATCCATCTTATCGAAGCGCGCGTTCAATTGCTCAAACCCTAGCGTGATCGGGTCCGTCGATTGAGGCCTACCTCCAATCTCGCCGATATTCCGCTGACGCGTCGGCCCCAATTGCAGTGTTTCAGTCACCGGCACTTCGGACTCCATTAGATTTCGTTTTCACAGATAATGATGAGTTTCGGGATGAAAGAATATGGAGGATTAGGTGTGGCCGTGGTGGTGGAGCTGCGGCTGATTGTTTTTCTTTCTTTTTTTTTTCTTTTTTTTTCGACGGGGGCTGGGAAATAATTTGGGGGATACGGATGAACGAAGACGGAGGATGAGCACGAGATGAAAGCACCAGTTGTTACGGACGTTCTCCGTAACGAGGCCGGATGGCTAACTTCTCGGAGAGATAAGGTGATCGAACCTTCGACGTGCTCGAAGGAAAGCTCACGAATTGCTGATTTTCGGACGTTCTCCGATGAACAACAATTTGGAAACGAAATATGATCTTCTTGTTACTCAAGACAAGTTTGTGGAAAATAATATGTTCATTGAATGATTAGAATGATAACAAGCTCTCCTATTTATAATACTAGAATACTACTACTCTAACTTAATGAACAAGAAACAAATATCTAAACAAATATGGGAAAGATATGGTGAATAAGGGAAAACTAAATAATTAGAAGATCCTAAGAGATATGATAGATATGATCGTATCAGAACCCTTGAAGAAAAACACGCGCTCGAGGATCTTCGCCGCGGCGGAGGAGCCCCGGTCTGTCCATACAACACCCCTGGCTTGTTCGATGATACAACCTTAAGATCTCTTACTGACGTGTAATTTGATTGTGGCAATTGTGCAGCTTCATCTTCAAAAGTTCGATTTCTCAAGTTGAACATCGGACTTTCCACGACACTCGACCTCAACCAAGTCTCCTCGAGGTTTAGTACCAAGTTAGACATTTTTTTTATGCTACTCTCATATAACTATGATTGGGGCGATGATAGTAGAATATTTAATAACCATGAATATCTATAAGGAAATATTGTTACGAATTACGATTGGAGTAGGATTGAGAGTCCAAGTCATATTTGCATAAGATGAATAATCTATAAGGAAAGTTTTTTCTTTGTTTTATATACTCATATATTCGAATACCGTATAACTTAAATAGTAGAGTTTGTAACTTTTAGCTAAAAGACATAGGTTGAAATAATTGTTACCAATTATGTAGTAGCATAGTATTTTAACAAAATATTGTATCTTACATTTTGATAGATATCATGAGTAATATATAAAACTCTTTCCTTTTTTATCTCTTTCCTAAAAATAAAAACTTTCCATTTTAAGAAATGACTCTCCACATTCCACTAATACTAATTTTATTACTTTTTTCATCTTTTTTCTTATTTTATTCATTTTTTCTCTTCTTTTCTCTTAAGCACTTTACTAATTTTGTTTTACAACTCTTACGGTTTTAAAAGTTCATATTTTTAGGCAATGGATGGAGTATATATGATAGGATAAATAACTCATGTATCTTGGAGTTATATGATAAAACCATTTTGCATCCTCTTATTTCTGATACAATTTTTATTTTCCTATTGCACAATAACACACAAACAGTATAATAAAACGAAATAATTTGCAATTAAGAGAATTGGACATCAAGAAATTCATTTGGTTTTCTAGAAGGTGCCTTTTTCTTGAATGGTTGATAAAAAATAAGAGTATGGGAAGGTGCCAATTGCTTCGTAGCAATATTATTTATTTTATTTTATGTTATCTTTTTAATAAAAAAAACGACGCCGTAGATATTGCGGCTTTTTTATTGGGTCGATTATTTGCTTAAATCGCAGCTTTCTTATTGGGTCATTATTTGTTTAAATCGCTGCCCGCTTAAGGTATTATTCGTTGTTGGGCCGTAATTTATTTAAATTAAAATTTCATTACATTGTTATGGATAAGTAGTAGTATGATATGAAATATAGTTTTGGGGTAAATTATTTTCTTAAAATATGTGCAAATGTATACAAAGACTTGTATTATAAATAAGATGGGATATGATTTTACAATCATGGTGAGCAATGACTCATGATTGTGGCTCCTCTATCCGGCCTTTTGATGCCTCACCTGAATGGATAATTATTGGCAAAAGGGAAAAATAAAATGGTGAGAATTTGTAAATTTCCACTAATAAATTATCAAAGTTAAGTCTAAGTTTTGTAAATTTCTCCATCTTCCGCTTCCCTATGGATTGTCAAGATAAGTCCTCGATCCATTATGTTTATAGTTAATTACGTGAAATACATGTTGTTCAAATATCTTGCACTATTTATATTCAATTATGTAAAATAATATCCATTATGACTATGATACCACATGTTGGATATTATTACTTCATATATTCAAGTATACATAATTGAATATAAATAGTCCAAGATCATTGAACAACATGTATTTCACATAAATAACTATAAATATAATGGACCGAAGATTTACCTTGACGATCAATAGCGGAAGCGATTGGGGAGATGGAGAAGACTTCCTCGAACATTCTTTGCTATAGTAGCACAACTTTAACTCAATGATTTGTTTCTCTTTCTTTCCCTCGTTTATGTGTTCTTTATAGTGTGCGTGATTTGATGGGATCACCACACTTGTATTTATAAGTAAAGAGAGGGCAAACCCTAATAATATTCATGGCAATATACTAATAGGAAACATATTTTTAATTAACTAAATTAATGCTAATCAAGATAATATGTATAAATATCTCAATTTTCCTTATATAATAGCAAATAGCAATACATTAATGGGAAACATATATATTAATTAAAAATTAATGACTAATTAGAAAACGTCTTATTTAAATCAATATATTCAACTTATAGCTAATTAATTAGGAAAAAATATGTCTTATACCAAGTTTATGTATTATATTAAAAATCTCATTTTATTTAGGATTCTACCGTAACGTATATGAGACATAAAACTTTGTAGAGTATTTCGAAATTTATAAAAGTACAAGACCCTTTGAAAAAAAAATTGTATTCAATCATAAGTAGTATCTTTTCCCAACTAAAAATCCCTAATTGAAAGTGAAGTATACGTGTAAACTAATGGTAATAGGTAGAAACTTTATCTTATCGTTTTATGTAGTAAATCTATTATTTTCCTACGGTTTTTAATTTCAGTGTATTTAGTGCGTTATCATGGAGACATAAAACTTGATAAAAAAAATACGGTATTTTAGTGTAATATTTATTCATGGACTAAAAATATAGTTCTCTCAATATAGAAAATTAAATATTCATGATACTGGGATAGAAAAGAACTGGGCTTTTGGATCATTGCTATGTTTTTCGTGTAAATGGGTATCAATGTTGATATGTTTAAGAAAAAATTGAACGTATCATTTGGGCCGAATGAGTTGAAAAATTAAAGCCTAATTAAAATTGATAGTCTTGGTACATATTTATCTAGCTTGGCCCAAACCTGTCCACAATTACTGGATTTTTTTATAGTAGTTTATTTTTGCAATGATAAATTATGTAAAATTATGGTTTTAATAAACTGTAGCATTTCAACAGGATAAATAAAGTAAAATTAATAGGCTTATAGCAAAAAGTTAAATACATTAAAGGAAGTTGGGCAATCTTGAACAGAAAATAAAGAAAAAGTTTGCACAACTCAAACAAGATTAATAAAAGCAACTCAAAAGGGGAGAAAACGAAAATTTTTATACCAAATAATAAATTAATAAATTAGGAAATTAAATACTAACTTGTTCCAAAAAGGTTTGCCTGAAAAAGAATTTAGGACCTCAAAGATTACAGTTGTACAAAAAATTAATAAGTGGAGACAATAGTCATTTCTAATGAAAAATAAAAAATATTTATTTGAATTATATTTTGTTCGTCACATTTCATCTAATAAGTGGGACAATGTTTTGTTCGTCATATTCATTCTGGATGTGAATCTATTGTTTTATATTTCTTACCAAGATAGACATGTCATAGATTAATGATGTGTATTTCAAGATTTGACATAATTAAAAATAGGGAATTAAATGTTTGGTTCATAAAAGATTTTCATTCATAGCTTAGCAACTTTCCATATAGGTACCATACATTCTTTAGGAAAAATGACGATATAATATGTACCTTTAGGCATGGATACAAGTATACGTAAAAGTGTACAAAATATTTATTGCAAATCTAGGTTGTGTATATTAATGTCCAATTATATTATTCTCCAAATCAAATGGGTTGGCCCGGTGGATTGATCTGGTGGGTTGGACTGATGGATACTATTATTGTCCAATAATATATTTTAACTATTTATTATCATTTCTATAAAATGAATGCAGAAAAGTTAAAGTAACTCATAATGTGGGACGACATTTTTATAAAATGAATGCAGAAAAGTTAAAGTAACTCATAATGTGGGACGACGAGAGTATAGATTTGAAAAATGTGGATCTATTAAGAGGGCTCTTGAGGAGCTGCAAAAGAAAGAATTCATGATAGTGAGTGTGTTTATAGCTACCATTATTTAATCAATAAATTTTCATTTGGTATTTGAAACATTGATCTTTTCGATTGCCAACTATGTTAGCTTCTGAATGTATAGGAGTTGTACCTTATCACATCCTCATTAAATTTCATAGCTTATGATAGGTTTTTACTTTGGCAGAAGTAGAATTATTTGGTAATAAACAATACATATATGTACCTCAAATTCTGCTTTGAATACGAGATATTTGAAAAGATATTCCGAAAATGATGGAAAAATTGGGATTTCAAGCCTTTGATATCCTGTGCTATTTAAATCTGTATTGCGGTCTAATTATGTTTGATTCAAATGTTGGCCGCAAAGACATACAGTATATGAATATGTGATGTGCCTAAATCTTATAAGTGAAGAATTTAATTTCGAAAAAACCTATTATACGGTTGTGTGATCCCTTTTCTACTAATCTTAGTAATCTAAATAAATTTTCCTTTTTACTTTAAAACATACGTATATTTTTCTTGACCAATCTATTAGTTTTAAAATAAAAAGTGAATGGAATGAGTTAGTAGGATGTAGGGTTTATTACCAAAAGTTGTAAAAAGTAAATGAGACACTTAATTATGGACGGACGAAAAAAGAAACTTAAGACACTTAATCGTGGACGAAGGGAGTACAAGTTTATTGCTATTTGGCTTTCCAAATGTACTTCTGAATCTTCTGTAATGATAGGTATTATCAAGACCTTCATTATTTCTGATGAAATTGGTCAACTGGAAACCCTTTATTCATCACCATGCAAAAAATATACAAAGTCCTTTGCCGTCAAGGTGATGAACTATTTACCCTTGACTATAATTTGAACACATGTATCTTTGTCTAAGTGTTGTGTGTATTAAATTGAACAACTAGTGAGTAGTTTTCTTCTATAGTAATTGGTTGTAGACTCAAAAGCACAATGTAGAGGAAAATTTCGATTCACAATACAACTGTAGTGTAAGAAGAGAACATGTTAGGGCATAAATAATCCCGTCCCCATTTCCAGTCCCAAGTCCCCTCCACGTCATCATTCCTCTACAGTTGCGGCTCAAGCCCCAACTGCTCTAACCCGGCAGGCCACAACCCGAGTCGCAACTAATAAATGACACTATTCACAACTTCAACCTATTTTACACGTAAAATAAAAAAACACCGGAAATTTATAACACGGAAAATTTCATTTATAACACGAGAATTTCATTTTAAATACAAAAACAATAAATTATAACCTAAAAAATATAAAAAAAATTAGAATATTAAAAAAATTCAAAAAAAAAAATTTGCAAATCTGCATCACGTCGCTTCTCTCGTTCTTCTTCCTCTCCCCCTCCCTCTTCCTCCTCTTCCAAAATGTAAATATTCAGAAAAATAATTGCAAATCTGCAGCACGTCGCCCCCCCTCTTCTTCCTCTTCCTCCCTCTTCTCCCTCTTCCAATTTTTGGCAAAAATTCCTTCTTCCGTCACGGCCCCTCTCCGATTAACGCGCGCTGGGCCGGGCCGCGGGACTGTCACCAGGCCGTGCCGCTCTTCCGTGTACCGCGTGGGACGGGCCGGGACTCGCGATTTGCGGCCCGGCCCGTAGCGTTAAAGATGCTCTGCATTTTCTGCCAACTTATTCTTAAACCATTTGGCTCAGGTTTGCAACTAGTCTTATTTTCTTAGACTTCCACCTTTGTATTATCATTGTATTATGGTTGTGTTGAGAAGCTTTTTTATGTACAACATTATAACTAATGGTGTTAGTTTGATATTGATCTCAGAAAAATTGATGTGGCAATTAACCATGATCCAAATGTCAGTGATTTATACTTAGTGAAGGTTATTAGATATATTGGAATTCTTGACCTCCTCAAACTCTTATTATGTTACCGAAAATCTTTCTTAAGAATCTGTGATGCAAATTTAATGGCAATTCACTCTTCATAGTCAGGTATTATTGATCAACAAGCGTGACCAAAATATATCATGTTTTAATGAATCAATTATTGTTACGGATGTATCTTAATGTATGAATTAGTGTCCAGAGAAAGTTACAGAGTACTTATTCTCCAGAAGAAATCTTTTAACTCTAACGAACTCATTTACTCATTTGAAATAAATATGAGAAAACATAATATCTTACTTGCGTTGGAGGTAAGTTCTTATGCAACTTAATATTTAGGTAATTTTTCTTCTACCTTTGTTACTTTTCTCCAACCCTCATCAGTTTTAGTTAAATTAATGGCATGAGATAAAACAACAACTTTCATTTGTTCTATCAATGAATTGTTGTAAGGGCAAAAAGAATTTGATTATTTATTTTCATCGGGAGATCGGACTCAAGGAGGAGCCGGAGGTTGGAAGGCCGACTGAAGCCGCATGTGTGATCCCCATAAGACATAATAGTCCTTGTAATCCAAATCCAAGTATAATTCGTTATTTCGTACTTGTTGAAAGAGTTGTACTAAACATAGTACTGTAACTATCAATAATAATAATAATTAAAAAAAAATTGTATTTCTCTTATCCTTTGAAAGAGCGAAGAGAGATGATTATGCTTTTACGCCCATCACCGGAGCTATTTGGTTATAAATGAAAAAGGGTCAAATGGTCGTGTACACAGGAATCCAAATTAGGAAAAAACGTAACTAAGGAAAATCATTTATGTTTAAATAAAGTAAAGTGACATTATTTTATCACGTGTATTAAATCTATATAATTGTCTATACATGTACGGAAATACTTATGCTCATGTTTCACCACAACTATCTATTTTGGAAACCTTTTTCTATGTGAATAGTATTGAGCCTTTTCTCCGACATGTATTAAATTATTTTTATGAAATTAAATGCCGTAGCGTTTGGCCCACTCCTTTTCGTATTTAATGTCACGTAAATGAAGTATATTTTGGTCCACTATTTTTAGATATTAGTAATTTATAGTCATAAACTATATGCATATCTCCTTAAACTAACTTATAAACTTAACAATAGCGGAGCTTAAATTGTACGACGCTTTTCTTCATCAAATAAATCGACGACTTGAGTTATCACGGGAGTAAATAGAGAGGCCACTATTATGCTTCTTTAATAAAAAAAATTAACGCATGAATTTCAAGGGAGATAACATTTTCACTTGTATCATTGTATGCATGCTATTTTCACTTATTCAATGCATGTGTAGACATTACTTGCTAATTTTAGAAGCTTAGAGCTATTAGCCTATTATAATAAATGACTCATAAATTTGTATATTTAAGAATAACATCTGAAAATACCAAATTTAGTGTTAAGTTCATGTATTTTAATCTGAAAATACCAAATATATTTTCATTGTATTTTACTTTTGGAGGCGCCGAGGAAAAAAAGTAAATATACGTTTGCTCCTCCTATTTTTTTTTTGGCTTTGTATTATTGTAAAAGTCCAAAACTCATAAACAAATTACAACAGAAAATTGAATTTTAAAAACACGCAATTGCGAGGGCACGTGGCGAGATCGGGAAGCGAAAGCCAATTGCGAGGGCGAATGAGAGGCGTTGGATGAGGGAAGTCTGGCATTAACTGAGCTGACACGGAAACTAATGCAGTGAAGGAGACAGCAACACAGTCACACATTCACGTGCGCCACCTTCCGTTTCAGAATGTCTTCTCTGCAGTTACCTGCCCTGCTCTGCTGCACACATACACACACACCCCCGCACGTGTCATTTGTCTTCTGTCTCTCCCCCCTTTCAAATTCTTGATATTTCTATTCATCCATTTTCCCTTTTTTCTTCTGAAATAAATACTATGAATATGATTATGTTTTTTTCATTGGGATTCTGTGTTGAAACCCAAAGATTTGGTGTTTTTGTTTGAGTAGCAACTTATATCTATATGTAAAGTAAAATGAAATGAAATGAAACGGCTACTAATATGATGTGTGTGTATTGGCCCACCTCATTAATTTTGAGAAGAAATATAATATATGATGAGGAATAACATAGTACAAATTCGTGATTGAGTGGAATTTCAAATCTAACAAATTAAAATTGTTCAATTGAATGTGCTTAAGTAATTTATTTTGTAGAAATTAGATCGATTAATTAATTATAAATTTATAATAATATGCACAACTGTGTTTGATGAATACTTTAATCACATCAAGGATGCACAATACGGAAAAGTTAAATTTTAAAAACGAATTTGTTTCAATATAAAAATTATATACAAAATGGACGACAAAACGTCGTGACACTCTTTCATGTATTTAAGTCGAAGAAACAAAATTAACGAAAAGCATGATAAGCATCACTATCACTTAACATTCTTAGAAATGTCATTTTAAGCTTACTTTCAGAGTTTATCATTTGGTACAAAAAAAAAAAAAGGTTGTAATTTGGCGTATTAATAATTGTACTGTAAATTAAAAATGGTAAAACCACTAATACTAACAATTTTATTTTGCCAAAATGATTGACACGTTCATATGTCTTACTATGTTTAAACTATCCACTAATTAAAATTAATCCAGAAAAGTAAAATACTAAATAGATTTCAATTTTTGTAACAATAAAGCATATATGAATGTAGCTCGATTGAAAAATATATTTCCACAAAGACGACTTGAAATTTTCAACATGTGATAAGTGAGAACAAATCACAACTCCATAATTTTACTAACTGATTTTCGAAATTATGGATATACTAGAAAATGATCAAATCTCATTATTTTTTTGCCAATATGCCCTTTTAAAAGTGAGATATTAGAGTAATATAAATATATATTAATATAGTATAAGTATATTTCGGTATATTGATTCAAGTTATAAAAACTGAATTGGAAACGAAGCAAAATAGAAAACTCCAAATATATTTTAAATTTGGATTTAATTTGAATCCCAGATATTTTTGGGTGCAGGACTCATAATATCATTCCAACTCTATGTTATGAAAATGAATAACAATGTTAGAATCCTCACAAACGGGTCCAATTCACACCCCAACCCGACAACCCGGTTCCCGGCCCTTTATCCTGTGACACAGCTGCTCTCCAACAAAACATGTAAGGAGGGTTTTCTCCTTCTCCCCTTCCCTCTTCTCTCTCTCTCTCTAGCCATATCCCTTCATCCCAAATCCTCCATTTTACTAGGGTTTCTCAGCTCCAAACCACCCAATTCAACTCTAAATACCACTACTTCTATTTCTCCCCCCCCCCCCCTCTCTTTCTCACTTGAAGATCTATAACGATGCATTCGGGTTTCGAAATCACCGGCATCCACCAGCAGCAGCAGCAACAGCAACCCGAGAACCCGCTTCTACTATCCATGAAC
The DNA here is from genome assembly GCF_004379255.2 of Salvia splendens. NCBI lineage: Eukaryota > Viridiplantae > Streptophyta > Magnoliopsida > Lamiales > Lamiaceae > Salvia > Salvia splendens. The sequence goes on from NC_056041.1 coordinate 1,827,875, forward strand.
CCGACCCATATCCTCGACCAAATCCACACATCCCAACAACCACTACTCCTCCCCCCCTCCCCCTACTTCCCCCTCAACTTCAAGCTCGGCCTCAACGAGATTCACTCAACTTCCTCCGCCGCCCCCAACGGTGTGAGTCAGCAATACCATCTGCCCGAGGCCAGACAATCATCTCTCGGAATTCTCCACTCTCAATTTTGGTAATCTATACTATTTTAATTCAATTTGTCGAATTTGATGTCACATTATTAAATTACACAAATTTTTATTCAAGAAAATTGAGTGTTTTTAATTTCATGTACTTACAACATCCCAATTTTATTTTTAATTTTATTTTTATAAATATTGTGTAGGGAACCCCTTCTCGCAGAAGTATCCAATGAAAACAGTGAAATAGTGAGGAGGAGAGAAACTCTAGCGACCTGTTTGGACGCCAAAAGTAGAGCACATTTCAGCGAGCTGGAAGCCGTATACAAACGTCACGGTAATGCTGAAGCCACCCAAACAGCCCCTAACTTAACACCACCACCACCACTGCCCGTGACCGACGAAGAAGAACCTTCCAGAACCGAAGCGAAGAAGACGAAGAGGAAGAAGAAAAAAGTGACGGATTCGGATCCGCAGCAAATCACTCCGATGGAGGAATTCTTCGAGAATCTGGTGAAGCAGGTGCTGGAACACCAGGAGAAACTGCAGAGGAAATTCACGGAGGTGATCGATCGGCTGAGCGAGGAGAGGAGAGCGAGGGAGGAGGCGTGGAGGAGTCAGGAGCTCGCGCATCTCGAGCGCGAGGCGGCGGCGAGGGCTCACGAGAAGGCGATGGCGAAGAGCCGCGAGGCGACGATCGTTTCCTATCTGGAGAAGATTACAGGACAGCTGATTAATATGCCGACGTCGGAGAGCGCGGCGGCGGCAAACACCAGCCCCGACTCGAATTTCGGAGGCGGAGAGGATGAGATGCAGCTCGATCGAGATCGGGATTGAGAGAAGTGATTTGAGCTGGTAAATTAAAATGCGCTTTTTTCGATTGCAAAGAATCGCTGTTTGGGTTTTGTAATCTAGAAATTTAGGTCTGATAAAATTCAACGACTATTAATAACGTTTTAGTTTATACGTATATTTGAGTATAGTAGACAACCATTTTATTCACTTAACGGTAGCTTGTTTTATGGAGTAGTACTTTTTTAAGAAATTAAACCATACTCTATTTGTTAATCAAATCTTAAACTAAATTAAACAACGCAAATAGTAGTACTTACAATTTTGTCCGATTTAATTTTGGTTTTAACCAAATCGTGTCTATCCCTAAGTATAAGCACGTCTTGGGATACATAACGATTCTTGTACATATATATATGAGCAATATTTATATATAATATAGCAAGATAATTAAGAATATAAAATATCTATATATCCGGCTCTTATTTACGTGATAATTATACGTAGGATGCCATTAATATATGATATTGTACAGTTTGCAACCAATTTAAGGATTTGACTTGTTTAAAGGACGACTTTTCTTGGTTTGCAAATACTTTTATTATTAAGTTAAATTTTTCGTTTATCATACTCATATTTTACTGATTTTTTTTCATGAACCTAATGAGAATGAAGTTAAGGCATATAATTAAGTTTAGATGGTTCTTTCAGGCTTGATTAGGTTCGTGATTCTTTTACTAGAATTTTCCTAATCAAGCCTGAAAGAACCATCTAAACTTTGACATGTTGTTAAAATGTTAATTCTTGTTTAACAAAATAAAACAAAATTTCAGAAACATTTGAATCTTGGGATCGTCATAACTCAAGTGCATTTAAACAAAATATGAATAAAACTAATTATCAATCATTATATTAGTAGTACAGTATTACGTATGAATATGTAAGTATGATGAGAACTGAAAAGAGAAGTGTAGGTAGTATAATTGCATAAATTTCCCGACGTGACGTGGCGGTGGGGCCCCGGCGGCGCAGAAGTGACGGAAAAAGTCCTCGAGCTTTCGAGATAAAGCTGCTGATTTCAGTCTCGTGTTTTACCTTTATGTGAGTTAGTGTGTGTTTTTTTCTCTTCTGAAACTAATACAGCTGCATTAACGCCACTGCTGCATGCCCTACTTCCTCCCCCTGTTTATTTTTCATTGTTTTTGTCCATTTATTTTTAATTAATCAATCTTTGATTAAATTGTTTGTCGGAAAGGTCGATTGTTGGGTCTGAATTTCTTGTTTCTAGGATATGCAGCCCGATCTTGATCGGGACGTGGGTTGGGTGTTCAGTTTTTCAGGCCGGTTTCATCACGAGTGTCGTCCACTTTTTATTGGGTTGTAGTCATTGGTGAAGCCATAATTTTGACGTTAAGGGCATGTAGAAAAAGTATAGTATCGGCCATTGCCAGTAGCGATGGGGTATCTCTCTATGTCGTTATCGCTAGAAGCAATTCTTACTGATTTTAGATACATATGAGGATGAGACAACTATAAATGAGTTTATGCTAGCCAACCACCACACTTTGTATTTCACACCCCTTAGTTTTCCATACCATTAAAGTATACCATTCCATACAACCATAAAAAAAATCCATTGAATCTGATTATCTAATCATTCACTGAATATATTTTATACTCTCTCTCCGTCTCAACTAAGTTGATACAAAACTTTTGGGCACGGAAATTAAGAAATTGTGTTGAAAAATAGGAGAGAAGAATAAAGTAAGAAAGCTAAAAGAGAGAGTAAAACATGAGATGGAAAAAGTAAGAATGATTGAATGTTTTATTTTTAATTAAAAAAGAAAATGACTCAACTTATTACCGCTAACCACCTTTGTTTTTTTTGTTTTTCATTCACTTGTTTTCCATACCAATAATCTACGCATATTGTTTCCATATGACCACCTATAATAGAAGTTAAATCTGATTATGTAACCATGGATTTTTTGCAATCTTGCTATATCTTCATGTACATCTCTAGACTCTATATCTAGTTTTTTTTTTCATTTCAATCACTCCACCAATATAATAGCGGATTCTTATTCATCCACCATCAATGCTTCAAGAAAACATAAATAAAAATAAAATTTTAGTTATAATATACTAATTCTCAAGAAATATGAAATTCCTATAGAAAGAGAGAGCTAACTCATATGCAAAATATGCATAAATAAAATAAAATCTGCATACTTTATAAATCATAATTATCATGTGTATGGCATACACCAAATTAACTTTAATTATTTGTCACACGTAACATATATAGCCGTGGGTGAAATCCGAAAATAATCGATTAGGCTGAAATTAAATGAGTACTAATAATTTGCTGAGAACCTCTCTACATATTAATTATTTATTTATTTAGTGGTGTCTTTGTTGATTTGGAGTATTGGGCTTGTTGCTCTGATGTCCAACTATAGTTAGTAGACTGAAGTTCAGAAATTTAATTGGGCCTGTGAACTTTCTTTTCGGGATATACAAGGCATTTTTTCTTTGAATATTTTAAATGCCCAGATTATATAGTTTATAGCTACTGAATTTCAAAATAAATGATAAGTTAGTTTACATTTATTATTTTTTTCTAATTTATAACAAGATAGTTCTTGCTGATTTGTAAATACCTAAGAGAATGAAGCAATTATAAATGAGTCTATACCAGCGAACAATCTCAGTTGTTTTTCACACCCCTTGTTTTTCATACCACTAAACTATACCTCATGTTTTCGAAAATTATAAGAAAATATCAGTTAAATCTGATTATATAATATTACATTTATTATTTTATTTTAATTTATGACCAGGACATTTCTTACTGATTTTTAGACACCTAAAAGGATGACATAACTATAAATGAGTCTATATCACCCAACCATCCACTTGTTTTTCACACCCCTTGTGTTACATACCACTAAATAAACTATACTCCCTCCGTCGTATAAAATTATTTGCACTTTTTATTTTCATCCGTCACATATAATATGTGAATTTCCATTTGTAGAAAATTGTCGTAACTCATTACGCATATATATTAATTTATTTACAACTTATATAACTATGACACACCATTACAACTTATTAAACACTAATAATAATGTGGATCATACTATACACTGCCACTACTTTAACTACAATTTCTTCTCATCTTTTTATTTTACCAATTGTATATTAATTTTCGTGTCATTTCAAATGCCTATGTTTTTAGGCGACGTAGGGAATATCTCTTGTTTTCATACAACCATAAAACACACACTACTAAATAAATTCAATTATGTAACCATGCACTTATAGTTCTTTTCCTCCATTGTAATCGGGACAAATTTTTTTTTCTGATTTGTATATACATAAGAGAATGAGACAGATATAAATAAGTCTACAACAATCAACAACCACTTGTTTTTTATACCACTAATCTACACCTCTAGTTTTCATATAAGTATAACCACTTAAAATACAAGTTAAATCCGATTATATCACCGTGATTTTTTTGCGAATCAGATTAAATATTTCATAGAATTAGATTAAATAATTTATAAATGCTAGATTATCAAAATAAATGATGAATACTTCATGCACATAATTTTTTATTTATAACTCATTGCTAATTTATAGACCTTTCTCTCTCATCTAATATTAATTACATTTTTTTTTATGTATTTGATTGGATTCGATAATTCTACCTAAAACCTTGCTTGTCATTCAAAAATTTGTTAACATGTCTATCTAGCTTTATCTGATAATTTCTATCTTGCTATACCTCCATGTGCATCTCTCTATCTACTTTTTTTCATTCCAATCTCCCAATTCAATATAATTAATTCTAAAATTCGGTTCGATTCTGATTTATCCTCCGTCAACGTTTTACGAAAATATAAATAATCATTCAAAAAATAAATAAAAAGAAAATTTTGTTACAATATAATTTCTCAAGAAATATGGAATCCCTAAAAAATGAGCGAGCTAGCATGTAAAAATGATAATTAAATAATATAAAATCTGCATACTTTATAAATCAAAATTAATATGTTCAAGACATAGTTTAAAAGGTTTTAACTTTAACTATTTAGTGGTATCTTTGTTGATTTTGAGCATTGGGCTTGTTGCTCTGATGAGCAACTATAGTTAGTGGACTGAAGTATAGATATATAATTGGGCCTTCGAACTTTCTTTTCAATCAAGCATTTTTTCTTTAAAATATATTAAATCCCATAGAATCGGATTATATAACTACGAAATTTATTAAGATAAATGATAAATTAGTTCACATTTATTGTTATTTTCTACTTTATAATCAGGACAACTCTGGCTGCTTTTTAGATACATAAGAGAATAATAAATAAATAAATAAATAAGTTTATACCAGCCAACATGTACGATGTTTTGCACACTCATTGTTTTTCATACCATTGCATCTTTTGTTTTCATGCATTTATTGTATTTTTCTAATTTATAACCAGGACATTTTTTGCTGATTTGTAGACAATTAAGAAGATGAACATGTATAAATGAGTCTATACCAGCTAATCACACCCCTTGTGTTTTCATAGTACTACACCTCTTGCTTTCACGAACTACCAAAAAATACCGGTTAAATCCGATTATATAACCCAGAATTTTTGCGAATTAGATTAAATACCTCGTAAAAAATTAGATTAAATAATTTATAAATGCTAGATTATCAAAATAAAAGATAAATACTTCATACACATATTTTTTATATATAACTTATTGGTGATATATAGATACCTCATAAATAAGATAGTTGACTTCGAGCTCGTCCGTACCGCTGAGCATGCGACGTGTCGCGTTTCTATTAGCCAACGGATTATACGTTGGAATTTTTTTAAAATCGAAATAATACCGAAAATGATACCAAAAATTAAAAAAAAAATCCAGATTCTAAAAAATATAGTCGTTTTATTATCGTTTTTTGGATTTTTTTTAGTTTTTTACAATTTTTTAAAACCCCAAAATAATCTATAAATACGCACATTCATCATCCATTTTTCACATCAAATTATCTCTCATTCATCCTTTTTTTCATACAACTCATCTGCATCTTTCTCTCTCACTCAAACCCTCTCTAAAAATGGATTTCACCGATATCATGGCTGAAGCGGAGCGCAAAGAACGATAATACTATGGTGTAGCATCGGAGATCGACTTCACCGTCAACATACTACATGGGTTACTATCTCGCTGATGATATCTACCCAAGGTGGTCGACTTTCGTGAAGACGTTCAACAATCCGCAAGACCCGAGACGAGTTCTTTTTGCGCAGCGTCAATAGTCTGTTCAGAAAGACGTCGAAAGAGCTTTTGAGGTCCTTCAAGCCCGATTCAACATTGTGAAGGCCCCGTCTCGGTTGTGGTACGTTAAGAATATAGCCGACATCATGTACACGTGTATTATCTTGCGCAACATGATTATAGCTGACGAAGGACCGAGGGCGGCTAACTTTTACGAAGAGGATGAAGCCGGAAGCTCAACCGCGAGGTCTCCCCCACACCGAGGTGTGCATACGACGGTGGGTGAGAGGATCGAAACAAGACACACAATGCGCGATATTAGAACCCACATTGAGCTACAAGAAGACCTAATCAAACAAAGTTGGACGAAATTCGGTCACGAGTAGTGAGTTTTTTTAATTTTATGAATTTAATTATGTAATTTTTAATTTTTAGGATTTTAACTATGTAATTTTTTATTTTTAGGATTTTAATTATGTATTTTTTTAGTAATTTGTAATGACATCGGATATTTTTAATGCACTTTAATATTGTGGAAATGTTTTTAGTAATTGAAGTATTTAAATTAAATAATGAAATGATGGGATCCTTGAGCATGCTATTGCGGAAGAGTATGGATGTGGATGTTGTGCTTTGGGGGAAGAACATGGAGTAAAAAATTAATAAAAGTGGATCCGAGCCTACATCCGTGCTCTTTGGCAAGAGCACAGATATGGATGCTCTAAATACAAAACCCGAAGCCGAAAATCCTTTCGCGGCAGGAGCACGAATGTGGATGCTCTAAATACAAAACCCGAACCCGAAAAGGCGAAAACCCTTTCGCAAGTTGAAGCTCCATTGAGTCCATATACACGAGAGAATCTTCTCTACACACATTTGTAGAGCAGTTATACAATTATATACGTATATAATCATATACACAATTGGTTGATGATCTGACGAGGAAGTTCGAGATATGTCAATTCGGTTCAAATTCAGGAGCTCCCTGAATTTTGAGACGGTGGAGATCGGAAGCCGCAACTCGATTCCCGTGGCGGAGCTGAGAGCGAAAATTATGCGCGGGAAGGTTTCTCAGCAACAGCAAGGGTTTGATCTCGTTTTCTCCGACGCGGATTCTGGTTTGGGTGCGCTTCTTTTCTGTTTCTCCGAGTCGCTTGATTTATTGGTACTTTTGTTGATTCTCTAGCGCGGTTTAAATGTTTTTCGTTTTGATTATTGCCTTTTTTTTTTTTTGAGAATTTGTTTTCGGTTTATTAACTCCAATTTTAAGTTGTTTCTGGTGTTGGCGGAATTATCTTTAATAATTCTTACTTACTTGGTAACACTGGATTTGCAGGGTACAACTTCGATTCTCAAATTCCCAGTGGATCCAGCGTGATTGTTAAGAGAGTTCCCGGTGAAACACTTCCGTCCTCTGTGTAAGACTTTATGATCTTAATTGAATTTGCTTAACTGATTAGATCTAAGTTCATTATTCTGTCTGTGTTGCATGCATGTAGAATCTGTTTATAGTTTATAAAACCCTAATATCGATGTGAAATTGCTTTTGTTTGGGGAGCTGTGCTGTTTATTTTGATGAGTTTTGGGTTGATCTATCCAAAATTACAATCATGTTTGTCCATAAGTGATGAGGAAAGGTTTAACACCACAATTATGAGTAGTGATGATGAACACATGAGCATTTAGTTTCAGTATCCTGCAGTTTTGTAAGATAGTTTTGTTATGTTCAAAAAAACTTGTACACAGAACAGCGAAAATTAGGGTTACTGCTGATGTCAATCGATGAATGATGTAATGAATATCCATCGAATTATGACACGTGTAGCCTTCCAGTTAGCACGTATATAAAAACGCATCGGCTTCTTAAAACATGACACGTGTAGCATAGCGCCTGTCCACTTGCTTCATTAAAAAGCATTGGCTTCTTAAAACACGACTATAAGTAACTGATGTTTACCTACTAACTTGCTTGAATTGAGCAATTCCTCTGCTAATGTTAGGAACTATTTACCTAAGAAATTATAGTTCACCTAAGAAACACTAGCACATGGTCCAGATCTTGTTGATCTGGTAATGCCATTTGCTCGCAGTTCGTCATGATTTTTTAAAAATAAATTCTACTCTTAAGAACTCAGTATTGTAAATATAAGCATTTAATGGCTCTTAGGTATACATCAACTTACATATTTTAAAATGGAAGTCTCCTCTTCATTTGCAGCAAGAAACATGACCATTTTTTTATGCGAAAATGAATATAAATTTAAAGGCTGCGCCATTGTGGACTTGGCCAACTCACACACACAAACATGACCATTTTTATTTGAACTCTTGGTGGTTTATGTTGTTTGCTGTATATTCACAATTATCTAACTTAGAAGCATTTAACTTTGCCTTTGTTACTATACTTACTGTAACTCTACTGCAGGGCGGTGCCTATTGTAGCTATGAAGCATGCTGGTTTAAAAGAGCTGCATAATCTGAACCTAGCTGTAAGCTTTAATTCATGTGTACATATTAGTTGGATACCATTTTGTTGTTTATTTTTGCATATTGCACCTGTCAGCCTTTTCATGAAATGAGTATATTTTCAAGCATCCTGGTGAATTGTCAAACAATGGGATCTATCTTAGGGACGATAGTTGGTGCCAGGACACAATAGTGAGACATGGACAAAAACCAAAGATGATGGGTTATTATTTACTACTATTGCGCTTTTTTTATGCCATTACGGTGCAGCCACCTTACCCATGTCCACACAATATAGTCTTCAGCACTACAACTTAATACTTATCAGATACTAATAATGTATAGTTATCTCTTTTGGGTTGCTGTACTATTTGCCACACACGTTGTACGCATTAACATTTTAAGAGAATTTGTATTACTTTTTACAATTTACTTATCATATTCTTGTCATGATGTGTTATGCCAACCCAAAAAATTTGCATTTGTTTCAGCACACATTGTAATTGTGTTGTGCGGTTACTGTAATGAAATGCAACTAGATTACGTGGTTTAACACCCGCACTCTATTACTCTCTAGACATGCCACACACTGGTTTTCCACTTCTGATGTGATTTGTACTACCTCTCATGCTTTTTTACTTGTGGATGACCACTCTGATTGCTAAACATTTCTTTTTCAGAAGACTGGACCAAAGAACGACTATGATGACCTAGGTGCTGATCTATACCCCAAGCCTGATTCAAACTTACCTGGATTTAATCAAGAGCTTGATCAAAATAAATTCATGGGTAACAATAAGGATGCTGCTGCTGTCATACGAAGTTGTTTGTTACCCTTTTTATGATAATTCTTTCTTTGCCCTACATTTAGTATTCCCGATCGAGTTTGCTTACAATTGTGTATTGTTAATGACAGGTTTCGATCAACATGGAAATGATAGGAACGTTTTGCCAATACCTGATGAGCTGATGAAGTCTAACAAGTATGATTTCTTTTAACGTGTCTATTTTTCTCGAGTTCTATTTTCTTGCTAATATGACAAACCCCTTTAATTTTTTTGAAAGGCTGCACAAATCCAATTTCCGGAACGTGCAAGGTTCTAATTTGCCGTTAGAACTGAAGTGCCCACTATGCAAAAATGTCTTCACGGATGCAGTGATGATACCTTGTTGCCAGCATAGCTTTTGCGAGAAGTGTGAGTTCTTATGTAGTAACAACCTGTTCAGATGCCCCAACTGTCACAATAATACTACTTATTCATCCAATTCACTTATGTTTTGGTTTGCTGTTACAACTGCAGGTATATATCAAGTGCTTTTCACAAAGGGGATGTGCCCCAAATGTTACTCAATAAAATGCACTACAGCCGATCTTCTCCCGAACTTGTCATTACGTCAGGCAACTGAACATTTGCTTAAATCCGAGATGTTTGATACTGGTTTTGATAATGCCATGCAGAAATATGTGCCAGGTGAATAGCTTATTGATGTAAATCTTTAGAATTATCAGGAGTTCAGTTCAGAATGTTACAACACTGCTTTTTTTTTATTTGTTGTTGTTTCTCTATATGTAGATGAAGAATCCGGAATCCAAATGAATGATGATTCACGTGCTATCACTTTTGTCCAATTCCTAAGGGAAATGGGAGTTCCTCAGTCTTCTATTGCAACTGGAAAAGGTCCAGTTCCTCAGTCTTCTACTGCAACTGGAAAAGGATCGAATCAGATTCTCACAGAATCATTGCACGAGCAACATCAGAGAAATTTGCCATATGGAAATGCTGGTTCTAGAGATTTTGAAGATTTTGCTCAATCCGCAGATTTTCAGGGTGAAAATCAACCTAAAAGCCATGCTGAAGGTACACTTGTCTTTGTTCAGTGCTATACTAACATTTATATCAATTTGTCTTTTCCTGGATAAATAAGAAACGGATCCTGTTTTCGCTGTACCATTCCATTTTAAGATAGTCTTGCACTGCTTTGACAACATTTTTTTCTGCCTACCAGTTTTTTCTTACTTGACAGTTGACACATTCCATCCTTTTTATTTCTCTTCACAGCTGATTCTGATGCCAAGAGGAAAGGGGGGTTCTGTTTTGACTCGGGAGGTATGCAAAGTTGCAGTGTTTGCTGTATGATTGATAAATAGTTTTAATTTAATCGATGTCCAACCATTTCTGTAATGTTGAATTTTCAGCTGGTGGAAGAAGCTTTGCAGGTCATGGTAGATACAGAAAGGTAAGTTCAGTAGTACCATGAAATTTTAAATAACTAGTAATTTCAGTTCATATTGATGCTTATTTACAAGTGAATATATAAATATGTTCGATTTCAGGATGTCCGCAATTGCTTTTCATGTGGTTCTTTTGACCATCTCATGAAAGACTGCCCAATTTCCCATCCAAATCCCATGTGTCAGCCAGGTATTTATTAAAAAGTTTATTGTTTACAGTATATCTTAACATTTGTCAATTCTTAATTTTTTTTATTGTTCCAGGATCTCGAGTGTTTCATGGAGGTATCCCGGGCTATGCACCACCATACTGGAATGGCTCTTCATTTCCGCCTTATACACCCTATGCAAATATGTATAATAACCCTTCAATGATGCCGTTCAATCCCACCATGGTCCCTGTTTCACCTTTTGTTGCTCCTCCTCACTACATTCCATTGCCTGACCCTGGGTATGTTGAATGTATTTCGAATAACTTAAAGCTGATTCTGTGGAAAGGCTTACAATTAGATTATGACACCTTGTACATCTTGCAGTGGAAACATGAGACTGGGGAATATCGAACCTCCTCGCCTTGACCACTTTGGGATTCAACATTGCGGAAGTAAGAGGAAGAAGCTCTTAAATGAAAATCAAGAAAGGTAAAATTTAAGAATCAAGCACAAAGTAATGGGCACATGGGACATGGCAGGAAACCACCACACCCTACATAAAGAAAATAACATAAAATAAAATATACTCTATAAACAAACAAACTTAACCAGTTTTATCTGAGGCATTACATTTGTTTGCTTTATTTATAGAATTCTAACAATGGCTTTTCAACAGAAACCAACTTCTCAACGATGATGGTTCTTCAGAATGCTATCGACATTACAGTCCGCAGAAAGCATATGATCGTGAAACACAGAATGACAAGGAACAAAGTTCGAGTCACTCTGATGCTAGCTTGGTCCCAAGACATGGGAGAAAAGATCGGGATGAAAAGTACATGCACTCAGGTGGCTATTCTGATGAAAGACATGTGAAGAGCCACCACGCTTTTTCTGGGAGGGAGAAGAGGCTCTCTCATGCGGAGAGGTCAAACTCAGCCAAAGAAGACAAGTCCAGAAGCACTGAATGGCATTGTGAGGGGAGACATATGCGTCATCACAGAGATTCAAAGGACAATGACAGGAAGGGACACTATGACAGTGATTCAAGTTTTGGTCATCATTCGACCCAAAAGCATGCTAAGAGAAAGATCGAGTCTGATGCCCAAGATTCTCACAGAAAGCATCACCACAACCAAGCAGACTACAATTTTGAGCCTCGGACACCTGCTTATAGGAGGGCAAGGGCTGGATACTGCAAGAGGGGGGCTGGCCAAGATTCATCCAGGCATCACACAAAGCATTTACAAGAGAGACATCATGGCGACAGGTTGCAGATGGTGTATGGCTCCAATGAGGACCGCAGAGATGAATACCGCCCCAAAAAACATCGTGCATATTGAAAGAAGAGCATAATGGGGCACTATGAAGATGTGCCTATGTACTGGTGATTCCATCTCTATCCTTTGAATAGTAATTAGTATCAACTTGTATGTTGTATTGGTCATGAGTCTGCTTTTTTTTTCACAAAAACATGAAAGTTCATCGAAAGTTATTTTTATACATTTAGGTCGAAGCATATCTTACTCGGTAAAAAAAAGAAAAAAGCACTATAGAAAGCTAAGATCGATTTACAGTTTGTTTTACTTTTTTGAATTACTTCCATCTGGTAAATATCTTATTGCTGTTGTTATGTTACTAACCTTTTCCCATTGTTCAAGGTGAGATTTCATATGCTAATGGAATCTTTCATTTCTCATTCGATCCATCTCTGAACCCTGTTGCTGATTAAGGTATTGATCAAGGTATATCTATCTCTGACTGTCTCTCCACACACACACACACCAAGCTATACAGGGTTTGGACACCAACTGATGATTTTTTCCAATCCATTATTTGGAAATTTAACAATATCAAGAAATTTATCGTTCACCTCCGAGAATATAAACTAAAATTGAAAAGATCATTGTTAGAAACATGGGAAACTTTCATAATCACAGATCTATTCGCCTTATCGATTGAAGACAAGGTATAATAGAATGGACAGTATTAACCACCCTAAAAAGAAGTATCCTGTGTATGTTGTTGGCAATTCATCCTCTGGCTCCTGCAAAATAAGAAAGTAATTTGGACACCATGAGAAAGAGATGGCCGCAAAACACTTGCTATTTTAAGGACGCATCGCATCGCATCCACTGCTGAGGACATTACTTGAACCTTATTTTTTGACACTCAATAAAGGACTCTTACCATATTATCAAAAACCAATGCACAAAGAAAAGATCATGTGTAATGCCGTGATAATTCAGTGTTGCAATTAATCAATGTTATAAGATTGGAATAGAGCTAGAAGATTTCGGTATGTAAGTAACAAGGTGTAAGGTTCAGGTTCAGGTTCAACTCTTACTGTTTTCTTTGTTCAGGGTAAAGAAAAAATTGGAATATAGTGAAAAAGGGCTATTGGTTTCTAAATCATAGACTTAAGGTGAAAATTTGGTAGAAAATTTTACAATCAAGTAATTGAAAAAGGTGATGACGTTTGCAACCATGAAAATTGACGTCATTTCTTATGTCTACGGGTTTGCTCTCCTCCATAATCAGAATGTAGATTCAGCTTAAGGGGAAAATCAAACTCCGGGGAAATTCGTAACAAAGCGTAGTAAATGCATGATATTAGTGGCTGAGTTTTATGTTTGTGAGAAATATTAATTTTTGGTCAAGTTATGAACCATTTTTCCTTGTAAAAATGGGTATTTACCTGAGGAGGAGGGTCTCCTAGTTGTTCTCGCATACTATCAACTTCAAATGGCCACACATATGTATCTGGCTTCTCACTTCTGGCCAAACTCCAATCATATAGCCTTCTCTCTTCTGGCGTCGACAGAATCGAACACGATTCCTAGTCGATACCAAAAAAAAAACACATTTACATGAAATGGAATGATGGTTGAAATTTTATGGCAAATCAACCTTTAAGAGATCTAGTTCCTTGCTAAGCTCTTCTTCATCCAACCCTTTGCTCGTCAGCTCAGTCACCTTGCTCTTGTAAGCAACATTAACCTATATATAATAAGATCAAGAGTGAGTTCAAATTTTATAAAAAATAAATATTTTAGAGCTTATACTAATCAAGATTGGTAGTATATTGTTAGTTGAATGCGGATAAAATATAAATCTTAGATTTCAACCTCATCATATGAACATTTGGCGGGAAGCCCCAGCCGTCCATAGTGATCAGCATCCGTAATTGCTGCAACTCTAAAACAAAACTCCATTACCAATCTAACATAAAAACAAATATGCAAAAAGAAAAAAAAAAGAAACATACCAATCCCACTCAAAGCTTTCTCCACATTAAGAGTTGATATCAACGACGGAGGTCCTTTCGGGACTTCTGCCGGCGTCTGCGTCTGCAGCGGCTCCCCTTCATCGACAGCCGTTGCGCCTTCCTCTCCGGTGCTTCGGACCACCAACAGCTGCCGCCTTGCATGGCTGCTGAACCTTGAAAACGAAGTCGGGATTGGAACACGATGATCGTTGATGGAAACACGTTTTCGAGCAGGTAAGGAATAAGCGCTACTTGCTACAGTAGCTGATGATGCTGCAGCAGCCATGGCTTTGTTTGTGTTGAATTAGTAATGTGGTTTTAGTTATGTTGCGAGTGGATAAAAGAGGAAGGATCAATCCTTGCCAAAGAAATGCTATCTTCCTTCTTTTGTCTTTTATTCAAGTTCTACTACTAAAATGCGTTTTCTTTGATAAAAATATGTTTATGACATAGAGCTATACTTATCTACTTTTTCTATTAAGGAAAATTTAATATTTAAATCATAAATTTTGGTTGAATTTAGATTAATTTCAAGCTCTGTGTATTAAATTACAATTTTACCACAGTTCACAATTGTCCTATGAAACTAAATTTTCGGTAAAATTGGTGGTGCCGTGGAAGCTGAATTTTCGCAATGTTTAAAATTTTCGTTATTCAAAATGTTATTGTCGGATAGTCTTGAAATGAAGCTGTTTGAATATAAATTAATGTTTTTTTTTTCTTAATTTGCATAATTTATGTCTAGATTTAAGGACTTTTGCTATATGGTTCACAACTTCGATTCACAATCACTATTTGCAATTCACTACTATTTTGAAGTCGGATTAGGGTTTGCAACTTTCAATTAGCAATTCAGGTATGGAAATTACTCCTGGGATAATAGCGTATGTAGTAAATTTATAATTATTTCTCAAGGTTTGAGAGTTAGATCATTTTTTCGACATGTTCTATTACCTCATTTTCTTCATAATTAAAATTAGATTAAAATAATATATAAAGAAAAAGACTCGAATAATTAGTCTTTAAATTACTGTTCCACCCTTAGGGTTTCTCTGCCACAGTTTTATAAGAGTCAGAAAAAAAATCACGCCGCTCCGCTAGACTCTTTTGCACTGAACTGAAACTCTGAGACAAACAACCATGGCAACGCAAATGAGCAAAAAACGAAAGGTTAGATATCGATTTCTCTCAAATTTTGTTATCTGAATCCCATCAAACTGAATAATCTGTAGTTTTATTGTTCAATCTGTAGAAACTATGTTACGAATCCAATAGTTTAGAATTTCATCGAGTTTGTCCGTTTCCCTAATATCTGGATTGCTTTGGTCGTGTTTAGTTTGTTGCTGATGGCGTGTTCTTCGCCGAGCTGAACGAGGTGCTGACCCGCGAGCTTGCGGAGGATGGCTACTCAGGTGTCGAGGTTCGAGTCACGCCGATGCGCACTGAAATCATCATCCGTGCTACTCGCACACAGAACGTACTCGGTAATTGATTCATACAGACGTACTTCAATACGCATTTGCAACTATTGTTTTATTTGTGTGTTAGGCGATTGTTGAATTGCTGTTTCTAATAGGCTATTAGCAATGTTTGGTTACGTATTTCGAATTCAGGATTTATGCGAATTCACTATGTTCTCCAAAATACGGAACGAATTACTTATTGTTCAATTGTGTAATTCTCTGTTTTACTTCGAGATGATGGAGATTAATGTGAGTTTTAAAGCTTTGTGAGGTTAATTTCTCAATTTCAAACGATTTATTCTATATTTCTGGCTGGTAGTAGAATGCAATACATGATATGTAAGATTTATTATTTTTATTGTTTAAATTCTGTAGGAGAGAAGGGTAGGAGAATTAGGGAGCTGACATCAGTCGTTCAAAAGCGTTTCAAGTTCCCAGAGAATAGCGTTGAGCTCTACGCTGAGAAGGTCAACAACAGGGGTCTCTGTGCCATAGCTCAGGCCGAGTCTCTGCGTTACAAGCTTCTTGGAGGCCTTGCCGTTCGGAGGTATGGATTTCACATTTCTTATGATTTTCCTGTCTGTCACCAGTATTTCATTCCCACACTTCTTGTAGTTTAATTGATCATGGTATTGCGATTGTGAGTTTCAAGGTTGCATGAAGTTGGCATTATAAAACATGATGTTTGGCTAGAGTAATTATTGAAGTAGTTGTCATTGTTACTGCATTATGTCATTCCCATATTGGATTTGTCCAGGCTGGCAGGCTCAAGATAACATTATTATTTCTCCTGTCCAGATATGGGATGGAAAGATATTTACTTTGTAAATTTTACAACTTCCCACACTGTGTTCTCATATTGATCTTGTGAGATTTTCTTGCTTGGGCTGCTTGTAATATCTGTATACCATACATCATTGATTGCTTCTGATGTTATTTCACAATTGTGTGGAATACCAACATTTGAATGTTTTTGGCACCCAAATTTCAGTTGGTAGACTTTCACATTTGCATATGTATCATAATTTCTGAGAATTCTAACACCTTGATAATTTTATTTCTACTATTCTGTCTAGGGCTTGTTATGGTGTTCTGAGGTTTGTCATGGAGAATGGTGCCAAGGGATGTGAGGTGAGTTGGAACATATCTTATACCAATATGTTTCATTTTTATTTATCTCAAATCTTCACTCCTGAATTCTCTCATTTCCTAAAGGTGATCGTAAGTGGAAAGCTCCGTGCTCAACGTGCCAAGTCCATGAAATTCAAGGATGGGTACATGATTTCCTCTGGGCAACCCGTCAAGGAATACATTGATGCTGCTGTGCGTCACGTTCTACTTAGACAGGTCCTTTTTTCCACTCTACTTGCTAAATACCTCATTGAAGTAATGTTACTCGTCGTCATCAATAAAATAATCTCTTGATTTATCTTCAGGGAGTACTTGGTATCAAGGTCAAGATCATGCTCGACTGGGATCCAAAGGGCAAGGTTGGGCCAATGACACCTTTGCCCGACGTCGTCACCATCCACCCACCGAAGGAAGAGGAGTATATCCCTCAAATTCCCCAAACTGTGGCACCTGCCATCGAAGTTGCTTGAATATGAAGTGGTTTTCACCAGAACAGTATGTCATATCTATGTTTTCTGCCTGGTAACACTTGTTTTTTGAACTAATAGAAATTTACTTAGATTTCTACTCTTTTTGATCTTGCAAAACGTGTTCTTTAATCTTATTGTACTTTTTATTTTTGTGACAGATCAGCAAATTATTTTCTCACCCCTAGATTCATTGATTGTTGGTATATTTTTCCTTTAGTGGTCCACTTTCTGCAAATCTTTCATGTTATGGGTGAAGCACTTTCTGAAAAGTTCATTTCATTTTCTTATATGGCAAGATGTATTTATGTGCAGTTTGAAAAATCTAATTGTTACCTCATTTTTACGTCATGCTGTAACATTGTATGTGCATTTAAATTTTTGAAATTTTCAATTTGAGTAATTTGATTCTACTAGTTTTTTCAAATTCTAATCAATATTATGAATATTGAGTGTTGTAGTTTCGTTGAGGTAGAAAATAATCTTGATTCTTGATCAAGTATAGTTTTCTTTTTAGTACTAGTACATCTTATTAATTGACACATCTTTAAAATTGTAAATAGGCTTTCTTTTATGTTTCAAAACTTTTTTTTCTTTTTGCATAACAAATTAACTCTACATGCTGGATCAGAATGAAATAGTGGCACGCTCTGAATGAGATGGTTATAGTTTTTTTATTCGTAATTTTAATAATTGATTATGAATGTAGAGTCCAACGCATTCCTTTTCTTCGTTTCTTTTCGATTTCTTTCCTCTTAATAGATCTTGTTTGTAATTTCTAAACTTCTTTAGTTCTCAATGGGTCGGAATTCAAAACGAATGACTTTATTGAAAGTGACTAAAATATATAGTAGTACTATTCTATCTAATAAATATATGATTCAGTCCACGCATCCAATGGAAAATTTATTTAATGTTGTTATCCTGTTATTATTGAGCTAGTGTGGCCAACACACATGTCATGCTTAAATTGGTTTACAGATAATCACGTCATTTTCATAGGATAGGCTACACTACACTGCTGCAGAATACAAATTTGGTTGCTTATCTTCTTAATTGGAATATTCCCACAAAATAACTTTTCTTTTTTATAATGATTATGTCTATCAATTTAAATTATAAAGAAATTAATAAGATTCGAATTCACGACCTTCCATCGTGATATAGTCAGTTTTGGCTTTTGTATATGATCTCTGCCCCGCTTTCTTTACCCAAAAAAGAATTCAAAATTTTTTAATATATGCTCTAAATGATTATTTCAAATATAATCACATGATTATTTTTCCAGTCAAACATTATGATAATAAACATTTTTTTGAGTTAGGACTGAGGAACGGTAATATGACGAGTCGATTTGACCAAAATAGTAACTCAAATTAAATTGTGCCAAATATGAATACAAAGGTTAGTGAAAAGCTTTGACCCCTTAATTAAAAAATGTTATAATTATAGAATTTAAATTTAATAATAGCTAGATTGACTTAGTGGAGGATGGTGACATTATAAAAAGAAACGATTTTCATAAAATCGAAAAAGTCCCTGAAAATGATTGCAGCCGCCCTGGCAATAATATCTGTATAAATTAACAAATCTGATGGAAATTATAACAAGAAGAATATGTTTAGTACCTTTTGATGTTTGTCTCCCCATTACAAGGTAGTTTTGAACCCAATGAGCACTTCTTTTTGCACATGTTTACCTTTTAGCTAGCCCAAGAATTATGTATAATGGCAAATTCAAATTTTTATTTGATTAAATTAAGCTCTTCAAAAGATGAGAAAAGAAGGTAGATTACGGAACTTAATATTGTATTACTATTATTTTATTGGAGCTACTTACTATGTCTATGTCTATGTCTATGTCTATAGGTGCTTATATATAACACTCTCTTCATTCATGAGAGTTTGTCACACTTTATTCTGCAGTTATTTTGTAAAAATAATAGTAATAATTATTTAGAGTGGAGAAAGTGTAAAATAAAAAAAAAATAACATTTTCTCCATATTAAAATTAATGTTGTTTAAAAGGTTAATGTTTTTAGGAAATGGAGAGAATAGTATTTATTGATATTAGAAGTGTTTATTTGGGAGAGAGAGAGGGAGAGAGTGAGTGGGAAGTCCACCATAAAATAGTGGAATAAGCGTGGGAGACAAAATCCCGCAACCGTATAAGAGGCGGCGAGGCCCACCATCTGCCGCCGTCTGCCTCCGCCAAATATAGCCATTCACAGTATTTACTCCATTCAAATCCAAAGCATGGTAAATTTGTTGTGGAAAATCATGATTTCCTATTACTATTAGATGTATTCTTGTCTATTGCATGTGTATTATTCTATCGAGAGAGAAAACATAATGAAAAAATTACACATTATAAAAGTTGAAAATACAACTTATTTGAATAAACCTTATGTATACATGGAGAGAGATCAGAGATTGCTATTGCCCAATAAACTTGCAAGTATTGGTGAATATTTATTTCAATTTCTTGGCATTGCATGTCATAATGAAAAGTTTAATTCATTTTGGGTCCTCTAAGTTGACCTCCTTCTTCAATACATGTAACAATGTTATATAAACAATAAGGATAATTTGACTAATATACTAAACTTTTGCCAAATTATAGACTTGTGTTCTAGCTTTTGATTTTGTAATCAAAATATTAATCGGTTTATAGTAGTAAGAAAAAATGAGGAAGATCAGGTGAGAAACGTGAAAAAGAAAGAGATAGAGATGGAAAAGAGGAAATCATTTACTTCAAATTACTAGTATAATACGATATTGTTTCACTGCCTATAACGTGACATAATTTTAATTGTCATCCGATAGTACCATGTAAGTAAATTATGAAATTTTAAACTGATGGTAAAATCAGAACTGATAATTAATCTACACTATATTTTAAAACTTATATGCAAAATACAAAAATTAAAAATATTGGAGTAATAAATTTGATCAGTTTCAAATAATACAATAATTATGTTGGAACAAGCAATATTTTATCCACTCATTCCACTATGCCCCCTATTCTATCCACTCCAAATACCTTCTAATGCCACGCCACGCACGCTCGCTTATGTATGATGTATGTATCATAATGTATATACTCTCTCTCTCACACAATACACACATATAAAAACACACACACACACACGTGCGGAGAGATAATGTGAGCGTGTGAAAAGTAGAGGGGACGCACGCATGGGATGTTTGGGGGGCCCACATATGTCACGCGCTCCATTTACAATATTTCCTGCTCCATTTCATCCGCGCATGCTTTTTCCCCTAAATTTATTAAATCCAACTTTATTTTTTATTTCCTGAATATTTACCAATTTATTTACTACAGTATGTTTATAAACTTCATTTTACAATATTCCCACCTTTTAATAGCTTATTCATCTCCACTGACCACTATATATACTTGTAGTTTTGTATGAAAAAGACCTATATACATTTTGTAATTCCCAAGTGATTTTAATTTTAAAATTACTATAAATATTTTAGTAATTTTTGTGATGAATTTTTTTATGTATTATCTTTTTATGTGTAACAAAAAACTATAATAAAATAGGATTTTTAATTGTGTAAGTAATTTCTAAATTAAGCTTAGTTTATGCGACTTCAAAAGAAATGTAGCTAGAAATTAAAATTGTGAAACGTCTTGGTCTGACACAATTTTCTTATGTAATTATTAAATGTTAGAATAAAGATTTTGAAAAGTTTGGCATCCAATGAAATTTTTTATAAGTTTACAATTTACCTTGTAGTATTATTGTGTACAAAACCAACATCCTTAAAAGCTGGATAAAACACAATTTCCATTTTCAACTATCTTAAAAAATGCATGAAGTAGGAGATGACTAAAGCAACATGGATGTATGCATGCAAGAATAAATTACTTTTATTTTTGATATTATACATATATTATCAATATCCATCTAATCGTTGAAAAAGAAAATAAAAAAAGGAGAAAAAAAATTTGAGATGGAGTTTGGCTGCACTAAATTAATTAAATATATACTTCTTCTTTGTGCCTATAAAAAGGGTCACCATATTTACTTCAAAAAACACTCCCAAACTCTCTCCCATCTTGTCTAGAACTCTACAGAAAGAAAGCAATAACCAAAAAAAAAATGGGTGAAGCAATGGAGTTTGTTCCTTACAACAATGGCTTCTCAAAATTAGCTCTATTTGAAAACAAACACATAGTCATTGAGAAGCAAAATCATGAAGATTCTTGGTTTGAAGAAGAGATCGATGTTGATCTCAAGTGGTCTTTTGCTCTCAATAGGTACCTTATTTTGTGTGTGTGTGTGAGTTTTTTTTTTTTTTTGTAAAATATTAATTTATTTATTTTCATGAGTTAACAAATGTAAATAGCAACGCCGTTAAAAGAGGAAGATTAGTGGTTTAGTTGCATGATTACTTTGAAAATTATGAAATGATCAAATTCGCTAATTGCTTAATTATTTATTAGCTGTAAATTAAATTTTCAAATTCAATTAACCCGTGATTAGAGTTGAAAATGCATGCTTTGACAAAGGTAATTTGTTAGAAGATGAGTGACGTGTCACTTCGATTTTATCCTCAGGGTGCTGCACAAAGGGACTAGTGAATTTCAAGACATAGCTCTACTTGACACAAAACATTTTGGCAAGGTAATTTTCTATTTTCTCAGCAATTTTTCTTGTGTGCAAATAATTTATTGGGTATTTAAATCATTAGAGAAATTTTGTGTTGTGCAGGTTTTGGTGATTGATGGGAAAATGCAGAGTGCAGAATTTGATGAATTTATTTATCATGAATGTTTGATTCACCCTGCTCTCTTATGTCACCCCAAGTGAGTTATTATTTCTATACTTAATTAATCACTCTCTAATGACTAATCTATTATAGCACTTATTATATTATCTTTGACTTTCGTGATAGATTGAATACATTTATTAAAATCTTGCAACTTGATCATGTTGTGCATGCACGTACCTAAAAAAATCATTTAGGACTCTTGTTTGAATTTATTATATACGCATGTCTCACATATGTCATAATTGTAACAACTTTTTAAACTGCGAAAGTAACCTAACTCGAGACCGTATTCGTATTTTCAGTCCCAAAACGATGTTCATAATGGGCGGAGGGGAAGGGTCCGCCGCACGGGAGGCCCTCCGCCACAGATCACTAGAGAAAGTTGTCATGAGTGATATTGATCAGGTACATTGGCGGAGTTAAATATAGAGAGGTCAAAGCCCTTACCAGCTTAAAAAAAAAAAAAAAAAAAAAAAAAAGCCCTTACCAGCTTTATTTTATAGATTTTTATACTAGAATTTTTTAACTTATCTAAATTGTCATGTAAAAAGTCCTATTAACAATCTATGTAGATCTTGAGGTTAAAATATTTTATAAATAAAATATAGTAAAAGTTTTTTATTGTTTTGTTTTTTTGCCATTACAGGAGGTTGTGGATTTCTGCAAAACCCATCTCACAGCCAATCACGAGGCTTTTCTAAATATGAAGCTTGATTTGGTGATCAATGATGCTAAGTAAGTGGAATATTTGTAAATCTAGTACTTAAATTTGGACAGTGTTAATGTATGTAATTTGTCCTAATTTGGCAGTGTGTTACTAATTTTGTTGAAGGGCTGAATTGGAAGAAAGGCAAGAAAAATATGATATTATAGTGGGAGATTTGGCGGATCCAGTTGAAGGAGGACCGTGTTACCAACTATATACGAAGTCTTTCTACGAAGACATACTGAAGCCTAAGCTCAACAATAAGGGTATCTTCGTCACTCAGGTACCTCACAAAAAATTGTGTGAGTTCGTCTAATGTGGCATATTTGTAATAATAAGAATATATAATATTTTTTAATAAATTAAAAATAAATAAATTGGTATGTTGCATTTTTGTAGGCTGGACCAGCAGGGGTGTTCACTCACAAGGAGGTCTTCTCATCAATATACAACACTATTAAACAAGTTTTCAAGTGTAAGTGCCATACACTTTCTAAGTTTAGCAATATACGTGAAAATTAACAGAAAACCTCGTATTGTTTGTGTTTGTGCAGATGTTCGTGCGTACACTGCTCACGTTCCATCGTTCGCTGACACGTGGGGATGGGTGATTGTGAGTAAAATCCATCTATTTATACAGTGGTTTCAGTTCTCTGTTGATCATATTTTTTATGTTTATTTGTTTCATTTGCCAGGCTTCGGATTATCCACTAAGCATCGAGGCTGGGAAAATGGACAAGAAAATCGGGGAAAGAATCGAAGGAGAGCTCTTGTACTTGAATGGGGCCTCGTTCGTTGCATCGACCATCTTAAACAAGACTGTTGCGAAAACGTAGGTCTCTAAGCTCGAACCTTAAATATGTTTGATATTTATTCCTCATGCCTCTTATTATTTGTTTAGGTTGAAGAACGAGACGCATGTGTATGCTGAGGATAACGCGAGGTTCATCCACGGCCATGGCATCGCCTTTCGGATTTGAAGGCCAAGGCCAAGGAGAAGAGCTTGTGTACAAAATGGAAGAAACAGAGGAGAAAGGCAGAACCAAAACTTTGTCTAAAAACTCTCTTAGGTTCTTATGTAATGCTCTTCCATTTATTAAGGCTTTCATTTATTGTCTTTGTCATATTTATTATTATTATTATTATTATTATTATTATTATTATTATTATTATTATTATTATTATTATAATTAGTTTTATCTGAGTCAAGAATTCTGAAACATGGAAATGTTCTTTTCTTATTACTCCTAGTAGTCAATCAAGTGCAGAAAATAAAAAAGAGATAAAATACCTAATTTTGGGTCACTACTAACAAATTCATCAACCACTGCATAACTTTGCAATTGAAGATATGAAACATAACAGAAAATTCTAAGTACAGTTTTATTTACATCATAATGAACTCTATGAATACATATCATGTGTTCAAAATGAGTCATAAATCATAGTAGTAATAATCAATGAACAAAACTACTATTGAGTGAGAGGCACAATCTCTAACTAATAGATTCACTCAACTTGATAGCCTAAACCAAGCTCGGATTTGATTCAAACACGGCGTCGTTTTGCAAGCATACCACAATGCACATTAACAGAAACACACACACAAAAAAAGTTGGAGTATTGTTGGCATATATTTGCTGGCTGGAAATCAGATTCAAGATTCTTCAGCAGCATCCATTTTCGAGTTGATGAGATGCACTTGCTGTGGGAGGAGATCATAGCTGATTCCGAGCTCTTCGAATATCCTCTTCATCTCGAGCACGAGCTCTGTTGTACGCCTACTCTTTTCACCAAAATCTTGAAAGTTCATAGTGTGGTTGAAGAACAAAGCCATCTTGATCTTGTTCACATCTTTGATCTCCTTCACCACCACATTGTGGTTGGGATGCCAGTAGTGGTAGTTCCTCTCTAGATACCTACGCCATTGCAAACACGAAGGATGATTTGAATGTGTAGAAGGGAAAAAACGAGGGGCGAAAAATCAGACTCCTCCTCACCTCTTGATTTCTTCCTTCAAATGGCCTATCTTCTGCAGTGGAGTCTTGAAATCTATGCAGAACTCGAAGGAATCTCCCATGTCCGGGCTTCGGTAGAAGTTGCTGATGGCCTTGGTGGCGAGCACGTTGTTTGGGTAGTATATCTTGGTGTTGTCGAACTTGAGGAAGACCGTTGACAGGATGTTCATCTCCTCCACAATCATCTGTGAGAGGCAGAGACGATTATTTTGATTAAGAGAGAGCGCGTTTTTTTTTGGTGGATGTTCGTTGGTTGGTTGGTTACCTGAGTGTTGTCGATGAGGCAGCGGTCACCAACGTCGAAAGGGTGCATGACAAAGACGAAGATGATGGCTTCGAAGATGGTTCTGCACGTGTTCCCAAAGACGAACGCTGCAAGGACGAGCTGCGATGAGAAGAAGATGAGCACTTTGGTGGTTGCCACTCCTGTTAGAAGCAGCCACACCACAATCATGATGACTATGAGAACCGATGTAACGAGCTTGTTCAGCTGGTTCACGGCTGTTTTCGTGTCGCTTAGGGCGTGCCCTAGCGCCTTCCTGCTCTTGAAGACCTTCAGCTGCACGAGCACGAAACCTTAACATGTTAAACGAGCGAAACACACTTTTCGAGCTTTAGACAAGAAGCTCACCACCCACTCTATAAGAGCTTTTCTGTCGATCATGCCAGTCTCAGCTACATCGATCATTGGAAACACAAATTCGACCTCCTCCTTGATCATGAATCTGCTTAGATCAAGCTCATCGATGTGCCTGCGAAGAGACGATCTTTATGAAAAAACGAAGCATCAAATCAAGTTAAAAATTCAATGGAGTTGAGGCTCACGTGCAATCGGGCTTAGCTACGTTTCTGAAGATGTGATATGCAGCAGCAATGGCCTCCTCCTCGTTGGTGATCTCCTTATCCATTTGCTCGCTGTAGTTGCCCTCGTCTATCTCATTCGAGAGAGTGGTGAGGCCAGAGTTGGATATTGCATCGACCAGCATCTTCATGGTCCAAGCAGAGACCTTGTCCCGCTTCATCTGGTGAAGCTTGTTGATATCAATAACCTTCTTCGCCTTCTTCTCCTTCCCATTGCTCCCCTTCTTGGAAACGAACGAGCTCAGCCTACTCACACCGGCAGCAGGCTCCAAAACCGGTGGTGCAGACAAGGTCATGAGAATGTACTGATGAAAGGTCGATTCTTGAATCCGATCAAAGAATGTGTTGACATGGAACGACGATGCAAGGATCTTGAGAAGCAACGTCTTCAACACCCACAGGAAGGATCCGATTAGCAATGATGCGATGCTCCATGTTATGAAATCTAAGATCCGAGTAACCAGACGCGAGCGCTCCACCCCCTCTCGGAGCAAAAGGATCCAAGTGAGAAGCACCAACGACAACCAAATACAGAACTGCACACTCTTTTTCAAACCATGAACAAAATACAACACCTTCTTCTTGAGCAGATAGTTGAGCTCAATCAATAACACGACGAAATGCATTAGCCATTTCGTCACCAACATGCCACTAAACGTCACCAAAACAAGCAACAACCACCGCGAGACTCTCACTTCCCAAATGATCAAATGCTTGAGCCTCTCAACCGTCAAGCTAATGATCAAACAGCCGAGAATGCAAAGAAACAAACACCACTCGATCGAAACCTTCACTTTCACTTTCCTATACTTGAGTTTCCTTCTGCTGCTGACCTTTATGTATATCTCTTCATCCTTATCCAATCCTCCTACGCCACCAGGAGATGGCGATTTGCGACTTGCTGAAAATGACCAGTGAATTTCCTTAACACTAGCACCATTCTCATCAAATTTTGTGATTGGAGAGCCATGACTAGAGGCCAGATCAGCTCGATTTTCGACCACATTGCCATCGATAGGCATGGATTGATCACCAAACCTCGACTTTGGCTTCGAGTAAGACCTTGAAATCGAGACACTCTTGCATTTTGGGATCCTTGGAGGCTTATTAGAGCTTGGTGTAGGACTAGGTGAAGGGCTTACAATGTCGTTCGAGTTTCTACTCGGCGAATCAGCTAAAACCTTGTGGATTTGCTCCTTTGTAGTTTCTTGAGATGTAAATGTTGAAACTTTTTCCTTTTCATGGATGCTAGTGACATCTTCAACTTTGTTCATGGATTTTGCATTGGCATCCATTTCATTCCTGCCTAAATTCACACAGAGAGAAGAAAAAGAGGGGAAATTTCTCTCAGGAAATGAATCAAACAGTTCAACTACGTTTCCACTAAACACAGAAAATGCATCAAAATAATTAGTTTCTTCACCAGAATACTATTCACACATTACCTCTCGAATTCCAAGTATATATGCATCATATACAGCAATAACTTTTTAAATCATTTACATACATAAATCGTATTCCTATATATCATCAGAAATTGAGCTGTAAGCATTAAGCAGTAAGCATAAAATGCACTGAAATGATATAAGTAATTGGTTATACATACAAACCTAAAACTTCATTTAAATTGAAAGAAAAAATTGATGAAGGATTGAATACCGTAAACAGAGTCGCCGTCGGCAGCAAATCTGAAAAAAAAGCTGAGGAAAAGCCGTGTATTTTCCAACTCACTTCAATTTTCTGAGCTGCACTACGTTCATCACATTTATTACATCGTCGTACGTTGCTAAAATGATTAGTTTTTCTGTTTTTTTTTCTAAGAAAAAGAAAAAAAAATCTGCCGCCACTATTTGAATTGTAAGTAATTTTTTAAATTCTTAATTCCACATACTGAAAAGGGAATTGCCTTTATTTACAATGTTATATGAGGATGAGAGATTTAGATAACTTTATTAATTGTATTTTGAACAATTTAGATAACTATGATGAGAAAAAAATCAACCACATACCCTCAATACGAAAGTATTACTAATATTTTTCAATATAAAAACCAAGAAGTGTGTAATTAAGTTGATCTATCTTGTGACCCAAATGTATCATTCCACAAATATAATTAAAGCGACAAAAAAATCACACTCCCCCGTCCCACAATAATTATCACTCTTTTTCATTTTGGTCCTTCCCACAATAATGGTCACACTTCATTTTTACTATAAACGGTAAGTAGGTCTCACATTCTACTAACTCACTTCACTCACAGTTTATTATAAAATTAATATAAAAAAGTGGGTCACACCTTCCACTAATTTTTTCAACCAAATTTTCTTTATATTTCTTAAAACCCGTGCCCACAATAAAAGTGACAATTATTATGGAACAAATGGAGTATATATGATCTTTAACAGAACCAAACAAAAAAAATAAGATTAAAAAATTACAGAGTAGGTCCTATATAAAGATGAAAAATCACTTTAAGCTAGCATCAATTAATTTCTATGTACCCCATGATCTAAAAGTAGATCAGTAATCCGATACCCCACAATCAATTCAATTATTGTATCTTCTCGTCATCAAGGATAATCCAACACAATAATCACCGTAATTATATTATAAGTTATTTATAGCTGTAGATATTACATAAGTATTTATGTTAAACTCTAAAACAACTCTTAAAAGCAAGCACCTAAGAAACAACCTTGGGCCTTTTCCAGATGCTGCCCAAACATAATATTGGGCCTTATTGTAAGCATCCAAAATAAATATTTATCAATCAAATTAAACATTACAAGTCCGGTAAATAAAATAATTAAAACAAGAAGTTGCAAGTAATAGAAACTAATTAATGTCTCTGAGTCTCATGTCTAGAATTCTCAAAATAGATGTAATTTCTGAGAAAATGGGTCTAATTTGAGGATCTTGATGCCATGATTTTGTAATTAGTTCAACTAAACCTTCCAATTGGTCTTCCACTTCTGCAATTTTGGGCCTAAGCCCATTTTCGGCAACTTCTTTTGCTATCTGCACCATAAAACCAACGGAAAGTTATACACTACCTCCTCGCCACTCTCAATAATAACACATATTTTAATATGTAAAATAGAAAAAAAATTATTAGAATATTATTAAATGAAGGGAAATAAGTAAAATAGAAAAGTAGATGTAGACATAAAAAGTGGCAGACCATATTAATGTAAAATATGCTAATTTTAGTAACTAAAATAGAAAAATGAGAGTAATAATTTTGGATAGAGGTAGATAAAAAAACAATAAATAGAAGGCGGCGGCGCACCTTAGAAGGGCCGAATTGGGTGTGGATGTAAGGGTATTCGCCGGTGATTAATTCATTGAGTATGATTCCAAAGCTATAGACATCGCATTTCTCATCGTACGGCCCACATTTGATCACCTCGGGCGCCATGTAAACAAATGTGCCTAATTAAATTATGAAAACTAAAATTTTCATAACAAAGTAAATTAGGGTTTCAAGAGTAACTAATTTATTAATAGTATATAATATAATTACCCGTTTCTCCGGTCATCGCCATCTCGCCGTCCATCAAGAACCGGGCGTGTCCGAAATCGGCAACTCTAACATGCTCAGCATCGTCCAAGAAAATGTTACTAGGTTTGAGATCACGGTGAAGAATCTTGGGCTTTCCCTCGTGCATATACTGCATCGCCTGAGAAACTTCTAGAGCTTTCGAGATCCTCTCCTTCAACGGCGGAAGAGGCATACATCTCTCCTTGCCCCTCTTCCCGGGGCCGTGGAGCCATTCTTTCAAGTCCGTCGACATGAATTCCGTCACAATCCAGCACTTCTCTGGCGGGTCGAGGCACGCCCCTATCAGCTGCAGGACGAAAGGGTGGCGCTGACGCGACAGTGTCTCGACTTCCTGCCCGAAGAAGCTGACCCCATTCTCGTTGGAACGGAAGAAGTCGGGGTACATGCACTTGACTGCGACATCGAGGCCTCTCCATTTGGCTCTGTAGATGTCCGCAGTGCTCCCTTGGGCTGATAAATGGAGTATCTCTATCTGTTTTGTTGGTTAAAATGATTTGTTTAAATTAATATCAGAGCTAGGTTGAATATAATAAAATTTATATAGGCGCATTGCAAAGCTAAAAATGACGCTAAATAGTTCAAAAATGCAATTTTGTAATTAAATTTAAGATAAATAAATGAAAATTTTGTTTAATTGAAACAAAATTGGGGCTAACCTCTTGAGGATCGATGTACCATCCGTTAATTTGGGCTTGATGCACGATTGGGGCGAGCTCGGGGTGGAATCGACCCGTATTAGCTATCAGCGGGCTAACACTGGCTCGTGTTAACGTCGGAGAGATTTGGTATTTTCCCTTGTCTAGTATTAGGTCCAAGAAACCATTCTCTTGTGCCACTTGAACACAATGTTTGAGGAAGAGTTGTGCATTTTCTAGTTTCGTCTTGTACACGCCCGTCAGCTCTTTCTGCTTCTCGAGCTCCTTCTCGATTTCTTCCACCTTAATACATGGGCAAGCATTAGCAGACGGGCGTGTACAACTGACATGTACTGATGATACTGAAATATAAAAATTTTGATTGTTTACCTGTAAAGAAAGTTTGTCTATGTTTATCGCACGTTGATTTAGGTCAACATAGCGAGTTGAAGCGGGGCCCATAACGATGCAGTCGCCGAGACGCCGGCAAAAGCCCCGTGACTTGGTAGCGGCGGCTGCCCTTCTCCGGCGTTGGCCGGAGTTGGAAGTGTTGTGTGGTGAAGGCTCACCGTTGGGACTAAATGGGATGATTTTTCTATCCGGGGTTGTGATTGTGATGCCATTTTCACTCATTTTTATTTTCTAGATTATTAGCTACAAATAAGTCTAGTTTGATGGCCAAAGTGATTAGAGTTAATTGATTCTAGTATATATTTATATGTCACATATAATTGGGGCGGAGATTCTAATAAAATTTCATGTTGCTATATCTACTGTTGGTTTTGCTCTTTGTTTTATCCGAAATCGGTTAGTTTCACTTAAGAAATATATTCGATTGATTTATTTATGATTAGATTCTATTGTGAACAAAGCAAATTTGTTGGAGCATTTGATTGGTTTTACCCAATACACACTATAGATTCTATTGATCATATAGAAGACAATGCCCAAACTACAATTTATTTAAGATTTCATTCGTCTATTTTTGAGTTACAATCCTCGTTGTATAACAAAATAATATTGTGACACAAGATCTTAATAATTAGTAAGTACTCCATAAAATAGATTTAGAAAAAATATAGCAAAAGTTGCAAAAGCCGGTTGAATGGATTAGTTGACAAAATAGACGTTGTAAACAATGAAGATGAAACAATTTTGGCTGATATTTCAATCTAAGCATCATTCAAAATATATATTGGTGATTCTAAAAGTTTTTTAATCCAAAATCTATCACCGGGCTGATTTGGCTTAGGCCCTATCAGATTAGACTTTTTTATACTCAATTGAAATTAATCTTTTTTTATATAAATTAATAAAAACAAAAATATTTAAATAACTTTTGTACTAGGTGGTGAGAGCTTAAAGTTAGAGTAAAATTGAAGGTCATAAGTTTATAAAGTACATTTAAATTATTGGTTATTATATCAATTTCATGGGCTATGCTCATAACTCAAATCCCATTAAGAAGTTGTTCTGTTTTCTATGAAGGACCCAATAATGATTTTTTTTCCTTTAATGGAATATAATAAATTTATCTATTAGTGCATGGATTCATAAAATAAATGCTTTTCTTGTGATATTAAACATGTTAGTGACAAATGCTTAGACACATATACACACTATAATCCACCGCCATTATAATTAATGTCTTGCCATTTTAATTTTTTTTCCTTTATTCAATAATGTTTTTATATTGGGTCCTTAACCATTTGATCATACATAAAACTTTCACTAATACCAACAACGAAATCTGTTGTGAAAGCATTGACAACATGTCTATTGTCTTAGCCCGAAATTAATCGAGTGTTCATATTTTATTGATGTACATTTTGAGGAATAGTATTATACTATATGAATATGATTAAAATATTAAAATAATATGATTAAAATATTAAAATAACCGTGGCCCTATGTCTTATTAATGGACATTTAAGATACAATTTCTTGAATTTCTAACTATTTAGCTGTTTTAGGTCCATCAATTATGTCGATATTAATTGCTTTAGATAATTACTACAATGATTTTCGCTCTCATTTTTCCACAATTGATGTGAAATCTGACATCTATAATTAATTAAGCTATTTATTGTCTTCGACTATTCTCTATCCATCTAGTAGTATTAGATTTTTGTCACGACATTCTTAATTTTTACAGAAGTGTGAGAATTGGAAAAATGGAACTTAAAGTGAAAGTTGTTGGCCCGTCAAACTGATTTTTTAAAATTATTTAATTGGTGAAATTGTGATTATTATATGTAAATATGAATTCTGTCAAGACTTTATACTACAAGTAGCTTAAAATAATTGCGAAAAAGGAAAAATAAATTTCCATCAACGCAACCTCAATTTTATAGTTAAGGTTGCTTTATTTGGACTGCAAAGCAACACAGTTATTGTTAGGGTCGTTTAATAATCGTAAATTTTGGGTTGAAATTTGAGCAACAAATGGTCCCATAACTTTCTATAGATGTGTATATAACTATATATGGCCATTACTTTAGCTAGGGCAGACGGTACGGTTGAGCAGTTGGCCGACATCACTATCGGATACCAACAATCCTATGATATTCAGTTTTTAAGTTGAAGTTGATCTCACAAGTTTCATTTTCTGAATTTGCGCTTCCCAACTGGTTGTACTGATTTAAATTACAAATTTGATACTTATGAATCATTTGTACAAAAACTTTACTACTACTTGACTTATATATGGAGAAAGAAAAAGTAGCATGCCAAGTCAAACAATTATGATCCCATTCAAATTTCTTTTAATTTTTTCTTCTTTAACTCCGACCCAACTTGTGTACCCTATGTATATAGTAGCGGGCACAAAAAAGTGTTCTTGTAGAAGTGGTGTGTATTCTAAATTCCGAATTCAGAATTCAGAGAATTTTTTTGTATATTTCGTTGTGACAATAAATTAAATACTTTTGCAAATGTTTCACAAAAAATAAATTAAAAAACTAATGAGTTTTTAATTTTTAATTTGATAGTTTGTAATTTTTTATTTCAATTTCAAATATTGTGGAATACATAGAAGTAAAAAAATGTTATCTAAATGAAAATTATCCATATTTATTTAATTTAAAATTAAATTTCTTAATTTAATTTAAAATTAAATTTCTTAATTTACAGGAAACATTTTATAAAAGTTGAAACTAATTTTGTATCCATTTTTGGAGGCTGGAGCCCAGAAATCACTAAAATCCATGCAAATGGATCTCATGATCAATTCTATTTACTGTAGTGTTGGATTAGACAGCAATTAAATGCTGCAAGGTTTAGACAATAAAATTGACAAGACATATAGGATTTCGTAGGAATTAAAATTGCAAGTACTGAAAAGGTTAATAAATTGTACTGTAGCATTTCATTCTCTACCTAACTCTATGGAAACAAATACTGTATCATACTCCCTCCGTCCCACTAAAGATGGCCACATTCTCGAATGATACGAGATTTTAGAAAGTATTGTTAGGTGGAATAAAGTAGAGAGGAAAAAAGATAGTTGAATATTTTAATGAGGAGGGGGGAGGTTATTTCCAAAATTGAAAATTGGTCATCTTGATTTGGACAAACATAAAAGGAAAGGTGACCATCTTGAATGGGACGAAGGAAGTAATAGATACTCTCTTCGTCCCAACTAAGCTCAGTCGTATTCCTTTTTGAAATGTCTTAACTAAGTTAAGTCATTTTCTTTTTGGATAAAAAAATAAAACATCTCATCACTATTACTTTCCAATAATCTACTTTACTCTCTCTTTATCTTCCTTATTTTATTTATTGTCTTATTTTTCAGCACAATTTTTTAATCTATGTATCAAAAAGTTTTCACTCAACTTAATTGGGACAAAAAGAGTATATTAAATTATATTGTATTATATTATAACACTGTGATATATTTATGTAATTTCGTGCTGGGTTTCATAGTTTCATTCATACCAAAACATAAAATTGTCTTTAACTTTTGAATCATCTCCACGAAGCTGTTATGCACTAATAGTCTAATTCATCCAAGGGAAATAATGCTTTATTTTTTATTTCAACATTTTTTGTTTTGGCGTAATGAAACGGTTGAAATAGTTCGCTAATTAAAATAGATGATACTGATCAATTCTTATGCTGAAGAATGTAAAAAATACAAATAATATATCCTTTCAATATACTCCTTACTACGCTGTAGTAATATTTTACGACAAATATCATTTAAAAAAAGTACTACAGTATAAATTATACAAAGTGGACATTATAGATGAGTTACTAATTTTATCAATTATCTCATTTATATATAAAATGATGCCTTTCGGGTGATACTCAAATTGGCTTTTCATTAAATTAAGAAGTAAATAATAATAAAAATATTCATCTTAATTAAACGTACTGTACATGGATATAATAATTGTAAATAAAAATGAAAGTTCATAATTTAGTATTAAGTATTAAAACGTTATAAATTGACCAAAATTAGTAATTTAAAATAACTATCAACCCTTTAATTAACCAAAAAATAGGAAACTTTATTTGAATTAAAGATATTGATACTATTATCTAAAAAGGTGGACACAATATTGAGGAAGAGAAAAACAGTTCAACCAAGTGGCACTTTACTTTGTCTCTCCTTGGGATCTGTTTAACATACCAATCTGATAAAGCAACAAAAATTCCTCCAAACATTATTATAAAAATTCAACAAAATAAAAAACAACAAAACAAAAAAAAAACTAAAGTTAAAGATGTTCACTTTTCCCTATTCCCATGGTTTAGATTTGTCTTTCCCTTTACCATCACCACATTACATTTTTTTTCTTCTCATCTTTTTTTTTCTTATTTCTTTTTTCCTTTATCAAAATATGTCACTCTCCTACCAACTTGGGATCTAAACCACACCCCATTCTTTACTTTTTCAGTGTTTGTCTCAATTCCAAATCCTGTTTTTTTCTTACATCATTAAATTCCATAAATCGAAAAGTAACATATAGTAACATCTTCAATATGGTATGATCAAAAAACATAAGTTAAAAAGACAATGTACAATCTAAGTCCTAACTCCTAAGATAAAAAAAAATTAAAAAACACCAAATATTATTCATCCCTAATCACCGAAGCAAACGACTAGCAATAGCGCAATTCTTATTGAAACGAGTAGTCTCGTACACTGGTAGCTCCTCGCTATACCTATTGCTCCCGAAAAAAGCTAGGTGATCAAGCTCGAACAAGTCCGAGCTCGAGTCACTAAAACAGTCCTCTTTGTCGTCGTACTCCTCCACATTACGAAAAACATCACTCCTTTTACTGTTTTGTTTTTGCGCGACGATCTCAACCTTCTTGTTCAACCCGGCCTTGGGTAGCGGGGGCCGCCCCAACCTCCCCGAGTCCCCACTACACACACTCTTGTTGTGCCCACGTGGCCGTAAATCTTCGGGTTCAATTCTCACCGTCCTCCGCACCTCGTCCCTGGCCTTCTCCTTCACCCGAGGCGAATACTTGTTCAAGAACGTCCTCGAGAACGACGAGGCCGACGAGCACTTCCTGCCCGTCGACCTCTCAGCGTCCCCAGATTCGAGATTCCTCGATTTCTTTCCATTGGCATTGCTAAAAAGCGAATTGATAAAGCTAGTGAGCCTCCCACCGGGAGAAATCGGCTGCTTCGCCTTCTTCAAATTAGCATACATCCTCAACGCCCTCGATTTCGACTTGATCAAATCGGCCTCGGCCAGTCCGGTCTGAACATCGTCGAACTTGAACCGGCCCGAATCGGACCGGGTTCCGGTCCTGACCGGTTTTGGCCTTGAACCGAAAAACTCGGTGTCGGAGGAGGAGAGCGTGCCGGAGCTGTCGGAAGACGATGACGTGGAGCTGAAGAATACGACGTCGTCGTGGACCGGTTTAGTGTCGGTTTCTTGATGTCTTTTCCTCTCCTTTTCCATCCATTTTTCGACGAGGCATGTTGTTCTAGAACTCCTGGTTGAATCGTAGCCGTTGATTTCGTCGGTATTTCCGTCGATTGAACGGTAGATTTCGTCGAGGAGAGTGGAGGAGAATGACGGCAGAGTTTTGTCTCTTCTTCTTGATTTTTGGCTTTGATCTCTACTTACTTTTTCTCGAGCATACATTTTTGGTTTTTGAGGCTATTGCTTAGGAGAGAAAAGGGTGAGAGGAAAAGCAAATGTGAAGAGAGAGAGAGAGAGAGAGAGAGCTTGATGTTGAAGATGAATTGGAGAGAATGGAAGAAGGGAGAGATGAATATAAAGGAGACATTTCCAGCTTGGAATTTTGATTTTTATATTATTTTTTTATTTTTCACACTTTCCTTTTCTGATCAAATTTATTGATTAAAAATTTAAAATTTAAAATAAATGAAATTTATATGGGAAGTGGCGTAAATAGGAAAATATATAAATGTATTAATTAATAGGTTGAATTCCTTTTGTAAATTAGTCACCAAAATGAGTGTGAGAAGTGATGGCATTGATTTCAATTTACTAATTAAATTTTTTTTCTCTGAGTCAGTGTTTGGATTAATTTGGAGGAGAGAATGTTATTTACGTAGCTTTTATTTTACATAAGGAAAGGGAATAATACCTTTAAAATAAAGTTAAGGTTGATTTATATTTGCACCAAATTGTTGATTAAAGTAGAAAAAATTTAGATCAATCATATATACACTTCTTTTGTAAAAGATGAGGAATTTGCATTCACACCACACTTTTTCTTTTTATTCCGATCAGATAAAAATTATTGATTTAACAAAAAATATTGATAAATATTTGCAATGTAACGGTTCAATAATACTCCACAAGATTATTTAACAAAGAATATTGTGATATATTTTTGACCTATTAAACGGTTCAACACGAGATTTTATATATTGTGCCTCGTTATTTTCTTTTACCATTTAAGATTATAGAAATATTACTACTAGTATGCATTTATAATTGGGTACTCGATATAGAAGCAAGTAGTCAATGCCTCACCCCTAATTAAAAACAAATAAATTGGGTACTATATCACAGCATCATTACTACATTTATTTCATGCAGTTAATTCATTACCCCCAATTAAAAACAAATTAAAAAGGATACTACATATCACAGCATCACCAAACATATAGTTGTAAGACTGACCCTACCCGTCATCATTGAGTACTAATTTTTTAAATATCATAGTACTATTAACATATTTTTTTATTTATTACTATAACCTTATACAATAAAACTAAATTATGAATTGTTAGGAATTCACACTATATGGCACAGCAATCAGCTGGAAATCAAATTTGCAGTCTGTGGTTGCACTGTCCACAACCGAAGCTGAGTATATTTCTCTGACTGAGGCTGCAAAGGAAGGAAAATGGTTGCAAGGAATCTTGGAAGATTTAGGAATGAAGCTGGGAGCAGTGAAGATTAACTGTGACAGCAACTCGGCTATATGTTTAGCAAAACATCAAATGTTCCATGAGAGGTCGAAGCATATAGATGTGAGGAGACACTTCATCAGAGATGAGATTCAAAGTGGAAAGATCAATGTGGTGAAAGTTCCTACCGAAGAAAATGCATCAGACATGTTGACAAAATCTCTGCCAACTTCGAAATTCAAACATTGTTTGAAGTTGGTTGAGATTGTGGAGTGTTGAAGCTTGTAACAAGGATTGAGAAGGGAATCCAGATATTGATGGAGTTTTGCAAGGACAAGGTGGAGATTTGTGAAAGTGTGTCCATGCAAACTACTGGAGCTCGGCTTCTGAGCTCGGAAATGAAGCTCGGCTTTGAGTCCGGTTGTGATCGAGTGGTGGAGCCTCGGCAGCTCCGAGAAGAGATCAAGAAATAAAGCTCGGCTTTGAGCTAGCCGAGAAAGGCAGTTCGGTTGATAACCGAGAAAGGCAGTTCGGTTGATAGCCGAGAAATGCAGTTCGGTTGCTAACCAAGAATGGCAGTTCGGTTTTAGCCGAGCAGCGGTTATAACTAACTTTGGGAAATAGAGTTAGTTGGATTTTATTTCTTGATTGCATCTTGTATAAATAGCTCGATAGAGCTCAGTAGTGAGAGAAGCAGAACACAGATTACACACACAATAAGAAGAGAATTCTTGCACTAGCTAGCGTTTGCTTAGAGTGATAGATTGTGAGTGTGAAGTTCTTGTATTGAGAGTTCCATCAATAAGATTCCGGTCATCTTCTCCGTGGACGTAGGTGGATTATCACCGAACCACGTTATATCGTTTGCGTGCTTTATTTCCTCGTTCGTGCGTGTGTGAGATCGGCGGTATCACGACCCAACAAGTGGCGCCGTCTGTGGGAAGGAGGAGAATCGTTGGAAGAAGTCGGAGGATCAGTTCGTGAAGGGATATGCAGCAGTCTTGGAGAAGGAGATTAAGTTCTTGATCACGTCAGTTGAAGGGACGACGGTGTGGCCAGTTTTGGTTCGTGCAGCTTTGAGCGATATTGTTGAGAAGTTTTCTGCATTGGCGATTCATTGTGGAGAGAGCTCGAAGGTTCATCGATCAAGAAAGAGGGAAGTTCTTGGTGATCGTTGGTGTAGCTCGCTCAATGATCATTGCTCATACTGATGATCCATAATGGGATCGAGTATGGCGATATGCAACTCATTTCCGAAGCCTATGATGATGTTGATGGATATTGAAGGCCATGAGAGCCTTGATGAGATGATGCTTCAGAGGCAGACGACGATGGTGAGATATCTTGGATGGTGCAAAGAAGGTGTTCGATAGAATGCCTGTGAGAGAAAAGGTATGCTGGAACACTGATTGCTTGGATGCCGAGAAGGGCGTTGGATTTAGCAGTTCGGCACCAAGCTCAGCAGTTCGGCACCAAGCTCAGCAGTTCGGCACCAAGTCCGGCAGTTCGGCACCAAGTCCGGCAGTTCGGTACCAAGCTCGGCAGTTCGGTACCAGGCTCGGCAGTTCGGCACCAAGTCCGGCAGTTCGGCACCAAGCCCGGCAGTTCGGTACTAAGCTCGGCAGTTCGGTACTAAGCTCGGCAGTTCGGCAGTTCGGCACCAAGCTCGGCAATTCGAGCAGAGCGTGTTCGACGAAATGTCTGAGAGAAGTTTTTAGTCAGGGAGCTGTATTCAGTTGTTGAGTCTCCGAGGTTGAGCTTCTTGGTGAAATGAGGAGATTGGGGATAAGGCCAGACATCATCACGTACAACACGCCGATCAATGGATGCTCGCGGGAATGCAATTTGGAGGAGGCTGTGAAGCTTTGTTTGTTGAATTGTCCGTGAGAGAGGTGCAACAGCCGTGTCATCCTAAGCGGTGAAGGTGGCATAATCTTGACAGAAATTTGGTTATCACTTATGAGAGATGTGTGATATCTCTAGGGATCAGCAACTCCAATTCTGAATCGGGGAAGATTCAGATTAGGTGGAGGCGATCGTCCGGTGGGGGCGTTGTGGCTGATCAAGGAAGTGATAAAGGAGGATCTGGGTATGATTCTCGGAGTCAGGATGCTGACAACAATAGTCAAGATTGGCGCTACTCGGACATGAGATCAACAAAGAACAAAATGATCGAAAGATGTGTTGAATCATCTCAAAAGGTGGAGGATTGTTAGGAATTTTGTGATGATAACAACTAGTGATGGTGCATCGGAACCGAGCGTGGAGTGTGCAACACATGATCAAGAAGAAAGAGTTCAAGATTCAGTTGTGCAACGGCTACAGCGGCAGTTGCAACTGCATGAGGTGATGCGATTCCTATAAATGCTCATGCAAGCCGCATAGATCAGTGAGAGAATATCTCCAGGTTCTGAGAGAAGAAACGAGAGAGAGAAATCAGCTGAGAGATCATAACAACAATCAATAGCTAGAGAGAGAGATACACACTATCTTTGTGAGGAACTAGCTTGTATAGTCTTCGGTTTGATGTGAGTTCATATGCGAAGAGAGAGTAGCTTGTTCTTGAGTGTGTGATCTTGTTGTATGATTGTAGTTCTTGATCGTGATTGAAGTAAATCGATCCGTTACTCTCCCGTGGATGTAGGCTTACGCCGAACCACGTTAAATCTCTCGTGTTCTTATTTCCGTTTCGATTTTGCTCCGATCTCGATTTCCAACATGAATAAACAAAAAATACATTATTTAAATAAAATCATATTCATTAAGGGGATCAAACTTCAAAGCATACCCATTTGAACAATAAATTTTAATAGGAAAAGAAACTAAAATATAGAGAGAAATTGAATGAAGAGTATAATTTTCATTTTTAAGTGTGAACACAGTTGGGGAGTGTGTTATTTATACACTACTATATTATTTAAAATTAAAATAATCTCAAAATTAGCGTTGAATAATTTTTCCTACCAAACTGATTATTATTAATTCGTTATCATTTAACTGCACACGGCCATAAGAAGAGTGTTCTATAGTTGGTTCTATTTTATTGCTCATTATGAAAATACTTAATGGATTATTTGGGTTGTTATTTAATACTAATTAAAAAGATGCAGCAGTTTGAATGTCTCATTTTATTGTAAAATTGTAAAATTCGTGATTCTACTGCCGATTTTTCAAATTCCGCGACGAACCAGAATTTGACCAAATTTAAAATTTCTTGAAATTTCAGCCAACATAGAAACAGTGAACTATTGATTTCCATTATTCGAACTGTATATTTCTCACAATTAAACCATTATATCTAAATTTATTAAAACTCAACGCATTGGCTAAAAAAGGTAAAATATTGAAGTTCAAATTTTCACGATCATGGCAGAGGAGCCTATAAATGGGATAAATTTAAACTACGTCAATTAAATCAGTCAAAGATTACAATTTACCAAAAGTACTAATGATAAGAGCGGAATTATTATTGCAACGTCATTAACTTTTTACTTACAACTTTTATGTGGTTAAAATTTAAATTGTAAATCATGGTAACTTTGGCATTAGGAGCCTTCAAATAATTTTAACATACAATAGTACAATTTACTGCGCAGTTTAAAATTAATTTGTGGGGTTCCTACGAACTAATTAATAATAGTATAATACTATACTACATTAATATTTTATTTTTATCAGATTTTTTCATGAAGAAGTCAAATGTTATTTTTATTAACGAATATTCCATTTATAGAATACCGATAATCTTTTTATGTACAATCTATATTCTATATGAACAGATATACTATAGTTGGTTAGCTTTTGTTCTCAAATAAAAAAATAATAGTAATTCATATAAAATATTCATCTAATTTGAAATTGAAATTAAGCCTACCTACATGGAAAATACATAGTGACTGATCAAGAAACAAAATTCAAAATCGACAACAATTCAAAAGATAAATTAAAATTCAATAAATATTTTTGCTACTAGCTGGTTGACGATGGGGCTGCCGGCCCCACCTCCATCTGCTGTATGTGCAATTCAAGCATACAATAACGACCCGACACACACATTACCGTCGCGATCTCAAGTGAGAAACATGAGAGCATGGAGGTGTGTGGAAACAAAAACATCATTAAACACAAACAAGAAAGTGAAATATTCGAGTTAATTAATTAAAATCAGAAAATGGGGCATTTTGGTTCGTGGATTGCCAGATATTTGCCTCCATAATCCTTACCAAGATCACATGCTTTTTCCTCTTTTTTTGGATAGGTTAATGCACATTAATTTATTTAATTTTGGATGTTATATTATGTACAAAGTATATGTTTTTTTGAGGCAACATCACTTTCTAAGCAGAGACCTCTGCGTTTTGGTCGCTATGTTGGGGTTTTGTTGATTGAGAATCTGATTTATTTGTTTTTTTATACATTTGTAAGTAGCAAAGTATGATTTTTTAAGAAGATTTTGCATTCAAAAAGCTTCTAATCGATCTCATTCGATCGTCCTTTTCTTCAGCTACTTATATTTAGTAAAAGTGTGTTTTGGGTAGCTATTTTTAATTGAGATAATAGTCATTTAAATGAGCAGTTAAATTGTCCACAATCATCTTTAGCACTCACTAAGATAATGCAAATAAAGACCAAATTATCAGGAGTTGAAGGATTAGGAGACAATGAAATAATAGAAAAAGAAATCAAGAAAAATGACTCCAAAAGATTTGTTTTAAATATTAAATATTAAATATATTATCGGTATCGCAATTGAAGATGGAATCCAAGTTTTTATAAGTCAAATAACAATCCTTTTTGGGATCAATACAAAGATCATGGGGTATGGCTTTGTCACACATTAAGTATGCAAATAGTAGTCTTTCTGACTATTGACTAATAAACCACCTTAACATAATTGACTAATTTTACCATTCCTCTATACATCACTTTAAATTTTTTTTTCCTTTGAATATAAAATACTCGTTTATTAGACATATGGGCCATATTGTGTTTCTTCTTCCACTCAAACTTTTTCTTTCTCTTTGACCAACTTCGAAAATTGGCATTATTGTAATATATATTCTTGATTTAGTAGTTCATTGCACAAATGATTGAGTTGCACTATCTTTTTTAAGACTCTCATTTTGAGAAAATAAATAAATAAACAAACAAATATGAACTTTTGTGTGATTTCATCATGGTAGTTTTGCTAGGAACCGCTTGCATGATTTACAAATTTCAACTTCTCAGTTTATTCTTGTATTTCTATATGGAAACTCTTCACCTCTTCAATTTTCCAATTAATCAAAACAATAAATAAAACTAACCCACAATATCTTCTATCGTGTCTCATAAAAATAAAATATTTTTATTATATTTTGGTTCATTTTATAAAAAATATTTCCGTTTTCATAATTTTTTTCTCTTTGATGAGGTGGACTTCATTCTCTCTAATTTTCATAATATTCCTTTCTGATTAGTATAAAAATCTCAAAGACATGACCAGAAACTAGTAAACAAGGCTACAAATAATGATAACAATTAGAAATGCAAAAAATTAACATGCCTTGTTAAATAAAGAGCAACACATATGCTAACAAAAGACAAAAGTCAACTAAAAACGACTAAAAATACATAACGATATAAGACTTCCTCTATCTTCTTTAGCAAATATATCGAACTCGCAACTTATATAAAATCTATCCAAACACCCACACAATATACGAAACAATCTTCTTAAGTAAGACAACCGAAAATAATACCTAATCACTGCACTAGTCGTCAGTTTTCGAACAATTAAATACGACCTCGTTTATACGTGTGTTTTCGAGTATTTAAAAGATTGGTTGGTTTGGATATATACAATTATATATATCGAATTACGTGAATTGTGGAGATCCCAATGACCAAACTATATTGTTGGGGGACCATTCCACTATTATAATATCACCAATAATAAATACTCCATATTTACCCACTAGAATAAAAGTGATATACTACTAATTAACAACTCATATATTTATAATTTTAGACGGATTCCACTATGGTTCCATTAAATAATTAATATTAACAATTACAGTGAGCACTGACTACCTATTTTAGCTGTTACACACTTATACTACATATATTTATACTATTTGATTATATTTTTTAAAAGTAGAAAATGGAGTATACTATTAGAACCCTATAAATTCATAAAAAAAATATCTTTCTAGTAGTCAATTCGAAACTATGGAATATTGAACTATCGATTTGTTTTGATTTTACAACCAATCAAGATTATGATGCCGACATGGCTTGATACGACTTACTACTACTTATATTGCATTATCAGACATCAACCAGAACGATGACACCAATAGCACATTGTAGACAACGAAACAATGTCGTATTATATTAGATTAAATAATTTTATTCATTGAACTCCTATTTACTAGCTTATCTCCCACTTTCTCCCTTTCCACCCTTTTTCCTTAGTATAAATCCTAAACTATTTAATTTAGGTTAATATGACGATCTTTCACTACATACAGCATTAAATCGTTAACGTTAAAAAATGTCATTTGAGTAAGTCCACAAATTATGCCATAGGCTAAGATCTTGATTGGTGGGATCAAATTATTATCAGTACTAAGGTTCTTATTCATTTTCATTGCTCCCAATTATACTTAACTATAAGTAGAAGCTCAAATTCTTGAATTATTTAGAGAGGAAAAAAAAGATGGTTAAAACAAAATATAAAGGTGAAATCTTGATCGGGAAAGAATGAGTTCTCTCTCTCTCTCTCTCCACGTGCGAACACGAGGCAGTAAGCTATGTCGGCAGAAATGGTGTCACGTGCTGTGCATGCGCACCCTATCAACACCCACATCCCTATACATATTATCAATGTGCATGCATATATCTAATTACCTAATTAATACATTTGCTTATACATATGTATGCACCTTGGTCTCACTTAATTAATTATCATTCAATTTATGGGTGTCACGTATTTATGTCCTCTATGTTACACGACCCACCACATCAATACGAAAATGATCATATGTTTTTTATTTGCTTCATTTCTACATATATATAAATATCATTTTTCGTTTATGTTTTAAGTTTCTCATATGCCCAAAATTCATATATTTTGTCTTATTATGATTATGGTAATTTCAATTGTCTTGGAATTGGGTAACATATCATTGTCAATTCTTTTTCAAAGCCTAATGTCCATACCAAATGTCCTATAATTGGTGTCGTGTGCATGTTTGTCATATAAAATCTTTTATACATATGATGAGAGTTGAACATAAATTAGTAGAAAAAAATTAATGGAAATAATAATTTTTATTAATAAAATAAGAAAATTTGTATATATGTTATATTTGTAGAAAAATTTTGTATGTTATATTGTGTAGAATTCTCAAGGGCTCAAGGCGCAAAAAGATTACTCCTATAATCTAAGCCCCTGTTCGGATGTCATGATTCAATCAAAGATTGAGTGTAGTGTGCTGTTCGGTTGTCCATTTCTATGTCATCAAGGCCCGCAACATATAGTCTAGGCCCGACAGGGCCCGCATCCACAGTGGACTGACTAGCTTTAATCCTAGACAATTCAACTCACCCTCTACCCTCCG
The DNA here is from genome assembly GCF_004379255.2 of Salvia splendens. Taxonomy (NCBI): domain Eukaryota; kingdom Viridiplantae; phylum Streptophyta; class Magnoliopsida; order Lamiales; family Lamiaceae; genus Salvia; species Salvia splendens. The sequence continues at coordinate 1,872,825 of NC_056041.1, forward strand.
ATTATTTTGTCTGCCTCCTTCAACCACCACCACCGCCCTCCCCTCTTCTATTTTCCTTCCCTTTCTCTCTCTACCAACACCTCTCCTTCTCTCCTCCACAGTTGTTTACAGCTGTATACAGTTAGATCATAGAAAATCAAACATTAATACTCCCTCCATACGCGAATAGGAGTCCCGTTTTTCCATTTTAGTTCGTTCGTGAATAGGAGTCCCGGTTCACTTTTACCATAAATGGTATTAGGGTTTCACCTCCACTAACTCATTCCACTCACATTTCATTTAAAATTAATATATACAAGTGAGACCCCTATTCCACTAACTTTTTTCCACCCACTTTTCTTAACATTTCTTAAAACCCGTGCCGCCAAAAAATGGGACTCCTAATGATGGACGGAGGAAGTATTTAATTTTATTTAATTAAATAAGTTTAAATTATGATTAATAAAAATCAGTTATTTTATGTTTCTACTAAAAATGAGATAAATGTATTAATTTATTCTTATTATAGTCTTATCTACATCTTAAACATAATCCAACCAACCAAACAACAATATAAAATGCAACACTAATTTAATCTTAGACAAAGCCCATCTTTTTTTATCCTAGATTACATCTCATGATTATTTAGTCTAATGAACCGAACAACCACTAAATGAACTGGACTTCGAAATAAAGGCCCAAGTTTTCTGTAAATTGACAAAGGCCCAAAATACGCCAACGTAGTTTATACAGTTAAATTTGAGCACTATTTTGGCCCAATTCGTATCCTGCGTGTTTCGAAAAATTTTCAGGCATAATTTGCTAGAAAATGAAATTTGGTGAAATTTTAGTTCTCATAAATTTTAAAATCATAAAATTTAATATTGTTGGATATTTTTTCATGGCCTTTGAATGTGACAGTTGAATTTTGGATTTATATACTCGTATTAATATTGTATTCAGAATTATAATCAGTTTGGAAAAAACATTTAATATCTATACAATCATAATATGTGAGATCCATATGCGCCACACCAAAACTATATTGTTAGCATGCGATGTGGACAATTCGTTGCGGCTAATTGCGCACCGTGTTTAATTTCCTAGTCCTTCCAATTGATTACTTATATTTCTTCCACAATAAACAATTATATTTCTTTATTTTGGTTTGTATGATAAAATTAGCACTTTTCCATTTTTAATCTATTTATTCACATCATTTTTTTATTTTATCAATTTTATATTAGTTACTTTTAGTCCGGACTATTAATTAGTGAAAGGGGAAACATACAATTGCAATCGCAAATGAGGCTTCTCAGCGCGAAAAGTAACAATAAACAAAAATGCTATTATTATTATTATTATTATTATTATTATTATTATTATTATTATTATTATTATTATTATTATTATTATTATTATTATTATAATTACTATTACAAAAAACGGTTATAAACCGGTACAACATTCCCGCCATTCTATTCCTCTTCCCTCCTAATAACTCAACTTTCCTTCAATTTCTGGATCCCTTCAATTCCGATCACAAAAACCACTGCAAAACACCAAACCCAACGCAACCCGAAGCTGCGGCGCTTGGTTCACGCCAAGCGTCGCAACCACCGCCGGTCGCTGACAAAAAATGGTGGACCAAATCTCCTCTGTTCCGCACAATCACCAACTCTTCCCCACCGCCGAACAGTTACAGTTTCTCGATGAAATCAACGACGATGGCATTGGCGGCAACAATCCTTCCCTCGATGACCTCATACATGGAATGCTCCAGGAGTTGACCGGCGGCAACATCACCGCCGCTAATCTAAGCACCGATTCTCCTCAATTTCATTCCGCTAACGAAAATTCGAGTAATGAAACCACTATTATTAATCTATTCGAATAATTCGAGTAATGAAGTAGTGGGAAAATTAGTAGCCACTATTATTAATCTATTCGAATAATGTAAGTGAACTGGAAAAGTTATTGATTCATGATTCAACTGATCGAATTAGTCTAACTGGTGTGGTTGAATTCACTGGTTCGGTCCGATTTTAAAACATCGATTCTGAAGAATTATTATGATATAGTAATTTTTTTTCAGTTTGAATTTAAGGATTTTACCTAAAATTTGACAGGGTGTTCAAGCTTGGAATTCATGGAAGATTAGGCATCATAAGCCATGCTGTGCTTGAGAGATATGACAACAATCAAACATCTCAAAATCACGACTATTACATGTTTGAGTAAGCTGCCAATTTTTCTTGTTTTGTTTTTAAATTTTCAACTAAAAGAACATTAGTACTTACATTATGAAAATTGGTCATTTAGTTTCTGCAGTGGAAGTATGGACAATGTGAAGCAATTCCTGATTCAATACTGCAATGAACGAGCACTAGAAGGCTGTGCAATGCTTCAAGATCCTCTCTCCACCTTCTACGACGCGTTGCTCACCGGTTTTCCCCATCAGCAAACTTCCTCACTAGGTCGAAAACCAATCTCCGAATTTATCTTGAATTAATTGCCTACAAAATTACGAAAAATAATTCTTTTCTGGCCTTTCCCATACTTTTTGTGTCAAATCACGAAGTACAATATTGCATTAGCCCAAAAAAACCGTCATGGGACAATTGCAAATTTCTAAAACTTCGTGGTTTGTCATTCAAGAACCGCGCAATTTATAGAGAAATTAACCTAAAAGACATACGTTGATAGATGCCTATATCGAAATGCAGGAAACAACCACGCGGGCCAAGAAATCCCGGAAGATGAAGAGGAAGACGCGAATGGGTTGAATCCACCTAAGAGCTACGTGGCTTCACAGGTTTGTCAATCATACATAAATTTACTCAAAAGAGTCAAAAAATTTCTAATGATTGTGATTGTGTAAAGCAGAGGGAGAGAGCAGGGAAGATGAAATTGAAAGATTTGGGTAAGTATTTCCATCTCCCACTCAATGAGGCGGCGAAGGAGATGAAGCTTTGCGCTTCTGCAATGCAGAAAGGAAGGCTTGGCAAGGTGGCCTCATAGAAAGGTATATAGATTTTTCTTTTTAGGAGAATTAGGCAAACAATGTCTTATGTTGAACTCGTTTTCGCTTCTCGTTCAGATAAAGAGCCTCCAGAACGAGATAGCGAAGGTGTCGAAGAGCATCAGCTCGGCTGGTGGGGCCGAGAGATCGCGCCTCGTGTTGGAGAAGCAGCAGCGCCTTGAAGGAGAGCTTGCTGCCTTCTATCAAGACAAGTAGTTGGTGATAGTTGTATTTATATGTATAAAGATTATACTGTGTATAAAAATATTATGTAGGCAAATATTAAATGTAAGTACATGTTTGTTAGTGTAGACAAATTCATAGTTATTTATCAATGTTGAATACACATATATGTAGACTAGCACAGCACAGTGAAAAGTGAAGTAATGTTTGGAAACTGGAATTCAATGTGTTTTTTTGTGGTTGATGTCTCTTTATGCATGTGTATCTAGTAATCTAAGAATTTAAGATGAAAGTAGTTTTTGGGTTTTAGAGTAAAAATAAGGATTACGATTGTGTATTTTTTTTATAAGAATTGCAAATATTATGCTTAGGTAATTTACATAAATTTATTTTCCAAGAATGGGATACTAGTTGTTAACCGATTTAGGGTGGGCAAAAAATATTAAATCTTAAAAAGTGGAGTACTAAAATTAGCAAAAAAAAGTGAACTTTATCTAAGATTTTTATTATAGGGTGAATGTGATGGATAATGAGACACAATGCAAATGTATCATTGGTTTGACGGATCAACATATAACATGTCATATTTTTGTGAGAAAAGACAACAAGCAAATGTAAAAGATAAGAATAAACATGATTATTAGTCAAAGTAATACTTTCTCAATTTTCTAAAAATGGAAATTTTTGGAATGACACAAATTTAAAAGTAAAATTAGTAAATGAAAGAGATAGAAAAAATAGTATGTTAATGAAAAATGGATGTTATGCTTAAAAAAACTTTCTTAAAATGGAGTGTTTGATGTTCCTATATTACAAACGAAAAAAAAAGAAAAAAAAGAGTTATGTTTAGGAAATAGAGGGAGTAATTTGATTAATGGTGGATATAGGGCTGGCAAATCGTGCGGATTGGGTCGTTATCAGGTCAACTTGATAATGACCCAACCCAATAAGGCCTAACCTGAACCCGACCTGTTAAGGAAACTGTAAATCCGAACACGAACCCGACCTGCTACCTTCAAATCCGAACACGACTCGCACCCGACACGAACCCGTTATCGACACGATATAATATGGGTTGACACGACACGATAACAACCCGAACCTGATATTACACGATTAAAACCTAATATTACACTATTAAACCTTAATTTTTAACCTAATTTACACAATTAAAATTCGTTTTATACTATTTAAACCTAATTTATAAGAAATTAAAAAATTAAAGTAATATATATATTTTTAAATAATAATAAAAATAATAATATTATTTCTTAATGGGTTACCCGTATCCGACCCGCATCCGACCCAAACCCAACCCGAAATTATCGGGTTCTTAATGGATCAACCCGATAAGGGCACAGATCCAATAAGACTTGACCCCAACCCAATAATTTCATGCGGATTCGTGTCAGATTATCGTGTCGTGTCGAAAATTGCCAGCCCTTCATAAATAAAAGATAACATAAAAAAACGTAGGAACAAGAAACCGATAAATAGTGAATCATGTTACTGAAAATAGATATTAAATGTTAATCAATATTCAATAATGTATCGGTTTATCTGCAGCTTAGTGAATTAGCAATAACAATAAGTCACAAACCTGAGCTGCTGAACGACGGCGATATACAGCAAATATGGCCGCCGCCGCCGCCGCCGCAGCTCGCCGTATGCATCATCCCCTCTCCACAACGCTCTCCGATGCTATCTCAGTTATCGCCGCCATTAACCCTCAAAATCCCAAATTCAACCCGAGCCCTAACCCTGCCATGCTCAATCAATTCTCGCCTTATCTAACGCAGGATTTTGTGCTCCAAGTCATCAAAAAACAGCCAAATCCTTACCATTGCCTCTTCTTCTTCTTCAATTGGGCATCAAATCCGGTTCCAAACCCTAACAATTACTCCCACTCCCACTTCTGCTACATCGCCATCGCCGACAAACTCCTCTCTCACAAATTGTTTTCATTAGCTGCCGATTTGCTCAAATCCCACGGCAGATTCTCGGATTTCATGATGGGTAAGTTTATCAAAGCCCACGGTGATTTGGGGCACCTTAAATCGTCTCTGAGGCTTTTTAATCAGGCGAAAAGCGACGATTTTGGGGGCTGTTTGTTTTCTTTCAATTCTTTGTTAGGCGTTCTTGTTAAGGATCATAGAATCAAACATGCTTGGGGTTTTTTTGGGAATGTTGTGATTAAATCGAGTGTTGTGATACCTGATGTTTCGACTTACACGACGATGATCACCGGATTGTGTAAAGTGGGAAATGTTGAGTATGCAGAGAAACTGTTCGACGAAATGCTAGAGAGAAATTCGAGGAGTTATAACGCTATAATCAACGGTTTGTGCAAGAATGGTTTAGTGGAAAGAGCTCGGAGAATCTTGGATCAGATGGCTGATGAAGACGACGCTTGCAAACCCGACGTGATCGCATTCAGCATCTTGATCGATGGATACTGCAAAAAGGGGGAAATTGAGAATGCTTTGAATTGCTTTGATGAAATGGTGAACAAGGGCAAATGTGAGCCGAATTTGTTAACATACAATGCTTTGATAGACGGGTTGTGTGTGAACGGAGATGTGGACGAGGCGAAGAGGATGATGACCAGGATGAGGCTGGCTGGGGTGAGGGACAACATCGTCACTCACACGAGCTTGCTCAAGGGGTACTGCATGGCCGGGAGAACCAATGAAGCCATCCATCATTTCAAAGAGATGGTTAGCCTTGGGATGAGCCTCGATCTCAAGTCATACTCGGTGGTCGCCAACGAGTACTGCAAGATTGGGAGGCCGGACGAGGCTATTGCCCTGCTGAGAGAAATGAAGGGTAGAGGCATTGTTCCGAGCTTAACCAACTGCAATAGTGTGTTGAGGAATCTCATTAAGTTGCAAGAGTTTGATAAAGGCGTGCATTTCTTGAAGCAGATGGTGCAGTGGGGCTGTCGCCCCAACTTCGTATCCTACAGCATGGTGATAGCCGGGCTTGCTGGATGCGAGGGGAGGGTGGAGGACGTCGACATTGTTGTTGATGACATGATCCGAGACGGGCATTGCCTAGATACCACGTTGTATAGTTTGTTGATACAAGCAAAGTGTGTGGGCGGAGACGTGGGGAAGGCGGTGGATCTCTTCGAGGAGATGATTGGTGAGGGATTGGTGATGAAGAGAGAGAGCTTTGAAGTTTTTGTGAAGGAGATGAGTGAAAGAGGGTTGGTGAATGAGGTGGGAAATGTGTTTGATCGGATGAGAAGTAGTGGCTTGGTGTTTGATGTGGTGAGTTATCAAAATGTGTTGGATAAGTATGTTGGTAGTTGATTGATGATAGCATATTCATGTCTAGTGATGTAGGAGTATGCGAATTATCATACCATCACAACTTTCATTTTTTAGATAATTTTTATTTATTAACATAACAACTTTTACGTATAAGAACAATCACTTTTGTTTATAACAACAGTGATACTTTTACAACAATTATTTTTTACAAAAAGTGTTACTTTTATTCATAATAGTATATATATTTAGATAAAAGAAATAAGATCACTTGTATTTGAATAATAGAAAAAGAAAATTAAATTCGTATATTTGGATATTAAAAATATCAGAAAAAAACAAAAAGTGTTGAAAAGTTATGTATGCAGTATACTCTACAGAATAACCCCAAATTATATGCAAAGCATGCATGACGCAAGATTCAGAGAAAACAGATAAAAACAATAACAAACCAATTTTCTTTTTTCATAAAATAATATTCCATTTGTTCTAGTAGTTAAGTGAAATGTTGTTATTAGGTACAAAATTTTAAAAAAAAAGTTATGTTTAGTAAGTTAAATGAAGATATAATAAAATAAAAGTGATTGATATTTTGTTTTTTTGTTAAAAAGATAAATGACTCAACTGAGTTGAAATAACACCATATGGAATAATACTCAACTAACTTGAGACTCGAGTACGTAAATTATTTATTAAGCTCATTTATCGACTGGTCAAATTGAAGCTGGTGCAGCTATCAGTGGTCTCAGAATCGTTGACCATGACTCCGATTAGGCCTGGAACCATAAACAAGGTGTGGGCCAAGAAATAGGAAACCAAGCCTCGTCAAATATAACCACAAAATTTATCAGACCAGGTCCCAAAATATAACAAAGCAGTGAAAAGGATTAGTACCAACAAAATTAATTAGACCTAGTCAAAATGAACAAGAATGATGTAGACAAAGAAGCCTTCCTTGTAATTTCTTATCATATGGTTATTAAGTTAGTTGAAGAACTCAGATCGAATATCTTAATCATCATGTTTAATGTGTTGGGCCAGCCCATATCCACAATAAAAGGGAGTGAAAATGATATAAAAAGTTTATCTGTTAAGAATAAATACTAGTCACACCATTCACGGTAAGTAAAAATTATTTGGGATATTGGTTTTATGAATTATAAATTATGGGCAAATTCTGATATTTCCAATGTATTTTCAAAGTGGTTTTGATTATCAGAAACTCTTGAAAATGTACAATTCTCCCAACCCAACATAAATAGAATTTTTTTCGACTAATTTTTTTTTTATCATAATGCGGCTAGTCATGAGGTCTATGTTATTTAGTCAGAATTATATATGAAACGATGTCGTTTCGACGCCCTAATTCTTGAATTCTAACGTTAACCGATATGAGCTTAATAGCATAAAACCTCATAAATCTGTCGAATTTGAAGATCGACCCATAGTGGGAATCACTTATTTCCTTCTTCTTGAAAAGAAACTAAAAAATGAACGCGCCAAGAAGTAACAAATGTGCGTAAGTGCTTTCCTAGTAATTTCATTTCCTTGCAGCAAGATCTGCCTCTCCGTTGCCAACTGCGCTACGCCCCTGCGGGCAATAATTTCATTTCCTCTTCATGAAAATTACACAGAAATTCAATCATGACCAAGTCCTAACAACCATCTCTATTCCCATAATCGACCTAATTAAACAGCGTGTGACAATAAATGCATTAAAATCAACCTCTTCTAATTTGCTTATATTTACCTCTACAAAAATTTTGGTGTGTGTTTAAATCCCCATCGCATAATTTATATGAGCATGTTCCTTCTTATCAATATGATACTCAAACAAATTTGCATTTAGTCCACTACTAATACTATTTTTAGTAGACGAAAGTATCATGTACAATTAATATAGATTATGTAATTATAATTGGGCTACAATTATATTAGTTCATAAGCCCAGCAATCATGAAGCCCTAATGGGAAAAGAAAAATAGTGTAACAATAGAGAGAAATACGTAAATCTTTGTACAGAGAATTCCTAACTTTCTTCTACGGAGTAATTGTACCGAGATAGTTCCTTGCATCGGATTGGATTGCACGTGGACTTCGATAGTAGTGGATTCCACTTGCAGGATTCAATCGTAAAAGAAAACAACACAACAAGTAAGATTTAGTTCTGTTGTGTTTTACATGCTCAACTTGCAATATGATTATGAATCTAGATCTGTTATTCTTGTATGCTAATTCCGTTGCGCTCATTAGATGATTACAAGAATTCGTATCATGTACTCTCCATAATATTTTGCTTGGCAAACAAACTACTATAACTTGTCGTGTTGATTTCAACCACACTTCACTAAATCGTTTAACCTTATATATAACCATTGGATTCTTATGTCATTAACATTTTCCATTCAATTTCTTTTACCTTTCTTAAATCATGGAAGGAGGGAGTAATCAGAGTCAACCCAAGTCAACCTTATGACAACCATAAATAAAACATCAAGTCTACTTACATTTGGGGAAGTTCATCAAGAACTTGAGCAATTATTAGAGAGAGAGAGAGAGATGGAAATGCTCTACGAGAGCGCAGCAAAAGGAGATGTAGTGGTTCTGCGCCAACTACTTCGACAGGATGAATATCTCCTAGAAAGAGTTTCTTACACTAGCCCAAACAACACACCTCTCCATGTAGCAGCATTAAAAGGGCATCTACCCTATGTTGTGGAGATCTTGAGCCACAACCCTCACCTTGCTGAAGAGCTCAACTCTCAGCAATCGTCGCCTCTCCACATCGCCTCGGCACGGGGCGACATGGAGATAGCGAAAAGGCTGATCGGTGCAGCACCAGATATGTGCCTGTCCCGCGACTCTCAGGGCCGGAACCCTGTCCATCTTGCCGCAATAAAGGGCCGGGCCCAGCTGCTGGAGGAGCTCGTCTCCGTAGCTCCTCTGGCTGCTCGGCATAAGGTGGGTCGAGGCCTCAACGCCCTGCATCTGTGCGTCGAACATGGCCAGCTGGGGGCTTTGAGGGTTTTGATGAGAGAAGTGAAAGAGCTGATCAATGCAAAGAATGATGATGGTGACACCATTTTGCATATGGCAGTAGCTGGGAGAAAGACTGAGGTAAACAAAATTTCCGTTAGTTTCATTTGTCGTTATTTTTATTTTTTAGGTATCATTCATTTTATTATTTTTGGATTCAGTTATTGTTTTAAAGCTTTTTGAACTAGCATTTTAGCCTATATTCAAAAGAATAGATGCTTCATAATGTTGATTAACTTTTTGAGCTTTCAGTTTTGCCTAATTCCATTATGAATTTATGTTATGAACAATAAATCAAGATCATTCAATATTTCATTGGAACATAAATTATATAGGATCAAGACTGAAGAAAATGAAATGCATACCTGATAAATAGAAGTAAGAGCATCTGAATGATTGATATGTAACATCTTCTTTACCTATAATCAAGAACATAAACACATAATATTGCAGATTATGGAGGATCTACTCCAAAACGACAACGTGGATATCAATGCAATGAACTCCAATGGCCAAACAGCGAAGTCCCTTTACGAACAAATCCAACCCAAGGCACAAGAAGATTCTGGAATCGCCCATGTTCTGTGCCACGGGCTCAACAGATTAAAAAACAAACACAAAGACACCCAGGCGGTGAAGTGGTTGACCAAGAAACGAGACTCCATAATGGTGGTTGCGATCCTCATAGCAACCATGGCTTTCCAAGCCGGGGTGACCCCTCCAGGGGGCGTCTGGCAGGAAGACTTCACACACTATGACAACGGCACCCGCGTGGCTAATCCACACAAAGCAGGGGAGGCCGTGATGGCTTACAAAAGCGCACGGGCATTTAAAAGCTTCATGCGCACCAACACAGTGGCCTTTGTAACGTCTCTCAGCACAATCCTGCTGCTCATTAGCGGCCTGCCCTTCAAGCGTCCGCTGTTCATGTGGATCCTTATGGTGATCATGTGGGTCACGGTGACCATGACCGCGGCAACATATGCCATATCGATTACTGTGGTGACTCCTAGGAAGGATCGGGGGTCTCTGAGCAAGGTCATTGGGATCTCGCTAGCTGTGTGGTGCGGTGTGATGGGGGTTTTGCTTGTCGGGAACACGATTCGATTGTTCGATAAGTGGTTGAAGAACAGAGGTGTTGTTATATGGAGGCCTAAAAGGTTTAGGAATGTGGTGGAAATGAACCAACTGATCAGAATCTGCAGTCAAAAATGAGATTTTTAAAGCACATCTAGTTTCCTATGCTTGAAATTCATGTATGAAAATTAGTACTGTATCATTTTCATATTCAATGCTTTAACTTTCACATGTTCTCTGGTTTTTACTATGTGAATCTATTGTTAGAAAAATCTAAATGGACGAGAATGAAAATGCTCACACAAGCAAAGTAGCAAGCAGGTTTTGAGCAATTTATCATATAACTGGACTGCTACTTCATGATCAAAATAATCAAATCTCACAAAATTGCAAACCTTCGACAAGCAGCAATTTTGATTTCTTTCTTCTTACTCAAATCCTCATATTTTTCCATCACGATTTGGTAAATTCGATTTTTCCCAGCCCTTTTGATGAACACCTGAAGCTGCAAAAGTCAATAAATTAAGATCACTCAGTATTCAATCAGATAATGGGATTCAGATAAGAACATGATTTGCAATGTTCATACAAGAAAAGTGCCGACAGTTTGTGAGCAATTTCGCATAGCCTCGAATTTCTTCGCATTATCCGGCAAACATATAAACTACTGTTCTAACTGCTATCACTTCAAATATGATGATCTACAGTATCTAGCTATGATTTTTATGGTCGTCGCACGTTTCTAGATGATGAATATTATACTCCCTCCCTCCGATAAGATATTAGACTCGTTTCTTTTGCCACAAGAATTTAGGAAGTCTTAATTGAGTAATTGCGGTTGATAATAAAGAAATTTTAACATTAAATAGAAATAGCTCAAGTATGATAGGACAACAAAGAAATTATAGACGAGTCTTATATCCCGATGGAGTAATCATTTTCCTCGAATAATTATCTTAATTACTCCTAATTTATATTCTGCATAACGTTGACTCTATAGCCCAAATTGGCGGCCTAAAGGGAACAAAATTCCCCCAAAATTCTTCAATCGAATTTGTGCGCGTTGAACACTGCGTAATGAGAGAAAAAATGGAGCTGCTGAGATTGCTAGATCAAGATAAACAACAAGAAGATGATCAGAAGAATCAGATTCAGCTCAAAAACCTGTACGAAGCAGCAATGAGCGGATCGGTGCAGCTCCTATCGCAAATCCTAAAGGAAAACCCGCAAATTCTCCAATCGCCGGAGATCTCTACCACTCCTGAAAATCCTCTCCACGCGGCGGCGCTCCTAGGCCACCTAGAATTCGCGAAGAAGCTTCTCAGCGCAAACCCGGAGCTCTCGAAATCGCTGAGCTCAAGCGGCTCGTCGGCGCTTCATCTGGCGGCGGCGAAGGGGGATGCGGAGATGGTGAAGGAGCTGGTATCGACGGATTCATCGATGTGCGGCGCCCGCGACGGGGAGGGGAGGAATCCGGTGCATCTGGCTGCGATCAAGGGTCGGACGGCGGTGCTGGAGGAGCTGCTGAAGGCGGATCCGGCGGCGATTACCGGCGGAGGAGATAGCTGCTTGCATCTCTGTGTGAAGTATAATCGGGTGGAAGCGATGAAGGTGATACTGCAGTTTTTGGAGGGAGGAGATGATCGATTGGTGAATTGGAAGGATCGGAATGGGAACACTATTCTTCATCTCGCAGTTGAGAAGAAACAGCTTGAGGTTTGTGATTTTTTTAATTTTTTTAATTTTAGCTTCTTTTTTGGGCTTAATAGGATTAAACTGACTTTAACGGCGAATTTGGTAGGGTTAAATTGAATTTAATGTTGAGTTTGTTAGCATCTAGTAATTGAATATAGATGGTGAATTTACTAGAATAGTTAATCTCGAGTAATTTTGAGAAATATCCGAACAAGTTAATCTTCAGCATTTTTATTCATAGAATTCTATCCCTAGACGAGCTATCAACCCTATCGCTAAACATCTTGTGTTTATGCATATATATATCTGCAGATTGTCGAGTATTTGATCGATAACACGAGAATAGAAAACCTATCGCTAAACATCTTGTGTTTATGCATATATATATCTGCAGATTGTCGAGTATTTGATCGATAACACGAGAATAGAAAACGGAGCACGAAACGCAGCCGGGTTGACAGCCCTTGATCTGCTTCTACAAAACCCAGGAGATTTGAGGGATTTGGAGATCAAGCAATGTCTAGAACATCAACACAATGCTTCTTCAATAACCAATCGCAATGCAGCATCACAAAGCTCGAAAAAAAGCATCAAACCATCGTCGTCTAAGCTCTCCACGAATATGCAGCCGAAGAAACACAAGCACACGGACTGGCTGGGGCGGAAGAGGAGTGCGGTGATGATAGTCGCTTCCCTCACGGCCACTGTGGCATTCCAAGCCGGCCTCTCCCCGCCAGGCGGAGTCTGGCAGGGAGACTTCGCGGGCAACCCTAATGGGACGGCCCGGGCGGACAGGGCCCACAAGGCGGGGCAGTCCGTGATGGCCTACACGCTCCCGGACAAGTACGGGCAATACATGGTGTTCAACACGATCGCATTCCTCGCGTCCCTGAGCATAATCTTGCTGCAGGTGAGTGGGCTCCCGATGAGGCGGAGGAGGTGGATGTGGACCCAGATGGTGACAATGTGGATAGCGATATCGGCCCAGACGCTCACGTACTTTGTCACGTTGATCAACATGACGCCCAAGCACGTGGAGAACACGGTGTACCACGTGGCGAGGGTGTCGGTGATCCTATGGCTGGTGCTGATGGCGGTCGTGTTCATCGGAAATATGACAAGGGCGGTGTTGTATGTGATGAGGAAGTATGGGTATGCTGAGGAGAAGGAGAGAGAGGTGATTGTTTATGAGGAGGAAGAGGATGAGCTTTGATATATTGATGGCTGTGGTTTGATTAGTATGCTTTGATCTTGTGTTGCTTCATGTTTTTGTTGTATATTTGCAAGCTGATTTTTAAAGGGAATATGCCATCTTTCTTTCTGTATATTTGCATTGATTCAAGGATTGTCAAAAATTAAACTTGCGGCTTCTTATCTTGGAACCATTATTCCCATCAATCCAATCACTCCAAACATATATACTATGAGATTCAACTTAAAACTAATTACTCCATTTCTCCACTACTATTTCATTTTGTAATTTTGATCCATTTCTCATTCATTATCTCATTTCAATTTTATCACTCCACTATATATATGATAATGATAAAGATTTCTCCTCATATTCGATAACTCATTTCAATCATATTTTATCATTAAATTAATACTGTATACTAGTAAAAATTATCTATCAATTTCATTAACATTTTCACTCATATTCTTTCATTCTTCTTATAATACTTATATAGTTATATAGTGTTTTCCTTTCTCTTTTCATAACATATTACTAGTATTTGTTTTATTTGCTAACAATACTATACTACTCACATAATTTGCCAATGGATATTTTACAAAAAATTGTTTTATTTGCTAACAATTACTACTACTCAGTCCAAGTATTTAATCTTGTGTGCCGATGGACATACATGTGATTAACATAATATTTAATTCCCTCTATTCTCGATCGTTCTTGAGAACAAAAGAACAATGTAGCAATCTCCCCATACACCCATCCTATGTTAATTAACAGTAGAGTAAAGATCATTTGTGGTCCTGAACATATGACGATTTTATGATTTTAGTCAAGAACATTATCTTTTGAATTATTGCATCCTGAACAACTGAAAACGGTCCGAATTTAGTTCATTTTGGATGGAGCTGTAAAAAATTGACGATCAACGCTAATTAAACCTATTTTGACTAAATTAAAAAGTTATAATTAATTTATTTAATTTACCAGAAAATAAAATATACTATTATTCAACAAAAAAATATTATTCTCGTTGTTTTTCTTCCTCTCAAACTGAAATTAATGAAGCATCCCTCCTCCCTCAAGTGGGGTAATTACATGTTTCATACAAAATTTTTACCTTTATTTCAATTTAGTACAAATAGTATTAAGTTTATATATTTCATACAAAAAGTTACATTAGTGTTTTAAATTAATGCATTCCGTTAAATATTTTAAACACCGTTAGTTAGTTTACAATTTGTCCAACTTATCATCATAATAAAAGAATAATTAGAGATTTAATACAATTAATCACTCTAAAAAAATAACAGTCAATATCAATTCTTCCAGCAATTGATCGTGGTTCAAAAAAATCCGTCTCTCAATATACTCTATTTTTTATTGTATTTTTTTATAGAACAAAAAATATAATAAATCCATATTTCATCTTTACAAAATGGCTAATTTGAGCTTCAAACACTCAATAAGTTAATATTTATTTTTTACAAAAGAGATTCAATGTATTTTTAGTTTTATTCTCCATTGTTATATGAGGAAGCTTCGACAATAAAATGCAATTCGCTAATTAGATGGTGAAAAGTGGTGATTTTTTTTCTCTATGTTTTTCAGTTTTGTGAGTAATAAAAATAAGTGTATTTGAAATAATTAATGTAAAGTTTTAATTTAAAACTTTTTGTACAAATTTGAAACATTGATGAAACTTTTTGTATGTATGATATAATTGGAAGTAACGGTGTTAGTAGGGACATAACGGAATGTATTATTTTGGAACACTAAGTAAACTTTTTGTATGAAATATGTAAACTTAATACTATTTGTACTAAATTGAAACAAAGGTAAAACATTTTGTATGAAACATGTAATTACCCCCCTCAAGTCAGCGCTCCTCCTCTACCCCCATTCTGCCAAAACTCTCTCTGTTTCACCACAGCCGCTACTTCGCCTCTCTTCTCGTCTGGTCCATCGCCGACGTGTGGCGGTGAGGCGTCTCCCTCCTCTTTTCCTAATTGCCCTCTCTCTCTCAACCTCACCGCAGCGCCTCTGGGACAGCCTAGCCCGTCTTCGGTGAGCGGCGGCACGCAGTGTTGGTCTCCTTCCTCATCGCGAATCGGATATGAAGCTCGACTGTGGCAGTTCAGCCAACGCCGCCGTGTCCGTCGTGCTTCAGCCGTGGGGTGCTGCCTACCGTCAGTCCCTAACTCCTCGCTGGTTCTCTCGCCATAGCCGCTGCTATTCTCTCATGTGTGTTTTTTTGTCTTTTTGATGAAATGAAATGTTGTGATAAAGAATTTTGGTTATTGTGAATTTTGTGTGTTAAATTTCGGAATATTAATGGAATAATATTTTCTACTTTTATCACAATTTCATTTAGGATTGCGCAGAGTAGATTTATTCATTGAAGCACACTCTATGTATCATTCCAACAACTTTATTTTATTCAATTAAAGATGTTCATTTCATTTTTCTTAACGGAGTATATACGATATGTTCCAAAATAAGGAATGCTTTAAGGAATACTAGCTATATCATTAATAAAGAGAACTGCTACTAAGAATTCTTTAGTAATTAAGAACGTTTATTTATATTTTTAAATATATGATATATTCTTTATAAAGCATCCTTATTTTTGATATCCTAGTTAAAAATAAGGAATGCTACAAATTAACGCGTTCTAAAAAAAATCATAATTGACAGATGTGTCAATTAATTTCGAGCACTTTTTTCACCCTAATCACTAAAAAGCACATTGAAGGCGATTTGCTTTATAAAAGAATATATCAATGAATTAGTTTCATGGGATTCATCTAATTATCTTGATTTTGGAATATTGTAGGGAAATAGGGACACAAGATTTAAAATGTGCTACTACTAATTATTTGCATTCAAAATATTTTAGTAACATATGATAGTTTGTTACTAGCAATTAGAAGCTAAGATGAAATTTTAATTTGACAATTTTTTAAAAAGAAAAAAAAAATACTCTAAATTAGTATCGAATAGTAACAGTTTGAGAAAATAGAGGCTAAAAAATGAATTAAATATCTAGGGAAATTCAAATTACGCAAATGTCGCCACGTCAGCGAACATGCACATTCTAGAGCAATATCCATTCTTCTAGAGAGCACGAGAGACTCTCTCTCTCTCCAGAAACTTCTCTAACCTTCCACCCCAACCCTATATCTACCACACACCTCCCCACTCTTCTCAACATCATCTCAAGCGAAAAAAAAGTTATCCCCCAATTTGAAAGATCAAGAAGAAATGGATTTGAGGCTAATGGGATTGGACGCTCCCCTCCTTCACACCCTCCACCAAATGCTCAACGAAGAGGACGGCAGCGACGCCGCTAAATCTGCCGGCGGCCCCACCCGGACCTACGTCCGCGACGCCAAGGCCATGGCGGCGACGCCGGCCGACGTTAAGGAGTATCCGGGCTCCTACGTGTTCGTGATCGACATGCCGGGGCTCAAGTCCGGCGACATCAAGGTGCAGGTGGAGGAGGACAATGTGCTGAATATCAGTGGTGAGAGGAAGAGGGAGGAGGAGGAAGGGGCCAAGTATGTGAGGATGGAGCGGAGGATCGGCAAGTTTATGAGGAAGTTTGTGCTGCCGGAGAATGCCAACACCGATAAGATCTCTGCGGTTTGCCAAGATGGGGTGCTCACTGTTACGGTGGCAAAGCTGCCGCCGCCGCAGCCCAAGAAGCCCAAGACTATTGAGGTTAAGATTGCGTGAGGGGTGGAGGTGATAAGCTAAGAATGGGAGTCTTTAATAATGATCATTCTAATCATTTTGATGTCGAGTATGATCAGTTTTATTTTTTAATGTTTTCTCTGGCTTATTAATGTACCGGACACACCTCCTAAATATCATGACTATGATTTTGGTTTCTAGTGATTTTGTTCTTTTAATACTGTTGAAAACTGAAATTGTGATACAATGTGAAAATTTACTTACTAGTAGTAGTATATTCTATCATCTTGAATTTATGAATCAAAAATGAATCAAAAAGGCAACAGCAGCAAAAAAGTACCTAATAACAGAACCTATTTTATAACTGATTTTGTATTTTAATTAAAATGTGTCTGCTAAATTATTAGTAGTGGATTGGAATAAAAATCTATAAAAATATGTGTATTTGAACGAAAACGGAAATATATATAAGAAAAATAAATAGTTATATTAAAATAAATAATAATAAAAATTTGGGGGAAAATTAAGTCGCAAGAGTTTAAACCAATTTAAGAAGTCTAGCAACAAAGAAGTTGAGAGGTTTCCTTTGAGTTCTGCGCTGCTTTTTCCGACGACGATCTTCTAAATTCTCTCTCCTTACGAACAGAGCAACGAAAAACCCTTCTTTATCTTCTACTAGATCCGTTCGCAGCAGATGTTGAGCTGTAGAAAAGGAAAATTTTGCCATGTAGAATATATTGACGATGAAGTGTATCTTAGTTGGTAAGACGTTTTCCATCCAACGAAGGCAGGCTTGAGTAGAGAACTTACAGCTATCAAATGTAGGGAGACCGCGGCGAGGCCACTGAGGGAAGGGCGTCTCGAGATTGAAGGCATGAGATGATGCGAGAGGCAGAACAGAGTTGACAACATCTTCGTTTTCAATTTGATGTATTGAACATGTACTATAAACGATTCTCTCCACTGCTGGGACTGTATTCGCAATTTTATAACACAATCTAAATATTTATGGAAAATTTTGCATATTGCAACACAAAATAATGACCAATGAACAAGCACATCGATGGCCTTACAAGACAACGCATGCTCCAGGACCCTCTTCTGGAAAGCAGCAAGCTTGCGCAGCCGCGTTAAGTCGGCATTACCAGACCCATCTGGTAAAGAAATCAACAAATAGATCACATTGTATTAATGCCGGAATTTGTAACATTACAGTTAAAAGAGGTGAAAATGTCACCTGCATTGTGCGATGGAAGTAGATGATCTAATCTGTCAAGAGCAGTCCCAGATCCAGAGCATGATGGATCCAAAAGTATAGCTCGAATCTGCAGACCGAGAACGGTGATATATTTGAAAGAATTTTGCATCTGAGATGATGAAATTCCAAGATTACCTTGGAATGTGAGGGATCGGTAGGATCAAGGTTTAAGAAGTCTTCATGCTTAACTTTCACATCTATGTGTAGTTAAGTTAAACAGTCTCGAATTAGCTATATTTAACTGTATGATATGTAACAGAGAGATGGAGGGAAATAAAGTATTTCGAAGGATACTTGTTGCGCCAGAGAGTTTGACATTATTCTTCAAGCGCTCGACTCTTTCTTTGTTGAGTTCGCAAGCAATGATCTTACCCTTGCCCTTCATGAGAGCAGCAAGGTGGACGGTTTTGTTCCCAGGAGCTGCACAAGCATCGATAACCTTCATGAAAGCGGATTTGTATAGTTAAATTATGTAAGATTACATACGAAGATGGAGGTACTTTGAGTAATATACCTCCCACCCGGGTTTAGGATCAAGGGCTACAGCAGGCATGGAGCTTCCTTTACCCTGCAAATGATAGACTTTCACAGTGCTGGTTCGGACAATTTATATATTTTCTACAGGAATTTCACAATGGGCTATAGGACTGATATTTAGAGAATCTTGAGAGTAAATAACCTGCAGAAAAACACTTCCATTTTTTACTAGAGGATGATTGTGTAAATCAGCACCTGGTGGGAGGATCAGTAAATCTGGGACTGTGTCATCCTCTTGGACCTGAACGATAGAGAAACAATCAAAGAAACGGCATCATAATTTACAAAAATATGATACACAAACTCCTCAAGTTTCGAAATCTAGAATGCTATTCTCGCCACCTTATTATATGCAATGATCGTTCACTCCTATCAAGATTCTCCAACCTTGCCAAATGGCCTCAAGTATAATTTTTTCATGTGAAATTCGGTTGCTTAACATATCTTCTTAATCGGCAGACCAAGAAATCAGAGGTTCTGCACGACCCATGAAGGCATGCCGTGTATAATTATATAAGTGGATTGGACTGCAGAATGAGTTCGTCTCACCAGTTTAAAGAACATACCACATATTGTTTTCTTAATTCGCTTATGACAGATTCAGTGTCGGTCTTTAAAGTATTAACTCGAACATAACGAGGTTTCTGTAGTTCTGCAAAAATCAGACAGTAGGAATTAATGTAAGATTTCCAAAACTAGGCATGGCACAAAGTATAAAATGTTGTAAGAAACACACACCAGACGTTTTATCAAGAGCCATCAAGTCTGCCACATTTTTCAGTCCCTTGCGCTTCAAAATCCGTGATAGAGCTGATTGCAATGCATTCTTCTTTGACATCAGATGCTTCTCAGCGTCACCAGTTAATAAATCTTGCTAGAAAAAACATATATTCAAGATCTATACGTGTGGATGCAGTAAAACAAGATGAATACAGACAACTTGACTGATTGAGGCATGCAAGCATAAACAAATTAACTTCAATACAAATAACATCAAAACTTCATATACTGCTATAAGTGGGCCAAAAGAAGTGGCATAATAGTTTACCTGTCCAAAAAGTAGATCATATGCAATGATATACAATAGGTCATTCTGCTTCTGTGGAGCAAAAGAAAAATTAATATGAAGTTAACAAAATATCAACTGCATTGCAACAAATACATCATTCACATAATCACATCAATATCTGTTCAAGTAGCTGTACCTTCCATTTGGAACTTACAACATTTGCCTCTTCCATAACCTCCTTAATAACTGCGAGATCTGCAAATCAAAAAACTCATTTTAAGTTAACTTCTCAGCATATCAAACCGACCTCAAAAGAACGTGCGTCTACTTAATATTTTGAAATTGGGCTCATCACAACTTGATATCTACAGCATTACAATTTCCACATCATAAAAAACAAACACGAAGTTTGGCCGACTCAAATTGAGCTTAATCACAGCTCAGCCATATACAGTGCTAATGCAATATCAACAAGTATAGGGTCTAATCACCTAGAATTGAGCTTAATCACAGTTCAATAATCTCCAGCATTTCATTTCATATCAATAAGCGCATAGTCTATCCAACTCGAATCCAGCATAACCACAACTTTATAATCTAAACCATTAGATGACATGTACATAAATACGAAGTCTCACCAACTCAAATTAAGCTCAATCCCAACATGACAATCTACAGCATTACATCTCATATCAACAGCTACCAAGTCTAACCCAGTTGAGCTGAGCATAACCACAACTTGATTATCTACAGCATCAGATGTCATATCCAGAAATACAAAGTCTATCCAACTAAAATCGAGCTTAACCAAATAATAATAATATCTACAGCACTAATATCATGTCAACAATTACGAAGTCTAACCAGCTCCAAGCGAGCTCAACCACAACATGATAGTATACTGCATTGATCTCATGTCAACGGATATGAAATCTAACCAGCTCGAATTGAGATTTACCACAACGTGATAAATCATAATAGATTAACAGCAAGCAAACGAGTTATTGGCTCGTTCTGTCCTACTATAATAGTAACTATACCAGAAATGAACATTCTGCTTGAGTAAATGCACGATTAAATTGAAGAAGTGCTGCTAATATACGTTTGAGAGTTTCGCAAACCAGAGCAAATGTAGCCTTCTTGTTCCTAACGGAGGGGCCGTAAACGAGCGATTTAATTGAGCCAATGGCTCGCCGCCGAGCATCGCCCTGGAGCGCGCTGCGCAACACCTTAGCGGCTTCTCTCCGGGCGAAGTAAGCCGACCGTTCGGCGTTGCTCTGCCTCTTCCCCGCCGGCTTCCCATCCTTCTCCGCCGGTTTTTTGGCAGTAATCGGTTTTCTCCGCGCCATTGCTATCGGTTTGATTTAGTTGGGTTTAGCCTAGGGTTTTGTTTCAGCTAAAGTCGCTACTTTTGTTTCATTTCAGAAATATTTGGAAATTAGCGATTTTGATTCTTTTCTTTTCCGCTTTTGGTTGGATAGTCGGGTGAGGTTTATTACTTCATTTTATGTTATTAAATGGATATGAAAATTTTAAGTTTACATAAGTATAAAAAATTTCATTAATAATTTAATTAATAA
Organism: Salvia splendens; assembly: GCF_004379255.2. Taxonomy (NCBI): domain Eukaryota; kingdom Viridiplantae; phylum Streptophyta; class Magnoliopsida; order Lamiales; family Lamiaceae; genus Salvia; species Salvia splendens. The sequence continues at coordinate 1,894,358 of NC_056041.1, forward strand.
AAATGGCCTAAATGAAGATTAAATGTAAGAAATTGTGATGGAATATATTAACTTAATTAACTTATAATTTTTTGTACCTTTTTTTTACCAATTTAAAATTGTTGATTATTTATGCAATTGTAATTTGTAGTTGGAAATGGGCTAGAAACATTGACTAGTTCTCACAAGTAAAATAAAATTAAATACATAACATAAGTAAGAAGTATGTTATATTATGATTATGTATGACCTAAACCAAAAAATCTAAGTAGAAATGGTCTTCAATTTTGGCATCACATATTCCCTATTGACGTTGAATTTTATTCCTCTTACTCTTTGGGGACTGCCCAACTAAGTCAAGTAAACATACGTATAATATTTCTTCTTGAGTTCTCATGCACATTGTGAACTTCAATTTTGGGTAAATTGGTATGTATTGGGTCATATTCTTAAATAACATTGGAGAAATTATCATTTATAAAATATGGATATTGAAATCAACTTTGCGTGGTATATGGAGTATTGTTTTATAAGGGTTATCTATATGTGACTTTAAATTATTGTCAAATTATGATTCTGCATACCAATTTTAAATTTATTTATAAGTTATTAAACTAATGATTTGTTCTAATTTTTTAAAATCGTAACAAATATATAAATAATTTAGTAATTTACAAGCATATTTTAAAGTTGATATGCAAAATTATATTTTAAAGAAAATTAATGAATTTACTGACAAATTGGCCTCTTTTATATATTTTTTTCAATTCATACTCATAGATAAAGATAACATCATAGCATGACTTCAAACGAATTCTTATACTTTATTATATACAACTTGAAAGTGTGAATAGAATAAAAAATTTATTCTGAATTCATGTTCTCGATATTCTGTGAATCTTCTCTAGACGGCTAAATTAAGATGTTGCATTCTTTATTTGCTAAAACGGTAATACATTTTGCCCATTGTTTTGTAAATTAGTCTTACTTAATCTGGTCTTTAATAAATTGGATAATACGTTTAATCACAAGTTACCTATCACGTAGAACAATTGTTTATTGAAAAAAAAAATTGTATCTAGAAATGTTTAATTTAATATTGCCAACAATTTTGGCATCATAGAAAGATTAACTATATATCCAAGAAAGGAAGTCAAACACTACTACTAATTAAATGGCAATACGATATCATAAATTTAAATTTATGATTAATTATGTGAATCTAAGCACATCTTTTTCCGAGAAAATTCCGAAATAGTACAATAATCTAAATTTACCGGAATATCCTTTTTGAATGACGTTAGTATATTTTTCATTGTATACTACTACTAGTATGTCTTTCCTCGATATCATATTTTGTACCTAACATCATCAATGAGCACATATATAATAGGAGTACTTATCTATATACTAAAACAAAGATAATTAATTAATTATCATATTTTATCGTGTGACTTTGCTTATTCGAAAAAAACCTAAGTTGTATTTTTCGTAATACGTACTTTGTTTTTTTAGTAAAAACAATATTATTGTGGTAAATTTCAATCACGTTAATAATAACAAATAATAATAATAATAATAATAATAATAATTTAGTACTTATATTTCTTTCCACTGAGGCCCAAAAATCATAAAAATATAAAATTGACATTATTTTGAAATAATTGAATGTTTTGCTTCTCCATTCTAGATAAAAAAAAAAAGATATCGATTTATAGGGGATTCATGTGCATTATATTTGACTACTTCAATTTTTTGAATTTTTTTAAGCGGACATTTGGATTCTTTTAATTGATTTTCATAATCTTACCCCTCATTTTCACACCACATTTCGTGCCACGTCGCCCATTTACATGCAAAATATAGAACAATAAAAGTATGCTTACACGTCTAATATGATTACATGAAAAATAAGAATTGACTTCAGAAGTCAGATCTAGTCAATTGGCCTTCATTCGAGATTTCTATTTTAAATATAATCATGTTTCATTTTGCTCTTTCTGTAATTATGATTAACTAAAAGGTAAAAATATGTTTGGACCACTAAATTTTTATCAAAAACATTGCCAATTTGTATCACGGTGCTAGATCGTCTCCTTCCTAACCACGCAACTCGTATGGCCCGCTTGTATGAAACGAGGGTTCTCGGTCTTGAGCACGAGACCACAAGCATAATTACCCATATAGGAACAGAGAATCAAAAAGTCTACGCACAAGGTCATCCTTCATATGCCCATTTTACACTTCACACCAATCAACTTCATGTTAGGCAGCATTCATTGGGGCCGGGCCGGGCCGGGTCGTACATCTGTCCTAATATTAAGTATTAATTTCACTCAAAATTCCATTAATAAACTTATACTAATATTATGGATCGTGATTAATATTGTTTCCAAAAAAAATTGATCTTAAAAACCATATACCGTATATATATAATTGTGAATTACAATAATCTAAAGAATCAATTATAAAATACAAAACGAAACCTGATTTTAAATACATATAACAAACTTTGATTGACGAATAAAAAATTGAAATCAAATTCAAGAAACTGAAATTGATTATAGAAAAGTAAAAATACATGAGAAAAATTAAAATGATTCACAAACTACCGTGTGACTAAGAGTCTCGAATTCTATTCTAACTAACGCTATTTAAATCAAGTTTATCATAAATAGAATTTTACCATAGCTTTCATACATAATATTGTATGACATGACAACTTAAGATAATCCAAAATCCATGATAAAAATCGTTATTCTAATAATTGTATTATAAGAAATAGTTCATAGTATGTCCTAAATTTAATGGGACGTATCTTTCGGGCGCTATATTTTTAAAAATGATGTTTAGCAAATTAAGTAAAAAGAAGTTTTAGGAAAAAGAAAAAACAATTTAACTTAAAACATAGTACTAGTACTAAATAAAAAAATGAATTGACTAACATAAGACGGAAGAAGTAATAACAAGTGGGATAGGTGTAAAGGTTGGTCTAATAATAAAGTGATTTATATTTGATATTAAAGATTTCGGGTTCGAATCCACCTTGCAGTGAGATCTTTAAGAGTATTTGTTTGCCTAAGAGCATCCGCAATGGCGCCCGTCCCGGCGGACGTCCGACCGGCGTGCCGGACGTCCACGCGGGACGTCCGCCATTGTGCAAAGGTGACGCGGATACGGACGTCCGCTGCGGACACCGGAGTTCCGCGGCGTTCCCGGGACGTCCGTGGCGACGTCCTTGCGGACGTTCGCCATTGCGTTGACCCCACGGACGTCCGCGCGGACGTCCCGATTATTTTATTATTTTTTTATTATTATTATGGGAAGTCCGAAGGGATGTCCGTCACTGTGCAGTGGGATGTCCTTATGACGTGGCAATGCAATGAGAAATCGTTATACCATGGCAGAAGGTGTTTTTGGGATGTCCGCCGGGACATCCGCACCACTGTGGATGCCCTAAATAAGAGGGATGGTGAATTTCAATGGCTAGTAAAACACAAATACTTCACATCACAATACAAAAGGTCATAATCACAAAGACAATTAAGATGGTCCATTGCATTACCTTAGCCACCACTACTTATCAAGTCTCAAGCAGCAACCAAGAAATTTCTCTCCCCATAACAAGAAGCTCACCAAAAACACACACAAACACAAAGTATTAATATACCAATTCCCCTTGCACAAACTCTATGATCATGGCTGATAACTACAACAACACAGACATCTTCGGCTCCGGGCACTCCTCAGCACTTGCTCGTGGCCACGAGCCAGGCTTTGAGGCCTCGGATTTTTCCAACATTGATGATTGGTTTGATTATGTTTCCGCGGATTTTTCCTCATTTTCTCATCTGATGGGCTACATGCCTAGCCAGCACGAGGCTGAATCCAGGGACACGAGTAGCTTCTCCGGGGATGCTACGATCAACAGTGAGCAAATTAATTAAGCAAGATTTTACATATATAGCATCAAATATTTTATCACAATGTTGTGTGATGAATTTTGTTGTGTGTTTTGTTTATCAGGAGAGATTGGGTGGGAGAGGAAAGGGAGAGGAGAGAAAGTTGCTTTCAAGACTAAATCAGAAATTGAGATATTGATTGATGGATACAAATGGAGAAAGTATGGCAAGAAGATGGTGAAAAATAGCCCTAATCCAAGGTAGGTTTATAAATATGTGTTATATATATATATATATATTAGGATAACAATTCAATTAAAATTGGATTTTTTGTGAGAAATAAGAATGACGAACAAGCATGTGAAAATCAATGAACAAGAGATCATGCTAGGAATAAATATACAAATTTTCTACATCCTACATATATTTGTAATTAAAAGACTGAGAATGATTCTCATTTCTCATTTCTCATTTCTCATTTACATAAGCATATCTCATTTGATCTGTTTCATATATATAGGAAATAGTTCAAACGAGAACCTTAAATATTATTGAGATAATGAATAACTATTTTTGACCCCTCAATTACGAGGATCTACAAAGAATTCACATGCAATTTTTTAGGGTTGAAGTCACATTAATATAATTAATTTTATAGAACACGGTGTTCTTATTAAAAATGTGATTTTTACGATATCTAAAAGAAAATCGGATCTTATAATCATGCAGGAATTACTACAAATGCTCAGTAGAAGGATGTCCGGTGAAGAAGAGAGTGGAGAGGGACAAAGAAGATCGACGATACGTTGTGACAACCTACGAGGGAATCCACAACCACGAAGGTCCCACAATTTAGGATTGTATCAGTCAATCTAACCTTTATTTTTCATGAAATTAATGTTGAATCCAAGTTAGATTTTTTTAAAGCTTTATCACCTGAAGCTCAAAAAGGCAGCGTAAACTAAGTAGATAAAAGCAGGATATTTTGCTTTTTTCATATGCTAGCATTGTACTTGTAGTTAATTAGCCTGATATACTCATTGATGAAATAAAATATGAGATTGATTAAGTTTTAGTGGTAAATCAATCTTTGTAGTGGATCTATTTATATATCTTATGCAGTTATACTCCATTCATCTTTCAATACACGTCCTACTTTTTGGGTGTTCAAGTTGAATAAATGACTACAACTAAGTTGGATGAGATCAATTAGTCATGTTGATTTTGTTGGTGATGCAGAACGAACTAATCTATAATCAGCAACCTTGTTTTTCAAAAGCGAACAAAATAAAATTTTTCCTTTCAAAAAAAAAATGAAAGAAGGTCCATTTCCCAGATAGTTCGTTGGTCAAACCAACTATTCTCTGACCAAGGTAATAAAGAGATCTTTTTCTAGTTATTATTGTAATGTAATGAAATAAGTCAGAAATATTAGTAGTTAGTTACTTTAAATCATGAAGGATCAACAGATTCAAATGTATCCGTTTACTACAAGAGTCGAATGTCAAATGGAATGTTGACAATTGGTGATGAGGATAGGATAGGTTTGGACGTGGCATCATAGACTTCACTAGACTAACAAACCAAGTCTACACACATCTATTCTTTTAAAAAATAAAAATAAAAAATAAAATTGGATATTACGTTTCAAACTTAATACGAGTGAGACAAAATTGATAATTCAAATAGGTATTATCTCTTTTTTTGGGTAAAGAATTATCTCTATTATTTAATACTACGTGGGATATGGGTTTTTGTTGTGATTAACTAGTAAGTATTCAATTATTTGAATGAGAATAACTAGAGTTATATGTAAGAACTTAATTGTTTGAATAATTATAAACTACAAAGCTCAATTTACCATTTTATGTATAAAAGAATGAATAAAAGAGAAAAGCATATCACCATTAATTATATTATTAATAAATGTAAGGTATTAGAATCAAATTAAATACACGTAAAACCCTAGTAGTAACAGGGACAAAGCCACAACGTCGCTCATGAATGGTATTCGCGTAAAGTTAGTAGCATAACATTTCTCACGTACGGGTCTTGTGGCCGTGGATTGCTATTCTCTGTATTTAGCACGGAAGTATCCTAACTCCCAGATTACTCGAATTTGCAAATCAACAACACAAAAGTAACGTGGACTAAACTACAACGATGCTCATGAACGGAAAGAACTCCTTTTTTCCCTTGCATAAAACATTTGATATTAAGAACCAAGAATGCTGCTAATGCTATAAGCTCAAAGTCAAATGTAACATCAGAAATCTTGTGTCACCAGAAACAGTTCTTGGGCATTAATAAGATGTCTCAATGCATACATCAGTTTTAAGTCAGAGCCAGTTAATTTTGTCCGAGCTCGATCTAACTGCAATTGTTCTTCCTTGCCGGGATCTTCAGCTGCAAATGTGGAGATCATTGTAGCAGATTTTAGTTAGCACATTTGGAATGGAAGCTTCATATGACAGTATTTTCCATTGATATTTCGAGGTACAAAATCCTACCCAATTTGAGTACAAATGACCAGTTTTTGCACAAATGAGTTTCATTTTTATTGATCTGAAACAGTATATGCAGAAGTATCATGATCTTCTTAAAAAGATCTCTGGGTGGAAGAATCTATTTCAGGTATAACCAGGTTGGAGAACATTCTGACATCCTCATAAATTTTTTCGTTTTTATTCTTTCGCAAATACTAGACTAAGACGCGCTATAATGTAGGACGTCAATGATGATGACTGGATCACTAGATACTTCTTCACTTGAATCTACTCCTATACTTTCAGGGGATTTTCCGATCATATATTCTTTAAAGCAAATTTCTCCATTTGAATTTTCTTTCATTTGCATTTTCAGTGCATATAAGTGATTCTATCGTGCAGCACGACTGTCTATAGTTTCTATGCCCTTGCCAACCAAATCTAAAGGATTCTGAAGTAAATCTAACAGAACGCTTTACTTGCAGCGAAGAATGGAAGTAGAGAATGGATAGGTACTCAGGTTTGATAAAACCAATAATGAATTAACTTATGGCAAAAGATCTATCGAAGAACATTCTTCACTGCAGTTGCAAAACTATTTGGCTCCAGTAACAGAGAAGAATGGGTGGTCAAGAAGAAATAGAAGAGGTACAGGGCGACAGATTCATTTTCAGACTACAATACAAGAATCAATGTAGCAGATGATGTAATTTTCCATGCAACGTGGTAATGTTCTCGTCTTCTATGATAATTAGTGTCGTGCGTAAAATGAGAAGATTATGTGTGACTTTTTACATAGTTTTCACTTCTCTTTTCATCCCAATCTCCGAAAGAGATGGCAGCAGTAAGACGAAAAGTTACAAGTAACGAAATTATGATCGTCACAATGTATGAATAGAAGCACTTAAACAGCCTTGATCACAAATTTAACCTTTACAAATAAGAATCATGGCCAAGAATATAACAATCTAACATCTCGAATCTATAATCTTGAATAACATATCCCTTCTAATACAACATACCTTTTTGTCAACTTATTCGAATAAGATTAAAATCCAATTTTCCCATTTCTTCAGCAAGAAAACTCCCATATAACACCACCAAACATGGCTCCAAACACCAGCTCCTCTCTCTATGAAGTTTTGATACCTAGATTGTCTTTGAAGTCTCAAAAGAATAAAGTGGTGTGAATTCTATGAGATGCTCCTACGTTCAACTACCATTTGCTACCTAGATATGGTACTACAATCGAACTTTACAACTTAATATTCCTTTCTTATAAAAGATATAACTTGAATCCAACTCATTTTCAAGGCTCACGGTCTCAAAATTACACAAAGCAGGAATATGATAAATAACAACTTCTAAAGCTACAAAGAAAATCCAGCATTCACATATAACTCATCAAACTCACTTTCAAGGCTCACGGTCTCAAAATCACACAAAGCAAGTAAACGATAAATAACAATTTCTAAACACTACACAATCAGTTCTAATCAATGATCTAATCCACAAAAGCTACAAAGAAAATCCAGCATTCACCTCAGTAGGAAATAAAATCACTAAGAAACACCAGTTTTGCTCTTGAATTCAGCCTGATCAGTCAAATCCAGCACCACATCAGCTTCCAAGAACCTACTTAGATGCTTATTATCCAAATGTTGCTGTAAAAAATATATAATTTTTACAAATTAAATTTAAAAAAAAAAACCATTTACTCTACTCCATCGACCATCACACAACTTCACAATTTCACCCCAAAATAATTGAATTCTTGCTGAAAATTAAAAGCTTACAGATAAACACTCCCTGTATTTCTCCCACTCAGAAATGCACCCTTCTTTCTCCCACTGCCCTTTCAGGAATTTCTCCGAATACCATCTGTGCATAAAATGTTGGAACCAAATTAGGTCATCAAAACCCTCAGCGGCTAACCAATTCCAAATTTTCTGAAATTCAATTGTATAAAATGAAAATTCAAATATGGCAGCGAGAGAAAGATTGGATTTTTACCGGTTGAAGCAGTTGTGATACGCAGTTCTGAGATGGGCACAAGGTGTAGTTGCTGAAGAAGAGGAGCGATTACTGTCTCTCAAAATCCCCATTATCCAATATTACAGTTTTATAATTTTATTAGAAAATAAATGATCTTAGAAAATTGCTTTATTATTCCAATCATGTTTGTGTTAATCTTTCCGTTGAATACTTTTCTGCATTTTTATGTGCGGCCTATATATTGGGCCGAAAATATTTAAAGCCTGGCCCGACCCGAACCGACCCGATTCGAGTCGATTGATATCAATGTTATTGAAAATAGTCTATGAAAAAAAAATTCTAATCGGGTTGATATGGTAATTGATCGAATCTCTTTAGACCTATAGATATGAATCATGAACCGTCCATGTCTCTGTAATTTCCTAAAATTCAATGTAAGTGCATGAAATTAATTGATTGAGACCATTAAATATTTATTTCCATATTGCCCAAAAAAACAGTACTTCATTTTCGATTATTAATTATTGTTTGCTAAAGCCAAAAAATGTCTTCTTTTTTGTAGCTAAATGAACGAAATAGAAAATCACGTGGCGCTAGCAGAAGCTCACGCACGACACATCCCACTTTTCCAAGGCTGAAGCCAAGAAAATACGAAACTCCTTTTGGAGTTGTATTTAAATGAACAAGATTTTAGATAAAATTATTAAGTACTCCATAATTTTATAAAGAAAAAAAATATCTATTCAAAAAATAGAGAATGGTGATTTTGTTGAGACTAATAAAAAAACAATAATATTAAATACGATAAAAAAACTTATTTATTAAAAGGAATGCATCATTTTATCAAACTCCATAATATATGAATCAAAAGAATATGTTTAATGGATTTTTTTGTTCTCAATTATTACAAAAATGTTTGAGCAAAATTGTACATGCACTTCACCATTCACTACCATAAAATTAAACAATAGTATCATCTATTTATATAAAAAATGATTTTAATTGATAAAAAACATTACAATTATATTACATGTGCAATCCTAAATTTCCGAGTACAAACAAATCGAAACTTCATTGCTATTTTAAACTCATTTTAAAAGTCATGGAACTTAATTTTAGCAAACATAATTATAATTCGTGGCGGATTATTTGCAACAAATAATCCGCATATTTATATAAATAATAATTGTATAAAATTGTAATTTCAATCTGTATATATTGGCTACCGCCGTCACAAGCAAACTCCCCATTCTTTCACAAGCAAAACTGAAACAATTTGTAGAACTCAACAATGGCGGAGCAGAATCAGAGTTACTCTCAATTCAGAGGGCAGCCGCGTCTCCCTAAATTCGCAATCCCTAAGCGCTACGATCTCAAACTCAAGCCCGATCTCGCCGCCTGCAAATTCGCCGGCGCCGTTCAAATCTCCGTTGACGTTGTTTCAGACACTAAATTCCTCGTGCTTAATGCCGCTGAACTCTCAGTCAGCTCCAACTCCGTCACCTTCGCGTCTGCGAATAAGATATCTCTGCATAGATTGGACCGAAATCGTTTAATTTTTGTTTTTTTGCTAATCTCAGTGTTTTCATTTCTGTCTGGGAATATATTTATCTTCAATCGAAATCAATTGCATTGACGAAAATGATGAAATTGATAAATGGGTAAGTATATGCGCGATTGATGTGAATAATTGTAAAGTTTTTGTAGGTTTTTTTGGTGTGTGATTTTAGTGGAATCCATTTTAACTGTATGGTCCCCTAAGGTGATGCTACTTGCTAGTATGGATTTAAGATCTGATAAATTGGTTTTCATGGTGGTGGAACTTTTCCTTAGGCTTCTCATGCATAAAAATTTTCATCTTGGACGGGTTAAAAGTTAGTTTTGTCGCTCGAAATTCCAGGTTTTGGAGCCTGTGAGAGTGGACTTATTCGAGGAGGATGAGATTTTGGTTCTGGAGTTCAAGGAGAGTTTGCCGATTGGTGTTGGGGTTCTGAGTTTGGGGTTCGAGGGTACTCTAAACGATAGGATGAAAGGATTTTACAGAAGGTAATGCACCTTTTACATATATATGTTAGTTATACACTTATACGGCTTTCATGATTTCTACATACGTAATTACACAGCAATTCTGAGAGTGTGTTTATAAATTACATATTTGGGCTGATTTTTTTGTCATTATTATGTTTTGACATCTTTAATTCGTATAGGCAGAAATCATAATTTCTTATTGTGTCTCAGTGTTGTCAAAATGTCGTTCGGGTCGCTCGGGTCGCCCGGGTCGCCTGGGTCGAGACCATCACCGCCCCAACATGGGTGGGTTGATCGAGATACAGGGTCGCCGCTGGGTCGCCTGGGTCGAGTGAGTCGCCTGGGTCGCCCTAAACACATGTTATCTCTGATTTTCTCAAATCTCTCACATGTTTTCTGTCTCTCTCAATCACAATTCTCTATATATATGCATGCACCACATCAAACTTTTCAAACCTACTTTCTACACTTTAGAATTCGGCCTCTTCACTCCTAAACAAATAAACAATTCAAGGATCTTTTGCTGCCACCCTTCATATATTCCTTTGTTTTGATATTTTCAGACAATGGTTTCAATTATTTATTGTGTTATGACTTATGAATTGTTTTGATATTTTGATCATTTCTATTTTCCATTTTATCTCTATTCACATGAATTGCGTCTACATTTATATTATTTGATGTATTATAAACATTAGAGCAATATGTTTATTTTATTTAATATTAAAAGGCAAAAAAATTAACCTAGCTTTGTGGGTCTCTCGACCCCGTCGACTCGTCGACCCGCGACCCGAATTTTTCACCTCACCTCGTCTGCTCTGCATTATGCTTTCGGATGCATAATGTAGGTTTCATGAAATTCTTTTCTTGCACATTGAAGTGTAGATAATAATATGATGCCTTTCTGCAGCACCTATGAGCACAATGGTGAGAAGAAGAACATGGCTGTGACTCAATTCGAGCCTGCTGATGCTAGACGGTGCTTTCCCTGCTGGGATGAGCCTGCTTGCAAGGTACTTTTAGTAACTTCTCAATCCCCATTATTCGTCCTCTGTCATCCTTTGAGTTGTCCATTCTAAGTGTCATCAATTTTTTTCTTATAGGCATTGTTATTGATGGACTAGTGAAGTTAATTTAAAATGATCTAATTCTTTGATCACAGTCAAATGCTTCATTAAGATTGAATTCTTATTGCCTGTTTAGCAGAATGTGTCATGGATATTGAACTCGTTTATTTAATCTTTCTAAACACTTTTGAATTCCCCACATGCTATTCAGGCTACTTTCAAGATTACATTAGAAGTTCCATCAGACTTGTTAGCTCTTTCCAACATGCCAATCACTGAAGAAAAACAAAATGGGAATCTCAAGACTGTCTACTATCAAGAATCACCAATCATGTCAACTTATTTGGTGGCTGTTGTAGTTGGCCTGTTTGACTATGTTGAAGATAACACACCTGATGGTATGTTTACACTCTTCTTGTATTGCAGTTAGATTTTAATATTAACCGTGTTCTCTTGATGATGTATTACCACTTTTACAGGAATCAACGTCAAAGTGTATTGTCAGGTCGGTAAGGCAAGTCAAGGAAAATTCGCTCTCGAAGTTGCTGTCAAAACCCTTGGCCTTTACAAAGAGTATGTAGTGTGGATTATAATAGATCTACCACCCTAAAATTTTAGATGTGGTGGAAGTAAATGTGTCTTGGCTGTTGCCTGTTCCATATACTGGCTATTCTGATGACACGTGCTATTACTATTAGGTTTCTTACAAGTATTTCTATGGGTCCCACAATTATGTGAATTTGTTGACTTAGATCTTACTATTAATTTATAATATAGGTACTTTGCCGTGCCATATTCCCTTCCTAAATTGGACATGATTGCAATCCCTGATTTTGCTGCCGGAGCGATGGAGAATTATGGTCTTGTTACATATCGCGAAACAGCTTTGCTTTATGATGAAAAGCACTCTGCAGCTGCAAACAAACAGAGGGTAAAATGAATTGGCTGAGAATAGATGATAATGCCCAGTTTTGTTATATCATCAGGCCTCAACCCTTCTTATTCAAACCCAACACTGGCTAATATCAGAAGTTTAGAACCATACTAAATCATGGCTTATATAAAAAAACTTTTAAACAGCATGTCATGTGAATTAGTGCATCTATCACTGAAATCGTCATAGGAAAATGTCCTTAGTGTACTAATGAACTGCTTGTCTCGTATTTAGGTTGCAACTGTTGTAGCTCATGAATTAGCACACCAGTGGTTTGGCAATCTGGTGACTATGGAATGGTGGACTCATTTATGGCTGAATGAGGGATTCGCGACATGGGTATTATTATCCTTTCAAGTTTAAATCCTTATTTTTATGGAGATGGTACAGTAAAGTTCTTGAAGTTTTTAATTCTTGGAATTCAGGTAAGCTATCTAGCTGCTGATAGCTTGTTCCCAGAATGGAAAATTTGGACTCAGTTTCTTGATGAATGTACCGAGGGACTTCGGCTGGATGGGCTTGCTGAATCTCACCCTATTGAGGTTACCAGAAAGCACTGACTCTTTTTTTCCCTTCTATTTAAATGCTTGTTTTTAAATATAAAGATCCAGGGGACAATGCTTACAAAAATAAGATTTAGTTGTAATTATTTGTTTAAATGACGATGCATATATTGAATCTCCAGTATGTTTGCAATCTCATTTCAGGTGGACATCAATCATGCAAGCGAAATAGATGAAATTTTTGATGCAATCAGCTACAGGAAGGGTGCATCTGTCATTCGAATGTTGCAGAGCTATCTTGGTCCCGGAAGTTTTCAGGTTGATGATTTGGTCATGTGTAGCTGGGAATGTCAACATTTAGTATTTGCTCTTCAAAATTCCATCTTATCAATAATATATCTTATCTCGTCTCGTTGTTCTTTTCTGACATCTTCTAGACGGGACTAGCATCTTACGTTAAAAAATACGCTTGCTCAAATGCAAAGACAGAAGATCTGTGGTCCGCTCTTGAGGAAGAATCTGGTGAGCCTGTAAACAAGCTGATGAACTCATGGACAAAGCAGGTCGGTTATCCTGTCGTCTCAGTGAAGCTCAAGGACCAGCGCTTGGAGTTCGATCAGGTTATTTGAATCCCACTTTCCTTTTCATGATGGGTTATTTTTAGCTTTTGGATATTCTAAATCCTGTTTATCTTGTGCTTTTGGACAGTCCCGATTTTTGTTTACTGGTTCTCATGGCGATGGACAATGGGTTGTCCCAATAACTTTGTGCTGTGGCTCTTATGATGCTAGTAAAAGTTTCTTGCTACAAAACAAAAGTGAGACTCTTGATGTCAAGGACTTATTGAGTGCCTCAGGTTCATCGGACCGCCCCTGGATCAAAGTTAATGTCGAGCAGACTGGTTTTTACCGGGTGAAATATGACGAAGACCTATCGGCTGGACTAAGGAATGCAATAGAGAGGAAGTACTTGTCAACATGCGACAGAAATGGTAAATTTGATTGCTCTTCTTTTTCCTTCATTTCTTTTGTTATCTTATTTTACAGGTCGGGAAAATATTTGAATTCACTTTATATCTTGACCAGGAATATTGGATGACTATTATTCGCTGTCCATGTCATGCGAGCAATCAATGACCTCTTTACTTGCTTTGATGAGTGCCTACCGGGAAGAGCCCGAGTATATTGTCCTATCTAACTTGATCAGTGTAATGTTCTCTTTGTTTCCAGAATTTAGTAACCTTTTGGCAAATTGTTCCTACTCGTGGATTACTTTGTCATTTTGACCTTTACATAAATTTTCTTGGTTCCACAGGTAGCTTCCAAGGTAGCAAAAATTGTTGCTGATTCCTCGCCCGAATTGGTTGGTGATGTCAAATTGTTCTTCATCAATCTTTTCCAGAACTCTGCAGAGTATGTTATTCAGGATTTTCTCCCCTCTTTTCGATACGATGTCTGATGGGTTGGTTGTACTGTATATGAGCTCATGTAAACTCATATCTCATGTGATCGAACTACTCCTTTGCGATTCAAATGTCCTTCATTGAGACGCTACGGATGGTGTTTTGGTCCCATTCTAGTGATTCTGTAGATATAAAGAGCCGACACACCACCACTTTTCTATCTTACGGTCCTTTATATTATTTCTCTTTTTATCGAACTATAAAACAATGTAGCTGGTTCAAATGTAGAAATATTAAATTTTGGTGCTATTTCCTTTCTTTTACAGGAGACTTGGCTGGGATCCTAAACCAGGGGAGAGCCACCTTGATAGCATGTTGAGAGGGGAGCTTCTCACAGCTTTGGCTTCATTCGGGCACAAGGCAACTTTAGAAGAAGCAAATAAGCGCTTCCGCATATTTTTGGAAGATAGAAATTCACCTGTTCTTCATCCTGATTTGAGAAGGGTTAAAACGAAAAACTTCAAACTCTATCCACACACCATATCTCTGAGTACCATTTTTGCTAACAGAACCTTCCCATTTCCTGTTTCCAGGCAGTATATGTTGCTGTGATGCAAGGCGTGAACAAATCAAACAGATCTGGCTACGACTCTCTTCTCAAGATTTACAGAGAAACCGACCTCAGCCAGGAGAAAACGCGAATTCTAGGTACAGTTTCATCATTTGAGCAATTTTGACATTCACAGGCGCTTACGTTATCCTATCTTTCCTGAAGGCTCGCTAGGTACTTGCCAGGACCCTGAAATCATTCAAGAATTCCTCGACTTCTTGTTATCTTCAGAGGTACTAATATTCATGTCACTGAAATCAAGATTCTTCGTTGCTTCTTTAACACATTTTTTCCTAACAATAGCGGCCGTTCCTTTTATAACACAGGTGAGGAGCCAAGACGTCGTATTTGGGCTGTCTGTCAGCAGCGAATCTCGTGAGATAGCATGGAACTGGTTGAAAGTAAGCCTATTTCCTCGTTTTGCTCATAAGTAACCTCGTTTCCAGGCAACCTCCGTTGATTGGTAGACTCATCTTGTTTGCAGGCCAAGTGGGATCATCTCACCAAAACCTATGGCGCCGGATTCCTCATAACTCGCTTCATCAGTGCCATTGTGTCACCGGTAAGTGCTCATCTCCTACACTCTCGTCTAATCTTAAGCAGCCGGGGGTTCTCACGTGCCATGTTCTCCATTTTAGTTCTCATCATATGAGAAGGCTGCCGAAGCGGAGGAGTTCTTCAGCAGCCGGATGAAGCCGTACATCGCGAGGACGTTGAAGCAGAGCATCGAACGCGTCCACATCAACGCAGCCTGGGTTAAAAGCATTCGGAATGACAAGAATCTCCCACACGCTGTCAAGGAGCTTGCATACAGGAAATACTGATTTCTTCCTGTGCTTTGTTTGGATTCTGCTGATGTTTAAATATGTCATTTATGAAATAAATTATGCATATTATCGGATTCTCTCTTTCAAACACACTACAGTTTTATGACTCGACTTCTTGGGCAGTGGCTGGTTTGGCATTGTGTTTATTCATCTCTCTCACAATTTTTTTTGGCATACCGAATGTCGATACACTATCGTTATCGAAAATTGACTATATAAAAGTGTCGATACACTATCGTTATCGAAAATTGACTATATAAAAGTGTCGATACACTATCGTTATCGAAAATTGACTATATAAAAGTTTCGGTATGCCGTTTTATCGTAATCTTATTACCTATTGTAATCTTATTTCATATCGTTATATATATATGGTACAATATCAAATTATTTGTGTATCGCAATATATAGGAACGCATAATTCTATTGTACGATATACCGAAAAATCATTAAATATTGAGATTTTGTTAATTTTAATATTTTTTGTATACAATTATATAGTACTGAAATTTCAGTATATTTAATATTTTCCCAAACTTATATGAGATCCCTCTTATTTGGCAGAAACTATAGTACTTGTAATTTTCCAACGTTTGTCAACTTGCACCAAAAAATTCTCATAAGATTAAAAGAATCTATTTGTCTAGAAAATAGTTAAACGTACACAAACATTTATATAAGCGACTCAACAGAAGATAAAATTATTAAATTAGTTCAATTGCTTGCTGTAGTCTGAAATTGACTTAACAGAATACATGGAGTTGTAATATTTTTTTTTCATATTTGATATAGATCTGTGCTATAGCATAAGCAATTACTCAGTTCAATAAAACATTTCATTCATTGTATATAATACACACTATGATCAATACAATAACCTGCAAACCACACAGAACCTTAAGGCCGAAGGCGCGTGGGTTCCAAAGCCCTAATCCGAATACTACTACTAAATAAACTTTACATTATAATTGCACAAATCTATAGCCCATAATTAAAACATATGGGCGAAACAAATCACATTTTTATGTCACATTATTTAATTTAAGGAAAAAAACAAAAAGGTTAAAAGATGAAATTATCTTTATTCTAGGACTTAGTCTTGTTCTTGATCTTTCTTTGAGGCTTCAAGTCTACTACAATAACGGAGATGTTGTCCTTGCTGCCCTTCTGCATCGCCCGGTTCGAGAGGTACTCCGCGGCCGCCTGAGCCGCGGGGTCGATCGCCTCGCCCCGTTCCAACGGGAGGGAGGCGCCGTTGTGCTTGTGCCACAGAAGTATCCTTTTACGCGCTAGATCACACGCCTCGTCGTTTGTCATGACATCCCAAAGGCCGTCGCTGGCCAGGACGAGGCAGTCATCGTCCTTCGTCCGTGGAACGAACATCACTTCCGGATCGGGGATGATCCAGGGCTTCAGATACCGGTCTCCTGCACGCGGCAAAATGGACGTTCGAGCAAATGAGACACGAAACTAAGGAATGGCGGTAGGAATGAAATGGAATGCGAAGGCGTACCAATAGACCTCGACATTGCAAGGACACCAAAGACGCGATGACCATTCCATTGTATGACCTTCCCTCCCGATGCTTCGATGCGTGCATACTCGTCTTTCCGATTAGGCTGCAAGATACGAGGAAACAGAGTTATGGGCACGTTAGACGGACTTAAACGTACGGGCGGTTACCTTGTGGTCAACGGAAAGGGCAATGGCTTCTCTGCCACGGTAGAGCACGGCCCTCGAGTCGCCAGAGTTGGCCACTATTATATGAGAAGAGCACACTAGTGCAACGATGGCCGTGGACCCCACCGTTTCCGGGGCGAGTGGCTCGAGGCTGGCCTTCCCTCCGACCTCATCGTCGACCTTGAGAAAACATTTAGTGAAAGCTCTCCTCCACTTCTCTTCACAGCTAGCATTATCATCAAGGTTGTTTATCATCACATCCAACTCTTCATTCAAAGCAAGATGCAGACGATCACGGCAGTAGTTAGCTACCTGAAATCACAATATATCGACATAATCATATCTCGAACCCGTTGCAACGACGCTGCGTGATCAAAAAACACGGAAAAGACATCAACCTGAGAGCCTCCATGACCGTCGTACACTCCAAAGAAGTGGCCCGTTAGATGGCTCAAGCACGTCGTCGTCCCTCCTCCATCAACTCCGTGATCACCGGTCAGCAACCGGATCGGGATTCTCAGCAAACGAGGCAGAGCTGCGACTGCATCTTCCATCTCCGGCCGCCTACCACAAACAGAGGTGAGACCCCAAAGAGGCACACAATCCACTTCAAAGATACTCCGGCCTCCCCTCCCGCTCGGCCCTTTCTCCAACCGAGCATCAGTCTTCGATGCTTTAGAGATGGCAACATCAGCAGCCCCTTCCGCAGATACAGGCGGAGAATCGCCTAAAACGGCATCATCACCACTCGGATTTCTCGAAACAAGTATTCTCGAAGCAAGCTCCTTCTCAACCTCCAAGAAGTTGGCCTCAAACGCCAAGAAATCATCCCCACACAGACTGCTAGCATCACTCACCACCGACAACGAGCAGGAGCTATCAGGCATCGCATCACCCTCCAACGAAGACGACCCATCCTCCTCACTGTCGCGGACCACAACATCCCGAGCCAGCCAGAGGCTCTCGTCCTCAGACGTCGTAGCCACCAGAGACGACGACCCCTCGCTCCGCACCTCCCCTGACCCCAACCCCACAGAGAAACTAACATCACTCCCCGAGTCACCAAAGCTGCAATCATCATTGTCACCATCCACAGAGTTGCCTAAACTCTTCATCTCAGCATCCGTAGCCGCCTCTTCCTCCATACTCTTCGGGTAGTCAAGAGTGAAATTACCTAAACTAAATGGCACCAAGACCGCCCCAAGCCTCCCCTCCATCAAAATCACTATCTATATACGAAAGGTTGCCCCGCAGCCCATCTACTACCACATCACCTGTCATTGTTAAATTAACTCACCACCCCCCTCCAACAGAAAGCAAAATCTACCATTTAAGATCAAGAATCCATTGCCCATGATCCAAACTATAAACCAAAGAAAGCTTATAATTAGAAATTACTTCCTAGATCTGCCATGCTAAAAATGAATACCAATCACCATCACTGAAAAAGGAAGTCACCACACATAGAAAGGTGAAGTGCTAAACTCACTCTAATAATCTAATTCCCTCAAATATTCACTTAATTAAACTATTCCTAACTTCACCAAATACAATACATGAAGAAGCAAGGAAGGGGAAATCCATCATCACCAAGATCCATTCTTACTCAAACAGTCAACTGAAGCAAAACAAGTCAAAAAATGACAACAAGAAAACAAATCAAGATTGGGAATTTATGACAATATTTGAGCTGAATTAAAGCAGGGAAGCAACAAAATGGTTGAGAGAGGGGGGGGGGGAGTTTGAAGAATCACAGGAAAACCCTGAATAAAAAGGCAAACTTTTTTTTCTCAGCAAGAAGACTTTGAGTAACCTGGATCTGAGGCAATCTATGTCAACCCTTTATTCAAATCTTGAGCTACTTTATTTAGTCTAGCTCTCCCTTTCAACCATTAATTACTTTACTTGCTCAAGAAATTGGTAACAGCAAATAAATAAAATATTAACAGCGAGAAAATGAAAATTAGAAAGTGAAAGGTAACTACAACAACTACCTGCTTTCTTACTGTTATTGTTTCCCTCCTTTCACCGTCTGTTGACAAATCAAGAACTCAGAAAAAAGAATTGTGGGTTTTCCAAATTTGAAAAATATCATAAATAAAAATTTCATCTTTATTATAGTTCAGGAGTTTATAGCGGAATCCCGGTAAAGTTAGTGGGTGGGGTGGGATTTGGAAAAATGATTAAAGCAAAAAGGAATGAAACAGTAAAAAGATACACAAAACCATGTTTATGAAAGTAAGAAACAACATATCCAAAAAAATAGAATGAGATCTCAATGCTGTTGTTTCATTGATCGATCAACTTACAGCCAGATCCTATTATATATACTGCATATTGGAAAGATCTAGAATCTCTCCTTAATCTCCATACTTTAACAACATTAATCAAAACTAACTCTGTTAATCAAAACTAACTCTGCAACGATTCCTTCTTCTTTAATCCACGTATCAACACGTCTCTCCAAGTACAAGTGTGGTCCTCCATCTTAGCTGTCTTGCTTGGCTTGTCCTTGGCTTCAGCTCGTGGCTCTCCTTGCACAGCATGTGCTTCAATCCTCTTTGTCGCATTCGCATCGATGCAACGTACAGTGAGGTCCAGTGGCTTGGCACCTCAGTCCACAGCTTGATCAATTTGGCCATTACGACCATGATTCATGGCTTGATCAAGTTGGCCACCATTACGACCACGATCAACACGCTTGATCGATGGCGTGATCAAGCCATCTTGTTCAACACACTTGATCGATGGCTTGATCAAGCCATCTCCTTCTTGGTCGCCATCTCGTTCAACACACTTGATCGATGGCTTGATCAAGTCATCTCATTCTTGGTTGATCAAGTCAATCTTGAGACTTCTAATTATTACAAAAAATTAATGGGGTTTTAATGAGGAAATGACAGATGTCCAATCCAGATTTGCATATTAAAGCACCTCCACCAAATCAGTTCTTGGTGAGTGTACTTCATTTTTCAACTCTCGTGTGTTTTTTTGCTTGACTTTAACTGCAGTGAAAATACACTAAGCTGGTTTTTGGTTTGATGTTCTTGTTTAAATTAACAAAAACCAAAATTGATTATGTGAAGTTTGAAGTTCAGTTTGATCATCATTATTCCTTGACAGTACTACTAATTTGGAATATATTTTCGACATTATATGTTGCAAATTTATAGGATGCAATTTAATAGTACTAATTTGGAATGTATTTTCAACACTCCATGTTGCAAATTTATTGGTTGCAATTTTATAGTACCAATTTGGAATATATTTTTGACACTGTAGGTTGCAATTTTACAACTAAAATCGACTGTTTCGGCTTACTAGTAAAAGTCGGCATTGTTAATTTGTTAATATTTATTGATCAACACTATTCATTAATTTTGAAGATTTATTACACATAACAATAATGTAACTCAAAAACTTTGGAATAAAAGCGAATCCATATTAAAATACTCCATTAAAAGCACAGTATAAAATTTGGTCAAATCTTTTCCCACAATTTTAAAAAAAAAACAGATAAAAAAATCATAAAGTTTGAATTTGTTTGTATTTATCAAATTGTGAGTATTTAGGTGAAAGTGCATTTAAGTGATACTCCATCTCTTATTTCTAAATAAAAAAATGTTGACTGGTTGAAGAATATTAAAAATATATTATACTCATTATACAGTATTTTTTGTCATGAGATAATTAAAAACAAATCCATTTCTTATTTCTTATTGTAATGAAAATTGGATGCAAAGCACCGTGATAGAAGTGAATACCTATCTTAAAAATTAGCTTCAATTTAATAAAATCGTTTGAAATAATATTGATGAAGAACCTTACAAAGTTAGACGTTGAATATTACACGCAAATAGAAGTCATAAACTGAAATAAATATATGGATAAGATACGAATTGTTGTTGGGATTTAGTCACGTGTAAAATGTAAATGTGTACTCCATTTTTTTCCAACTACTAATATTTAAAAGCTTTTGAAATAGGTGAGTGAACTTCTAACTTTTTTTTCACTATGATTGGGTTAAATCAAGTAAAGATTGGCGTGCTTTGATTTTGATTGCTTCCCTACTCATTCACCACAATGCTTTTACCATGTGACACATCCAACTAAACTTTATTTTCTATCTCATTATAATATTTTGGAGTTGAATTTTTGAATAGTAACCATTATTAGCTCTAAAGTTATTGTTTGTTTTAGCTAGGGATGTCAATGTAACCCGAACCCGCGGGTCGGCCCGAATAACCCGATAAAAATACAGGGTTAGGGTTGTAATTTCGCAGCCCGAATTTAAAATCGGGCCATTCGGGCTGACCCGTTCGGGTTGTCGGGTTAGGCGGGCTGACCCGTTCGGGTTACGGGTCGGCCCGTCGGGTTGAATGCTTTTGCACAACGAGCAGTTTTTGTAACGGTCATAACTTTCTCTACAAAGCTCCGATTGAGGCGTGCAATATATCCACGCGAAGCTCTTTCGAAGACGAAGAGAATGATATGTATTGGAGGTTTATCAAACTTCAAAATCACGAGAAACATTGACTCAAACAAGGCTGCTGTACATCCACATATTTTGTGTACATTTTCTAATCCATTTTCTATCATTTCTCAACAAACATGTAAACATACCAAAATATAGAAATATAATCAAAATCATCCAAGACACCCCTCTAAAACCATGCAAAATCTAAATACGTCAACCGACTATATAAGATCACGAAAAAAATCACTATGTGGTTCATGGATTCATAAATACTTGTATATAAAAGCTTTCTTTTAGTATATTTCCAATATAATAGTGCAAAGTGTTTTGACGCCACTTCGTCATTGAATTATGCGTACTTTGATGATTCTTAAACAAAGCTAAATTATTATTCGACTTATTTACAGCTGGAATAAATTAAATTTGACCAATCATAATTCAAGAAAACTTAGAGTTACTCCAATTAGCTAGCATCTTGATAATTCACTCTTTAACAATTCAAAATATTTTTGTTACATCTACGATGCACCTCTCACGTTATGAAAATTTTATTTAATTTTCTACGAATTGATTTATGTTTGAATTTTGAAACAAAGTGTTGATTTATGTTTTAAATACAAAAACATAAACATACTACTGATAGATATTTTGTAAATAATTATATAATGAATAAGTTATTTAAATTTAAATAACTTAATCTTTTTTAAAAATATTAAAAAAACTTAAAATACGTATTTCATTGTTGAATGATTAATTAAAAATACGTATATAATTAAAGAAAATTTAAAATACGTATTATTTTTTTAAAAATATTAAAAGAATTAAAAATACTCATTGGCCCGAATAACCCGGTGGGTGAGCCCGAAACCCGAAGGGTTAGGGTTAGGGTCGAACTTTTATAACCCGAAAAGCCCGTACCCGAATGGCCCGACAACCCGAACGGGTTGGCCCGATTGACATCCCTAGTTTTAGCTATGTGAACCAATCTTTAATGCAATAGTAGATTGATGTGCTAGAGGGTGTATCAATTCTACTATGGATTCATAAGGATTACAAACTATGTTAAATTTGGTATTTGGATTTGTTGTCAACCCATGGTGTGGCAATTCCGCTTCGGCCGGAAGCTTCAGTGTTTGAGTTCACTTCTATTCTTTGATGATCATTTGTTGTCGGCAACGATCGCTGCATCTCATTTACCTTTTGACACCGACAAATGCCTAGTTCATTTTATATGGTCCTATATATTTTGGTTCATGACTGTCGATCATTTTAAGTTAGTGTATTACATAATTTGATATATCGATCATTTATCACCTTTGTGTAAATAAGCTTTTAATCATTAACTCCATTTCACATAGTACTTCTTTATTAGAGTCTTTAATAAATCTTAAGTGTTGGTCCAGAAAGTATAAAATGGACAATCTAATTATCAATTGTCTAATAGTACAATATTAATTACATGTATTTATTTCAAAAATAAATTTACTCAATAAAATTAGACAAGTTGGAATGTCTCTACGTATGAGTCATATGACATGACTGATTGGACATAAATTCTACACGTTACTATGAAAATTCAATATCAAACATATATTGTCTCACGTCTAATATTTATTGAGAAATTAAACAAAAGTTGAATGAGATAAACAAATTGACTTTCGTCTCTATACTTAGCCAATCGTTTGCAGGAACAATATTACTCCTACTACGCTATACTGTATTTCATTTTTTTCAGAATAAGTCAAAATTTGTAAATACTACTGTTGATATTTGTTTAAGTATCATAAATTTAAACTGATATTTTTATAAACAAGATTCGTATTTTATCAACTTTTTTTAAAAATCTATTTCTCTTAAAAATTGTGTCAGAAAGAAATACTCCCTCCGTCCTCGATTAAGTGTCGCACTTTTCCATTCCGGTCTGTCCCCAATTAAGAGTCACAATTCATTTTTTACCATAAATGGTAAATAGGTCTCACATTCTACTAACCCACTTCACTCACATTTTATTATAAAACCAATATAAAAAAGTGAGTCTCACATTCCATTAACTTTTTTAACCAACTTTTCTTTATATTTCTTAAAACCCGTGTCCGATTGACTCTTAATCGGAGACAAAGGGAGTAATATTCTTAATGATGGATGAGGGAGTACATATTTTGGTCCAATCAATCTCAATCACTTACTACATTGGCCCATTGATATATGTTGATCGTAAGCCCAATAAAATCTATGTTTTGAAAGAAGCCCCAGTTTCCAAATTTAGAAAGAAAAAAAATCTAATTTATTTTAAAGCATGATTCCGAGCCAATCTGCGCGGAGATTCTCAAAATGGGTAATATTTATTTAAAAATCACAAAAAATTGTTAAATTCTATATTAGTTAATCTCATAATTTCATGAAATTTCAGTTGACCAAAAAACATAATTTTGTATATAGATAGATGATTGATAAATTACGATTTAAAAATTAATAACATAACCAAAATCAAATTTGATAAATATCAAATTGGAAAGCCCAAATTCTTGTGGTGTAGAGCCCAAGTTAATTGGGCCTATTGAAATCCGTATAAAGGAGTTGCCTTCAATAATTTGATCGCTCTTCGTCATTCTTCAGTCATCAATCTCACTTCCCTTTATTTCTATCTGCAAAACCCTAACCCTACGCCGGATCTCTCGCCTTCTCTCTTCCCCCTTTTCCGCCTTATTTCCTCCGCTTAGATCGCTAATGGCGAGCTCAACTGAGCCGACAGCTCTGAAAAGAGAGGAAGAGGAGGAGGACGATTCGAAACCGTCGGCGGAGGACGAGGATACCGGAGCTCAGATTGCTCCGATCGTTAAGCTCCAGGAAGTTGCCGTTACGACAGGCGAAGAGAATGAAGACGTTCTCCTCGATTTGTGAGTAGTGTAAATCTACATTTGAGTTCAGTTATTTATAGTCGAATTTTGATTCCAGGTGGTCTGATGTTTTGGTTTTGTTATTCACTGTTTAGATTTAGGATGTGAGTAATCTGATTCAAAATTTTGGATTGAAGTAGAATGTCATTTGTGCGATAAGCTGAACATTTGTTGTTTAATGGTTGGTTGATGCAATGGATGTAGGTGTTATATTGTGCATTTGATGGAATGGATGTGTGATATAGCACTATAGCAGTGTGATTGGATTTAGGATAAAGTAAATTGATAAATGTGATATTCATTCTGTCAAGGTGTTCTTCCTTGCAATTGATGTTTTTGATCTAGGATTTGGATGAATCTGTGTCAATGATTCATAACACAGCTGGAATTTCAACTCAATTATTTTTACTATTGTTTTCTTCTTGTGCTTAAAAGAATTGATGCGGTAGAATGTGCTTATGGGTGTTTATGGCAATTCCGTTTGTATTATGAAGTTGGAATTATTTGATAATAAATTGTTTGTTTGTTGGTAGGAAAGCAAAGTTGTATAGATTCGACAAGGAAGCTAACCAATGGAAAGAGAGGGGAGTAGGGATGGTGAAGCTACTCAAGCATAAGGAGACCAGCAAAATTAGGCTTGTTATGAGGCAGAACAAGACTCTCAAGATCTGTGCAAACCATCTTGGTTAGCAAATCACTTTTTTCTTCATGAATTTTTGTGTGAAGTTTGTTTCTTTGTTTAAAATTTAATTGATAAAAAAGGATATTAGGAATTAGTATTGGTGTGAGATTTTTCACGTCAGACTGAAATGTATCTTTTCCATTTCAATTGCAGTTCAACCCACAATGACCGTACAAGAGCATCAGGGGAACGACAAGTCCTGTGTGTGGCATGCCGCTGATTTTTCAGATGGAGAGCTAAAGCAGGAGACATTCTGTATTCGTTTTGCCTCAGTGGAGAGTAAGTTGCTCTACCTTTTATTGCTGAAATGGTTGTTCTTCCCCTCTTAAAGGCCAGTATGCACTTTGATCTTTGTTTTGTGTTACTGTCTAACCACTTACCCTAGCAGATGAATGTATTGTAGTTTCATACATCTTCATTTGATATTGGCTTAGTTATATTTAAATGGTGTTTTGGTTTGTGTAATTTCTGTACTATACTGTCTTGTTAAATGCATGCCTAAACTATTACTTAAAACTACTTTCCATACAAAATTATGAATATGCCATCATCATTAATATGGTTAGAACTTGAACCATGGTGAAATGATATTTCGTGACTTGTATTGTTGTGTTATTTGGAATTGCCATTTAGATTTGTTCATGTTCTACATGTGGAATAACTTGCTCCATTGTTATGGTTGTTAGTCATTTATCTTCTCTTATTGGAATTAGTTCATACTGCCGTCGTCCCTAGTTAAATGAGGGATTTCTTTGGGCGTGATAATTAATAACATTGTGTTTAGTGAGTTAAATGTCGAGAGAATAATGTATGAGACATTGAAATATGAAGGATTGAAAGTATTGATTTTTGCTATTAGATGAAATGTATTACTTATATTGAGTCGTCCCAATAAGGAATACGAATAACTTACTTTGGGACGGAGGGGGTAGCTTAAAGGCAGATGTTAACTCTCTAAGATTTTCTTCTCCCACTGTACTACGTCTTGAAGTAACTAACTTCTGATACGTTTTTTTTTGTATTTGTTCAGACTGCAAATCTTTCAAAGACAAGATTGAAGAAATCACAGAGTCTCTGTCAAAGGTCAGTGTAGAAAGTGCAGAAGAAGCTGATGCCGCAGCCAATCTCATTGAAAAGTTGAGCGTTGAAGAAAAAGCCAAAGAAGAGGAAACAGAGACAAAAGAAGAGGCGGCGCCCAATGCAGAGAAGAAGGATGAGACTGAGAAAAAAGAGGAAAAATCTGGCGATGACAAGTAGGGAACAAAACATTGCGGTTTTCTCGTCCGAGTTTTTGTTGGCCGTGGTTGAGATACAATGATAGATCGAGTGAGTGAGGAAAATCCCAAGATCAGAACAGAACTAAAATCATGAAAACTAGTTTGTGGTTTTTTCGTAATGTTGGTTTGTTTGCTGGTTTTGGTTGTGGTGTCAATTGATGTGTGTTTATAGTTTTTAAGTTTGTGTTATCCTTCTTGTCATCTTTGTTGGTATATCGGTTGTGTATTGCGAAACTTTTACAGGGTACTTTACCATCGCTGCCTATATTTTGAACATGGCCGTTGATTAAAGTCTTTGAATGCTTCCGCCTTTGTTACTCTATGTGCTTATTTATGACGCTCTGATTTTGAAATCCAATCTTGTTCTAATTAGAGCACCTGAACATTATGATATTATGTATTTCCTCCTGGTTAATGCGGAATTATAATTTTTTTGCTCAATGATTACAAAATAAGTATATTTTCCCTTCTAAAATAAAATATTAGATTATAAATTTTGATTTTCCTTTTGTATAAAATTTTGATGCTGAAAGGACATCATTATACGGAATGGGCCATTGTCGATCGAGTTGCATTATTAGTAGCAAGACTGGGACTAAGAAGGCTTATATAAGGGTTTAGGGGCGCGACGTGGATAAAAAATGAAAAGACAGAAAAAGCCATTTTTATATTGAAATAGGACATTTGTTCCGAAACATTTGAAAGATACCAAACTTGGTCAAAGAAAAGTCACAGCATGAATCAAAGACAATAATACAATATGTGATATAAAATGGCATAGCATTACAACATAGAAACAACAGTTTTCTCAAAACTGAATCTGGCAACATACACCCTTTATAGCTCACTCACCTTCATGCTGTGAAAGCTTTTCCACAGGCGCCGTGACTGGAATGTGGAGGGGATGTGAAACCTAGTTTGAGGAGAAATGGCTAAAGACAGTTTGCCAAAACAGCATTGTACACAAGGGCTGATGATGTATTCCTCAGGTCTACGCTTGAATGGATTTGGCGTATATGTACATTTTCAAAGCGTATGCTGGGCCGTTCAAGACTGCAGCTTGACCTTTGAGCATAAATAGGAAATAACTGGCCGATTCTCCATTTTTTGGCTTTTTTCCCTCATCAGATTGGAGGCAGTGCCAAGCAAGTTCAAGTAAGAGACTTCCCCGCCCATTCTCTTTGTCTTCGCTTTTCCTTTGCCTGCATTTTGTTAAATTTCTCTTTCCCTTTCTCCAGAAGAGGATCATGTACTACATAATCATTGGGATCGTTGCTCCGCGACATATTATTCTGCAGAACAAAGAAAAACTTCATGTCAAGAATCTAAGGAACGATAACGAACATATGTTTCTGTAAGAGGATCAGGAAATTCATAGTAAGGCTTTGAATTTCATGCAATGACACATGAGAAACTTGGACAGGATCAATTACCTTGCCAGGCTCAGGAGCAAACTTTAGCTCAACCCCCATCCATCCAGACACATCTTCATCTTTGGCACCAGCATCATCACCATTCGATCCTTTGAATTTGGTTGAGAAAGCAGACTTAAAGTTCTCGAGTTTGGCTAGGACCTAATGCAGTATGCACATGAATACACAAAATTATTAAAATTACCAAGCTATGGAATTAAGCAAAGCAGCTGAAAAGGAATAGCACAAGAGCCGTAATATAATGAGAACAAAAATATTATGTGCTCCTGTGGTTTTATGTAGATCACTACTGCTACCGTGCTACATTCTGTTAAATCAATAGACAGTTCTAATATAACTATGGCACATCATCCAGCTTGGATATTGTTAAGAATATTAGTATTATGTCCCACATCGGTTATGTGACATAGCCTAGCTTAGTGTTTTGTACTATATATATGTGGCATGTGTTGAGTAATAAAATACACCAAATACACTACTACTTTCTCTACTATGTCCATTTACTTTTCCGCTTATATCTATATTTTACTGTTCTACATGGTATCAGAGCGGATTCGAATCCGTCTCTAGAAAATTAGGGTTTCCACAAAAAAAAATGAAATTAGGGTTTCTGCCACTGCCTGCTCTTCTGTTCCTACTCTGATCAACTCTACCCGAAATCTACAACTACTCTGCTACAACTGTCACTACTACCCTGCATCTACTACTTCTGCCATGCATCTGCTACTTCTGCTACAACTGTCACTGCCCTGCATCTGCTACTTCTGCTACAGTTGCAACAACTGCCATACAACTGCTACTCCTGCTACTCTGCTACAGCTGATACTAATTACCATGCATCTGCTACTTTGCTACTTTGCTACAGTTGCTACTACTGCTCTGCATCTGCTACTTCTGCCCCATAGCTGCTACTCTGCTACAGCTACTACTACTCTGCCTTGCAGCTCTAATTATGCAACAGCTGCAACTACTGCTGCCCTATAGTTTCGGCTACTACTATTGCTGCCGATGTTTGAGGAAAAACATTTTTGAGAATTTTGTACCAAGCTGGACAATATAGATGTTCCAGCTTGAGGGGGAGTGTTAAGAATATTAGTATTATGTCCCACATCAGTTATGTGACATAGCCTAGCTTAGTATTTTGTACTATATATATGTGGCCTGTGTTGAGTAATAAAATACACCAAATACACTACTACTTTCTCTACTATGTCTATTTACTTTTCCGCTTATATCTATATTTTACTGTTCTAAAGATATTATGACAATTTTATCTTTCCGTCATACCATCAAATTTTGGGTCCTTTTCGTACTTTGCATTTTTTTCACTTCTCCCCTCGTCCACAAACAGTACAGATCCATACTGTCCTTAGGTAGCAGATTCCAGTAACGCAAAATAAAACTTATAAACAATGTCATAAAACAAAAAGAACTTAGAACATACATCTTCTTCATGTCCTTGACGCCTGCGCTTTTTCTGCTTGTGCAGCTGTCTGGATCGTTCTGCTTCTCCAAGCAACTGTAAATCTGCATCTGCATTATCCAAGCGCTCAGCCCTAGCTTCAGAGCCTACTCCTTTTTTCTTAATTGACAACTTATCTGCTTTTGGCTTTTCATCATGTTCATCAACTCTGGACCTGGCAAGTGCAGGTCAAAGGTCTTAGGGCCAGGATCCTCATTAAGTTCACCAGGTAACAAAAAATGAAAAGAAAACATTAAATGCAGCTACTTGTCGAGTTATACAAAATTTATCACTTAGTATTCAATCAATTTATCCTTGTCGGTGAGCATGGCAAATATAGCCAATGGAGCAAACAGGTTTGTTAAAGAGATGCAAGGAAAGGGAAAAGGTTGAATTCCCTTATCAGCAATTTTCGGCACTGACGAGACCGAACAAATAAGCCCTTTACAAATCGGCATAAAAATATTAGGTAAAAATTTCAACAATGGTAGCAAGAGAAAATGGATAATCAAGTGATACATATCCATCGACTGGGAAAAGAAAAACATACACTAAACATATAATAATCATACCTAGATGCAGGTGGAGATGTTGCCTGAGAAGCCGTACGCTCTACTGATGCAAAAAAAATGAGTTTAATTATTCAAGTCCAGTCAAGTAACCAAACTATGACTAATCAGATACTATAAAAAAATTCACTCACCATTGCGCAAGTCTTTCTTAGTTGGCTTGTCTCCTATCTCCTGCCTTTTTCTTAGTATCTGCTGACGCATTCGTGCATCGAAGCTGAGCTCATCTTCATCGCTATGATCAGGAGAGTCAGACGTTCCAGCACCTAAATCTTCTTTATGCTGTTTCTTTGCAAGAGCTTCCCTCACCATTAACTGTGATTCCCTTGATTTCTGCTCTTCAGCTGAGTTCTGCAACAGATAAGTTGCACCAGATTTGCATGGATTAAATTATTGTAATTGAGAACACTGCATGTGCACTTGAATCTCCATGATAAAAATATGAGACATCTAACTTAAGTATCCCAAAGGCAGAGAAATGAGAATGGTAAGACAAAGTATAAGAAATAAATTAGATTCTCTAACCAGAAGATTGAGAAGCCCTCCGTTCAAGATTTGGCATTGCACTACAGTTAGCAAATATGAATTTATGATAATGCTCTTAATCATTAAAGCTAACAATTTGGTGCACGTTTAACATTTAAATTCGTACCCTCCGGATCTTATATTCTCAAGCACTGAAAAGACAATTATTGGAAGCACAAAGCTTGGAGAAATACTAAATTCAAAGATTCTACCAACACTATAACATCATTACCAAATCTTTTTCGAGGCCATCTTTTAGGAGCCGGGGATCATTCAAAACGTCATGACTACTTTTTATTCTAGGATTGGCAGCTAAAAGTTCCTTCTCCTCTTCTTCAGCTTCGTCCCCAAATGAAAGCAAGCTCAGTTTTCTGTACATTAGATCATATAAATCATATTATATTACAACTTATAGAGTAGAAAAGGAACTGCTGAGAGCATTATTATGTTCCTCATTGAGGTTCAATAATCCTACTTGACAGCCTTCTGCTTTGGCTCTTTCTTTTCAGATAGTAGTGAAGACGTTGTAGAGATTACCCTTGGGACCATGTCATCAAATGGATTCCATAGCACCTGAAGCAGAGTTGCCAAAAATTACGTAACTGAACAAAGTTACACAATTAAACAAAGAAGCTTCACCAAGACAAACTAATACCTCAGCAGAAAGAATCTTAGGAAGAGGGTCCAGCGGCCTATCATTTTTATCACACTCTACTTCACTCAAGGTTAACAGGTTATATATTGAATCTCCAGTTATCTGTTAAAAAACAATCAGATTAACAGTCAATGCAAGATGGGAAGTATCAGAATGTGAGTAATACATGAAGGGGCATAAATTACCTTTCCAAAAATTGTATGCTTCTTGTCAAGCCAGTCACAACGATCCAATGTTATAAAGAACTGGCTGCCATTTGAATTGGGTGTGTCAGGCTTATTTGCACATGCAACCAAACCCCTGTGCTTAAATCGTAGGCGAGAATGAAACTCATCTGAGAACCCACTACCATAAATACTCTCACCACCTGTTACATAAAATATGCATACTTGTCAATTCAAAGCATAAGGCCACAAAAAATTCAGATCAAAGAGCCACACATCATGTCAAATAAATCATGTTCTTGGCTTCTATCTCAAAAGCCATAATATAATAAATAACAAGACGTTGGGGAACGCATATTTAACTTCATGTTACCAACTAACTTCCAGGAGAACAAACAACACAGAACACTCCACATATGTAATAACGCCACAAAATGTGAGTTGCATATACTGTATACTCCTAATTCATACGTATCCCTGATAATGAAGTTGTCAATATGTCAACCACTCAAAAAATAAAAAAGTGAGAACAGCCAAGTCCAGAACGTATCCATACGTCATTCCAACGTAGCTTAAAGATTGCTAATGACACACAACCCACATTGAAGCACTGCAAGTCTGCAATATGCATAAACTAGTATACCTAAGTTCTGAATTCAAACAAAGTGCACACGGATATCTTCACATTAAAACTTCCAAGAATTACCCATCGTTCTCTTCCCTGTTCATTCCAAATTTAAACAACACATTCCAGCTCAGAACTTCACACAAACAGTTAATATACAAAACTAGCATATCCAATCTCTGAATTCAAACAAAACGCACTCTAACACTGTCAGCTACCCATCATTCCCTTCCATCTCCATCACCAAATTCAAACAACGCATTTCAGCTCAAAATTTCACACAAACAGCTCATAATATCAAAAACCAAAACCCGAACAAATTAGTACCTTCTCCAGTTGCGGTGGGATCACCTCCTTGAATAAGAAATGACTTGATCACGCGGTGAAAAATAGTGTTGTCGTAGTATCCTTCGAGGCACAGCTGCACGAAGTTGCGGACGGCCTTCGGCGCCTCCTTTGGCCACAGCTCGATGTCAAGGGACCCCTTCGACGTCGTCAATATCACCTTCCCTTTCGTCGGCGGTTCCAACACGTACACCGTCGACATTGTTGGTTAGTTCCCAAATGAACTATCAATGGTGGAATTTTTCCGATTCAATTGGCGTCAGCGGTGTGCTGAATTTGTGATTGGATGGCAAACCCCCCCTTGTTCTAGGGTTCAAATTGGGGAGGCATATATGTGAAATTGAAATTCTGGTTCGAAACGACGGCGCTTCAGGAAGTTTTGGGCCTTTGCATGACTACCCCCTTAATAAGTTGATAATTTCAATTCTCCCCGTATTTTTCTCTTATCTACTTGTATGAGTTTTCATTTGTATTTTTACTCCATTTATTTTTTACCTTCAATTGTTGTAAAAATCGTGAAATTTACTACTTCATCCAAAAAAATAGATCAATTTTACTATTTTGGGTCGTCCCTCAAAATTAAACTAATTCTAAAAATAGAAAGTTTTAAATTAATATTAACCTCACACATAATTTTAAGTGTGGACCTTACAATCCATTAACATTACTCTCACCACATTTTCTCTATCTTTCTCTCTTACTTTATCAATTGTTCATTAAAACTCGTGTTATTTACAACTTTATCTGTTTTTTGTGACGGAGGTTGTATCAAATTTTAGTTCATCGGCAATTTTAAAAATTAGTCAAAATAAGCATGAATTTGGAAAATTTTGAAATTATCTTGTAATGAAAAAAAATCAAATTGTCTTCATGTTATAGTCCCTATGTTAGTATTGCTGATAGAAATATCATTTAACTCACTAGTAGTGACTAGTGAGGCTTCATGTTTTGCATGCGATTTTTCAGCTATCATATCAGCCACAATTTTATCAAGAAAATTTGTCGCAGGATAATTGTGAACAAACTTATTAAGGAACTTGGAGAATCTCATAAACCAATGAAATATTAAACTTACAAATTCATTTTCCCAATAAGATATAGGAATTGTTAGGTTCTAAAGTTAACAAAAACATGCAACTTCTCTCCATTGGAATATCGATATTCCTTTCTTCGGATTAGAGGGTAAAAAAGGAGATGATTCCGAATTTTAAAAAGAAAAGCATATGCGAAGAAAGGTAGTATAAAGTGAAGAAGAAAAAAAGCCTGGATAACATCTTATGGATAATGACATTTTTCGAAATATCTAGTAATACATTTCAAAAAATTAATATTCATTTTTAAGGGTACTTGTCTGTAAATTATTACACTTTTGTTAACTTCTGATTTTGTATATGAACACTAAAATCAGATTATAAGTTCATAAACTATTAATTTATTTTAATTCTGTAACCAATCAAGATTTGAATAATAACATGCTTAATTATTTTCTTATAGGACATCACCCAACGTCAACCAAAACGAGGTCTAAATAAATAATTTAATTTGTCGTATTTTCTTCCATCTCATTCTTGTTTCTCATTCTCTACCGCAGTCTAATTCTCTTTTGGTATAAAACTGAATAAATGAAATTATTTAATTTATAAGTATAATGTCGTTTTGCTATTTACAATATGACGATGACGTTCGATAATATATATCAACGGTCAAAATCTGGATTGGTCGCAAAATTTTAACAAATCAAAATTTTAAATCTATATACAAGACTAAAATTTAAATCTTTAAAAAAATTAAAATACTAGATATACATAATATTCCTATATCTATCTATAAATATACACAACTTCCTAGCTTCCACGTACCAAGATTACTCGAATCACAACTACACTTCAACTATAGCAACAAAATTGCTGGAGATAAGGAAACCTTCAAGAATTCTTGCTCCTATGGAAATAAAAATGTCGGTTTTTGTTATCTCGATCTTAGTTCTAGCTTTAAAATCCGAAGGTCAGAATAACATCGCACCATCAGAGTCATCATGCATTAGCCACTGCGACACCTGCCCCGTCGTATGCTCGCCACCACATTCGCCAAAACACCACCACTCACCACCGGCTCATCCTTCGCCCGAAGAGGGCGACGAGACTGCTCGGCCGCCTCCAGTCGAGCCAACCATGGTGCAGCAGAATTTCTCCGACCCTTACTACTATTTCTACACATCAAAAGCTGCAACTCGAGCTTTTCAACGTCGTCAAGGCTTTAATATTTTTGTGTTGTCATATCTTTTCTTTATGTTGTAAATCACTTGAATTTGTGTTAGAGGAAAATGTTTCATGGAAATAAAAGCTTCTTCTTCTTCCATGACATTATTTTGAGTTTATCATAAGATATTTATCCACACCAATAATATATATAAAACTTAATCTTATTTAAACCAATAAATAGGACACTATTCAAATATACAAAACTCCATTCTTGAAAAAAATAATCGGGAATTTGTCACCTGCGCATTAAATACAATGATAGTGAGTAATCACAACTCAAAAATTAAAAAGACAATTCCCGGAAAATAGTGAAATAAAATAGTGAAATTTGGTCCAAATTGTTGCCATTCATGTCACTTAAAAAATTATCCCCCAAAATCATAAAAATTAGATTTATTTGTTGAGCATTTTTGGTGAATTTGGATATGGCTGTGGAAAAGTAATACATCGATCGCTGCCTATGAGGTAAACGATGTAGTCTATTCATAAAAAATGATGCAATATATTACTTGTAAGCAGCCCAATTTTTTAAGTCGTTTGATAATTGCAAATTAAATCAAATCTTGATCATTTTTTCGAAGTAAATCTAAAGCTGTAGAACAAACATAATTTTATCAAATTTCATGATTTTCCCTGGCATTTCCAAAAATAAACATAAAAAAGAACTACTCCAGTAAGTTAATAACCATAATAACTAATTTTTCAGGGACCGCAACAAAATTTCATAAACATTGCAAGACAAAGCTACATATTCTTCTAAATTGCATAAACACCCCCTATACTCTTGAAAATATGATGCAAGCCCAGAGAAATCTCACTAAAAATCAGATAAAATCTCACTTTCCAGATCTATAAAATACTCCGATTAAATTCAGGGCTTTAAGAATGACGGCAATGGCGTCACCCGAATCTCCGGCGAACGGCGATGTATCGGCGGAGATGTCGAATCTCCTCCCCCTCGCCTCCGCCGCGCAGCAGCCTTACGTCTCCGAGCTCCTCTCCTTCACTCTCGATCGTCTCCATAAGGTATTCGCGCGGCTCTGGTAATGCTTAATTCGTGTCTCGCATTCAGAAATCTTCGGTAGTGATTGTGATAGTTTTCTCGAAGGAACCGGAATTGCTCAGAGTAGATGCGGAGAGGATACGGCGGCAGATGCAGGAGGTGGCGGTGGGGAACTACCGTGCATTCATAGCGGCGGCGGATGCGTTGCTCGAGATCCGAGAGGAGGTTTCTTCGATTGACAAGCATCTCGAGTCTCTGGTAATTGTGGTTTTCGTTTTTATAATCTGATCGGATCTCAGAGTTATTGACCTGGCATTGCAGCTATTGCCACTGCAAACTGTAAATTATAAGCTGTTGGGGGCAGATATGGAGTGAGAATGGGGAATAAGATTGCAAGTATGCTGTAAATTGTATATTTTGAGGTTTAATTAGCTCTGTTACTAATTAAAGGAATACGTGGGGCACCTATAAATCTTAGGAGCCAAATGCCAAGGCATGTATAATTGACGGATTTCTCGTCTATTTTTTGTGGATCATGTATGGAGGATAAAGTCTCTTACTAGGTAGAGTTCATAAGCATGTAAATATGTTGGAGCAGTTAGCTATGAAAGGTTATGCCTGGATGAAAGTTTAGGATGCATATACTAGGATGGTTTAAGCCTAAATGTCACATTTATTGCACGCATACAAGCTAGATGTTGTTGACGATGATCATGTTATTTTAATATGAGCTGAACTTAGGAGATCTTTCTAGACTAAGTTGAAGTAGTAGTATTATTTTTCCCTGCTGGATGTAGTACAAAGAATGCAGCATAGGTTCTGATGTGTATATCATACTTGTATATCAAGGAGTGTTTGTTACTCTTGTAAACTGCCTATCTTTTAACCTTTAGGAAATTTATAGGGGTAAGGTATAGGCCAGTGTCTTAATATAGTGGAACGACTAAAAACTGGAGTGGGTATGGTTGATTTTTTCATTGTCCCAGTTTCCTTGTTACGAGTCATCATGCTTTTACTGAGGTCCGTAGATGTTTGAACTCTTTGCAGATAGCTGAAATTCCAAAACTAACATCCGGCTGCACTGAGTTTGTTGATTCGGCTGAAAATATATTGGAAAAAAGGAAGATGAACCAAACATTACTAGCAAACCAGAGCACTTTGCTTGACTTACTCGAAATACCTCAACTCATGGATACGTATGCACCTGTACTTGTTTGTCAACATTTTAAATTATCCAATACTTTATGCCATCTATTAGACATGTCTTAATATTTTCTCAGAGTATGATTAGCTAGCATTGTGATACAGATGCGTGAGGAATGGAAATTTTGACGAAGCTCTCGACTTAGAAACTTTTGTCGCAAAGCTTACTACAATGCACCCAAAGTGAGCTTTTTGTACAATTCTAATAGAAGAATGCAGTCCTTTCATATGTGAGCTTGTTTGATGCATTTATTAAGGCACTATTTTTGTTTTCTCTTGAAAAAGAATTCCTGTGATTCAGGCTCTAGCCGCAGAAGTTCGGCAGACCACCCAGTCCCTTCTTTCACAGCTTCTTCAGAAACTTAGGTCTAATATCCAGGTATTATATCTTGTTTAGATTAAGTTGATTCAGTGCGACCACTAAAGTTAAATATTCAGCTCTGAAGTGATTAAACTTTGCTCTTTATATTGCTTGTAGTTGCCAGAATGCTTGCGCATAATTGGATATTTACGTCGAATAGGAGTTTTCAGTGAATATGAAATGCGCCTACAGGTAGCCTTTTAATGAAATCACTGTCCCATGTGGAATGGATTTTACTAAATTTTGGTGGTTTTAGTCACCGTTAACTAAAATATTCAAGGCGTGAGTTCTGATCCATGATGCCTGGTGTTTCAGTTTTTAAGATGCCGTGAAGCCTGGCTTACTGGAATACTTGATGATTTAGACCAGAGAAATCCTTATGAATATTTGAAGGGGATGGTTAATTGTCACAGAATGCACCTTTTTGATGTTGTCAATCAATATCGAGCCATCTTTGCTGATCACACATCAGAGAGTGAAGAGAATTATGATGGTGGGCTTCTCTTTGATTGGGCCATGCATCAGATTACCATGCATCTGAAGACTCTTAAAGTCATGCTTCCAAAGATCGGTGAAGGTGGATCCTTGTCAAATATACTGGATCAGTGCATGGTGAGTACCAATGGATCAGTGCATGGTGAGAACCATTGGTAAATCACTGATGCTGTATTTATGCTCCTAAATACTCCCTCCGTCCCAAGGTAGTTGAGGCATTTCTTTTGGGCACAGGATTTAAGAAATTGATTTGTTAAAGGTTAAAGTGGAGAGAGGAAAATAAGAGAAGGAATAAAAATTTTACCAAAAAAGGAAATGACTCAACTACCTTGGGACAAATTAAAAAGGAATACGACTCAACTACCTTGGGACGGAGGGAGTATGTTTTATTTATTATTTTCATGGTTCTCTGCAGTATTGTGCCATGGGCCTTGGATGGGTTGGTTTAGATTTTCGAGGGCTGCTTCCCCCTCTATTTGAAGAGTAATATTTTTTGCCGTTTACAAATCTATCTGAGACTATGGCATTGAGCTAGCTAGCTCTTAACTTGATTTGTTCATCTTAGCAGAGCAGTTCTTAATTTATTTTCAAAGAATATGAGTAGTGCTGTTGAGAATTTTCAGGTATGATCTTCAAACAGAAGATGCCATGTTTTCAGTTACAACGCAATTATGCTCTCTTTTTTTCTCATTAGGCATATGATTTGGATCCCTATATATATGACATATATGTTTTGCTTTATCCAGTTGGTGTTGGATTCTCATCGTTGGGTCCCGTTGCCAGCAGTTGGCTTTCCTGCCAGTAGTCTTGCTGACGAAAGTCACGATGATGTTACTCCTCCGTCAAGTCTTATGGAACATCCACCTCTTGCTGTTTTCATTAACGGTGAGCTCAAAATCGACACCTTGTTTGATGTGCTGTGGCATCATGGCATTTTGGTGTTTATTGTATATCCTCTTGTGGTGGCTGCAGGCGTATCTGCAGCAATGAACGAACTACGCCCTTGCGCTCCAATAAGTTTGAAACACGTGCTCGCTCAACAACTAGTCAAGGATCTGCAGGCCGTTTCCGATACCCTACTTAGATACCACACAACCAAAATGCTCAAAGACAACGAATCCCAACTTTTCCTCAAACTTTGCCAAGCATTCATCGAGGTGAGCTCTGCTCCTAATCTGTCGATTTACATGCAGTATTATCTCGAACCTTCACATGATGATGCTGGCTCCGTGCAGGTCGCTTTCCCACACTGCGCGGCATGCTTCGGCCGCTGCTACCCCGGTGGAGCTGCTCTGATCACAGACGCCAAAAACTTGTTTGACGGCATCAGCCGCTTATTAGCAACCTCACCCTCCAGAGAACTACCAAAACCAGTCCAGAATCAAAACGCAGAGGCCAATAACGCATCAGAAAATGGCAATGGCCACACGGTCGAAAACGGGGTCCGCCACAGTATCGAGCGGACGGGAAGCTCCAGCCAAGATGAGAAGGAACCGAATCGTGTCGGCTCAGATAAGGAAGTCAAGGCAGCGGCAGATACTACAAGTGAAGAAACTCAACAACCACCCGTATTATCATGAAAAAAATAGTTACTCATTTCATTGTAATTATAAACATTTCAACGACTTTTCTTTTATTATAGTGTGAGTAATTGGACTTAAAAAATAAATTGTTAATGTTGAGCCTGCTTGTATTAGGTTGAGCCGCTGAGGTTAATTCTTTTTGTAGTACGCTGTTACACAATTAAAGCGCTAGGTGTTGTAATAATTTTGATCCTTACGAGTATAATGAGTAATAGAATGTAAATATAATTACCATTTACTATAGTTAAAGTAAAATGAGATTATGAGACTAGTAAGATTGGGCGAACCAATCAATAACACGTGTAGTTACGGACATAGACCCACAAGGCCACAACCACAAATTTCCCATTTATATTTCATTTAGCTACAAAATGATGAATCAATTTAATTGTCACCGAAATATGTAAAGCGTGACATGAATCAATTTTTCGTAAAATTAAGAGGGTTAAACAAAATTACGTTGAAAATAAGGGAGAAGAAACATGATTAATCGAAATAACAAAATTATAAAAATAAAATTAAAATTAAAATGAATACTACTTTGTTTGTAAATAGAGTGAATTTTTCAACACTCGAGTCTTAAGTAAACTCCTCTCCAGTAGATTTGCGTACAATTTTTGTCAAATTAATCCTAAA
This sequence comes from Salvia splendens, assembly GCF_004379255.2. NCBI lineage: Eukaryota > Viridiplantae > Streptophyta > Magnoliopsida > Lamiales > Lamiaceae > Salvia > Salvia splendens. Next base: position 1,934,424 of record NC_056041.1, read on the forward strand.
AAAGCCGCCATCTGCTCTTCACTGCATAAATTTGTGATAATAGCTGCGAATCCTATTTGATTGCAATCTTCTTCTGTTAATTCACAAAAGGTCCGTTTTCTCGATCTTGTTCAATGCTGTTGCCGATTGGTTTTGTTTTCCAGTATTTAATTAGCTTAACGTGCGCGCGCGCACACACCAATTTAAGTGGAATTGTTTGAACTTTTGAATATTCGCGTGCTCTAATCTGAAGTTTGTACTCATTTTTATGGATGCTGCGTATAGTTTATCACTTGTACATGTTTTAATTGTAGATTTGTGTTTTGCTTGTATGGAGATTTGGCAATTTTTGCACTTGCTAGAGCATTGAATAGTTCTGTTAGTTTACTGATGAATTGAAGCTGATTCCTTGCATTGCCTTCATTATTAGTTCAATGGAGTTATGGAAGATTGTAACTAGATTCATTGTGTCTGGAGTTTGTGGAACCGTATGGATTATGATGCCTCTGTTTAACCTTTAATGATTTTTACTTGTAATGCCTTGGATTGGATTTGTTTTTAGTTGTGTTCTATTTTCTGTAGTTGAGTAGGGGAATAGTGATGGCAGCCACACCGAGCTCTGGAGTAAGTGTTAGTGAGAATCAACAAACACAGCATTCGAAAATTCAAATATATGCACCTTCCAATGATGAAGTATCGGCTTTTTGGAGAGGTTGGTACTTCTTTAGCCTCTCTAAATTCTCGTTTAGTTGAGGTTTGCGTCTTGATTAAGCCGGTATTATTTGTTGGCAGATAAGTACGAAAAAGATGCCAAGAAATACTGGGATATCTTTTATAAACACCACCAGGACAAGGCAAGTCTCTAATACCAATGCAATTTCATGAGCTTAAGAAAAAGAATAGTTGTGTTTGTTGTTTTATCATGTATGGGCCTTCTCCATTGTTTCCAAAACGTATAAATTGGTTACATGATCGCTCGTCTGCAGTGCTTGAATGAGCAAGAAACGAAAAACTGATCAATTACTCGCACTTCCTTTAAGGTGCTTCGCTTGTGATAGTTGATACTAGTTTTTGGTTTTCATACTCTGTAGTTCTTTAAGGATCGTCATTATTTGGGCAAGGAATGGGGACACCACTTTTCTGTAAGTACAAATGATAGTGATTTGGTTCCGTTGAATGAAACTGTAGGTTGTAATTAGTTTGTTTCGTTTGTTTTTGCAGAGAGAAGGAAGAACAGTGGTTCTGGAGGTATATCTTCTCAATTTACTAGTTTGATTTGAATTTATTACTCGTATTTGATTTTAATACCAGACCAGTTTGGTTTTCCTTGTGAGGTTTTTGATTGATAATTTTGGATGGTTGCCTACCAGGTTGGTTGTGGAGCTGGAAACACTATCTTTCCTCTGCTTGCGACATATCCAGATTTATTTGTACATGCTTGCGATTTTTCGCCCCGTGCTGTGAATCTGGTAAAGGTAAGATCTTGAGAGAATGACACCATAAGTTTTGGCTTCTAATACTCTCTTCCGTGACATGGTTCACTATTTGCAATTGCCAACAAACTTCTGTAGACTGCAGAGAAAGATGTTCAACTAATCCATCTTTTGCCTCTCAAATTGATTGATTGTTTATAACTCGTAATATTTCAATGTCATTTTAGACGCACAAGGAGTTCACAGAGGCCAAAGTCAATGCATTTGTCTGTGATCTTACTGCTAATGATCTATGTGCTCATGTTACTCCTTCCTCGGTGGACATTGTGACAATGGTAATAGTTTCTTTTGATCTTTCTCAATCTTGGGTTGCACAGTTGCACCCTCGCACATTTTTGAATAAATTTTACTTGCATAAATAAGTATGTTGAATTTGTTTTATGTTGGCTCACAGTCAAAGCAGATTCACTTATTTTGTTTACATGCTGCTGTATAATTTGCACGCTGACTAACTTTTTAAGCAGATATTCGTTTTGTCTGCAGTTTCCCCGGAAAAGATGCCAGCAGTGATGCAAAATATCAGAAAAGTTCTCAAGGTGAGTACTCAATTTACATACTGTCTGTGACTGGTGAAGTCTTGTGCTTAATTTCTCTAACAACACATATTTTTAATGTGCAGCCAAATGGCCGTGTACTATTTCGTGATTATGCTACTGGTGATCTTGCTCAGGTGGGGACTAGTCCAAATGTGCTAAGTAGTTTTGGATTCTAGTTGATATTTTCAACCATAGATAGAAATCGGTTTTATCGTATGACTATGCTGCAATGTTACTAACAGCATATTATGGCAATATTGACAGGAACGGTTCACTGGAAAGGAACAGAAGATTAGTGAGAACTTCTATGTTAGGGGTGATGGCACTGTGAGTTTCTATTCGTTTGGGTTAATGTTTCTCAAGGTTCTACGAATAACATCGATTTCTCATATATTTGATCTACTCTGGTGCTAGAGAGCTTTCTACTTCTCAGACGAGTTCTTGGAAAATCTTTTGAAAGGAAACGGGTTCAGCATGGAAGAACACGTCTTGTGTTGTAAGCAAGTGGAAAACAGATCGAGAGAGATAGTAATGAATCGGTGAGACTTATTCATTTTTTTGGGAATTTCTTGCTAGAAAAGCATGCGTTCATGTTATATTAAAAGTTTACAACATCAAATTACAGGCGGTGGGTGCAAGCTGTGTTTCGCCCAGCTGAGACCAATGGTATTTGTGGTGGAGATGCTCCGGCCCAAGCTGGCCAAATACAACAAGATTGTGATAAACGTGAAGATGGTATCCAGGCGACTGAAATTGATATGTCAGAGGGGATGGCTGTGGAAATGTTTGGTGCCTCACCTTCCATTAAAGAGGTACTGGACCACCACTACCTTCTTTAACTCACAGGCATGTCTTTTGTAATTGCATGATCTAATCCAAATGATTATTCCTTTTTCTCGTAGAGTCATGAGGTGTCCGTACACGACTACACGTTCAAGATAAATTTGCTCTCAGGAGAGTTTCAGCACACCTGCGCATCAACCGGCTTGATGCTGTGGGAATCAGCAAGGCTGATGGCATCCGTCCTTGCCACGAATCAGAATATCGTTGCAGGGAAACGGGTTCTCGAACTCGGATCCGGATGCGGAGGGATCTGTCCCATGATAGCTGCTGCATCGGCTGATCTTGTAGTCGCCACAGATGGGGACACTAAAGCAATTGATCTATTGAAAGAAAATGTAGCATCAAACCTCAAATCATCACCACCATCATTGCATATCAAGAAACTCGAGTGGGGGAATCGAGAAGATATACAGGCGATCAAGCAACTGAACGAGGAGGGTTTCGACGTCATAATCGGGACGGATGTCACGTACGTCTCTCAGGCGATCGTACCGTTATTTTCTACCGCCAGAGAACTGATTTCAACCAGCAGCAGATGCTCAGGAAATAACAAAGAGCCTCCTGCTTTCATCCTCTGCCATGTTTTCCGTCGAGTCGACGAGCCGTCCATACTCTCGGCAGCATCTCAGTGTGGCTTCGAGCTCGCTGACAGGTGGTCCGACAAGACCCCTAGCAGCTCGGTACAAGGCATAATCGAAACGTGGTTCGCCACAAGCCCTTACCGTGTTCCATCTGCGGCACTTAATATCATGCTCTTTCGCCTTGCATAGATGATTATGTGATTCGAACGTACTATATATAGTGTTGTTATTTTACATTTTGTGATGAAATTAACCATTTTTGTGTACAAGTTTTGAGACTTTGTATTGAGGTTCATTTTGGTTGTAATTTAAATTCAAGGACATACTGTACTATGTTTTCAGTTATAGTTAGGTTGAATTATTTTGTCTTTTATAGTTTGGAGCACCAATTCAAAATCAGTAATTAAATTTTCTTGTAATTTCATTTCCAGTTCAAGAAAAAACATAGCTACATCATAGCAAAAATCCTACTATTTCAATCTTAATTTATCACAATTCTAAGTGCGTGTATTTGTTTTTTGAAGATACAACAGCTTCTATTTTTATATCAAAGTGCATCTGCAAAACTAGGGTTTCATATATTATTAATCAACATTGCCACGATGACCATCAATTCAATTTCAAATTTGTACGAAAAGAAATAATTATTGAATTTCAAATACAATAAAGTCCTGGAGAAAACAAAACCAACTTTGATGCAATACAATGAACTTTTGACTAAAATTCATGAAAATTTGAAAAAAATCAATTAAAGAATTCCAAAGTGTAACTAAAGCAGTGGTCCAAACTCTGTAAAATGAATGTAGCTCTAGTGCTGAGCTCCCATTATCGTAGAGATCATATGCTAATCTTATTTGAACACTTTGCTATTAATTAATAAATATAAGTACACAATTAATGCTAATTGATCTCAGCAAATAAAGGGCTTTATTTTCTTTTGTGATGAACAAGGGTTTCCTATCATCCTTAACCTATACAAAATAACAGTATTATTTTAATTAAGCATTAGCAGGAGTTTATAACAGTAACAGATATGATTTGATATGTGATTATCTTGCAAACTAAAACATATTTAAATAAACAATTATAGGTGTTTGCTTTCTTAGATAAAATAGAACCAAGATATAATCTATGATTAAGTTGTGAGATTATATTAGTTAGAGAGAGTTAGCTATGCTAAATTAACTAATTATCACATGATTATCCATCTAGGATTAAATTGTGGGATTCAATCGATGATTAAGTTGTTGGATTCAATCTCATGAACCAAACGCAATATACATTTTAATCTCAAGATATAATTTTGCCTACCGAACACCCTCATAGTATATAAATGATAATGCGTGGGCCAAAAGATTAAGGAATCATAAACTCATCGTCTCAAATTACAATTGATACAACAACCAAAAAGGAGCTAATTATATATGGAAACAAAGACCATCTACAATTTTATAATGTATTTAAAAACTTGATTGATCATATTAAATAACCTAGCTAGGAACCCTTTTGTGTTGAAATAAGGTTGTCCCTTCAGATTCTTCAATATCCATTAAAATATGATAAAAAGAAGTTCTTGCATTTGATCACAAAATCAAGAATTCAAGAGTATCAATTGAATCTCTTCTCTTAATCTGCAGCTGCAAGTTTTTCCTTGTCACAAAGAAAACACATAATCATTAGTCATTAAACATACATATATTTGCTCAGAACAAAGTGTTTTTTCTCTCTTTCATGTTAGTTATTCGGAAAACCAAAATGAAGAGAAAGAGACAACTTTCATGTCAATTTCATCCACAAATGGTGGAGGCAAAAATTAATTAAAGAGATAGCGATAAAAAAAAAATGGAAACAAAGTTTTAATTAGTGCAAATTATTAGCCCCCACTAGATTCAAGTGAAGATGACTGATTGTTATATTTAAAAGAAATACTACTCCACTAGATTGCAAACTTCATGACTAAGACTAGCTGATATCTTAAGATAATTTGTTTTGTTTTTTAACTAAAAAAATTAGGAAAAATCAAATAATTAAACACGAATGAACTACAAGAAGATCAACTTCTCACCAGCTCCCATCACCGAATCAGTCAAAAATTTCTGCTGCGAGAAATGGGCACAATCAAGCAATTGTGATTGATGTAAATATATTAACAAATTCAAGATATATATCTATAAAGGAAAAGTGCATAAAAAAGATCAATACCAGTAGAGTTGCTAACACCATCTCCTTGAAACTGAATTAGGACTTTTTCCCAAAAAAAGTGGAAAAACTCAAATCCACAAAACCCTAAATCAAGATTTGAACACAACACATAAAAAAGCCCTAATTAGCCTGTCAGTAACCCTGTTGTTAAAAAATTCATTCAAAATAACAATAAAAAAAAAAAGAAAACAAAAACCATTTTGCCTAATCAAGAAAATTAACATCCTGCATCAACCCTTACAAGCCCAACTCAACAAAAAATCACATAGGTTGAAAAAAAATATGCATATATATATATATAGTTTATGTGTGTGTGTGTGGGGGGGGGGGGGAGAGAGAGAGGGTGGGGTGACAGCAAGAGAGTGAGCACACATAGCTTCAAGCATGAACAATTCATGCAAGAAAACACCATTTGTGCTCACTCTCTTCTGTCACCTCCCTTACCCTTATGTATTGAACAGATTCCATTCACCTAAAATCAAAACTCCAATTAATTTCTTGAAGAAAAAACCCACCCCTCAAAACTCATACACTACTTGTTTACTATACTATACTATACTATGGAAAAAGAGAGAAGAGTAGTTGAGATATTTGGGTGTGAGGGAAAATGGTGAAGTATGTATGGGATTATATAGGAGAGCAAAGTTTAACGGTTCACATCAGCAATGACCTTTGGAATAAATGTGGGTTTATCTTTTTATTGGCCTCTCACATTATTTTATTGCTGTAGAAACCCCAGCTGTCACATTTTCACACACACTATTAGTAATGTGTGTGTTATCACCTTCCCAAACAAGAATATATGCATATCTATGTATGTATGTATGTATGTATGTATGTGTGTCACTTATCTTGCTTTTGATGCTATATTAGGTGAAATGTATCATGTATTTATAGTAGCCGAGTCATAAATTTCACGTTATGGGACCAAATAGATGTTTCACAACTTTCTCCGTAACATTTATTTCAAAATTATAACACTATAAATTAAACTCAACTTACAAAAATACAAATCTTTAAAATTCATATTTTTACTAGTACTATAAAAACTAAAGCTAGGGTATAAGTTTTTTTACAATTCTAAGTCTAACTAATTAAATAACAATAATTTTTCTATTGTAATGTTAACATTAAATTACCAAAATACAAGTATTAAATATATAACGAAAAAAGTGGCACCAGCATTTTGAACCCTAATCTTTTATTACTCTAATAGAATATGATCAAATAAGTTTCATTTAATTTAGTAGATAAAACATGTAGTAAGTCTTCTATTTTGGGAAATGATAATATGTATTCTATATACATTATCACCCTCAAGGCAAATTTGTTACTACTAAGAATTAAAAAAACATTAAGACATGTAATTTTATTGATATGTGGCATAATAATTTATGAAGAGAAATTGTATCAGAAGCCACAATTCTTGTTACACATACCAATGCTTCTTGTAATTCTAAATGTTTTACCAGCCAATGCAGATGGTGGCCTTCTGCATCTCTAAATCAGACCTAATTAAATAAAAGTATGAATTGTTCAATTCAAGATTGAAACCAATATTTATTTTCTTGTCTACGTGATAGGGTGGTCAACTCTGCGCGTGAATTTTGAAATCTGTTCGGATTTATTTATTTATTTATTAATTTATGTATAGTAGTCACGACGAAATTAATTATACAGTACTGCCATAAATCTGTTCGGATTTATTTATTTATTTATTTATTCATTTTAATTAATCTTCATATCACAACCAATTATTGTATCTATATTTCTATTTAAAATAATTGATATATATATATATATATATATATATATATATATATTGAAAGAGTGTTGTATAAATAAGTTCATGTGAACACACGTGACGTATATCCAGACTTATCAATACTTCTTTTGCATATATCTTGATTCATGGGTCATGGTTATCCAAAACATAATATATGAGAACTTTATATATATTACTGCACACATTAATAAGATAACTTAGAGTTTTTATGAAAATTCTTTGGTGCCATTGAAATCATATGAACAATTTGTAGTGACATGCATAATATATAGTATGATCAAATTAAATGAGAATCAATTTTTAAATAAGAACCAAGAACCAATATCTGTCATAGTAATTTTGTACAGATTCTAACAAAATTCTATATTCATATAGCCATATAAAAAAATATTATATGGTTATTTTAAAATGATTTTTGTTATGAGTTATGATGATATTTCTGAATATATTGTCTAAATGTTGATATATTATGTATTTTTAGTTTGGAAAATGTTTTGTTGTTAATATTTGAAAACAAAAGCACTACGATAGACTCAGAACTCGTGACTTTTCAGATATTAAAAAACACTATTGGAATGGCGTCTAGTGGAGAAGGGGATATGCCATATGACTAATCCGATTAATTAAATCATTCCTAAACCATATCTCATACTGAAATGTAAATAATATATATGTCCATCCACTCAAATCAAAGAATTTTTTGTAACACATATCAATATACAATTATACTAGCTAGCTAAGCTATCTACAGCTAGCTAGGAACAAAAGAAGGGTATAAGTGTTAGACTTTGATAAAAAAAAAAGAAATGGAAATATTATGAAACTCTAGAAGATAGATAGATTCTCCCTCCTAAGTCTCCTTTCTCCTTCTCCTTTGAATGTCGATTGAACATTTCCACAAAATGGGATCCCACTTTTTCAGTTGCCCTAAAATTCCATTTTTAGTGATTGATGAGGTCAATATTATTTACATTTTATTTTTATATTCTTTTTGGTTGAGAAAAGCGGTCGATATTTTCTAGAGTTTTTTTTTCAATTTTTTTACTTGTGCAACTTTATTAATCGATCCTCATGCATGACGTCGTTGCATAATTTTTGTAGTGGAATTTCACGAAGCTGAATTTGTTTAATGACCGCTCACTTAATTAGTACTATTTCACATTATAATTTTAGTTTATTGAATTGGATGAAACCTCATGAGTATCGGAAATAATTGAATAATTTATACTAATAAAGTTACACACTAGATAGACGGATGAGATTTAGTAGTCCAACTTTTAGTTTGAATTTGGTACTACTAATCAATAGTTTTCCGCACAAAATTAGGATATACTCCTACAGTCCTACTAATAATTTGTATAGAATTTATTGTTATATTTACTGGAAAAAAATTAATAATTTAGAGTAGGGTATATATTTTCATAAAATTTTGAAATTTTCAAATAAATATTAACTATGATGTAATTATAGTATAATTAAGTATATTGTTTTTATAAAAAATATAAAATGGCTAGGACATAATACATGGGACACTAGATCCCATCCAATAAATAAATACCAATAAGTTGTAGGATAAATAAAGTATAAGATTTTTTTGTGTAGATTGACTTTAACTTTATGAAAAGAGATGAATAATAGTAATTATAAGTTAAACAACAAATAAATAAATAAAGTGACTATTAATGAAGCGGCGATGAACAAATCGTAGATCGACATGAGTGGTATACCACCATGCGTAGATCTCTAAAGCAGCTTAAAGTATATATGCTTTTCATTAATTCATTAATTTAATAATTAAATACCATATTTAAATAATAAATTATTGATGTAAGAATATGTTCCAAATCATCTATACAAAAGGCATGTAGTGCAGGGTGGTATCCCCCCACCCACAAAAAAACCCCAACGGGGGAACCCATAATAACTCGATATAATTGGTTGGTTCAATAATCCCAATTATTATCCTTTTAATAATACCAATAAAATTATTGAAATATGCCCGTCTTGATTATGGACAGCCATATTGATTTGTTTGATAATCACTAAACTTTTCTTATATAGATAAGAAAAATCTTTCTCTTGTATGTGTAATTAATTGTGTCTCTTGTTCGATAATATACTAAATATGGAACTATTATAAATTTCAATCCAATTTATTGTAAGTATAAAAAATAGTCCAACCAGTAAGGCAGTGTGAAAGACCGAAAGATGGTTTAAAAGAGTTATGATCAATGAGACGACACACAAAAACAAAATATAAATAATATCCTCGACAAATCAAAAGCTTAGTCCACGCTAATAACATCATCAAAAGATCAAGCGGGATGAAAACCACAATCACAAATGCAAAGGATAGGTAAACCGAACCAATATACCCGAATTGGAGGAAAGGGCATAAGCTAGGTTGGTTGCTAGTTAGATTAGATATGAAAGTGGGTTTAGTTAGGGTTGGATTATCTAACAATCCATGTGATTAAAGAAGTTGATCATTGGCACACAAGTAGTATTAAATTAATTGATTATTGTACTTTAATTTGGAATAGAACTTGGTGATGCAATGATGCTATATAGTGGAAACTTAGGGCATTAATTAATTATTATAGTTAAGTATAGGTTTAAGAGGCTTTCCTTATTTGGAATGAATTTAATCAATGAGGTGGCATATAACTTGCCTTTTCTAGAATCCTATTCAAGTGTATTTCTCGATTTTAAGTGATGTCGCATCATAATTTTCTTGATGATTATCATATTATCTTTGGGAACTCTAGCTATCATGATCATTTAATAGATAAGCCTCCACTTTATTGTGGATTATATTATACGTGTTATACATAAAAATCTGCATTATTCTTGATATTTTTATTCTTTTGAATTAAAAATATGATGCTATATATAATTTCATTTCAAGCAATGACTGTACGCATGTAGACTCGTTGGGATCGACTGTTATGGACTCTAATGTTTTATATTTGTTATGAAAAGTAATTGGTGTGGAATTTATATGTTAAATGAAATCTCTTAAATGAACCAATTGTGACCAATGAAGAAGTATAGCAGCTGACTCAGAGTGGTGGTTTATCAAAGGAACCAGTGTAAATTATTGATCGACATTCATAAAAAATGGCAAACAAAATAAACAAAAAGATGATTGGTAAGTGGGATCCAAATAATTTTAGGGATAGGAATCTTTTCATATATAGATAAGGAAAAATAATAGTAGTATATTTTGATTGGTCTAAAGGTGTTGGTCACAATTCAAGTTTGCTTCTTCACCTTTCACTTTCGGCGATGAGAGAATGTCTTTGCGTGGGACGTTGATGCACTCATCACCTCCACGTGGCAGCATCACACTCCTTTTCTTGGTGGCTGCAGCCCATCCACTAGATCACTCTTTATTTTAATCAACATTTCAATCTTAGAAATAAAATAAATGGACAATAGTAGTAATATGTATGTAAATCATAAGTTTTGATCAAACTTGGATCGATTATAAATTATGAAATCAAAATATTAAATCATAAAATTATAATTTTCTCTTAATTTTCACACTATTTATACAAAACAACACCTTTAAATAATATTCAAAACAACACTGTTATGTTAAAATAATACTATTGAACATCTAATGTGTTTTAGAAAGAAAGTATCTTTTCAAGATTTTGTTAAACTTGGCTTACATTTTAATAAAATAGTGGTGTTTTGAGCATTAATAAAAGATACTAGTATCCTTTCATACACGGATGAGACAATCATATACAGAAAAATTACTATAATTTTATGGTTTAATATACTGTATATGTTAAAGGCATAAAATAATTTCATGCAATTAAAAATTAATTTTATGGAATTTAAGTATAAGTTCAAAACTATGATTCCAATTTTCAAGTCATACCATATAAGAATGGGACTCAATGGACCCATTATAGAAGAATTTTAATTCTCCAAATATAATTAATAAGGGCCTTGAGTGGGCCCCATGAAAATTTGGTCCTTCATCATAATTGTAATATTGATTAAATACGTCCCGACTTGGGCCTTACAACTAACCCATATGAATGTAATGGGCTCATTCAATGGCCCAATCATTACGACGACGAATTTCACATTTTCACTAAAACGACGTCGTTGCCCAACTTTTTTCTCTCTTCAGCTTCTCTCTCGTCATGAACAACGAGTAGTAGATGAAGGGAGTATGGGAATTGTGGGGAAACGTCGCGATTCAACCAAAAATCCTAAACGTCTCAAAATTCTGTATTTCAAGGTAATTTTATTGTCAATTTTGATTATCCTTTGTGTTTGCTTTTGCTATTTGGTAAATTTGGGAATGTGATTTCATTTTCAGCTCTTCATTAGAGTAATTATGTTGCTAGAAAACGTGACGCATAATGATTTTATGTTGCAATTTTACTTCGGTTCCAGTAGATATAGATGAGTTGATATCTCCATTGATGCTTCAGTTATATGCTATTCAATTGGTGACTAGTTTGCTGAGTGGTATACTGTATACATAAGATATAATGTGATTGTTTTATGAATTGTTTTATGAAGTTTTCTTTAGTTTTCGCAGCCATGGCTGGAACGGCATCTGAAGGTTCGCAATTTGATGGTTGTAATGAGCTGTGTGTTATTGGCTTTTGTTAAAACTCTTAAATCTTGTCTCATATCGACTTGGTGTATGATCCTAGCTCATTTATATAAGTGTGGATAACCCTCCCCCTTATAAGGCCTTTTAAGGGGTGAGTGGCCCATTTCTAATAGCTTCTTTTGTTGATTGATTTTGAATGAAATAGTAAAGGTGATTTTTTTCCTGCTGTTGTTTTCTGACCATCTAAGTAGATGATGCAGACTTGGAGCTGATGGCGGTGAAGAATTCTTCGCTAGTTATGATGAGGTTTACGACAGTTTCAAGGCTATGGGGCTGCAGGCAAAACTGCTCAGCGGTATCTATACCTGTGGTACATAATCAGTTGAATTAGATATCAGTCCTATACATATTCAATTGTATGTGCATCAATAGATAACCGACTGCGAATGTGAGGAGTTGTCCTTTGTGTTAAGGTCTTGAGAAGCCCTCTGAGATTCATGTTGACTGTGGTGGAGTTCATGTTGTTGTCGGTGCTCACATCAAAATGTTTGCTTTGGATGTAGCAGATGAAATGCTTTCCCTGGGGTTCAACTTTCAAGGATCAGGTCTGCTTCGCATTCGACGATTCTACCAAGCAGATACATTAGCATTAGAATATAAAGGCACTCCATTGTTTATTGTACTTGATTCCATAGTTGATGCTCTCATTGCACAGGCTGCTTTCTTTGTGAATTTTCGTTTTTCGACTGTCTAACTTTTCCTGCCTTATGGCTGATATATCTATGCTATATTAAGTTAATTGCTTTGTTTCTAACTAGTGGACTGTGGTCATCCAGATAAATAACATCTTCAAGTTGCTTTCACCGAAGATTCAAGTTGGTGTGTTCTCTGCCACCATAAGCCCTTGAAATCACAAGGAAGTATATGAACAAGCCTGTCCGCGTTCTTGTGGAAGGTAACGAGCTAACACTTGAGGGTATCAAGCAGTTCTATGTTAATGTTGGCGAGGAGGTGTGGAAATTCGAAACCCTCAGTGATCTCTATGACACCATGGCCTCCACTCAAAGTATCGTCTTCGTTAACACGAAGCGTAAGGTTGACTGGCTCATTAACAAAATGCGCTACCGTGACCATACAGTCTCTTCCACCTACGGTGACATGGACCAGAACACTAGAGATACCATCATGAAAGAATTCAGATCCGGCTCTTCCAAAGTCCTCATCACCACTGATCTGCTGCCCCGTGGTATTGATGTCCAGCAAGTCTCTCTTGTCATCAACTATGAGACCTACCTGCATCGTCTTGGATGAAGTGGGCGGTTTGGGAGGAAGGGCGTGGCCGTAAACTTTGTTACCAACGATGACGAACACCTGCTTTCCGACATAAAGAAGTTCTACAATGTCGTAATTGAGGACAAAATTGAGTTTAGTGTGAGACCCTACAATGCTATAGTTGAGTCACTATAAATTTTGGAGACCTATAACTTTGGTTAGGCTTCCTTTTTTTGCTACAGTCAAATTTTGTACCAGTATTTTTGGATTGTTCCAACCAAACAATGACTTTTTTGGTTGGATGATATGCAAATAGCTAACGGATTTTTAGGATCAAAACATGATCGAATAATACTAAATAATGTCATATCATATTGCACATGAGCTGTTTTTTAATATTCCCAGATTTATTAATTTATATATTCATATTTTGCTGTTTCATTGGATGTATTTTTCCTGTTCTTTTCCTAAATCAGTGTTCTGGAATTACAACTTTTGGTCTACAGGGAGTATTTGTTATACCAACTTCGAAATTGTCACGCCACCCCGATTATCCCATAAATTGGTTATATCTCGTTATCAATTTACTACAATTTTTTTATCTTCATGACTTTTCATTATGAGAAATTTAATTATGTGTATAGTTGCTTTAGCTATAAGGCTTATTATGATTGGGCCCATTTACTTTCTAGTACACATAATTTCAATACTCAAAAGTGACTTTACCCCCAGCATATATGCTCCCACAAATTGTGAGAGTGACAAATCAGTAATCACAAATTCACAATAACAATTACTACATCATACTCAAGCAAACGGTATGAATGTATGAAGACTCTAATTCCACACTCAACACTCTCAAAATCAAATAACACACACACAAGTTCATCTTCAGCCACCCCACCAACCCGGGCCCAATTTTCCCACCTATCAATAACCAACCAAAAAAAAAAAAACTCAATAAACCTCACATATCCAGTTCAAAGACTCCACCTTTCTCTCCAACCCATCAAAAAAACTTCAAGAAAAGCATGGCAAACTACAGATCAAAGTCACTCAGCAATTCCCAAATGCAAATTCAACCTCATCATGATGGACCACCAGCCAACTTCAGGTCTCACTCTACGCGGCGGCGGAAGCCGAAGAAAGAGCCGTAATGCTGGAGCTTCAATGATCCCGAGTTTCAGAGGAAGAGAAGGGTTGCTAGCTACAGAGTTTACTGTGTTGAAGGCAAGCTCAAAGGCTCTGTTAGAAAGAGTGTTAGATGGCTCAAGAATAGATACACTCAGATAGTTTATGGTTGTTGGTGGTGATTTTTATTTTTAAGACTCTTTCTGATTCGGACAAATAGATTGATGGTTCGATGAGAAGCATATTGGTAAGTTCAACTACTACTAGTGAGTGAGTGAGTTTTTATTTCCCTTGTAATAATAATTTTAGAAAATTAGAACTTTGTTTGGTGAAGTTTATGTGGCTGTGTTTAGTTTTTATAGTTGAATACTTGTATTACGAATATTATTGTGAAATTTCATCACATCTTTGATGATTTTGGTACTAATTAAGTACTATTGGTAAGAGCAATGACTTAAACTGAATGGTTTTGTATCATGCAATTTTATTTATAATGCTTATGATTTTTCATATATTTGTATTATTCAGACTAGGGGTGAGCAAAAAAACCGGAAACCGAATATCCGAACCGAACCAAACCGAAATTTTGAAATTCGGTTCGGTTTTTTCGGTTTTAAAAATAAAAAAAAAATTCGGTTTTTTGGTTCGGTTCGGGCGAAGAAAAAAACCGAATTATATATATATTCTATTAATTTAATATATTATATTATATATAATATATATTCTTTTAATATATTCTACTATATAATATATATTATATAGTAATATTAATTTTATATTATATATAAATATTCTATTAGTATATATAAAATAAAATAAAATAAAATAAAATACACATATATAAATATATATTTATATTATATTTATTTTTTTTCAGGTTTTTCGGTTTTTTTTTTCGGGTTTTTCGGTTTTTTTTCGGGTTTTTCGATTTTTTAAGTTCGGTTTTCGGTTTTTCGGTTTTTCGGGTTCGGTTCGGTTTGGATTTTGAACTAAATTCGGTTTTTCGGTTTTGGTTCGGTTTTGGCAAAAAACCGAACCGAAACCCGAATGCACACCCCTAATTCAGACTTTATATCTTGACATTGATCTTTGCATGAGAATCTTGGTGGAGATTCTTTATAAGAAAATACTTTCTTATGGAGTTGTTCAAATTGAGGTGATTATAAATTTTTGATAAAATATGTAGACTATTTGTTTTCGGTTGCAAATGCATACTTTTACAACAGTGTTAATATGATTTGAATTTAGTTATTTGATTGGTGTCACACCGACTTTTAAAAAATTATGATATATTTTTTTTCCGAAAAATAGCTTGAAACCTCAACTTTAAGGGGCCCATCACATCTCAGTCCGACAATATTGTAAGGAGTGTTCAACTAGGGTACGCAGTGACCCGTTAAGAGGAGGGCCGCCGTAAACCCACTATCCTGCTATAAGCCTACCTCTCAAGGCCTTTCGCTTGTGCCAGAGATGTGTTGCAACTATACGGCAGTAGTGGAAATCAATCTTTGGCCATTCTTGCAAATCTGCCTCTCCGGAACTGGCTGCGATCTCCTGCGGGCATTATGATATTTTTTTGTGCTATGATGGTTGGTGGTTGGTCAGAAAATTCCTAATGATAGCTTTATTATATAGTATTACTTCTATACCATTATATCCAATTTTTCCATACATTATAGGAGTAAGTGCAACAAAATAAAATCAAATTGAACTCTTTTTATTGATACTTTGGGACGAAACTTATTGTAATTTTATACCAATTTAAATGGTAAACTCAAACTTGAGTATCCACAATTACTGTGTAATCCCTAAAGAAAAACGTTACTTTAAGCAAACGCTTTTGGTTCCCAGAAACCGAAAGAAAGAAAACGCATATTCCATATCAAAGGAATATCAAAATTGTCAAAGCCGAAATTAGGAGTATTAATTGCTGTAGAAAACAACAGAGATCTGTGAAAATTCGACAGAGATCTTTGCTGCGCTTCGAAATCCACGCAATTCACAACTTCTTTTCCCTTCATTCATGCGAGATTGCATCAATCTCTCTGCAGGCAGAAGTCTAGAACAAATTTGCAACAAGAATTAAATCTGAGAGAGATGTGGGAATCGATTTGCTTAACGATTGCGGCTACCGCCGGAAACAACATTGGCAAAGTGCTTCAGAAAAAGGGCACCCTAATTCTCCCACCTCTCTCTTTCAAGCTCAAGGTATTCTAGTCTAGCTGTTTTATTGTTTTCTGTGTAATTGATTTTTGAGCTGATTTTGGACGCGTAAAAATTGGGGGTGCTGATAATCGGTTTTTGTTAATTGGATTTTTGGGCATGAAAAAAATGTTACTTATTATCTATTCTTATCGATTGTATTTGCATTGTATTGGTCAATGTGCTAAGTAAAAGGCGTTTCTCTATCTTAGCGTGTGTGTGTGTGTGTATGTGTGTGTTCTTTGATTGTATTTTCATGGGTTGAAATGAGCTTATTTGTGTGGAAGACTTTAGGTTTTAGATTTATTATCGTTTTTGGGGGGATTTTCCTTGATTAATTTGGCTGTGCATGTCTGTATGTAATTGGTATACATTTGTGATTGCCAAATCATTGATTGGAATTGTATGGAATTGTTAGAGTTGAAATCTAAATCTTTTAATTGTATTAAGCTGAGTAGAAACTGAGTATATCGATTATTGGGAGACTTTCGATGAATGATCCAGGACCATTGATGATCTTAATTGTAAAGTGTCCAAGTTTTCGTAATTTAGTAGTGTCACATTTATTAGCTCTTAGGTTGTATTTGATGAAATTATTCCCGCATATGTTCCAATTACGGATATAAGCGACTAGTTTGGTAACAAGGGTGTGGTTGGAACACCCTCGTAGCCATTGATTTTGAAGTAAGGAATTGGATTAAACTTGTGTTGTAGCTCTTGCTGTCCTCATTGAGAAGAATCTGGTAACTACTCGAGATATGGGAAGAAATTGCCACTGTATGCTCTTCTTTGGCATGTAATTTCGTCATTTCGTGTGTAGATCAATAGATGTATATTATCACAATGCATCTAATTCAAACGAAGCAGAATAGTGATGGCAAGGGGATCTGAATTTTCAGGTGATAAGAGCATATGCTTCTAACAGTGCTTGGATAATCGGCTTCTTGATGGATATCTTTGGGGCCGTCTTGATGTTGCTTGCACTATCTCAGGCTCCTGTAAGACCTATAAAACTTGCACATGTTTGTTCATTTAGGGCCTCCCAGACCATGATCATGACTCAGTATAATGAAATTTTGTCTATGTAGGTATCGGTGATTCAACCCGTTTCTGGCTGTGGGCTCGCTATCCTCTCCGTATTTTCTCATTTTTATCTGAAGGAGATCATGAATGCCATTGACTGGATTGGAATTGCTTTGGCTGGTATTGGTACCATAGGTAATGTAAGTTGATGTAAGATTCATATCTCTAATGTTTTACGATCCTATCTCTAATTTGTTGCGTTCTCTGCATCCAGGTGTCGGTGCTGGAGGAGAAGAGCAAAAGTCACCATCCATCTTGATTATCTATTTACCATGGCTGGTATTTCTTGTTGCGCTCGTGTTTGTAGGTATCTTACCTTATTCAACTTCTAATTATCATTAGTTCATGTCAGATAATGTTGAAAAAGTCATACATATGCTACCATTTGTTGATCTATAATTGGATATTGTTGAATTTGCTCAATTTTTCTTAGGCACCTGTAACTTACTACAATTCTGGTTCCACTATCATCATATGGTTTTTCCTTTTTGTGTTGGTTCCAGTTTGTGATATGTTCAAATTGCTTCTCTTGACTGTCCAATCTTGTAAAACACTTACCCTACATAATTGAAAGATTACTCGATTCTTTGCTACCGAAAATCTTATGCTTAACTTTGAAAGATTATTCCCCGTCTCCATCATCAAGTGCAGACCACTAACCTTACATTGTTCGTTCATTTTAGGTTCTTCTTAATGGATGGCTGCGTGTGTATAGACGACAAAGAAGAGAACAGGAGTTGGTATATTTTAAACATTCTGATCGTCTTAATGAAGTGTTTTATTAGTCTTATGGATCTCAATGGCCTGCTTTTCGACCTTGCAGATGCAATACGAAGTGATCGAGGAGATCATTTATGGCTTGGAGTCCGGCATTCTATTCGGGTATTTTCTTGAACTCAAGTACTCAACCAATATATATTTCATTGGATTCTTCTGATCGTCGTCATCTTACGAAAAAGAAATCCGCGAAACGCAATTGCAGGATTGCATCTGTGATTTCAAAGATGGGATTCTTGTTCTTGGAGCAAGGATCTTCCAAGTTGTTGCTTCCCTTTTGTGTCTCAATCAGCATAATGTGCAGTGCCTCCGGATTTGTCTGCCAGGTAACATGAAACACCACTCGTATTTGATCTTGCATGATCGTTGCAAGTGTATAATAACAAATTCTTCGCTTCTGTTGTTATAAACAGACCCGTGGTTTGAAGCATGGAAGGGCAATCGTCGTGTCCACTTGTGCAGCTGTTGCCTCGATCGTGACTGGGGTGCTTGCCGGCATGTTTGCTCTTGGCGAACAGCTGCCTTCCGCCCCAACATCTCGCCTGATGCTTCTCCTTGGATGGTAGCCAAATCCACATTTTTCCCCTCATTTGGACTCTTTACACCGCATCATGTTGTTAACTTCGTCTCATACAGGCTCTTCATCATTCTCGGAGTGATCTTGCTGGTATCTTCATCGAGGCTGATGCGACACCTCCCAAGGCCTTGGAGACGCTTTGCACGAAGCGGGGTTGAAAGGAGCTTCGGCCTCAGGCAGTCGAGCTCTACCCGTGGAAGGGACACGAATCCGAGCACCATGATCCAAGCTAGCACGCTGCACCATTCGATACCGCCCCCTGCGAAAGCGAAAGCTTAAGCTTGAGCTATTTCAATTTCGGTTCAATACGTTTAAAGAGTGTACAGTTTCATTACTGGTTGTCCCTTTATGTTTGCTTTGTTCTCTCAAGTGAAAGAAAGATTTGCATAACTGTTCAAAGATGTGAAAGACCTATCCCTTTTCTATTGAATTCATCATTTGAATTAGTGTTGGTGTTGTTATGTGATTATTTATTACATAACACTGTTAATTATAAATAAAAACTATTTCACCTTAAACCTTCCCTATATGGAGTATATAACATGTTAATTAATCATTGTTTATAGTCCAAGATATTTCAATTTACAGTATTTTGTTGTGTGTTCAAGACATTAGATATGATCCAATGTAATCCAAAAGGAGTTGTTAGTCTAAAAAACTACTAGTAGAATTTTGAAAAATAAAAGTTAATAAACTGAAGCCAATTAACAAAATATGCATTTATTGCATATACTATATATTTTCGATGACAATGACTAAATTTAGCCATCAACATTTAATGTTGTAGCATAAATAAAGGCACCCCATTTCGGCCGTAGCTTTCACCTGAATTAAAGCAATCCTCTTCGGGAATTAAAAACCAAAAAAAATAAAAATACAATTTCCAAACCTCTAAAAATAATTCAAATTATTTCACTATCTCACACACATTTAATCCAATCTAAATTCCTTCCACACTGCAAATTCTTTAACCTTTTCACCCATTTTCCCTCTAAACAAATGGGGAGAAAAAATCCTTAAGTTCTTCAATCTAATCTCCCCTTCCCATATTAATATTTTCCCTGCAAACAAAAAAGCAAATAGATATTAAATTTCCTAAAAAAACCATTTTTTCTCATGCCAATATTATTCCAAACAGTTTCACACGTCTACGGCGCTTTGTTCCGCAAGAAACGGCCGGCGCCCGCAGAGGCCGACGATGACGATTTCTTCCACGACATAATATCAGACATCAACTTCTTCCCGGATGACGACGACGTCAACGAGATGCCATGCACCCCCGATCTCGGCCGGGACCACCACCACCACTCGCCGCCGGCGACACCCGCCTGCGCCGGAAACGACCACCCCATGCGGACGGCTTCGTGCGAACGCAACACCCACCACCACCACCGGTCAAACTCGGGGGTGGCGAAGCTGGTGTCGAGCATGAGCCTGCGCGTGATGAGCACGGGGGCCGCGGCTACGGAGAAGCTGGGGATAAGGTATTTTAAACATCAGGAGGATTCGGTGTGGAAGAAGACGATAATCTTAGGGGAACGGTGTAGGGTTCCGAGAGACGACGACGACGAAGACCTTAAGTTGTACGACGAGAAGGGCCATAAGATTATTACATACCATCCCAAGTCGCATAGCGGCTTGATACAGTATTCCAGGCATAGCACATCATCCATAGATTCCGACAAAGACGAGGATTTACAAAGCAATTTGTAGCTACATTAGTAAATAGTACTAAATATGCAATTTGATATGTTCATAATTTTTTTTATATTTTTTCTTTTCATAATTTTTTTGTATTTATGAATAGAACCAGATTGATAAGTATTACCATATTTACTGAGTATGATTCTACAATGGTATCTGTATTTTTTTTGTTTTTTGCATATTATATAAATGTAAATTAGGTATTGTACAATACTTTTGATATTCTTTCAGTTCTTACCTATTGATCATCCTTATTTTTATCGATTTTCATAAGGTGGAAAAAAATATTATAAAACCACCAACAATAATAAATTTGAACAATGAATATGATAAAATAATTATTCCATGGAATCTGTTGGGATGTAGGCATTACATTGTTTATTATTCTGCCAAAAGAATCATTGACTGTTGCCACATTCAAAAACAATAAACACAGTATATGTCACTTTTTGAATTTATATCATTGCAGTACTAAAAAAAGCATCTAATCTATTAATTAATTAATTGCAGTTAATTCTCTTATAATTTTGTCCATGATGTTGAACTAATGACAAAAATGTTATAGAAAGTTAAGTTCAATTATTATAAATGATTTTCCTGCACGGGAAAAGAAACGAAGTATCTTTATATAATCAATGAAGTATTTATAGTGTTAATTGTCTTATTATTGAATACTACACATAATAAATAATTATATTGTGTAGATATTAGTGCTTTAGATATGTTAATTTTCATATAGGAAGGAGACATGGTGTTGACCAAATTGGGATTCTGACACACCAATCAAATTATTTTTTTAATAAAATAAGGTAAAGTGTGGAAAAAATAGTGACTTATAATTAAAAAAATGGTTAAAGACAAAAGTGACAGGAAGTTCTCTGCGTCTCAACATCTGTGCTACCACATCGCCAATTTAATTCTATGTTTTAGTTCAAATCGAACAATTTAATCAAATTGTACATGAGGAAAGTAGTTTTTTTATTTGTCATTCATTTATTCCATAAAATTGTTTTTTATTAATAAAAAGGATGGTCCCCTATTTACTTTTAAATGTCTACTAGAAAACTTGATTGGGCCTAAACTCTATTGAAACTATACTTAGAAAATACCTAAGTCCAATTATATTCCAATAATAACATTATTATAATAAGAGTCCCTACGTTTAAACTTTTTTTAGATACTAATAGGTGCCCTATAGTCCGCCCTATGCTCTACCACATCAGCATTTTATCCTTTTACCCATTCACCTGCAGTGGGATGCCCTATAGGCCGCCCTATAGTTCACTCTAAGCATTTTATTTATTTGAATATTTAAAACACTACAAAAATTGAAAAAAAAAACTTCATCTCATTGAAAGTTCAAATATTACAATACGAAATAAAAAACTACAAATTCTCAATGGCGGTTACGGTCCCAAACTTCTTCAATCATGTCGTTCATGAGCTGAGCATGGTCTTGTTGGCTGCGCATTGAGGTATGTCTAGATAGAACCTCACTGTAGCTCATCGGTAATCCTCAAACGCGGGGCGGGGTCACCGTGCTGGAGCTAGATCCAGCTTCATCATCTCACCAATCAGTGACTCCTCCACCTTCGTGTTCGACTATCATGCTATGCAAGATGATGCATGCATACATGACATCGGCGATGACTTCCTTGTACCAGAAACAAATATTGGTGTGTGGGGAAAGTGAGAGATGGGAGAGCGTGACCCTCAGTGGGGCGGACGATGCATGTTCCGACGCCATCGTCCGCGGACGATGTATACGGCGCGGAAGATGCATCGGACATCGTCCGCACACTGTGTATGCTCCAAACTTTTTCTAATAAGATTAACTATTTTCAAGATATACTATAAGTTAGTACTGGTAATGTTTCCTACACAATATAACTATCAAATCCGTCCACAGCCAATATGGACTATGGTTGTGTGTTTTTTTTCATTTTAGTTATATTTATAAGTTTATCTCTGTGCTGGGATAAGTCTCATTTTATATTAACGATATACCCCAATCAATTTTTTTTTCGTACTTTATCAATTAATTATTACTGAATAAATTAATTAAAATGTTATGAACTCAAATTAATTAATGCAATGAAATTAACAACAACTCACCAAAAACACATCGTACAATGGATCACGGATGTTATTATCAATCATGTTCTATTAATTTTGAATTATTGGGGCAACTTGTAATGTTACATCAATAATTTTGGTAGATTTTGGCAGTTCAAGTACACTAGAAAAGAGGTCCCCATTTTTTAAAGTGAAATACCTTACATATTTTTTCAGATTTTCAATATCATTTACATTGATTGCAATAAATCGAAGTCAAAACTTTATACATACATTTTTTTCATGTGTAGTCAATTATACATCATTGCCCCTTTCCCCCTCTTAAATCAATTAATATCTGAGCTTCAAAAGAAAATTTTCCTTTCATACAAAAATAAATAATTTTTTGCTTATAAATTGATGGGATTCAGGATAAAGTATTACTTTTCCATCTCATGTCAAGTAAGATGTTTGTTTTCGCCAAGAGATAAATGATAAATTGGATAAATTGATAGGAAAATTATAAATTTCGGTCAGATTCAGATTTGTCACGTACTTTTTAAAATCAACCATAAACACCAAAAATTGAGATAAAACAGAATACATAATTGAAGAGATATAAAATTGCAAGAATAAATACTTATTCTCATATTTTGGAATATCTCAAATAAGAATACGACTCAATTAATATGAGATGAGGGAGTTCGATTATATAAACTAAACGATGGGAGCTCCAAAGAGGGATCCAAAGCAAATGTTGTGGATTTATATGCAAAGACAACATAGATCTTTACTACTTTTACACTGACTTCAGTGATTTTCTGTGTCTACTCAACATTGCAAATTACAACACTCTTGTTCTTATTCTCACTAATAGCGTAATATAATAAAATAAACAATAATTAATATAATAAGGGATTCCAATCTTTTTTGTACCTTTTCATGGTCCACTACAAACAGGTCGTGCCTTTTTAGGATCCATGTCCGAATCTGAGCAATATCGTAATTTACCTTCAATGTTGGAGAACATTTTCGTCCACTAACTAAGACACGAGCGAGAATGGTGTGGGCCACCACCTCTTCCTCTTTCGAAATTCAAATGCAATTACCTCAATCCAACACAGGGATGTCAATCGGGTTTCGGGCCGACCCTGTTCGGGTTACGGGTCAATCAGGTGCGGGCTAATAGGGTTGTGATTTCTTTCGGGTTATAGAGGTTCAACCCTAACCCTGAAAGCTCGGGTTTCGGGCCAGCCCATCGGGTTGCGGCCGATAAGATTAACAAGCGATCAATCCAATAAATAATGACGAAAATTAGTTATATTCATAAAATATAAACTCAATCATAAACATGATCAAATATGATCAAATATTAATATTTGAGATGTTTCGTGAAATTTTAATACATATTTTAGAAATTTAAATATTTTTAAGTGAAATTGAAGTTTTAATTTATTTTATCAATTATTATATTAGTAAAAATTCAATATATAATTTGTGTATTTAATATAAAATTGAAAGTTATTTTTTAGTTATCTATATTATAAAATTAATCAATGAAATGTCGAATTAGAAGTAAAAAAATAGAATAATAGAAATTTTATCAGGTTTTCGGGCCAGCCCATTGGGTTTTCGGGTCTGGCCCTAACGGGTTGCGGGTTAATCGGGTACGGGCTAATCGGGTTTTAATTTTATCGGGGTAGAAATTTCCAACCCTAACCCTATAAATTTGGCGAGCTATGCGGGTCAGTCCACATGTTGTAGGCTATACTGACATCCCTAAGAGCGTCCACTATAACGTGGACGCGGCTATAGCCGCGAGCGGGGCGGAAGCGGGGCGGCTTATAGTGGGAAGGGTGTCCGCCGCGGGGGTGGACGCGGCGGGTGAGGGGAGGGATGGCGGACGCGGAATCGCCGCGTGCGGGGCGAGGACGCGGCTGAGGGTGGCAGAGAGAGAAGGAGTGGGGCTATAGCCGCGGCTGTCTATTGCAGTAGCCGCGGCTGACGCGGCGGCGCGGCGGTTCGAGAAGGGGGCGGCGGTGGGAGGGGCTGTCCGCCCCTTATAGTGGACACCCTAATCCAACGGCTCTTATTGGATAATTGCAACCATAAAAAACAAACTACACACAGTTGTGCCCCACTCACCCAACTACACCCACCCCCTATAATCAACTACAGTAACTATTTTTATTTTTGTAATATTTTACTCCATTTTTGTTAAATTTAGCTAAGATTGGTTTAAAAGGAAATTTTAGGCTATACTTTTTGGTGCCCCTCTTTTATCACCACACAAAGTTTATGTTTTTATTCAAGATTTCATTTTTTCACAAACCAAAAGGAGAAAGCTTATAGTTTAACTTTCAAGAATTAGAGGCAAAAACGGCTTTTTAGTTTGAGTTGATTTCCTCTAAACTTATGAAGGATAAGTAATTTATAGTTCGTCCTTAACTTTCCAAAATTTGAGTTATAAAGTTTATAATTTTTTTCATTTGTCCAAATTTACCAAGTTTACTTTTATTTTATTTTATCTTCTAGCTTATCAATCTCAAAATGTGATCGTTAGTCGTCTTTCATGCCGTTGCATTAGTATACTTTGCATAACTATTAATCTCATAACAAAAAATTTATCGTGGGACAATCAGATTTTTTTCAAAACACCTTGATTTATCATTTAAATTTTAAAGGGACGAGACTTATCAAAATATAATCATATTTGGTGATGTTATGTACAGTGATAAATTGGTTGCCTTTGGATGTATGAAACTCACTGTCTTACTGTATTTTATTTGCTCTTTAGGAAAAAATTAATGCCATGCCTCAACCTTCTATCATTCCATTTTTTTCCAAAAAAAAAATAGAAAAAATGCATTTATTTAGTTGACTTGTTGTAAAAACATAACTAATGATTTATTAATGAGTTAATAGTTCAGAAAATTCAGATGTCTCATGTTTGAGCACCCCCTCATCCCCCACCCCCCAAATTTTACTCTTTTCTTCCATTGTCCCTTATTTAAGTTTGTATTCTTTTCAAGCAAAAAAAAGTGATAAAGCAACTATTTTGGGCAGCTTTAATAGCTCTGTTTCACCTCTGTATAATTCGTTTTCCATCAGTTGCTTCACTCACAGTTACTTCAAATACGCATTGATCCTCGTTCCCTCTCTCTCTCTGGTTTCAATTTAAAAGATTATTCTTCAAGGTTTGGAGTCTTCAAGAAATGGGGGCTTCTGGAAAATGGGTTAAAGCATTGATAGGGATGAAGAAACCAGACAAAGAAGACAATGTAAGCTCCAAAGTTTAGTTTAATCAAATAAAAATCCAATCTTTTTCATTTCTATCTGCCTTCACAGCTCAATTTGTGGTATGCTGCATTTCCAACAAAAAAAGATTCCATTTTTTAAATATCTGTTTATGTGCTTGAGTTGCAGTTGTTGAATAGTTTTATTTTTATTTCATCTTCGTGTTTTTCATCGTGAAAACTATAGGAAAAGATTAATGGAAAGAGCAAAAAATGGAAGATTTGGAAAGGTGTGAAAAGGCCAGCAGGTATCAATGCCGGGCCGGATTTCTCGTCGGAACCCTCACCGGTGAACAACGACGCCTTCAACGCCGCCGTAGCCGCCGTGGTCCGCGCGCCGCCGAGCGACTTCCGCGCCGTACGCCAAGAATGGGCCGCCATCAGAATCCAAACCGCATTCAGAGGATTCTTGGTCAGCATTTTTATTATACTAATGATCATGAGCATTTGTATCTATGTAATTTTAATTTTATTTGGAATGATTTAATTAATATTGAATTTTGACAAAAAAAATGGTAATGATTTATGGTTTAGGCAAGAAGGGCTTTGAGGGCTTTGAAGGGATTGGTGAGGCTTCAAGCAATTGTTAGAGGGAGGCAGGTTAGGAAGCAGGCTGCTGTGACATTGAGGTGTATGCAGGCTCTTGTTAGGGTTCAGGCCCGGGTCCGGGCCCGCCACGTCCGGATGTCGGTCGAGGGTCAGGCGGTGCAGCGCCTGCTTGACGAGCGCCATCGCGAGAACGAGGCTTTGAAGGAAGCTGAGGTACTAGCATTAGTCCCATTGTTTGCATTGATTTGATTTTTCGTATGTTTGGTTGGTGGAGTGACGATCTCGTGATTGAAAAAGGTCGTGTTTTGAATTTATTGTAGGAAGGGTGGTGTGATAGTAGAGGGACTCTTGAAGAGGTTAAGGCCAAGATACAAATGAGGCAAGAGGGAGCTGTCAAGAGAGAGAGAGCCCTTGCTTACTCTCTTGCTCAAAAGGTTAGATCTCGGGTTTGATTCCATCGTGACGCGACCTTTAGTTTGTGTTCACTAATTTGGTTCATTCTTTGGCAGTGGAAATCAAGCCAGAGTTGTGATTCTTGCATCACTGTGCCAAAATGCCAAGAATTGGACAAGAACAGCTGTGGATGGAGCTGGCTGGAGAGATGGATGGTGGCGAAGCCGTGGGAGAATCGGCTCATGGAGAAGTCGAGCACGGAGGAACGGTTTTCAGAGACGACACCGCTGATCAAAGAGTGCAACAAGAGCAATCTGTCTAGGCTGTCTGAGCCAAGTATGGTGAAAATGAGGAAAAACAACATGACTAAGAGGATATCAGCAAAGCCTCCACTCTTTGCACATTCGTCGTCTAGCCCTAGCTACGACGAGATCTCGGCCTCATCCTCGATCTTCACAACCACGACTCCCATCTCGGGAAAGACTGCCTCTGACAGGACGGAGGATGGCAGCATCAACAGGCCGAATTACATGAACTTGACAGAGGCAACGAGGGCGAAGCAGAGGAGGCACGGAGCCCTGAGGCAGCAGTCCATGGATGAGTTTCAGTTTCTCAACAAGACAATGGCTGATCCCGGGAGCTCGGATTGTAATGCCCTGCCTCGACTGCCGACACGAATGGAGAAGGGATTTTTCTAGGGTGGAGGGAAAATGTGGATTGAAACTTACAACAGCTTGATTGTTTGATATTCACTTCTGCATTTTGTAATATAGTAGTAGTACTTGTTTACGAGTTTTGCAATGAGAAAACAAGACTGTGTTTATTGATCATTTTATTCAAGTTTATTCGATTCTCGGACCATCAATACATCTCGTTTGATGGCACGAACAAGTTCTTGATTCTGGGATCATTCAAACATCACGTTTGATGGCACGAACCTTAACACCGTGTCTAAAGTTAAGTACTAAGCCATAATCAAGCTGCAGGGGATTCTCCATGAGTGGAGAATGTCTGAACACATACTTCCTGTATAGATGAATCAGGGACAGCTTGAGCTCTTGCAAGGAGAATTTCTGTCCAATGCAAGCCCGAGGGCCGATCCCAAATGGAATGTAGGCGTAAGGATGCCTTTGCTTCTCCTCTTCGCCTTCTGGGTCGAACCTCTCTGGCCTGAACTTCTCCGGCTCTGGGAAGTTCACCGGATCTTTTGTGAGAACCCCGAGTGCCAGCCACACCCACGTGCCCTAAACCAAATGGAGAACGAGTTTAGCTGCCAATGAATACGCCTCATGTGTGTGCGAAGTAAGACATGAGTCACATGACATACCTTTGGTAGTAGATAGCCTCCTATGCTAACTTCTGCTGATGTTTCTCTAGCAACCAAGGGAGAAACTGTGTAGAATCTCATTGCTTCTTTGATGACCTAATTTTTAAATAGTAATCAAGAAAATGCAAATTATGCAATGAGATTATTCAACATTCATTATCTAACAAGAATTGAAGAATAGTGCTACCAAAAATTTACCAGATCAAGATAAGGGAACTTGTGTTGAAGATCATGGGCAGTAGGCATTTGGTGATGAGGCCCGAATCCATCGATCTCTTCTATAACCTTCTTCTCAACGTCTGGATGTCTAGCGACAAGGTAGACGACACTAGAGAGTGTAAACGAGGTAGTTGCTGATCCTGCCAAGAGGTGCTCATAGGTAACAGCACTGACATAATCAGAAGTGAAGGCCTTGTTTGCACCTTTCTCTGTCTCCCTTGCCCCAAGTATAAGTGACAAGAAATCCTTTGAGCCCGGATCATCATTCACCTCCTCCTTCATTCTGTTCTGCACGATCTCATCCAGACGCCTGCTCAAGTCCATGTTTGTACGCTCCACTTTCCAGTCCATTGTGCCCGGGATCCTCTTGAGGATCTGGCGAAAAGGTTCCTGAAGAATCGGGATGAGCACCCCTAGAATGATGGACAATGATCCGGACAGGTCCATCTTGAGCTGGCTCGTGGAGTAGACGTGCTGGTTGATGAATTCTTGAACACGGCCATCTTCATGCCTGCGCGATCTTGGCTTGGAGAGGCCGAAATCAACACCAAACGCAGCCTTCCCAATTACATCTGTGGCCAGTTTGAGAGAGAAATCGGAGAAGGTTAAGTCATTGGACCCGAGATCCTCTGTGGCAGATGCAATCAAGTCTTGCATCGTTGGGATAAGCGTGGCTAGATGGGACGGCTGGTAGAGGGAGAGGATCGTGTTGCGCATGGTTGACCACCTCGAGTCCCTGGGGGCCCGTGGCACGAGAGTTACAAAGACTACGACAAAAGAACAACAACAAAACATTCATAGACATCAAATTTGGAACCTTGTGAAGAATAGGCCTTTTTGATGAAGAGGAGAAGCTGCAATGGGAGAAGGGATGCTTCTGTTGGAGAAATACTTGAATTTTTTTATCCCAACTTCTCTGCAAAGTTCTGCATTTGCTACTATTACTAGTGGCTGCCTTCCCATATGAAATCTGTTTTTGCACCCAAAAAAACTTATTTTGAAATACTTGAAATGATCAAAACCAAACAAGTAGTAGTACTATATTTATTGATGCAATCATTTTCAACTGCAAATTCCATTTTTTTGACACTGCCATCTGTGATTCTGTATCATAGCTATGATTCTTGGAAACATAAGATTACATGTTTTCAAAAATAAATAAAATAAAATTGAAATTACCCTAAAAAGTAATGCGGCCTCCAACAAGAAGTTGAGAATGACTATCTGTTGTCACTTTATTTAGTGGTCATATTGTGTAATAATGAGACATGGTGATCTTTGACTAAAGATTGGCCCACAAATAGCAATCTTGCACTAAAATACAAAGTTTGGAAACATACAATGAATAATGAAAATTTCACCACAAAAAAATGATGCTACTACAAATCAATTGAATCTGCAACCCTTTATAGCTAGAAAATTTTGAGCCATTACTTTATATGCTTTTAATGAAAACAAGAACTGCATAAAAAGTTGCCTAACAATCATATGTTTTGCAAGAAATGATCAGAAAAAAGCTGAAGTTTCTCAGCAAAGTAGTTTGACTAAAAATACCGGAATATAGGGCCGTGGCACTTGGCAAGAATAGAGTACACGTCCGGGCCATATTCAGCGAGCAACGGAAGGTGTCCGACCACAGGCATTGCTGGAGGGCCGGGGACGTGTCTAACACCCCAATACGGTGCATAAAGGTACACCAAAGCCCCAACCACGGCTGCTAGGATCACGGAGGCGATTTCCAGCACCAGAAAAGGCTCTACCATTTCTGTTGTTACAAACTTCATAATGAGAAAAAAGAAAGTGAAATTGCACTAATTTATAGAATTAAAAAAGGGTTCTTTGGGATGGTATTGAGTTTTTTGTCTGTATTGAATGGTGATATTATGATGGTGGGTTTTCTGTTACAAACACATAATGCTGCAACTTTCACTGTGTGTTTTCCAGTTATAGCCTGTGGGGTCTCATGATAATCACACACACAATTCAAAATATTTATTCCAAATTGGACTAATGGACAAATGATCACCCAGGGATCATGGCCGATTGGACCCTAGTCGGCTGTCACATCAGATGTCATGATCGCCCACACGAGCATCGACCAATGGAGGGTCGACAAGTCCCTGTACATCAACTTGAGCAGGAAGTGGTTTTCTTTACTCAACAATCTGATTCTTTGAGTGTGTGAGTGTTTGTGTTCTTTCACTTGTTCAAGAATAAGATTTGCTCAATATCACAGATTAGTACACAATACACTTTCCTATTTTTGACAATTCAATGCGGCATATATGCAAGTCTCAATCATGAGAGAGTAGTTACAAGCATCTAGACATAGAGCATCATATTACTTAATCTTGAATTCTTGATCATAAGCATATTAGTATAAAAATTCTTTGTACCTTGAAGATATGTTTTGTCCCATCTTTGAATATGTCCTGTTTCTTGATCATCTGAAAATACCATCAATCTTTGTTTACAAGGGTTTTAGCTGGATATCGGGCGACGTTGTCCTCACTAGAAATTCCTAGACAAGACTAAAACTTATCTCGTACATGCTACATCTAATGAAACTCATCTCATACATAGATGCTCTCGTACGAGATCCAGAGATGTACGGACAGTGAGGTCAGAGCGCACCCGAATCAGGCGGATACAAAGCAACGAGACCTTTGGTGAAACCCACCTCACAGCTGCTGCACAAAACTCCCCACCTTCTGCACAAAAAAACATATTGAAAATGCACAAACAGATCAAGGAAAAACAAAAATCATCATATAACCCTCAATCAAGCAAGCTGATTTGTGAAGGAGATACTAATTGATTAAGCAATGAACAAGAACTTCAAAAGATTGTTGCATACAATCTGACTAATTCTCATCACCACTGCGATTCTCTGTTCTTCGCCTCAGCCACAACAAATCCATCCATCTCAAGTAACAAACACACTCAAGAACCTAAAACACAACCAAATTCAGCTCCATCACCATAGCAATCAAACTACATAAAGTCTAATTCATCAACAAGTTCATGAAGTTCTTCATCCCAATCTCCGGCTCCCACTTCCTCGTCTTCACTTAAAAGCCTCTCCAACAGATCTGAGCTCAGGCCACCAACATTTGCAGCCGAAACCAATGTCTCAATCTCTGCTTCAACCTCACTTTGATCTGGAGCCAGATCGAGCTGCTTGTCCAACACCTCATCCGTGATAGGATTTGAGCTTGTCCCACCAACATTTGCAGCTGAGATCAATGACTCCACAAGCACCTCATCCGGGGTCATAGTCAGCTGCCTCTTCAGCCCTAATTCAACGCGTCTCTGGCCATTCGCAACCCTCTCAGCAAACAACGGATTGCTAAAGGTCTTAGCAACAAAGCTAGTCATCTGCTGCTGCTTCCTCTCAGAGCCACGGATACGCTCCTCAATCACCATGAGACGCTCCATCGAGATCTGCTGCTGCTGCTTGAGCTTCAAGACCTCGGCCCTCAACACGTCTCGATCTCTCTTCAGCCTCTCCACCTCCTCTTCCTTCCCATACTGCCCCAACTCAATACAAGAAGCTCCTCCTCCTTGCTGGCTCGTGCCCTGCATCATCACGTTTCGCCTCCTCTTGATCATCTTCAACAGATGCTTCTTCCCGCTTAGAAACGCCTCGTTCGCGAACTCCCATCGATCTGCATCCACCTTTCTAAAGCCCTGCATTCCATTTTCATCCTAGAACAGTCTCAGAAACTCAAATTCGATTTGTAGCAAACTATCTACTACCTATAGTAGAGTCCGTTTCATGAATTTGCAGAGGTGCATCAACTGTTAAGATCAAATGTAGAAGTTTATCAATAAAACATTAGTCAACCACACAATCACAAAACCCCCCCACCTATTTGAACAAAGCCCAAAGAAAACCTTCTCATTACTCAATTTGTTGTAAATTCATCAACTGTTTATGTATTGGGACAAATTTCATACTCAATAAATTACTTAAATTTACTAAATTACGAGCATAAGTTACTCTAATTTAACCATACAAACCTCATCAAACACATAATGTAGCAAAAAATAGATCACTTTTTTCATATCAAAACATAAATGGTTTCTGAAACTACAGAAATTGGGATCAACTCAACTCATTCCACCGATCAATGATTCAATCACACCAACTAAACTCAAAACAAACCACAGGAAAAAAAGGGGGTAAGAAATTGACCTCGAATTTCCGAGAAAACTTACGTAGGTATTAAGCTGTCGAACGAAGCTGGAGAAATTATTGTGCTTGAAGAATTTGGGAAGCAATGCGGCGGATAATCTGTGCGGGTCCCACACGATGAAGCTGTTCTTCGCCTTGCTCCACGAAATCACCGAATCCGTCGACGAATCCTCCACCATTTCGAACGTCTTCGTCAAGAACGGAGGCGTGCCCATATCGAGCAAGCTCTCGATCGGTCTCGGCTCGTCGGCTGCGGCGGCGGCTTCTTCCACCTTCACTGTCACACCTTCCATTTTCGGTTAGTTGCTGTTGAAGTTCTTTGGGAAAAAATGGAACTAACTTTCTATTTTTAGTGAAATTTTTTGTCTTCTTGAAACTGAAATCGCGGGTGATTTGGATTGAGATTTTGTATAAGTACAGGAAGATTCTAGAATATATGGAAACTTCGGAAATGGATATTTAAATATCTTTGGTTGAAGCGTGGCATGTCAGCATTGGTCAATGTTGGCCACGTGGAATGCTGTGATTTGGAGGAAGAATCTAGAAACTTCTCAGATATTTTGGGCTGAGATGAGAAAGATGTTGGGGTTAGATATTTTAATACGGATTACTATAATAATAGATAAAATTATGAAACCTGGTCAGTTTTATAATTTTTCTTTACTAACAAACTAGTACTACTGCCTTGTTTAATTTATAGGTAGTCTATCCACTTATAATATTTTGCTGCCAATTTTACCAAAAAAGAATAACTATGGAGTAGTTGTGAATCCAAATTTCAAGATTTTTTTGACTCATTTTAAAAGTTATTGAACAGACCAAATTTCATGATTTCTTGGATAATTTATTCTTTATTTACGACTCTAACTAAAAGTTACAGAATTTTTTAATGTATAAATTAAAAAGTAGTATTCCATATAATAATATCCAAATTTATATTATTTGTTGTGTTTCATTTTTTATATGGCGCGTTTAGATCTCATCCCAATAATTAGTGGGACTGGAAGTTTCTTGATTGTAGAGAAGGATTTAGGCCATGTTTGTTTCTCAGGATTCTATATGAGAAAGTAATCTGATTCCTTAAATTTTAAAATCTTGTGTTTGTTTTGGTTTTTAATCAAACTGAGAAAGTAATCAGAATCCCGAGACAAGAAAAATTAGTACGACTTTCCAGGATTCTGAATCCTAACTTTTCTTAGGTATTTTTTCTCAGTTTTATGATTCTTACATATTTAATGCAATATAATATAAATATATGTTTATTATTATTATTATTATTATTATTATTATATTCTTAATATTATTAAAAATAATTTAAAATTATAAACCATACTTAATTACGCATAGTAAATAACTATAAATAAAATTATCATAATTGTAACTATATTATATATATATATATATATATATATGATTGTGATCAAGATAGAACCATTCTTAAACGTAGAACCATTCTTAAACGTAGAACAAATGCCAAACGGAGGTCGTTAGATCTTTTAATCCAATGGTGTTGATTTGCACAACAACTTCCCATTACAACTAAAACTATTATTAATGGGTGAATGCAGATAAGTGAAAAAATAAAGCATGCATGGACTCTTCTTCGTTTCATTCATTCTTCCATCAACATGTGAGTTTTTTCACATGTTGAGTCCGGAATGTCGTGAAACACATAGTCTAATATGTATGATTTTTAATCTTGACCGTCATTTTTTCCTCATCCAATGAATAAAATATGTAGAGTTCTAGTAAAATTTCAAATTATAAAATTTATTCAATTATAATACCAGTAAATATTATAATTATAATAATTATATTTATTATTATAATCATGTATGATTATAATACTCCATGTAACTATAATTATAATTATGGAGTACTATTATGATGGATAATCCATATTTAAACTAATAATAAATATAATAATATAATTATTATCATTTGTAATTAATAATTTATAAAAAAAATTATATTATTATTCTTTTTTACAATAAAAATAATAATGAGTAGGATTATAATTTTAGTTTGGTGTTTAAATTAAATATAAAATTTAAATCGTGATATTTTCCAAACACAGGAAAGTAAAGCTATTAGGAATCACATTCCCGAGAATCATTTTCTCAGAAATCATTTTCCTTGCCAACTTGACTTTCACGGCAACCAAACATGCCCTTAGTGTTTTTGGTAAATGGAAAGGTAATATGGGACTAATACTTCATGATTCTATGTACTATCGATTTAGTTTAAGATGCATTTTTTTTATAATTCCATGTATTCTTGTGCATTTAAATACATATTTATAAAAATTTAAACAACCACCAATGATATCACCAAGATCTGAACGTGATACTTTCGGCAAAACGACCTTAAGAATGTCGGAATTTCGAAATTTCTTAAATAAATAAAAAATTTAAAAATTCTTTAATTAAAGATATCGAAAGAGTATTTTGTTTGCAAATATATATTGACTTTTGCGATATAAAAAGTAAAAAAATGGCTGACCCATTAAGCAATATATATAATGGGCCTGTATGTAATAAATGACCACACTAAATTAAGCCCATTCTATTTCACATGTGGTCCAATTCAAAACTTGGGCATATTTTGTCACACATCTATTTACAGAAAATCTAACATGCCCAACTATTTATTGATTAACTGACATAAAAACAACAATAACAACTTTATTAAAACTTGTAGTAGTACATTTATTAAGAGAAGAAAAATACTAAATTATTGGACAACATTTATTTTTTTCTTGTCACGTATATATAAGTGCAAATAAATTAAACTCACTTATGAATGTGTATATTTTGAACGAAATGTACAAACAATGAAAAAAGTAAGATCATAATAATAGTTCATAGTTGATGTATAGTCAAGGCTGGAATCAGATTCAGTTGGTCAAAGATTCAAAACCAAGAAATAGGAATCCTAAACCACAATAATGTTATGTACAAATGGTGGGTTACATTGTGCTATAAAAAGATTCAAAAGTATACAAAAATATTGCATTTATATGCATATTTCATCATCATAAAGTCACTCCACAAATGGTGGTTCTCATTGCATTTGTTGACATAAGATTTCCTCCACTTTCAAGGATTTTCCACATCGAATTGTATTTTGCTTAGGATTGGCCACTTTTGGGTCGTCCAAATATATATGTTTATATGGAGTATTTTTTTTTTTTATTATTATACAATAGGTATGTGACTTGTCCCATTTGGTAGACTTGTTCCTTTTATACTATGTTTTGTTGTTGAAAATAAGTCTATGTTATATGTACAAAATTCCGATTCTTGTTTTAATATAGGCAGATTGAGACTTGAGAGTCTCTTTAATCCTTTATTGTTGTATTGTTTGAAAAGGAAATAAGATCATCAATATAAATATGAATAATTTTTTTTGTTTGATCCTCTCCTACGTCCTATATAGTTTGTATGGATCTAGAATACTCATGTTAATGTATGAATTAATATCTAGTTATTTTATTCATAAGGAAAATATTCTAAAAAGGTTCATTTTAGAATGAAGATAAAATTCACTTAAAAAAATCAAATGAATATAATATTTCTTGTATAGTACCGTATAATGGGTTTTTTTTCTGTCAGCGATTACATGTATCTTTTCTCATTTTTATGTGTTCGGTTTTTATTTGTCTCATTTTACTCATATTTTATTACAAAATTAATAGTATAAAAAATATAACACATATTTAACTATTCTTTTAACAACATTTATTCATATTTCTTAAAATAGAGCTAATGAAAAATAAGATGTATAGTTGCATACAAAGTACTACTCAAATACAAAGTACACAGATATAGGAATACTTCTTGTTTAAAGTGGGGAATAATTGGATGTACAAACGTCACAAACTATCATTGCATATTGTTGACAACTAGCTCAGAAGGTCGTGCCGTTGGTTTTGGAGGGGCAGAGTTGCATAAGTGGGCAATACTCGATCCTCACTACTGTCGTATGGTTGCAATATCTTTCACTAACAAGTGTAAGGTCTTGAGAGGTGGAATTTTAGCAGGACAATGGGGTTACGGTACTTCACCCTAGCGGGCCACTGCGTATTGATATTGAACTCCTCTCACAATATTGTCTGAGTCCGAATATAAAGGGCCCTTGGAATTGAGGTTTCATCCTTATCCATAAGTCGACTACTTTCGTACACTTATGTAATTTAATGAACACGCAATAAATTGGGAAATAAATTCGCATGCGATATATCGGTGCAATAAATTTGAATGCTAGAAAAAGAATAGACAAGAAGAATTAGAAGACGTGCACGCAATTTTCCGACACAATTAATTTCTATATACAAATATACATTAAAGGGACTAGTAACTAAAATTCACCCCATTTTTTACATGACATTTAGCCTCATTTGGTAAAAATATGATGCGTCATTCGCCTTTGCGTCACCCATTTGTGTATAGCGTCAGATACCTTTCTACAAATGTTTATTTTAATAAAGATGGTACGTATATAAATAAATTAAAAGGCATTGTTCGTATTTTTGGAAAATGAATAATTATAGTTTTATTATAGAGAATAATAATTTATAAATGAATATTACTTATGAACATTACTATTCAATAAAGTCTAAGATAATATTTATAATATATTACAATAATTCTTTATAAGCAATAATTATTCTTGCTATGAATAATACGAGTCAATTAACATATCATATGTAGATAATTTAGTCGGCAACTTTGTTGGATTTACGTAATTTCTCAAAGCTACTACCGATCAAATTCTTTAACTCTTTTGTTCTTATAATAAATCAAAAATTGGTTGTATTGTTTTTTAATTGATTTGCAAAAATCCTTCATAAGTCATAACTCACATAACCAAGTTGAACCATAGAAAATAATGGCTCAACGAAATTCGAAAATTAAAAATAAAAATCCAACTCCCCACTCATAATTATTCGATCACACCACACCACTCCAAATTCTCCAGCAACTAATCGATGTCCCCATCCCTACGTTATATAACAATTAATATTTTTATTACAAAATACATAAAAAAAATTGTACTAGTATTTTGGTATATAGTTATGGTGGCATTTGATTTGATGAGGTGATGTAACTAGAGATAAAAGCATCATGATTTGACGTAGATTATTAGACTTTGTTTTGCATGGTGACAAAAAAATTAAGCATAATGCAAATAGCCACATCAATTTTAATGATGTATTATTGGAAAATATTTAGTCATACATTTTTGCTTTCGGTTGATAGGCACTGTGAAAAATGATGGTTTTTTGGTGTAAACCTATGGTCAACAATTAAAGTTACTACTTTACTACTTCCAAATTTTAAAACTTAATTAATTATATTCTAAGGGTGCCATCATCAATCAATCATGAATAGAGAAAGAGTTTTTGAGGAATAACTTATAAAGAGAATATTCCAACGAAGAAAACGTTTCAATATTAATTATTAGAGATTGACGAAAAGTGACATGTTAAGTAATTTCAATTAATTGGATATTATGCGAAAGAGTTTAATCCCTATACCATTTAGTTATACAAAGTCGGAGTTCAAAATCTCAATTTAAATAGAGTAAAGGCCAAAATTGGTCCTGAACATATAGTCATTTTACGATTTTGGTCCTAAACATTATCTTTTGGATTTTTTGGTCCTGCACATATGGACATTTGATAATTTTGGTCCTGCACATATGGAAATTTGATCATTTTGGTCATCCGTCAACATTTTCGTTAAAAACTAACGGTCAACGTTATCTTTTGGATTTTTTGGTCCTACACATATGGAATTTTGATTATTTTGGTCCTCCGTCAACATTTTCGTTAAAAACTAACGGTCAACGGCCGATTTTTGACTAAAACAATGGGTTGGGTCGGGTCGTGGTTGGGTCGGGTTTGGGTTACACGTTAAGAAAAAAAATAATTATTTTTTATTAATTAAAAAATTATAAAACTTTAATTTTTAGTTATTTTTGTTGATTAAAAATATTATAACGACTAAAACATGATGTTATTATACGATTTAAACATGATATTACAGGATAAAATAAAAAATTACCTAATTAAAATAATCATTTTTTAATCAAAACAATAAAATTAAAGTATACTAATATTAAATCTATATAATAAAATTAAATAATTAAAAAATTATTTTAATAAAATCTAAGCATAATATTTTCTTCAAATTCATGAAAAAATTAATTAAAAAATACTATACTTTAATTTTATTAATTAAAAAATATTAATTAATTTTTTAAGAATATTATGCTTACATTTTAACGAAAATATTATGCTTAGATTTTAAGAAAATATTATTTTTTTCTTAACGTGTAACCCAAACCCGACCCAAACACGACCCGACCCAACCCATTGTTTTAGTCAAAAATCGGCCGTTGACCGTTAGTTTTTAACGAAAATATTGACGGATGACCAAAATGATCAAAATTCCATATGTGCAGGACCAAAATGATCAAATGTCCATATGTGCAGGACCAAAAAATCCAAAAGATAATGTTGACCGTTAGTTTTTAACGGAAATATTGACGGGGGACCAAAATGATCAAATGTCCATATGTGCAAGACCAAAAAATCCAAAAGATAATATTTATGACAAAAATCGTAAAATGACTATATGTTCAGGATCAATTTTGGCCTTTACTCATTTAAATATGATGGCGTAAATAGTGTATATACTGATTAGACTTATTTTCATTTTTTATGATTGGACTCGTAGAGTCCAATTTGAAGACATCCGAAAAGTAAACTTTTTTTAAACAAAGATCCAAGTGATATTTTTATTAGACTCATAATGTGCATTAATTAATAATATAAATACAAGCATAATTATGAACGTCACTTAGTATGGGTGTGCTCATATTTTTTTCTTACTACAAACAATCATATAATGTGTTGGAATGTCCCCAACAAGGTTGAGTTGATTAAAAATTGGTGATCTATAAAATTTAAAATTGCTGATATATAATTCCTCACTAATTAGTATACCTACTCAATATAAAAGGGTGGATATATGCTTAACTAATAATTACTTGTTAAACATAACCAATTATGTCATCGATCGATTAATAAATACGAGTAGTTTTAT
Source organism: Salvia splendens (assembly GCF_004379255.2). Classification (NCBI taxonomy): domain Eukaryota; kingdom Viridiplantae; phylum Streptophyta; class Magnoliopsida; order Lamiales; family Lamiaceae; genus Salvia; species Salvia splendens. The sequence goes on from NC_056041.1 coordinate 1,974,324, forward strand.
ACTCTTAAAACTAATGTCAATACCCTCATCATATCATATGCAAAAACTCGGTACAATTATTGTTATTGTTATTATTATTATTATTATTATTATTATTATTATTATTTCAATAAACGTTTACTCCTAATAAAAATATATTTACAACGATTATAGATGTCAATGGAACTTTCTTTATAGTATAATATACGTCACACTCCGTTGGTAACTAAAAGTTAAAAATTAAAAGAGGAAAATAAAGTAAAAGTAGGAGTATGATTTGGTGAGAATGAACCAAAACTAATAATGTAGTCATCATGACAACAAATGAGCATATTCCCTAATACTACATGAGTTACAAAGGCTAAAGCTAACACTTTTCTTCTTAAAATTCCAATGTGTTGTCACTAATTTATTCATTTGTCTAACTAATAAAATATTTCATAATTTCGTGAATTATTATTGTAAGTAGCTCAATTAATTCTAGCAATAAATTTTACCTATCCTTCTCGAATGGTCAAATTTCGATACAAGTAAAACAATCATTTCTGCTATCTCATGTCTTCAAATCTGTTACATAGTCATTTGTCCACATCATTTGCAACACGACAACACCCCTTAAATAAAAACATTTAAAACATCTATTTTTTTGCCCTAAATGTTGATCAATTTTATTGGTTGCTCAAAGTAACTTAGGTTTACAACGACAGGTCCTTGTAAATGACAATAAAAATTTATGAAAACATTAATTATATAGACAGAATGTGCAACCAATAACTGCAATGCAAAAATTAAATTCGGATGCTCAAGTTAAAAATATTTTTGTGTGGATGAGTGGGACCCGCGTTCAAAATCTGACGTGATCAAATTATATTCCAAAAATTGCAAAAATTAAATTCCAACGTGGCAGACACCAAATATTGCACCATCAACGGCTCACCTTTAACCCTTTGCATGACTTTCATGCATATTGTGGGACACACTTCCCACCCTCCATTATTTTATTTTATTTTATTTTATTTTATTTTATTTTATTTTATTTTACACACACAACACATAGTGGAAATTTCAAAACTGTATGTAAGCAAAATATCTTGATCATCCAAAAAAGAATTAACGAGTTCACGTGTCCCATCACCTTGAGTGTCCTTTTCACCGAATAATCTCTTCCGTCTTCGAATAAGTGCTTCCAAATTAGTATTTTTTTTTATCGAAAAACTAGAAAATATCAAACAAGTATTTCATTCACCCGCTATAATTGAGACATTTATTTCTAATACAAATATTAAGAAATTACTTATATCTAACAAGCTAAGATGAGAAATAATAAAGTAGATCAAATAAGAAAGAACAAAAAAATGATTCAGAAAAAAAGTAAAGTAGAAGTGATAAAAACAAGTAAGGTAGATTAAATTAATAAGTTGCATTTTTTATATAAAAGTAATTAAAAATGACACTTAGTCGGAAACAAATATAATGCTAATTATATATTGTACACTTAGAATATAGTCTCGTTCATTGCCTCGAATTTAGTATATCATGCTATAAGAAGTCTAGCCAACACCTAAGGAAAGAGTATAAAGTGATCGTCGGTGCATAGACACATACAATGAGGTTACTCTTGCTTCTAATGAGTTGGGCGTATATATATATATGGAGTAATATGTACTATGCGATTTCAAGAACTTAGGAATAATCTCATATTTTAATGTCGTGACAAGATAGACGCCTTATAATCTACGCCATTATATAAACTAAAACTTCAATAAAATAAAAATACGAAGGAATCTCAAAGTTAGGTACATCTAAATAACAAAGAAAAAGTGGCTATAACTAATACGTAGGTCATGACATAAGATATAACAAGTACATGGAGTACTATATACTAAAATTATAAAGAGTAAAGCTTTTGATAATGAAATTACTAATTTAAACCTTTTGAAGGACCTGCCGACTTTGTTTCATGTAGTTAGGTGGGGGAAAACATAATTAATCAAATGATTATACTATTAATAATGAATGTACTTGAATTTGTGCAACATTTGTCTTTCAAAGACATCAGATATACGCACCAAGAAATAATCCTAAGATTAGTTAATTATAAATTTGGTTTCAAATATTTGATCCATCTAATTTTCAAAAACAAAAAAAAATATCATAATGGATGGTCAATTAATTTCGATGTCTTCCAACCTTAATAATCAACTGGAATGGAGTTTGTAACTAGCGAAGGACGATTTTTTTTGATGAAATTATATCATATATATCACTGAAAATAATAAATGGACATTATATAGATAAGTTAAAATATACTATGTACAGAAAATGACATCACATAGTTGATAACGTCAAGAATATATTACACATTATCAATTTCTCAACATAGGATAGGATAGTTGCAAACAAATTCAAAAAATATGATTTTCAGCTAAACTTTAAAATTGTTAGATACTCCGTAACTTATAAACAAAAAAAATGGTGATTTTTCTGTCGATTTGCTGACTGAAAATTTACATTTGGTAATTATTGGGCGATAGCGTCATGCATTTTTATATAGTTTCACATTAATTTTGAATTAAATATTTTTTGTGGCACGAGCTGGTTGTTCCACTTTGTGTTATTTAAATCTAGTGGAAATTGTTTAGCAGTCCTTAAGTTTGATAAAAAATAAAACAACCTCCACTCGTATTCTTTGATTAAAAAATTGTTACGAATCTAATTAATAGAAGTACTTAAATAAGCACTTAAATTCGCTTATTCCACATTTGTTAATAACTTTTCTCTTGGTATCTGTTGAGGCGGCGTCAAGGAGTTTGTATACATTATACTGTATACACAAAAACAAAGAGAGATTACACATCTTATACGTAAATGTTTTTGTTATAATACTATTCCCTACGTCCTTAAAAAATTATACCACAACAATATGCAGTTTGTAATTTTGAAAAATGTTTTTTTTTTTCTCTAATGAGGTGAGACGAACCCCCCATAAATAATATTTTATTTACTTTTTATCCTTACCTCTCTCTTACTTACTAAAACACGCGCGGCTCCTAAGTGCATATTCATTGGGAGCGGAGGAAATATTATATACAGAAAATAATTTATTACTCCGTACTACTTACTTTATTATCCGTTATCAATAATTTAGATAGCAAATTACTCTAATACTTTAAATTAAAAATTAGTAAAATAGAAAAATATAAAAAAAAACAGTCGAAGTTAAATAAATACTATAAAGAGAGTGAAACAGAAAAAATAGAAAAGAAATGAAAAAAAATACTAGAGTTTATAAGTAGTGCTGCTATATTGTCTTTTGTTCACCTAAAATAGTCAATATAATGGGTTTAATTCAAATATAGTAAAGTACTCGTAAGATAGAAAAATGAAAACGATAGTAATATAATTATAAAATGAGTTCATATATAAACAGAAATATAAATTCATTTTTTATTCAAACCAAAATGAGAAATAAAACCATTTCCGAAGGAGATAAATATTACCCCCCCTTAAGAAAATACTTCGATTAATAAAAACTGTTAGGCCATCCGCAATGAGCGGACGATGGCACGCCCGATGGCGCGCATCGTCCGCGCCATTCATCGTCCGCCCCCACTGTGGGTTTGTGGCATAGGCCGCGGACGATAGTCGCGGCCTATGCTTCGGGCGCGACTTAAACCGCGGACGATGGCCATCGTCGACAACTACAACCCCTGATCCGGACCCGGATGAGCTCCCGACGCAGACGTCCACCGCGTTTGCGTCGTTAGTTACAGCGTCGATGGCAAGGACGATGTTGCAGACGCACAAGGCCCTCAAGAAGTGCACCGACCCCGAACAAGCCGAGTATCTTCGTGTATTACTCGATGAGTTGCGTAGGAAGTTGGGAATTGACCCGACTTAGTTTTTTTCTTTTTTTAGTTGAATGGTGTATTTTTTTTTATTAAAACATCGCCGCTTGTTATTTAGTCGTTTTTTTACTCTTTACGTGTTATTTGAAAACAGTTAAATTAATTAAACAAAACAACAAAATGATGATGTGGCGCGTCATAGGGCGCGCCTTAGGGCGCCCCACTACAGGTGGAGAAGGAGGAAGATAAAAATGCTGATGTGGCGCGCCTTAAGGCGCCCCACTACTGATGGTCTTATTAATGTTATTGTGTAGTTAATTCCATCTCTCATTGGGAGATTAAGTTCTGACAGTTAGTGGATTAAGACCTCCCCTTTACGAGCTACTGCGTACTCTGATTACGAGATACTCCGTATTTTGATTAAACCTCTTCACGTGATGTCGGACTGGAGTGTGGGCCGCCAAGACGACATAATCGTATTGTTTTTTTTCTGCAATGTTAATGTTAATGCGTGAACACCCCACGTGGTGTGGGACCCGTCCCCGTTCGGTGACGTGCTTGCCTTCTGTCTCTCTCTCTATCGTTGGAGGAGGCAGGATCTGCTGCCATCTGGTGTACTCCTCGACGTAGTGATGACGTGGAAGCCCGATCATGACATCACATGGAGCCCACCGGAACGCCCTTAATCATTGAACCCTTTCATTGATTCCATGTTTCTGATGTGCACGATGACTTCATCATGGGACCCACTTTAGCGTTATAATTACGCTTTTGCCACTACACCCCACGTTCTGACCACTCACACCCATCCGTATTGAATTCTGAAATTATTAAATATAAACTCCACCCGTTCCAGAAAAATAAACTCTTTGAGAGGCACTAATTTTATTGCGTAATTAATAAAATAAGATTAAGAGAATAAGTATTTGAAATGGTATAGTGGATAAAGTGACACTAAATTATAAAGTAAAAAAGAAGAAGAAAAATCACCATAAATGAATATAAATTATATCTAGGACAGACAAAAAAAGAAAATAGAGCTATTTCTACTAGCGGAGGGAGTATGTACCATTAAATGTAATAATCCTATATTACAGTACATGAAAATGATTTAATGCAAGGATAAATTGCTCGAAAATCGTTATATTTAGTACTTCTGCAATTTTAAAATTAATAAAAAATTATTCCGTATAAAACTAAATTTAATTCTAATATTGTACTTATGTCAGAAAGGGTGAGATTGCGATTGAGACCTAGACTTTTACTTTAATTCATAAGTGAACTTGAAATTTAGTAATTTTATAATTATTATTTAGTTGTTAGAATTTTAGTTACTTTTCGCAATTATTAGCATTAGATTTATTTTTTAATAGTTTGTTAGAATTTGGTTTGCTTTTTTTAATTTATAGGAGATTTTTTGTTCCAAGTATAGTATATTATAAATATGTTGATATATTTTATTATAACTAAGAAGTAGCTATTATGAATTAAATAAAACACAATTTATTATCTTCTCTTTTTGGAGAAATCATAATCATGCCAGTTACTCTCACCTCTCTTTACTCTCTTTTCAAAAAGTAATTCCGATAGGAATTTATGTTATATTAATTCTTATTAAATTGGATCTGATATAAAAGTTGGAATATACTCAATTTTATGGTTTTCATTTGAATTTTTTATGTCTCTGAAATTCTGTCTAAACTTATTAATTTTTCAGACAATGTTCTGTGAATATAATTATGATATTATTAATGTGGCTCGATTGATTTGTCCGTTCAAGGTGTTGATTATGATGGATCGGATTTATTTTTGATTAATTGTAGGCAAGATATTTATTTGAAATTGATGGGTCAATTAAAGGTTTTGACATGGGTCGATTCTATTTGTTATTTTGTCTTTTGAAAATCTATAATTGTCGAGGAATGATTATTAAATTTGTTGGATTATTTAAGGGTCAATTTCATGTCGAACGATTCAAAATTGGAGCTTTTCCTTGTAAATTATAACATGATTGAGTTCAACTTCAACTATAAGTTGTAGGAGTATATAAAAGATGGAGCTTCTCTTTGTAATTTATAACATGATTGAGTTCAACTTCAACTATAACTAGACTAATTAAAAATTGGAGTATTTTTTTCTGTTGAGCTCACACTACCTAGTAACTACTTGCCCGGATTGGCACCAAAAACATTATTACTGTTATTGTAATTGTAATCGGAGATTATAGTCATTTAAATCATAAATTTTAATTAGTTTAATGATATTTGAAAATAAAATATAAATTTGTTTTCATTTTTCTAAATTATTATATGTACAAAATTAAGCTTTTAATAATGTACGGAACAACGTCACTAAAAGACGTCTTTCTGTTTCATACACGAATTTAACAATTAATAAAATTGAATTATCATAATTTAAAATTTTTGTTTTTTAAACATTAATTATCTACCAAGAATTTGACAATATTTCGTAGTTAAATTACAATTATCTCACACTATTATTATTAAATTTGATACCCCTCTTATAAGGGTTAATTGTATCCTTAAATGATGCTGTCGTTTTGTGGCTGGTTATTATGTGTATATGTATATGAAAATTGCAACTAGTTTGCGTTAGGTCAACCCACTTTCATATGAGTCATCTCTTAAAAATAGATTAATATTGCTTCAATAAAATAATCCACATAATAGTAGTAATAGTAGTATATATTTCCACCAACGTCGGCCAAAAGATTGGACAATATTTTAAAACCTTCCATTGTTAATGCTCCTTGGAAGTTGGGAATCCACAGTAATTTTGTTTTTAGTAGGACTGAATTACACTAATTAACTAGTTAATTTTTACCAAACAAGATAAATTTCTTTTCCTTTTCAGTGGATTTTGATGTCGGAAACATCACTTTCCGTCTACGGAAGAGTAGTATTTTTTTTATAACAATTCATAAAAAATCACTCCTAGAAGAGTAAAGGTACTTTCATATGCTAATGCTAAAACATAGATGAATAAATTTTTAGAATAAAGTTACTCCTATGTTAATTGTTTTTTCCTCCATGGCATCTAAACTTTACTTGTCTACTAAAAATTAGGATATTTATTTTATTAACTTGTTGATTCTGAATTGAACATAATAGTTTGAGAGAATCAGCTTTAGCCTTTAAGCCAATATATGTAAAGTGAACATGTCATTTATTTTATTGAAATAACTTACAAATATGTCATTTTCATAGTATAACTTTTAGTAAAGTTTTTTCCCTAAAAAAATATCTTTTTCCGAAGTAACTTGTTGCAATTTCAAGTATGATGTTACACACTTGGCATTAAACTAACACAAGTAACGTCGGTCTAACAATTGAGACTAATTAAAATTGGTTAATTAATTAGTTATTTAATTAATTAATAGTAAGAGAGAACCAAGAAACAGATCAGTAGGATCTTTCTGCTTTGTCATCTAGTGTATGTAACCACACAATTACTCCCTACACCTGCGCTTCATATTTTCTTTGTTACGTCTCCCCATACCACGACAACCAATCAAAATATTATTACCATCATTATTATAATTATTTCATTTTAGTACAATATTCTAAACAAACTTTTTTTCCTAAAGTTTAATAACTACCCTATGGTTTTTATATAAACCGGTGGCGTACTTATGCAGTTTCTTATCAATTTTAAGAGGGTTTTATTAGATGAGTTTTCCAAAGTTAATTTTGTAATTAATGTGTGATTAAAAATTTATTAATGCATGTTAAATTCGATGTTTGTGCTTTGATTCGTTCTAGTCTTGCAACCACATGAAAATAATAGTATCACAAATAAAACATGTGAAATTAATTGAACATATGTAATTGTTATGATTTGAGTAAGGTACTCATCAATAAATTCTTATTTCAAAAATGGTAGAAGCGATTTAATGTCGTAAATTTACAATAAATCAATCAATTTAGTACTTTGTAAAATTTAACATTCACCCTCCGGACTTTTTTTTTAGTTTTTTTCTGTGTTACTTATGATATATTTTGATTTTTTTCATTCTTTACATAACGTTGACTGCACCGACACTTTATTCTTCTCGTTGTGATGTTTGAACAATCTCTCAATCTTTCTTTTTGTCTCTTATTAATTATATAGCCGTTACAAATAATATATGTTGAATTCTTGTCGCTTATTATCAGTATATTTGACCACACCGACCTTATCTTCTTATGGATAACAATTATACATTATAAAATTCAAAAGTAATTAGAAGATATGGTCGGTATGACATTTATATTTCCATATTTATCCTCTATCTCAGATAATTTTGACTCATACCCTACTCTTTCACTATTCATGTTCTGTCAATAACTATTTTACACTAAAATTGAGTAAATATACATCAGTAATAAAGGTAAATACAAAAAACTTCACATACTTTTTTTTCATAAATATTATACAGTAATACTTATTTGCATTACAATAAGGTTAAAAAATTATATAAAAAAGAAGAAGAAGTCCCGTACTCTTTCCATTCATAAAATATAATTACTATAATTATTCCAATTTCATTTATAGAAATTTTGTCATCAATTTTTATTTTTATCTCTAATACTTTCTTCATTGGTTCTTCTTATCTTTTATACTGCACATTAAAACTCATACCGTCCTAAAATTTAAAGACTTTTTTTAGACAGAAAGGGACTATTAGTAGAAAATAAATTTCAATTCTAAATAATCCAAAACTCATTTCTTGTAATTTATACAGTACTTACAATTTTATCACCCCCCACCCCCTCAATTTTTTGGGTATATAGTAACCCCCAAATGCCTCTTTCTCTCTCTCTCATCAACGCCTCTCTCTCTATCTAACAATTATAGCGACGATGCAAGGCCTCCGGTACAGCCTCCTTTCCGACGGCGGCGTCCGCCTCGAGCTGAGCCCCTCCGCCGCGTCCCCCCTGGCCATCGACGTCGCTGAATCGGCGGAGACGCGAATCCAGCGCCTAATCTCGGAGAATCCGGTGATCATCTTCAGCCGCCCCTCCTGCTGCATGTGCCACGTCATGAAGCGCCTCCTCTCCACCGTGGGCGTCCACCCCACCGTCATCGAATTGGACGACGACGAGATCGCCGCCCTCTCCCCCCGCCCCGCCCCCGACCTCTACATCGGCGGCGCTCCCGTCGGCGGCCTCGAGAGCCTCGTCGCCCTTCACTTGAGTAACAATCTCGTGCCTAAGCTTGTCCAAGTTGGTGCCCTAAAAAATCATCAGTTCCTAATTAATTAATTAGCTTCGATTAATTAATTTTTACTACTACCTTTTTTTGCCTTTTTAATTATAAGAAGAATCATATCATTATTTACTACTACTACTACAGTATTTCTAGATGGTAATTAGGGAAATTAAATAAGATGCATCATTTGGTATTGTGATTTGGGGTTTTGTAAGCTTGTGAATTAGTGTTGGTAATTGTGATTGTGACTATCTACTTTCAATGAAGAAATTTGCAAGAATTATTGTTATTCGATGTTGATTGATTTTGATTATTGAGTTGCATTGGTCAAAGAATCAAGATTAAAGAAATGGACATATATGGAATCATATACACATGAATGTCATTTTGTATAAACATTAGTATTTGTTTGTATTATTAGATGAAATAAAATATTGGTGTGATTTTATTTAGGGACTACTGGGAAATGATTATTTGCTAGTATTAAAGTGTGTAAACTCATGAATATCCCAATTATTGTGGAGGAATATTCTCTAGTGTTGTTTATTATAGTCCTTGGAAATTATTTTTGGACGAATTTGGGAACGGAATTTTCTTCATAGATTCACTATGTTTGTGCTTCATTGCAATTAAACCACTTTGGACTAGCAAATAATTATTTTTGAATAAATTGTTTATTTTTAAAGAGTGTTTATTTTGTCCTACAAATGGTTGGCATCCACTGGATCTTTCTTTGCTACTCTTACCCTCAATCACTGATTTATTATGCTTGTCTACTTCTCCCTTTTCTTCGCTTTTTCGTTTACTTTTGTATATTTACAATCGTTAGATTTTTATAACTATCAAAATTTTGGAGTACAATTTCACGTTAATTGTGTTTGTTAGTTGTTTAAAAATATGGAAATGTTGATTTGTTACATTTGTTTATGTATTTATTTGTATAGTTTAGAAATAAAAATTGCTAAATCTTTCTTGATTTAGAATGTGGCAAATGCCCAAAACAAATGCGATGCGAATAAGGGGAGGAAAAAAATATAAAAAAAAGGAAAGAATACAACAAATGAAGCTAACTCAAATAGAATCTTGACAACGGTGAACAATGAAAGGGAAATTAAATAGGTAGAAAATAAAGAACTATTTTTGAATTACTATAAAAAAATGATTCCATGAACTTTAGTAAAAATACGAAAGCTACTACACGACCACGATGTGACAAATAGTCTCATTATTATTTGGTGTTTTCTTGCCTTAGACATGAATGTCGTATGAAATTATAGATTTTAATGTTACTAGCTATGTGTTGTACAACATTTACACTATATATGAATTTTCAGAAATAATGGGTCCATTGTCCATACATTCTAAAAGAGAAAAATTGAAACAATAAAGAAACTAATGGAATATTTATGGGTCTCTAATCTCTATATATATATGAAATGACCTTTGATGCTTGATCTTTTTCCTCCTCATCATGGGATGTCTTGTCTTATTGAACAATTATTTTGCTTGAAATGTACATTCTTTAATATAAAGTTTGATTGATATTTTTGGTCGAGTTGATTACGTAATACAAGTCGGGGCATAATAAAACAATTTATTTTTATTTATTTTTTTATATTTTCACTAGTATAGTTGTAAATTGTACTTAACAAAGAATCATTAATTGGTACATTTATTTATATAAAAAATATTTTTTCAGCGTTTCTTCGGTCATTAAATCAAAGTGATGTTCCATTTTGCAATTTGTTAACAACTAGAGTTGAATATTCTCAATATGTGGTGGTGAATAAAGCTGAATTTATTCTTATATGACATCGAGGTGATGCTAATATACTTTATTTTATTTATTTTTCTTTAACAAGAATCATGTATGGTCGATTGATAATGAAATCTAAAATTATAGTCTTCACCTTCCACTTAATGAATTAAGTACTCATTACACTAATCAAATTAAGTATATTTAATTCAGAAATGGAAGTAATCAAGGCCATGAAGGCCAAACCCACTTTAAAATCTCTTTCCCAAATTAGGAAAAAAGACGTTTGCTGTTTCGTTAAAGTCCATTATGGAAGGAAGAGATGAACCCAGTGTATTATAATAAAAGCAAATTAAATCATCTTTTTACAATAAACTAATTGATCTATAAATTCTGACTAATTATGAGAGAGGACGCCAACTTGATACTATAAATTATAAATACGATCAACCCTAGTTATATAAACAGTAAACCTCACACGGGTAACTAAAATTCTTCTAAATTATTATTAATGAAAGGTAATACTACATATTACAAAGTATAGCACAGTTTAATTAGTACTAATAACTAAAAAAATATATTGTTAATAGAGAAATAGATTATTTTTGGTTAACGCACAATTTTTTTAACAGTTTAATTAGTACTAATAACTAAAAAATATATTGTTAATAGAGAAATAGATTATTTTTGGTGAACGCACATTAAAAAAAAACTATTTTTAAGAGAGCGACCAAGTATAATTAAAGAATCCAATTTTATTTTTTTTTAATATTTATTTGAAGTGTTGCCCCTTTTCCACTGGGGTTGGAGAAGACAAGTGATTGTTGAATTGCAATAGTAAAAACCATCATGAATACTGTTTGTATACAGTTGATGGAGTAGGAGTAGTATAATAAAAATGGCAAAATAAATTAATAATTATATGGTGTTTGTGTTTGTGGAAATGGAATAACACATGGCTACCATTTGTGGGCACCAAAGCATAAATATTAAAAAGGGCCCATTTAGAATCTTTCACTGTGCTCCCCTCAAGAGTCAAGAGAATCTTAATCTCAAAATCTTGCAACATAAGTAAATGAAAATAACTTCTTTTATATGACTAATTTCAAACATTTAATCATTTGAATTGATTATATGAATTTAGTAGGTGTAGCTAGAAGTGCTATATAGGACATTGAATTGATTATATTTATATTAAAATCCACCTACATATAATTTATTTTGATACTATAAACTCAAATATAAAAAATGGTAGCTTTTAATTGGATGGTAAATTAAACCGGATAATATCAGTAATGGAAATATTCTTAATTGTAATATTTTTTTTAAAGTTCAATTTGTTTGGTTTTGGAAGATATTGAGTGGAAAATTAACATTGACTCTATAAAAGTTTAAATTACTCCGTATATTCTTTTGAAATATCCGAAACCTGGATAACTTTTTAAAAAAAGACCATTCTTATTATTTTTTCCTTTTTTTTCCATATTGTGTCACTCCATCATGCAACGCAATATTCTACTTCAACTTTTCTTATATTCGCAGAGGCATGAATTAACTACAAATAAATGTAAATAATGTTATGTTAATATAATCGATGTCTATAATAACGTAATTAACTCGATATACAATAATATTTCACTAGTATACTCACATAGAAGCACAAAATGACTTAATCCTCTATACCAAAAAAAATCACTAACATAACATCGTCGATTTTCTGTATATTGTATGAATCTTTATACAAAAAATCATCTCGTCACAATGAAATATACAAAAATTATTTATCGTAAAATTCTAAACTCGAAACGAGGTAATGCATCCCCCCTAACAAAAGGGCATTTCTTATATTTGGTGTTTGGCACACTCTTTGTTTCCAACTAAGTCTAAAGTCCTAAAAAAGCTTCTTTGTAAGAGCTGAAGTCATGCTTGCTTTTGTCTATATTTACAATAATGTATTCCATTATTTATATACATTCATTTATTTATTTTCCCTCCTAAGCTTTGTTTAATTGGTCCATGTTTACTTGCAACTATTTCATCATGAACTCATTAACCACATTTCTTTAATGCTGCACTAGCCATCTTATGGCTGTGAATTCTTCACACAAAATTGAAATGTCTTGGGGGCAAAATAAAAATATTGTTAAAGCATGCTTTTTAGCATAGTAATTTTTTAGAAAAAAAGTGTTCTATGATATAATGATGCATCACATAAAAGCTTCACCAGCTAGGACCTCCCTCTCTTGAATTATTTATTTTGCAATCATGCACCTCCTATATTTTCTTCTTATATGTACGTGTTATTTTTCCTTTTCACACACACTTTTTAAGGATTTTAAACAGAAGTAACTAACCATGAACTTCACATTTTATATCATACGTCACAAACAAAAAAAATTATATACTAGGGCATGATGAATTCACGGTGAAAAATGACGAATTCCATATAATTACAAATATAAGTTGTTACATCATGTGACCTCAAAGTTTGGATTCCATCATGTGATATTTTAGAATGTAAACAAAACTGGAAGAGAATAATTTAATTTGTACCCTACTTATGATCAATATTGGGTACCATATTAAATAAGGCTGATTAAAGTTGGCAATAAGATATATATTGTACAAATTTTGATTATTTCTAAAATAAATCCACGTTAAATTTTAGTTTTATTTTGGTCGGCAAAATATTTTTGAATAGATGATGTTTATATTTTAAAGAATATAGTACAATATAAACAAACCTTCAACTGACATAATCTGTAAACTCATGAAATAAGTTGTGAAAAAAATATATGCCTAAAGGAAAATGATTTTGTAGGAGAATAATAACCAGGCTTTGATGGGCCCCCAAACGACTGGACCCGTTGCAGATTATATGGGCCTTGAATTAAAGTTTCGTAAATGATATATAACATTATTTTAAAATTGGATCTGGGTTCTGCTGGGCCATAATGGCCCAATTGAAATCTAGTGAAGATTTACAATAAAAAAATACTAGTATATACATTTTCAATTTCTGAGCAAGTACAAAATTTCCCTTCTATAAATACACACACCCGTAGTATGTTTATCATCAATTAATTTCAGGCTTTGGATTAAAATCGGGTCTAACAAAATTTCGCCTATTTTGAATATTATTGAAGTAATTCACATACTAAAAATATAAATGGATTGATTAATGATATTATTATTATTATTATTATTCTGGTGATTTATATGGGTTGTGGTCCATGACATAGTGGGCCAAGCCCAAAACTGATTAGGATGGATGGATTGAGAAATATTTGGCATTTTCGATTCGGGTTATCTAAATTTCCTATCATTTAAATCAAGTCTTTTTATAGGGTTAAGATTTTTTTGCTCCTAAAAAGATGCATTTCTAATTTTCATTGATGATGTATTTTAATGCCTTCAAATTGATTTTTCTTTTCAGGCATGATTAAACCTCGGTTGATTTTCATCGACTATGATCGGATACACCACATTCAATTTAAGATTATAATGTTTACCTTAGTAAAATTTCTTTTTCTACTACTTTCAATTGTCATATCTCGATTTTGATTTTAAAATTATCTAATTGTTAGAGCCCGTTTTGTTTGGGTATGCAGCGGCCAATTTAGAAAATATTATAATGTTCATTCTTTTTGGGAGTGCAACCACAAAAAAATGAAATTTATGCACACCTTAATTTTTATGAGCGTTACCATATATTATAAACTTCAATGCGTTGATGGACTCTAATTCTAAGATTTTATGAATAAATAAAAAAATGCATAAAGTTTAGCCAAACATTACAAATTGGTGATTAAATTATAATTACGTGCCCACACGCGTTAAAAATACTAGTAGTAGTTGGAAAAGGCGTGAAATAAAATAAAATAATATGGCGTGGATTGATGCAAGTAAAATGACAAATGAAAACTTACACAAATCTATAATTTATTTAATCATAAGACAATATATTCATATTTTCAAGTTATTGTCGAGAACATGATTTAGCAGAGGCAGCATCGCAGCATAGCAAGTCACGTTCTTTTGTTTGGTACTTAAATTGGCATTTTCATCAAACCCACTCCCCTTTATTTATTTTTATCACCTTTAATTTAATTTGATATGTCTACCTAAATATCACACGTCGGAAGTGATTTTTTATCTAATTAATAAGTATAATATACTTATAAATTGAACAATATTAAGAATATAATTTGCTAAAAAATTAACTTTCAATAGTGTGTACTCTTATAATTAAAAAACAGTATTTTTATGCAATTCATAAATTTGATTATTATAATTATAGTTATAATTCAGGAGATATATAAGAAAAGAAAATTAAAATATAAAATATATAGTATTTTTATTTATTTTATGATTTATATGTTTATGCGTTTGTACTTTGTACATGTGTATGCGTGTACAGAGATAAATATTGCCACAAATTCTTCCATGTTATCACATGCCTCTAAACTCCAAAAAAATATATTACCTTATCATAAAAAAGGGGAGTTTATAACATTGGCGTCCAAAATTATTCTATTTATTTACTACTCCTACTACTATTTCATGATGAAAAGTAGAAAATAAATTTAACTTCCAACCATATGTAATAAATTTTCAATAATGAAAGTTTCAGTCCATATAATAACGACGTGCACTAACTCTCAATCATTTGCTCCAAAAAACACAAATTGTACGAAAATAAACCTATAAAAACGGAATCATAAATTTAGGAGAATTATTTTTACTGGAACAAGAATGTGACAACATCCTAAAATGAAAGTAACCTGACAACCTCTCTTAAATAGGAATTGCAATACATGTTGAAAAATGATGGTGCCCACTTTTACAGATTCATTCAAATTTAATGGAGTTATCCAAAATTAAGTAAGGATTTGTTCGAATATTAGCCTAGTCAATCGAGCATGATTAACAATTATATCGACGACCTCAATATCCATATTTATTTTTTTACTACTTTTGGCCTAAACTCAATATTGAGTGGCAGTGTTGAACATTGAGAAGTGTTTGGTCATTAGCACCCGGCAAAGAAATTTTTTTGCGTTCGCTACTATCGGGTGATTTGGTTCACTTTATACGCCAATAATATTAATGTTAGTTTTTAATTGCTAAATATAGGAGTATAATTATTTAATTCATATGTTATTAATTTATGTTTGTGTGTGATATTAACTAGCTTTTCATTTTTATTAAATTGATTTTCTATGCTTTTGAGTAGGAAAGAATATTTATTACACATTTCCGTGAGTACATGTCCCCTCAGATCCTATTTGGAATAATTAGTTATTCCACCCATTAATTATACGTAGAAAACATAATTAATTCTATCAAATCAAGAGGGTCAAATTCACTAATTATGGAGTACAACAAAAATACACAGTGTCACTGAAAAAAAAATCCACTTTTTGTAATATCAGCAGTAAAATAATTCAAGTCATTTTAGTTAATTGCTTAGAAATACAATTATTGAAGGAGGAAAAGAAAACAAAGGATAAGACAAAGTGAAACGTATGAAATGCCTGTTGTCTTAATTGGCCTATGGTTTTTTTCGATGTAGAGATGAAGAAATAAAAGTACCTTCTCTCTCTCTCTCTCTCTCTCTCTCTCTCTCTCTCTCTCTCTACTGTTTTCATATGTATGGCTTCTTTCGAATCTTGTTGTTCTCAGCAACAGTCGATGTTTTTATTGTAAAAGCTTTTGGATTTTTGGAGCTCTACCAATTTCATAGTACTATTTTTTTACCCTTTTCTATCATTTCTAATATATCTATACACAATTACACACACGAAAACGTATATATACACATATAAATGAGTCTTGCCTCAGTTTCTGTGTGTGTGTGTGTGTTGATTAATTTGATGATTTTTTTTCTCCATCTCTTTCTAGGGTTTGTGAATTGAAGAAGAAGAAGAAGAGAGGCATGATGAATTTGGATTTTGGAGTGATGAAAGCTTTTTGATTGACCTTTGTGTAATAGGTTTCATCACTTTTTGTGAAACTTTTTTTTCCCCAATTTAGGGTTTTCTTTAATCTCCATAATATTTGATCATTGCCACTTTAGAAATCATTGAAAAAGAAAAGCTGAATTTTCTTGACTCTTTAAAAGGTAGAGGTAGTAGTAGCCCTTTTAGATTCACATACACCACAAAAATAAAATAAAAAAACATTTATGAAGGAAAAAAATGTTACAAGGCAATGATTGTATGTCGAATTTAACTTCGGCGATATCGAATGAAGCAAGCATCAATTCGAGCTCAAATGGTAATGAAATGGTTGGAGGTACAATCCCACAGCAGCATATGTACAACCCATCACAGCCGCCTCCCAACAAGAGGAGAAGAAACCTACCTGGCAATCCTGGTACAATAAATCTCTCATAACTTTTTTTAAAATTTTTATTTAGAATTATAGTGAATTTAACATCCGGATCGAAAAATTTTAGATCCGGACGCGGAGGTGGTGGCGCTGTCGCCACACGCGCTGATGGCGACGAACCGGTTCGTGTGCGAGATCTGCAACAAGGGTTTCCAGAGGGAGCAGAATCTGCAGCTGCACCGGCGGGGCCACAACTTGCCTTGGAAGCTCAAGCAGAGGAGCAATAAAGATGTGGTTAGGAAGAAAGTGTATGTTTGCCCCGAGCCGAGCTGCGTCCATCATGACGCGGCTCGGGCCCTGGGGGACTTGACCGGGATAAAGAAGCATTTCTTTAGGAAGCACGGCGAGAAGAAGTGGAAGTGTGAGAAATGCTCGAAGCGGTACGCTGTCCAGTCCGATTGGAAGGCCCATTCCAAGATATGCGGCACCCGTGAGTACCGATGCGATTGCGGTACCCTCTTTTCCTGGTAACCTATATTAATTACTATTGCGATAAATTTATGCAGCCACATTATGACTGACCTCGCAACACACTTTTTTAATCAATTTATAAATTAATAATTATAATTAATTCTCAAATATTATTTCATCATTATGATTTTTTAAATTTGGCCAATTTTTTAAAAAACTATTTTTTGATAGGGTGGAGTGTGGGGGCACTTTTTTAATCAATTTATAAACTAATAATTATAATTAATTCTCAAATATTATTCCATCATTATGATTTTTAAAATTTGGCCAATTTTTTAAAATACTATTTTTTGATAGGGTGGGGTGTGGGGGTAGGGAGAGTAAAGCAAAACTAATCCATGGCTACTTTTCTGCTACAAAAGCAAATTGCTGCTAAAAAATGATAGCTGAAACACAATGGAGTTGACGATTTTTCTGAATCAATGCGTGTTGTGTGTGAGAGAGAAAGGTAGAGAAAGAAAACACACATGCACGTAGCAGCAACAAGCAAGAAAGCAAGCAGAGTTGTTTTCTCTTTTGTTTGGAGATAAATTATGATGACTGCAAACAGTGTACTACTATTTGTATATGGAGAGAGAGAGATACATAATATTACTACTACTATTCTCACTCTCTCTCTCTCTCTAGCTCTCGTTCTGTTCCATTTGTTGTTTAGCGCCTTGTTTGTTTTCATTTGTTTGTATTCTTCACAGGCGCGACAGTTTCATCACGCACAGAGCCTTCTGCGACGCCTTAGCCGAAGGGAGCTCCAGAGCCATCCCCCAAACAGGCCCTAACCACCCCCACCCCGAAATCCACCCCTTCGAAAACCCTAATTTCCCCCAACTCAAGCAAGAAACCCTAAATTTCACCCTCCCTCCGTGGCTCTCCGTCCCCGAAACCCCCAGCCTCTCCTTCTCGGCTGCAGCGCCGTCGCTGATGTCAGCCACGGCCCTGCTCCAGAAGGCGGCGCAAATGGGGGTTGCAATGAGAGGGAAAATGCCCTACTTGGGATCCGATCACGAGGACCAAGCTATCCTCGCGGCCCGGCCCCATCATCAAATGGGTGGCGGACAAGGTTTCAGTGCAACCTCGTCCGCGGCCATGTCACCTCGCGACGAGTTTGCAGCCGCGTACGAGAATATGGCGATGGCGGCTGCCTCGACGAGCGGGTTTCAAGGGTTTGAGGATAGTTTCAATGGGATGTTCAATGGGAAGAGGAATTCGGAGAGCTTTCAACAAGATGGGGGTTTTGTGGGGTTGAGGAAAGAGGGCGGTGGCGGTGGCGGACGAGGCGGCGAAGACGGGATGACGAGAGATTTTTTAGGGTTGAGGGCGTTCCCGCATAGGGATTTTAGCAATATGGCTGGGCTTGATCAAGTGGGGAGTTCGACGACGTCGTTTGATCATCAAAATCAAGGGCCATGGCAAAGTTGATCAATGATTTGGATTTTGTACTATTGTTTTCGTGTGTCCCTTTTTTTAGGGAGGGATTTTGGTTGGTTTAGTTTTGATATTTTTGTTGTGTTGATTTGTTTGAATTTTGGAAATAACTCTAAGAAGAGATAGTTAAACATCTTTGTTTTTGTTTATTGCAATTTATATGGACTTGTTTTGATCGACGACGGTATATATTTAATTACTATAGTATTTTGTGTGTGTGCGCTTGAATCTTAACTAGGCTAATCATCAACTTGAAATTGTTTGTAATAGGAATTTGGTATTAATCTAATTCTCTCACCCTTATTTCTTGATCTATATATATACATAGAGAGAATATTAAATACTTGCATTCCATATGATTGAACCTTTTTATTTTTAATTATACCTTTTTTGTTGCATTCCATATATGATTGAACCCTTTTATTTTTAATTATACCTTTTTATTTTTAACCATCAATTTTTTGTAAGGTTAATCAAGTTAAAATGACTACAACTATTTTAAAATTTTAATTTACACTATGACTACGTGCAATTTTCTATTACAATATGTCGTTGGGTATATATTATATGGGATGATGTTTCCACATGAATAAATATATGCACAGCTACACACATGTGACGTATATATATTATATACAAACTATATACGTATGAAACTAATTTGACGCACTCGACTCATATAATTTATAAAGATAATTATAACTTTATAAGAACACACTAAAAAATTGATATTTCAATTTAATTAAAAACAAGTTTAAGCAGCATGTGATTTATAATTGTATATGATCATGCATTATACATAGATATGGAAACAATAATAGAGGCAAGTTGATGAATTATTTGAAGAACTTCAATAAAGCTGATTAATTTATTGACTATATATTATATATTGGCATATTTTTTTCTGCTCTGGCCATTTATCAAAGATTCTATTTGAGCTGAAGCATATCTGCATATATATTACAAACGTGTCGAGCTTATGCAAGATAGTCCCTATATTATATAAATAATTATAATAATTATTATATAATTATTTTTTATAACACGACACAGAGAGAGAACAATAAACAATCATAATGATTTTATTAGGCGTGGATCGGACTAGTACATAAACTGTACATGTATAATACATGTGTATATATACAAATATTGGACATTATAGTTTTTGTGTTCTTTTGTAGAACTCGATTTCACTATTTCGAATTAGTAATATAACACCAAATAACACAATATAGATTTATGAATATATTCATTATTTATTTATAATAGAATTGAACGCAACTTGTCATTTTAGCGACATCAAACGATACAACCTCTTCTATGTAGTAATATATTAATCGAAAGGTCAAGTATTCGAACTCCATTATTTTCTGATGATTGGGCGAATTTTTGATGGTAACAAATGCGGGTAAAAGAAAATATAGATCACGACACAAGGAATTACGTGGTTCGATTTACTGAGGTAAATCTACGTCCACGGGAAGAACGGAGGGCAAGATTGTATTGCTTGATCTGGTTTACAGCTTACAAATACAGACTTGCTATATGATCTTTTTCGTCTAGAGAGTTTTCCTTTTTTTTTCAGTCTATCTGATCTAAGTTCTATTTATACATTGAACTAAGATCGTGGCTTGCATCACCACTAACTAGGTCGTGGCTTACATCACCACTAACTAGGTTGTGGATGTCGTGGAGGTCATGAGATCCTGCATGGGTCCACTATCTCTTTGTTTGGTCCGCTATCCTGCATGAGATCCTGCATGAGTTGACACCACTAAATAGATCGTGTAGTGGAGGTCGTGGAGGTTCTGCATGAGTCCACTATCTCCCAGTTCGGTCGAATACTGAGACCGAACTGCTGAACTATTGCCGAGCAGCTTCTGCCGATCTGAGAGTAGAGCTTGATTGGTCGGCTTTTACCGAGCTGTAGGCTGGGGCCGAACTCTTTGGTAATGCCGAACTGATACTCTTCCTTGGGCTTTGGGCTGATGGGCCGTCACTGCTATTGGGCTTGTTTAGTACGTACCCCATCACTACCCCCCCCGAAAAGCGAAGTGAATCACTTCGGCGAAGCGAGTCACTTCGGCATTCTGGATAAAGGTACGGGGGAGGCTGACGTTAGGGGACGTGCCTTGCGCGTGACTGCATTAAATGCGACAGTAAAATCCGGCCGTTGAATCCTGAAAAGGTGGGATTCGAAACGGTGCGATGATTTTGAAATCTTCTCCGAATCTGATAAATACGTCCTTTCTTCATCATTTGCACACTTTTGCTATTGCTTCTTCTGCACTCTCTCTCTTTTGCGTAAAAATTTCCTTCCGCTTTCAAGAATTTCTTCAGAATTTTTTCAGACTTTCAAAGAGTAAGAACTATGTCTTCTTCTTCTTCTTCTGAGTCAGGTAGCGGTAGGAAAGGGGATAAGGGGTCTTCTAGCCGGAAAGAATCCGGGGAGAAGACCGTAGAGTATTTTCACAGCATCTTGAGTAAGGATACTGTGATATCCCTACACGAAAAATATTTTTTTCCTGGGGGGAAGGTTGCGATTCCCGACGACCTTCATAGGGCTGACTCGCCGCCGGAGGGTTACGCCACCGTTTATGAAGCCGGCTTGGAATGCGGGCTTCGTTTCCCTCTTCCCCCTGCCTTTGTAGAGCTGCTTGATTTTTTTCAACTCCCTTTAGGTCAGGTGACTCCGAACTCTTGGAGGCACTTATCGGCCTTTGCTGCCGAACTGCGTAGGCTAGATAAGGATCTGTCTCTGAGGGCAATCCTTAATTTCTTCCAGTTTAAGAGAAAAAGATCTTGGTTTTACTTGATCCCTTTACAGCCTTTTAGGGCCTTCTGCAAAACCAAGTGGCCAAAGTGGCAACATCGCTTCTTTTTTTATAATAGGACAGCGGCTCCGGGCTTTCCCTGGAGAGGGCCGAAGTCCGTGATTCCTCATCCTCGGTTAGAACCGTTGGACGAGCTCGAGGGCGAGCTCAATAAGATTCCTATGATTAGGAAGCAGTACCTGGAGTCTGAGCTCGTCAAGGGCGACTTCGTGTTCGACTCCTCGTCTTCGGACGAAGAGACCGAGGGTGAGGAATTCTTTTTTGTGCCTTACTGCTTTTGTGGCGAAAACTAACCTTGCTTTCTTGCTTTTTGGCAGTGAACTTGCTAAACAAGCTCGGTCGCAAATCCTCCGAATCTAAGGAACCGGAGAGGCTGAAAACCACCAGCTCGGCGTCTGATGCCGAGAAGAATCCGAAGAGGCAAAAGACCTCTTCGGATCCAAAGAAGCCGGAGTCGACTTCGGCAAGGGGGAAGGGGAGGATTCAGAAACCCCCAAGAGCGCCAGAGAAAGACGTGGTCTTGGCGCCTCCTTCGGAACATATCTGTGAGCCCTTTTTATGGCCCACGGACTTCGCCGAGGTGAATTCTCTTCTTTATTTTCTGGCCTTGCTTTTTTCCCGTATTTTTTGTGGCCCCTCGGTTGACTTTTTCCTTTTTCCATTTTCAGAGGAACGATATGCTCTCCAAGCTCGTCGCCGTTGAACTCTCCAAAGCGTCCAACGATTATGCTGAGATGCAGAGGAAGTTGGCGGCTGCTCGTCACCAGGCCGAACAGGCTAAGGCAGACTTTGAGAAGGCCAGAGCTGCTAGGATCTCGGCCCAGGATGAAGCCCAGTTTGCCAAGAACCAGCTCGTCATCCAGCGAGAGCAGACGAAACGGAGGGATGCTGCCGCCGTGGTTGCCCAAGGGGAGGTTCTCCGTGCTTTCGCGGAGAAACTCTTTCTGAGCAATCAATTTTCGGCCTTTGTCGGTGATCTGCTGAAACTGATGACCGATAATGCCGAGCAGGGGCCCGAAGTCGTCCTGCCGCTGTACGGCCGAGAGATAGCAGCTCGTCTCCAGAGTCTGCCGCTCCTTGAGGAGCTTGCTTCGTCCTCGGTCCTGCTTTCTGCTGACCGAGTTCGTAGTTGCCGAGCTGACCGGGACGAGAATATGGAGGCTATCTTTGCCTCCTTAGGGCCAGTTTCACCCGCTCCAATTTTCCACGGAGAGGGTGAGACCGAGCAGCTTGATCAGCAGACCGGAGACAGGCAGGCCGATCAAGAGGTGCTGCTGATCGGTGATGGGGGCACCGAGCAGGCTGGGGGGAGCAAGGAGGCCGAGGCTGAAGCTGAGGCAGACAAGGAGAAGGAAGCTGAACCTCACCGAGGAGCCGGAGACGAAGCTGGCGGAGTATGATTTCGTCTCCCTTCTCTTAGTTTAGTTTCTTCCTTCTTGTAAAATGGCCTTGAAGCCCTCCTTGTGTAAAATTTTTTTTTCTTATGAATGAAAAAATTCTTCTTTCTACACTTGTGTCTTCGTATAGCTTTTCGTACTCTCTTTTACTCCTGTTGTGGTTTACTACCTGCTCAGTAAAATGAAATGCCGAACTGACATAGCCGCTTTGTATTCTTAACTCTTAAGGAGCTGGAGGTACTTCACTGGAAGCGGCTGTACTCTTCCGCTTTAGACGAAGCTGAGAAAAAAGCCATAGCTGACCAGATGAAGAATGACGAACTCTTGGCTTGTTTAGTGAAGCTGGAGGCCGACAATAAGGACTTAGAGTCCGAAAAGAAAGATCTGGAGGCCGAACTGAATACTGCCGTCGCTGAGAGGACTGCGTATGAGGATTTCATCAGCAGGCGCGGGGGAATGACCATCTCTGAAGTTCAGGAACGAGTTGACGAACTGTGGGAGGAATATCATGTACTCCGGAGGAACAATGCGCTGGAGAGCTCGGCTTGCCAACAAGTCGTGAAATCATTGCGGCGCTGGGCTTCTCGGTACGACATCATTCTTTCCCGGCGTCCTTCAATCGAGAGATTCCTTAGGCATTTCCCGCCAACAGATGCTCACACTCCAGCTCAAACCTCTGATCCACTTGCTCAAAATCCTACTCCAAATCAGCAACGAACTCAGGAGCAACCGGAAACGTCAAGACGAGAACGGACTCAGGAGCAACCGGAAACGTCAAGACAAGGACGGACTGAAGTTCGTAGAGGAGCTGTGATTATGAGTGAGCAAGATCAACAAATGCTTCGTGAAGAGACTCTTCGCCGCCGAGGTGCCAGAACTTCCCGGACTCAAGGAAGAGGCGGTAGGTCGATCAGAGCATCTCGTCGACCTGCTTATTCTTCAGCTGCCCGGAACGCCCGAACTCGGCTTCACGAGGATTTTTTGAATAGGTGGCTCAACTTTAGCAACCGTGGACAGTAGAATAGTCCTTTGTAATAGCGTAACGCCTTCTCGTAGGGCAGCGGAGTTGTATGCCGAACAAGTTTTAGTAAATGAAATCTTCATTTCGCTTCTATCACTGCGTATTTACAGCTCAGCGAAAAAATTTCATCGTGCTCGTCCTCGGTCTTATGAAGTAAACTTCTTTGACCGGACTTCGTCTTTGGTCTTATGAAGTAAACTTCTTTGACCGGACTTGGTCCTCGGTCTTATGAAATAAACTTCTTTGACCGGACTCGTCTTTGGTCTTATGAAGTAAACTTCTTTGACCGGACTCGTCTTTGGTCTTATGAAGTAAACTTCTTTGACCGGACTCGTCTTTGGTCTTATGAAGTAAATTTCTTTGACCGGACTAAGCTTGTGTCCTAATTTGGCGAGTTTTATCGCTCGGATCGGACTTTCCCTTGTCCTAATTTGGGGATCGGACTTTCCCTTGTCCTAATTCGGCGAGTTTTATCGCGTGGATCGGACTTTCCCTTGTCCTAATTCGGCGAGTTTTATCGCGTGGATCGGACTTTCCCTTTGTTGCAGTTCGTTTCAGACGAACTGCTTGTTTCTTAAGCTGAATTGTGGTCTTGTATCCTCCTTAGAAGCTTGGACTCACAATCGTTGGCTTATACATGTTCTAAAAAGGGGATCAGCCTTCGAAGAACAAGATACCTCAGTAACATTTGTAAGAGACGACACGCACATAGACAGACAAAACGCACATAGACAAATAAAAAGACGAACTGCTTGTTTCTTAAGCTGAATTGTGGTCTTGTATCCTCCTTAGAAGCTTGGACTCACAATCGTTGGCTTATACATGTTCTAAAAAGGGGATCAGCCTTCGAAGAACAAGATACCTCAGTAACATTTGTAAGAGACGACACGCACATAGACAGACAAAACGCACATAGACAAATAAAAAGACGAAAAACAAGTAAAAAGCAAAGAAACGCACCCTAGGACCGAACCAGACACAAGACTGACTGACCGGACTGTCTCTTACAAATGGAACTTCTTGAGGTTGGAAATGTGCCATGTTCGGGGTACTTGTTCTCCTGACACGTGAGTCAATTTGTAAGACCCTTTGCCGAGGACTTCTGACACCCGATATGGACCTTCCCATGTGGGTTCGAGTTTGCCCAGCTTTTCTGCTCGGCTTACTTCGTTGTTTCTCAAGACGAGATCTCCCACTTGAAATTGCAGCTTTTTCACCCTTTGGTTATAATACCGGGCTACTTGCTCCTTGTACTTGGCTGCTTTTATGCAGGCCAATTCTCTTCTTTCTTCGGCCAGATCTAGTTCGGCTCTCAGTCCGTCATCATTCATTTCTGAGGAGAAATTTAGAGTTCGGGGACTGGGTACGCCGATCTCAACCGGAATCACGGCTTCAGTGCCGTACACCAGACTGTACGGAGTTTCACCGTTGGAGGTTTACGGTGTAGTTCGGTAGGACCATAGGACTTGAGGGAGATTTTCTACCCATTGTCCTTTGGCTTGTTCTAACCGAGCTTTTATCCCTTTCACTAAGATACGGTTTGTTACCTCCGTTTGTCCGTTTGCTTGTGGGTGGGAGACCGAAGTGAACCGCTGTTGAATATTCAGCTCTTGGCACCAATTCTTGAATGTCTTGTCGGTGAACTGAGTCCCATTATCCGAAATGAGGATGTGGGGTATGCCAAATCGGCACACTATGTTCTTCCAGACGAAATCCAATGCCTTCGAGCTCGTTATCGTAGCTAATGGTTCAGCCTCCACCCACTTCGTGAAGTAATCCACGGCAACGATAAGGAATTTCATTTGCCGAGGAGCTTGTGGTAGTGGTCCTACTATGTCTATGCCCCATTGCATAAAAGGCCAAGGGCTTTGCATAGCACATAGATCGGTCTGCGGCATCCTTGGGACATTTGCATGGATTTGGCACTTCGTACATGTCTTGACGAGCTGCACTGCTTCTTGTACCAAAGTTGGCCAATAATATCCCCATCTCAGAACTTTTTTAGCTAAAGCTCTAGCTCCGATGTGGCTACCGCAAGATCCTTCATGAACTTCTCTAAGGATGTAGTCCGTCTCTTCTGGTCCTACACATCGCAATAACGGTTGAAGGTAGGACTTTCTGTATAGGACTCCTTCATGAAGTTCATACCGAAGTGCTCGGCATGTGATTTTCCGAGCTTCTCTCTTATCTTTGGGCAGTTGTCCTTGATCTAGATACTGTAAGATCGGCGTCATCCAGTTCGGCGAGCTGGTTACTGAATGTACCTCAGCTTCATCAATGCTTCGGTGTAGTAATTCCTCCACCTTTGAGCTCGGATATGAGGCCAACTTACTTAAAGTATCTGCTCGGCTGTTTTCCGCTATGGGAATGCGGATTATCCGAAAATAAGAGAAACTTCGGCTAATGCTTTGCGCTTTGTCCAAGTATTTTTTCATCCTCTCATCTCGGGCTTCACTTGTACCCAGCATGTGATTCACTATGACTTGTGAATCACAATGGATTTTGAGAGATTTGACAAATAGACTTTGCGCTAAGTGAAGTCCGGCAAGGAGGGCTTCGTATTCGGCTTCGTTATTAGTAGTTGGGAATAAGAACCGAAGTGAATAAGTTACCTCGTGTCCGTCGGGAGCGATAAGTAGAATACCAGCTCCACTTCCCGTTTTATTCGAAGCTCCATCTACGAATCCGCTCCAGCAATCCGGCGGCTCTACTTCGGATTCCAGGGGCTGTGCTAGTTCGGTATTGGCAGAATTTTTCTGTTCGGCAATGACAGGGATTACTTGATCGAACTTTGCCTCTGTAAGAAAATCTGCCAAGGCTTGTCCCTTGATGGCTTTCCGAGGTAGGTATTCGATTGAGTGTTCTCCCAACTCTATGGCCCATTTGGCGATTCTGCCTGATGCTTCTGGCTTGGTCAAAACTTGCCGAAGTGGCAGATCGGTTAAGACGCATACCTTGTGAGCATAGAAGTATGGCCGCAGTCTCCTTGCTGCATTTACTAACGCCAGAGCAATTTTTTCCAGAGGTTGATACCTTGTTTCTGGACCTCTTAATGCTCGGCTTGTAAAGTAGATGGGAAGCTGCTTTAGGCCTTCTTCTCGTACAAGCACCGCGCTAATGGTTTGATCTGATGCCGCTAAGTATAAGAATATCACTTCGGCATCGGTTGGAGCAGAGAGAATTGGAAGCTTGGCTAAATAACTTTTGAGCTCGTCAAAAGCCTTTTTCTGCTCGGCTCCCCACTCAAACTTTGGTTCCTTTTTCAACACTTTGAAGAACGGCAGTTGCTTTTCGGCTGCTTGGGAAAGGAATCTATTCAGTGCGGCTAGACATCCAGTTAGCCTTTGCACATCATGTATGGACTTCGGCATCGCCATGTTCTGAACAACTTGAACTTTTGAGGGATTTGCCTTGAGTCCGTCCTTTGAAACCCAACAACCCAGAAACTTTCCCGAATCTACCAAAAAGGTACATTTTTGGGGATTGAGTTTGAGGTTGGCTTTTTTGAGCACGTCGAGGGTGGATTTGAGGTTGTCTTCGTACTCCGAAGTGCTTCTGCTTTTGACGACTATGTCGTCAACATACACTTCAACCTCTTTTCCTATCAAATGCCGAAAAAGCTTATCTACCATCCTTTGATATGTGGCTCCGGCATTCTTTAAACCGAATGGCATCTTTTTATAAGCAAAGATGCCGAAGTCAGTAATGAAAGCCGTTTTTGAAGCATCATTCTCATCCATTAAAACTTGGTGGTAGCCTTTGTATAAATCAAGAAAACAGAAAATTTCGAAGCCGATCAAAGCTTCTACTTTTTTATCTATGTTCGGAAGGGGATAGCAATCTTTAGGACAGTGCTTGTTTAGATCGGTAAAATCTATGCACATCCGCCATCCTCCTTCTTTTTTCTTGATCATCACAGGATTGGCCACCCAAGAAGGATATTTCACCTCGAATAATACATCCGCTTTCAATAATTGGCGGACTTCGTCATGGATGACTTGATTTCTTTCTGCCGCAAAGAGTCTTTGCTTCTGTTTTATAGGCCGGACTGAATAATCAATATTTAACCGATGAGTGATTACCTCAGGGGGCACTCCGGTCATGTCCAACGGAGACCATGCAAAGACATCTTTGTACTCCTTGAGGAGCTGGATGGTCTTTTCCCGGAGTAGAGGCGTTCCCGCGAAACCGATCTTGACCGTTCTGGATGGATCATCTTCGTATAACTGAACGGTCATTGAGTTCGACTCTGGTGTGACTTCGGTCATTTCGCTTGCCTCTGACTCCGGCTGCTGTGATTGCTATGCTTGATGATGCCGATCTGATTGCTCGGCACTTTTAAGCGCAATCTGCAGACACTCTTTTGCTCTCTTTTGATCACCTCGGATGACCGCTATCCCACCTTTAGTGGGAATCTTGATGGTGAGGTGATAAGTAGAGCAAACGGCCCGAACTGCGTTGAGCCAGTCTCTTCCCAAGATGATGTTGTACGGGGACCGAGCTTTTACCACAAAGAACTCGATCATCGTACTGGAGCTTGTAGGCGCTTTTCCCACCGTGATCGGAAGGCTGATAATACCTTCAGGGCGGGTGTCCTCCTGGGCGAAACTTTTCAGAGGAAGTGGAGCCGGACTGAGCCGAGCTGGATCCACTTCTAGTTTATCGAAACATTCTTTAAAAAGAATGCTGACTGACGCTCCGGTATCCACAAACACTCTGTGGATCAGTTTGTTTGCCACTCCAGCTTGGATGACAATAGCGTCTTGATGAGGAGAGATGGCCGGGACGGGATCTGCATCTCAAAATGTAATCACTTCGTCCTGCTTCAGCCTTTTATGCGTTGGCTCCTCTCGATTGAAGCCTCTGCGCTCTGACTTCAGGGACGATTTAGTCTTCCCGGCAGGGAGAGCATCAATAGTCAGGATTACTCCATCATATTGCAGCTCGTCATCGTCTTCGGGGTCCTGTTGCTTTTTCAGATCCTGAGGAGCGCAGTTTGCACCTCTCTGCTTTTTGTTCTTTTTCGGCTGCTTGCTTTGGTATTTTTTTAACGTCCCTGCTTTCACAAGAGCATCAATACCTGCAGCCAAATGTCGGCACTCCTCGGTATCGTGACCGTGGTCTTGATGGAAGGAGCAATATTGATCCTGAGGTCGACGCGCGGCCGATTTCGTCATCCGCTTTGGTTTTTCGAACATATCGGAATGCAGTTCGAAAATTTCCGCTCTCGACTTGTTCAATGGTACGAACTGAGCGGGCGGCTTCTCAGGATTGAGACGTGGCCCCAATCGGTCTTGCACCGGAGTCCTTTGAATCCTTTCAAAAGGAGTTCGGCGAGGATGTCCCTGATCGCCAAAAGGAGTTCGGCGAGGATGTCCCTGATCGCTATGATCGGGCTTCCTCCTGTCTCCTCGGGATGAGCTGTCTAAAGACCGTTTGCGACGGTCTGCCTCGTCGGCACGGGAGAACTGGTCCGCAATGTCCCACATCTCTTGAGCTGTTTGCGGACTGCATTCCACGAGCTTTCTGTAGAGAGCTCCGGGCAGGATTCCATTTTGGAATGCCGAAATGACAAGTAGATCATTGAGATCATCTACTTGTAGGCATTCCTTGTGGAATCTCGTCATAAAGTCGCTGATCTTTTCGTCGCGACTTTGACGTATAGAAAGCAGCTGAGCCGAAGTGATTCGGGCTTCCGCTTTCTGAAAGAACCTCCTGTGGAAAGCATCCATTAGATCTCGGTAAGATCTAATGCTGCCTTGGGGGAGGCTATCGAACCACCTTCTTGCGTTCCCGATAAGCAGCTCGGGAAACAGCTTGCACATATGGACCTCATTGAGACCTTGGTTCGCCATGTTATACTGATAGCGTCCCAGGAAGTCATGAGGATTCACTAACCCGTCATAAGTCATCGACGGAGTTCGGTAGTTCTGTGGCAAGGGAGTTCGGGTGATATCGTCCGAGAACGGAGTCTTCAATGCTCCGTACATGGCGAACCCGACATCTCTTCGGTATGGAGGAGATGGAGTTCTCCTGTGATTCCGGTACCGAGGAGGAACAGGAACATGTCGGGGTTGAGGATTCTTCTTCCTGGAAGACACGGCACTACTGCGGTAGTGACTTTCATGTCTGGATGAGGAGGGAGAATCCACCGTTTTCGTCTCCGGCTTTTGGCCCTTTTGCAGGAAAATTAAGAACTCTTCCTGCTTCTCGGCCAAAAACAACTTGACAGCCTCGTTCAAATCGGGCTGCTGGGAAGACTCGGTGCGATGAGTCTTTGAGCGGCTTGTTCCTTCTCCGTGAGAACTGGAAGTAGATTTCTCCCGAGGCTGTTTTCCAGACCTGCGGGCTGGACTAGCTTCCTCAGGGTTATCACGAACGGTATTATGGGTGTTATGTGATCTGGTATGCATTTTTTTTTTTTTTTTTTGGGTGGAAAAAGGGTCAAAAATTCGCTTTATCACAAATTTGGTTCTCTGTTTCCCACAGACGGCGCCAGTGATGATTGGGCGAATTTTTGATGGTAACAAATGCGGGTAAAAGAAAATATAGATCACGACACAAGGAATTACGTGGTTCGATTTACTGAGGTAAATCTACGTCCACGGGAAGAACGGAGGGCAAGATTGTATTGCTTGATCTGGTTTACAGCTTACAAATACAGACTTGCTATATGATCTTTTTCGTCTAGAGAGTTTTCCTTTTTTTTTCAGTCTATCTGATCTAAGTTCTATTTATACATTGAACTAAGATCGTGGCTTGCATCACCACTAACTAGGTCGTGGCTTACATCACCACTAACTAGGTTGTGGATGTCGTGGAGGTCATGAGATCCTGCATGGGTCCACTATCTCTTTGTTTGGTCCGCTATCCTGCATGAGATCCTGCATGAGTTGACACCACTAAATAGATCGTGTAGTGGAGGTCGTGGAGGTTCTGCATGAGTCCACTATCTCCCAGTTCGGTCGAATACTGAGACCGAACTGCTGAACTATTGCCGAGCAGCTTCTGCCGATCTGAGAGTAGAGCTTGATTGGTCGGCTTTTACCGAGCTGTAGTCTGGGGCCGAACTCTTTGGTAATGCCGAACTGATACTCTTCCTTGGGCTTTGGGCTGATGGGCCGTCACTGCTATTGGGCTTGTTTAGTACGTACCCCATCATTTTCCTTCTGTAAATTAATTTGAAAAATGCTCATGGGAAAGGAAACGATTACTTGAAAGATGAAGTAAATTTTTTGAAATATAACATAAGTTACGTAACATGGCCCATGGACGAATGTAAAAATAAATTAAAATAAAATAAAAAGGTGTCCACCATTTATTAATTGATGGACGAATGTAAAAATAAAATAAAATAAAATAAAATAAAAAGGTGTCCACCATTTATTAATTGATAGAAGAAACAAGATGAAGAGTCACAGCTGTTGGTACCATCGCATTCTGGACTATCCTATTGAGTAAGATTCTTCTAACATTGTACCACTTTCATGCCCTAAGGTTCACATGTTCTTTGGGGTCCCATATTTCGTACACATGCCCAAAAAATTTGTTTTGATATGTGTTATGTATATATATTTAAATTGGATAAACTGGCGGAAAAATCATAAATTCAGAAAAAAATTCTGCCTCGTCCCGAAATTTTAATATTCAATAATAAAATCAATGAATTTTGACATTTTTCTCAATTTTTTCGAGGTTTGATTTGGGTGAAATTGTATCTAATGTGACTTCCAAAAAAAATCAACGAGAATAACAACACATGTGAATGTTATCATTTCTTCAACACAATTAACAAATAACTCAACCATGCCATCAGTATAAAAACGTGTACACCAAATCAACAACATATTACGAATAGAAAATTTTAACTTGTGACATTAATTATTGATAAATGTTGAATGCTTATGTAATAAATAAAGAATCGGGAAATTATCGAGCAAAAAGTTTGTTTTGAGACATTTTTTAGAAAGTTTCAATTATAAGCATATAATTGGATATCAATACTACTTGTATAAAAAGGACATTGTTTCCAAATCACCTACAGACATAAATCTACATGATTCCATACTGGTATCACTAAGTAACACACTTATTAGAGTATCCACAGTAGGGAGTCGTGACTCCCTATAGCTGAGGACACCGAAGGACGGGGGGACCATGGGCGCACCACCTAGTTGGCATGGACACGACCCTTGGGCGCAGGCCGCGGCGCCCTATTGCAGCGGCCGAGAGCCGCAACTCTAACCAACTTTTTTTTTTATTTTCTTATTTATTTCCTATAAATATACTCATTCCTCTCATTTTTTCACCTCATTCCAATCTCTAATTTTAAATTTATCTATTTTCTATTTTTTTATTAAATTATGTTTTATTTATAATTATTATAGTACGATAATTTTTATTCTAATTAAATTAAAATATACCAACAATTAAAAAAATATTATATTTGTGGTTGTGGCTTGTTCACTATTAGGGTGGACCAGTTTTTTTGTGGCTCTGGACAAGTTTTTGTGGCTTGGGCTTGGGCATGGGCTAAGTATGTGCGGAGACTCTTACTATCTTACTCCATTATAAGATTTAACATGTTCCACGAAGCTTCATATGAATTGACAATCAACCCAAACCCATGGCCATAGGTGTGGGTTACATTAACAACGAAATAATTACTTTTTACATATGGACACATGGTTTTAATAACTGGGCCAGAATAATAGAGGAGTATTACTAGTAATTATGGACCAGGCTTATTTTTTGTCTTAGTCTTGACCCATTTGCCCATATATAAACATCATAAAAAAAAATACAGTACATGATCCTTATTGCAATCAGATCTATACAATTTCGGTCGAGCAGGATTAGTCAACCATAAGTCTTAAAATCAAACCCGATCGAGCTTGGGATGAGCTTGATTAATTTTGGGAAGAGGAATTGTTGGAGAAGACCAAGTCAGCTTTTTATGCCCAATCGCCACTTTTATTTGGGTTACCACAGAGAGAAACGTCTTCAACGGTAAGAGCTAATCTCGGCTAAATCTCAACAAAACTTGACATATGCCATATATCTCTTTCACAATCAAATTAACCGAGAACCGAGAGAGATATAATAAGAGAATGTAGGCGACGAGTTCTCTCTGAAATTGGGAACAAATTGTGTGTGAGAGAGAGACCGATAGATGATGATGATTAACAGAATGTATCCGATTCCAGCAGCGGCTATGGTGAATAGCCGTGAGAGTCTGAATTTTGAAGAGGTCCGAATTTGGGGAAAATCGATTTTGGGTAATACAAAGAGGAGAGGGCGAGAGAGATGAAGGGGCGTTTTTGCGGAGAGGGTGAGCGTCTCTTCTTTGATTTTGGGCTTTTTATTAAACTATAGGCCTACTAAATTAAAGTTTAACAAGAGTTTGGGATGAAATAGTAGTCAATGTTCGGGATTTTGATAATCAAAAAGGAGAAGAATCTAGGCTGTCATTACTAGTGTTGGGCCAAAGGAGATGAGCTCGGGCCGCTGTTAAAAGCATTAAACGAAGGATGAAGACGACGTTTTAAAGTTGTCGAAAATTTCAGAATTTCCTAAGAATATCCAAGGCTAATATGAATATCACTTGTAATACATGCATTGTTTTAAAAATTTAAAAAAATTTAGTCTAATTTTAGCATGTTATGTTCTTTAAAAAAAGTGAATTTTGACTGCTATTTAAGAACAGAACTGAAATACAAATTGAGGATTTTTTTTTAAATAATGACTATATTATAAGTATGTTTTGACCTGAAAGTGATGTGAAATATGTTTATTATGCCATGTTTTTTTTGTGTTTCTATCGGACCTACATGAAGTGGCTTTGTCATGTATGTTTAATCAAATCTGGGTCTGACTAGGGAGTGAGTTCCTACTCAGGCTAGTGTACACCCCCGTAGATCGTGTGTCATCCTTTAAGTTGGCTGTTCTGGGAATGTGACCACATTTCATGTCATGTATGTACAGATAGGGTGAGATGAAATGATGATGATGATGATGATGATGATGATGATGATGATGCATGTTGATGGGTAAAAGGATGAAATGTTTTAGTGTCTCGTCTCGTGTCCTTTTAAAGTTAGAATCCGAGGTCACTTGTTAATGGTGTGTCTCGTTTAGTATTTTGAATGTGTCGTGTTTGAGTTCACGTAATGGTGAGATACTGTTCCTTTTGAGTTATTTATTATTGAGATGGTACTTTGATTTATTCAAGTTACTTCTGTTGTTTGGACATGTTCAAGTTGTGTTTTTTTCTCATTTCTTCTTTGCTTCTTTAAATCCTTCATCAATCACGCTAAAGTAAGTTTTCTAACATTAAAAAATGCGATCATGACAGAACGATGTTCATAACCAGTGGCAGACTTACATGGGGTTTGGGGGACCCATGGAACCCCAACAATTTTCACTTATTACTATATATTTTATATTGAGAGGAGTAAAGTAGTAACTTGGCCAGTTGTTAAGTTCCATAGACCAGCATCTTCCTGGCCTGTGTTTCAAGCCTCGTCAAGCTCGCTTTTTTTTTTTTTGCTTTTAACATTTTTAATTGTATTTTTACTATTTCTATGATGTTTTTTATATTTCTTACATCAATTACACACAAAAAAAAATCATGTTTTATGTACCTCATTAATCAATTATTCAAAATTGACCATTTCAAAATTTCTTTTAGCTAATATTTTTTATGATATATTTTTTATTTTTCTACAACTATTATACACAAAAAATTCCATGTCATATACTTCATTATTTAACTTATTTTAAATTTTATTCATAATTAATAATATTAAATATATACATATATTTAGTTTCTATATCATTTAATTAAACCTAACACATTACTCATTTCCCTCGCATCGTAATAATGATACAATTTTCGGCTACAACGATATCAAAAAATACCTATAAGGGAATTGAACCCTCAACTTCAAAATCTTGCGTCCGCCACTATTCATAACTATAGCGTATAAGTAACTTTTTATTAGGAGAATGTAAATTCATTTTCATTTGCATTTGTAATGAATAGACCCAATCTAAGAAATTTAACATTTTTAAAAAATATCTTCGAATATTTCACTTCATTTTAAAGAAAAACGATGAAGTCCATATTTCACTAAATAAAACGTGGAGAGAAAAGTCCTAGGTGCGCATTTTAACACGATGCCCATTTTAGCAACGAGCATTAACTAATTTCTGAGAATATATTGATATTTCCTCGCCCTCTCTCTTCTCCGTCACGCTCTCTCTGATTCTCATTTTAGATCAATTCATTTGCCCTCCAATCCGTGCTCGGTTACCAATTATATAGCTGTTTGAAGAGTGTGTGTGTTTTATTCATTTAACATTTTCCTGTTTTCACCGTTTTTTTTCCGAGTCTGTTGTCACTGTTGGGGAAAGATGGTACTGAGACGCCTCATCAGTCAGGTCAATTGGATTTATTTGTGATTATATTTTTATGTATTTCCATGGATTATGGATTTTGGTGTGAGTTTTTAACTCTGTTGTAATTCGTTGCATTGTGAAATCGAAAACCCTAATTTTGGAGTTATGCCGTTCGATTTTAGCGTGATTGGTTTGTCTACCGTTTGGGTGGATTTTTGTGATAGGTGAATGAAATCTTGAAATCCTTGCTTATTTGTTTAATGACTTCCAGAAGAATATCTCGATTATGCGGTTTTAGATGAATTAATTAATATGCATATATTGCGTTCAAGTTAATCCTTGAAAAGATGTTCTTTAATTAGCTTGCAGAAGAAAGAATGAAATTTTATAAGCCAATATCGCTGATTAGCTTTTACACAAATTTAGGATTTTGATGATTATTTGTTCTTACAAAGTTCTGTTTTGATGTACTGTTATTGGTGCTTTGTTATTCTAGTTCTAGAAGCTATTGTCTTTGTGTGCGATTAGTTGTAGTATTTGTTTAGTTTTAGAATGAGTCAGTACGCTTCACTCGTCTATACTTACATGACAAATGCATTTGCGGCTTCAGGTCAGAGGACATGAGTCACAGTTGAGGCAGCTGGGGAATTTGGCTGCTCGACCATATCAAGGTTCTCCTTATGCTAAAGAAGGAGGTATGCACCAGTCCTTTGTTGCTAGTAATATCAGATGAAATGGATTGTGATGCATCTGATTCCATTTAGGCTGATTTTTTTAATTTTGAGCGTATATGATTGGGTTGGTTCAGTGGCATAGGTTTGGAATTGCTTCGTATTAGCATAGTTTCACAATTAAGGAGTGCTTGCTTCGTCATTATTCGTATGAGGTGTGAGATTATTTGATAGGGACTTCCTGTTTTCTTTTTAATATACTAGGCTATTGGTACATGATTCAACGATAATCATCTACCTTTCAGCTTACAATTGTTGAATTTCTTTATTTGAGCCTTTCCTATTACTTTCTTCAATCTAGAGCTTGCAATTTAGTACTACAAGGCATCTCAAAGTTGAACCGTTATTGCAGAGTCTAGATGTGTGTATTAAATGACAATTTCTAACATTGTGGTCTTGTTCACTTATATAACTCCATATGCCATTGCATACCCATG
The DNA here is from genome assembly GCF_004379255.2 of Salvia splendens. Taxonomy (NCBI): domain Eukaryota; kingdom Viridiplantae; phylum Streptophyta; class Magnoliopsida; order Lamiales; family Lamiaceae; genus Salvia; species Salvia splendens. The sequence continues at coordinate 2,011,224 of NC_056041.1, forward strand.
TTTGTGAAGCTTTATTTTTCTTTTCCAGTGCACAGGCTTTCGAGGCATATGGGAACAAGTACCTTAGGAAAGCCAAGTCTCTTTGGTAGTCTAGCTCGTAGATTGCGTGATACAGAGGGATCAAGTGATTCTGCATATCTTAAAGAGCTCTCTCGTCGAAATGATTCAGAAGAAGTCATAAGGCTGTTTGAGAACACACCATCATTACATTCTAATCCATCTGCTCTTGCTGAATATGTCAAAGCGCTTGTTAGGCTTGATAGACTTGATGAAAGTGAGCTGTTTAGGACATTGCGCAGAGGTGAGCTCAAAAGAACTTTATGCTCCACAACTTTTTAAATCCGATTTATGGACTTGCCATTTTGAATAAGCACTACCAATTGAGCTCTTTCCACATATGACTTCAAATTAAGCTAAAAGACCTACCTTTTGTTTTAATGCACCTCTCTTATATCCTTGATCTCAGGAGCTGCTAACACACTGGCAGATGAAGAAACTAGTGGCGCTCTTTCAGCTTTCAGAAATGTAGGGAAATCTTCTAAAGATGGTATTCTTGGTACTTCAAGTGCTCCTATACATATGGTGACTGCTGAAGGAGGGCAGTTCAAAGAGCAGATATGGCGTACTATCCGTGCTTTAGGTTTGGCCTTCCTCCTCATGTCAGGACTTGGTGCGCTTATTGAGGATAGAGGAATTGGTAAAGGTACTAATATATCATGTTAAGAAGTGCTTGTTCGTACTAATACTTTTCTGACTGATTTATGTGTGTCCGAGCTCTCATAATTGGTTGGCCTTAGCAGGACTTGGTTTACATGAAGAGGTGCAACCCATTATGGAATCAAATACAAAGTTTAGTGACGTGAAAGGAGTTGATGAGGCAAAATCTGAGCTGGAAGAAATTGTTCATTACCTCCGTGATCCCAAGGTAACTGCATCATGAGCCTATTATGAATATGCAGTACACAGAGCGAGATGTGTAAATACCTGGAAAAGTAATCCTTACATCTAGTGTTTTATCAGCTTGTTATATTTTTATAGCCTGATATCCACCCTGAAGTATGGTAGATAGCTGTCTCAAGTTAAGATGACTTGTTACTTTGAATTTTATTCATATTATTATGGCTTTTACCCCATTCTCTCTTAATCTACAAAATGATGCTTAGTATTCACCCTTTATTGGAGAAGGGTTGGTTTAGGGACATGCTTTTGCTAGGTTATGAAAGGTTTGCTGATTTCATGGTGGTTATCTTGTTCATTGCAGCGTTTCACGAGACTTGGCGGTAAGCTTCCAAAAGGTGTTCTGTTAGTTGGCCCTCCTGGCACTGGGAAAACTATGTTGGCAAGAGCCATAGCCGGTGAAGCTGGTGTTCCATTCTTTTCTAGCAGTGGCAGTGAATTTGAGGAAATGTTTGTTGGTGTTGGAGCACGTAGAGTGAGGGACCTGTTTGCTGCTGCAAAAAAGAGGTCGCCATGCATTATTTTCATAGATGAGATAGATGCCATTGGGGGGAAGCGTAATGCGAAGGATCAGCAGTACATGAAGATGACGTTAAACCAGTTGCTCGTTGAGCTGGACGGCTTCAAGCAGAACGAAGGGATTATTGTGATAGGTGCAACCAATTTTCCAGAGTCCTTGGATAAGGCACTGGTGAGACCAGGAAGATTTGATCGCAATATTGTTGTGCCAAATCCTGATATTGAAGGGCGGAGGCAGATCTTGGAGTCACACATGTCAAAGGTAACAAGGTTCCGGCTGGAATTTTCTTGATGTTTTTGAAATGTTGTTTATATCTTATTTTGCTAATTTGGAATGTGTTGTTGCGGCATCTAAAATCAACTGTAGCTTCTATTTGGTAATAATCTGTAATACCCCGCCAATGTTAAGAGTTAATTGATTTGATGTGATGCATATGCAGGTGATGATAAATGCATCATGAATTTGAAAAGAGTAGTTGTATAATTTGATTGCCTAGTTGCTCTTGTTAAACTAATGCAGATTTTTTATGCATCTCACAGGTTCTCAAGGGAGAGGATGTAGATCTAGAGATCATCGCGAGAGGTACCCCAGGTTTTTCTGGTGCAGAGCTTGCGAACTTGGTGAATGTCGCTGCCATTAAGGCTGCTATGGATGGCGCCAAAGCAGTGAGTATGGCTGATCTTGAGCATGCCAAGGATAAAATCCTGATGGGAAGCGAGCGCAAATCTGCTGTTATATCTGATGAATCGCGCAAGATGACTGCGTACCACGAGGGCGGTCACGCCCTTGTAGCCATGTTCACCGATGGTGCATTACCAGTGCATAAAGCTACTATTGTTCCACGGGGAAATGCTCTTGGGATGGTCTCTCAACTACCGGATAAAGACGAGACCAGCATATCAAGAAAGCAGATGCTTGCCCGTCTTGATGTCAGCATGGGTGGTAGAGTTGCTGAGGAGCTGATTTTTGGGGAAAGTGAAGTGACCTCGGGTGCATCAAGCGATCTGGAAGGTGCAACCAGAATTGCAAGAGCAATGGTGACCCGTTACGGCATGAGCAAACAGGTGGGCTTTGTCACCCATGACTACAACGACAACGGCAGGAGCATGAGCACTGAGACCCGACTCCTCATCGAGCAGGAAGTGAAAGACTTACTCGAAAATGCTTACAACAATGCCAAGACTATCCTCACGACACACAGCAAGGAGCTGCACGCCCTTGCCAATGAATTGCTCGATAAGGAGACGCTCTCTGGTGCTCAGATTAAAGCGCTATTCGAGAACCTTAAAGCTCAAGATATGCAGCAGCAGAAGCAGCAGCAGATTGTCACGAGTACGAGTAGTCTCCCGCCAAAGCCCTCTCCACCGTCACTTCCCAATCCGGCCGCTGCAGCAGCTGTTGCTGCAACTGCCGCAGCCAAAGCAAAAGGTCCCGCCCCGGTGGCATCTTAATTGGGCTCTCTTGCTCGACCTAAAGGACGTTGGTAAGACTGATGTTGAGATAGTTCGATTGTGTTTATGGTTAAAACTATACATGCAAAAACTCAAGCAAGAAACCCTAAATTTCACCCTCCCTCCGTGGCTCTCCGTTCTCAAAAACCCCTTCCCCGAAACCCCAGCCTCGCCTTCTCGACTGCAGCGCCGTTGCTGATGTCAGCCACGGCCTTGCTCTAGAAGGCGGCGCAAATGGGGGAATGCCCTATCTGGGGCCGGATCACGAGACTATCCTTGCAACCCGGCCCCATCATCAAATTAGTGGACAAGGATTCCGTGCCACCTCTTCCGCAGCCCTGGCACCATGTGACGAGTTCGCGGCCCCGTTCGAGAATATGGTGATGGTGGCTGAGGCCTCGACTAGCGGGTTCCGAGGGTTTGAGGATAGTTTCAATGGGATTGAATCCTAATTAGGCTTCGTTAGTATTTAATCTTCAAATTGAAATTGATTTGTAGTCTAATTCTATGCCGTCCTTATTTCTTTATCTATACATAGAGAGAATTATTCAATTTTAGCCTTTTTTTATATGGAAAAAAGAAAACCGTATCCATTTAGATAAAAAGTAGCCATTTATTTTTAAATATCTTTTTAGATGCTTAATTATATGAATAATTTATACTCCTACATATTTTGAACAGTGTATTGTGACAGTCAAACGAATTCTCGTATCATCGATTTTTTGTAAGATTTACGAAATTAAAATTACTACTTTATACACTCTTTTCTATTATTATATGTTGTTATATTAACATAGAATGAAACATACAAATATATACGCACAGCCACACATGTGATATATATATAGACTATATATATAATGAATTAATTTGCTGCACTCGACTCATACAGTCATACTCCATAATTTACAAAGATAATTATAACTTCATAACAACACAAATTGGTATTACTATTTCATTGAAAAGCAAGTTTAATCTGCAAGTGATTATAATTGTATATGATGCATTATGCATAGATATGGAAGTAAAAAATATCAGAGACAAATTACTGAAATATTTGAAGAATTATATAAATATTGCAGGCACATTTTGTATCTGCTCTGACCATTTATCTAAGAAACTATTTGAGCTTAACGTATCGAGCTTATGCAAGGTAGTCCATTTAATTGTATAATTAATTTTTTTATAACACGACACAGAGCCGAGACAATAAACAATCATAGTACTCCGTATGATTTTATTAGGCGTGGATAGGAATAGTATATAACGGTGGTGATGTTCGGTTTCCAAGATAAAATAATATCAAGATATAATCTTAGATTGTGTTGTTAGATTATTTTAGTCATATGGGGTTAGCTATGACTAATTATCCAATGATTATCTATCTAGGATTGAGTTGTGAGATTGAATATCATGCACCAAACACAATACAAATTTAACTCGAGATACAATTTTGCAAACCGAACACCCCTAACTTGTACATGTATAGCACTCCCTCCGTTTCATAAGAGTATGCGTTATTTTTTTTAGTCCGTTCTACAAGATTATGTATTTTCACATTTTAAAAATTCTTTACTCTATAATAAATGAGGCTCATTCTTCACTAACAATACTTCAATTATTTTTTCTTTTCATTTCTTTCTTACTTTATTAAGTTTGCATTAAAACTCGTATTCATCCAAAATTATATATACTCTTGTAGGACGAAGGATGTATGTGTATGTATAGAAATATTAGACATTAGTATAGTTTTTGTAGAACTCAAATTTCACTATTTTACTAGTAATTCGCTATTCAAATTAATTAGCTATCACACAATAGTAATATATAAATTTAGGAATAGGGTAGTGATGAAATACAACTCTATATATTATAGAAACTCTAAAATTTTCAACATAATATCAACACAACATCAACACAATGTAAAATTTCAAGATTTTGATGTCAACACAATATACATGTAATGTTAACACAGTGTCAACCGTTGACATTGTGTTGGCATTTTCTGTTGCTGTTATTTTCAACACAATGTCAACACAACATTAACCCTAAAATTTCAAGATTTTGATGTCAACACAATATCAATACAATGTCAACACGGTGTCAACCGTTGACATTGTGTTGACATTTTCTATTACTGTTATTTTATCACCTGTTGACATTTTCCAACGATCCAAATCATAGTTTGGAGTTTGTACAATATTTAGAGTTTGCATTTGATTACATTCCTTCATTAATTCCTTCATGAATATGTACACATGTTATCAAATTGAAATTATCTTGTCACTCAAAGAAAAAAATATATGTCTTGTCATTTTAGTGACATTAAACCGTAGTACTCCCTCCGTCCTACTACAACTGAGGCGTTCCTATTCGGATGTTGTGTTGCAAAAATAATACCCCCTCCATCCCGGCTAAGATGACACATTTCTTATTCGGCACGAGATTATAAGAGTTGTTGGTTAATGTGGTTAATTGGAGAGAGAATGAGTGGATGTACTCCTTTCGTTCCATAGTAGTTGAGGCATTTATTTTCGGTACGGAAATTAAGAAAAATGTGTGTAATGTATTAAATAAAAAGATAATAAAGTAAGAGAGAGAAAAAAGTAGAGAAAATAAAGTAAGAGAAGAAAGTAAGTGAGAATAAATGTATTGACTTTTACTAAAAATGAAAAGACTCCACAGAACGTATCAAAATAACAAAATGACTTCACTATTATAGAACGAATGGAGTGGGTATTAAATGGAGAGAGAAATAAAATTGAATATTTTATAGGAGAAAGTAAAAAGTGATTGAGTGTATTAATTGAAGAGAAAAAGTTACTAAAAGAACACCTCACTTGTAATGGGATAGAGAGAGTTGTTCGAGGTTAAGTGTTCGAACACCATTAAATTCCTTCCCTAAATAAAAAAATAAAACAAAATCTCCTGGAAAGCAAATTTCTATGAAATACGTAACATTACATAAAAATAAAATAAAATAAAAATGAAATGAATAGATGTCCACCTTTTATTAATTGATCAAAGAAACAAGATGGAAGAGTCACAGCAGTTAATTAGTACCATCACTTTCTGGTCTATTTTATGGAGTAAGATTCTTCAAACATTAATACCACATTCATGCCCTAAGGTTTACATGTTCTTTGGGGTCTCATATTTCGTACACATGCCCCAAAAGTTAGTTTTGATAGGTATTACTGATTTCATCTAAAAAAAATAGACAAAATTGTAAATGATACGTGTTTTAATGCATAACTAGTAACGTAAGAGAGGGAGAGGAAAAATATGGTGGAAGGAGTGCTAGTGGATTGTGGGTCCACATTTACAACGATGCGTATGGTTAGTAGTATTAGTTTAAAATTTTCTATTTTTATAATTAGTTTAATTTTGATAGATGGCCCAAAATGGTAAACAAGGTAATTTTGATATAATATATTAAAATAAGGTAAACAAGCGGAAAAATCATAAATTTAGATCATAATCTGACTCATCCCGAAATTTTGATATTTAATCATAAACCCAATGAATATTGACATTTCTCTCAATTTTTCCATGAGGTCTGATTTGGGTGAAATTGTATTTAATGTGACTTCCGAAATAATCAACGAGGATGACAACGCCCATTAATTTTATCATCATTCTCAACACACTTGTAAATAACTCAACTATATCATCAATTAAAAATATGTTTATGCCAAATCAAGAACATACTGCGTTAATCAATAGAAAATTTAGCTTGTCATTAATTTTTGAAAAATGTTGAATGATTGTGCAATAAAAATTATAGAATCGGGAAATTATTGATAAAAGAAGTTTGTGTTGAGACGTTTTAATAGAAATTTCAATTATAAATATATAATTGGATATCCATAGATTAAATGATTTTTTTTTATCATCATTAGTAACGAAGAATTACTATATAGTACTATAAAAATACATTGTTTCCAAATCACCTACATAAATATTTGTACATGAACCCATATTGGTGTCACTAGTCCAATTTGGTTAAATAAAGTAGCAAATAAACAAATTACTACTCTACTTATTTCAACTTTTAAAATAAAATATGTTCACATTCTATAAATCTGATTGCAATATAGTAAGATTTAACATGTACATGCTCCAAGAAGTTTCATATGAAATGACAATCAACCCAAACTCATATGTTAGGGCTACATTAATAACGAAATAATTTGGCTGTTTTTTTTACTTATGGACTTATGAGTTTTGTAACTTGGCCAGAAAATATTAGTATAAATATGGACCAAGCTTATATTGTGTCTTAGTCTTGACCCATTTTGCAACGGCCGCAGCTCAAGCAAAAGGTGGCATCTTAATTGGGCCCTCGTGCTCGACCTAAAGGACGTTGATCAGAGTGATGGACCCTTTGCCTAGAAAAGTCCATCTTGAACTTTCTTGATTAATCATTCAATTTGTGAAAAGTAAGTTTCACCTATTCGTAGTAGTTTTATAGGCAATTAAGATATAGTACTTTATATGTTCGACTATAATACAAGCAAATTAAGGTCATCCGCAACGCTGTCTCTTAATCGTCTCATCTCTTCACTATTCATGGACCTCACTGTACTTTTCATCTCATCTCTTAACTAAGAGGCAGCACCTGCAGCCCTCCATCTCTTAATCGTCTCTTAACTTAACTATTCATTCAATTTCATTTTTTATTTTTATTTCCAACAAATTCAATTAATAAAAACACACTTCATTAAATAAAATAAAATTACAACTTAAAATTCAAAAAAAATAAAAAACCACATTAATAAAATCTAAAAAATATAAAAAATAGTTGTCTAATGGCGATCATGTGCGCCTATTGGTTGCCAAATTTTACCCAAATGTGCTCCATTAGATCCTCCTGGAGTTGGGCGTGGGAGGTAGAATCACGTGTCCTTGCCCGAATAGACAACCGATCTTGCATAGACGGATGCACTCCACTGCGAGGCAGACTACTTGCGGTAGAGCTTCCCGGGGTTTCAGGGTCGAACCAATTTCCCGCTTTTGGTCCTTCGTCGACGACAATCATGTTGTGCAAGATTATGCACGTATACATGATGTCGACCATATTATCCATAAACCACGTACGAGCCGGGGCTTTGATAATGTTGAAGCGAGCTTGGAGAACCCCGAACGCTCTCTCCACATCCTTGCGAGCAGCCTCTTGCTTCTGCGCAAAAAGAGAGGAAAGAGAGATGATTTGAGAAGAATAGATGTGTGTTTGTGTATATAAATGAGAATGAAAGAAGAGTATTTATAGAATAAAAAAAATTAAAATTTCTACGGTAATATTACTGTTTTTCATTTTTTTTTGTTAAAATCGATTTTTTTTAAAAAAATAATTTATTGCTCAGCGTGACGACGCCCACTCGCTTGCCCGCGAGTGGGTGTCACGCCTAGCGCCAGCGCTGGCGCGTGGCGAGCTGTCGCGCGAGCCGTCCCTCCGGGACGAGACGCTCGGCGAGACGAGACCGGGACGGAAGGCTGCAACGCTGTCTCTTATCCGTCTCGTCTCTCCAAGACGGTTAAGAGATGCGTTGCGGATGCTCTAAGAATTATTCAATGAAGGTTCATCTCCTACATACCTACCAACCGTGTCTCTTCTGCAGCAACTAAGCAATCAAATGTTTTTTGCATGTATAGGTTAAATTATAAACAAAATCGACAAACTTATAAATAATATGCGTTTTAATGTGCAGTTGGTAAAGTAAGAGAGTGATGTGACAAAATAAGAGAGATAGTGGAAGTAATGTTAGCGGGGTCTATATTAGTATTAGTGTTTGTAATTGGTTAAAACTATCCATATTTATAATTGGTTCAATTTAGATGGACAACCCAAAATGATAAAACTCTTCCATCTTTTTTAGGACCGATGTAGTATTAAATTGGTGCTTCCATGTCAAATTTTGATGATGACGATGAATAGTTCTATAAACTTGTACTAGTATTAATATTATACGAGGATGTTACAACGTTGAATTTCAACCTAAGAAACTACAAAAATAAAACAAAATTGACTTAACTGGATAGAATTTAAAAAAAAAAAAATTTAGAATTTTGAAAGACACGAGACAAACTATAAATGACAGTCTTCATAATTTTATAAATAATTAACTCTAAAGATTGATCGTTATTATCGCAATTTAAATTTAGCAATTTTTTTATTAATAATTCATTTATCTTTAATATCACAATTAATATTTACTTGCATATTAAGAATTTCTTTAAATAAAAGTTGATATATTCCCTCAATTGTGTTACACTGAATGCTACGTAGCCTCTTCATATGATACAAACACAAGGCTCGATTAGGCCGGGACCGTCTTCGGCTTGGCCCCGATTTTCCTCCATGAGACGCTCGGCATTATCTGTCTCGAGTCGACGCGGTCCTTGTACTGGACCGCAAAGCTGTACCGGAAACTCCAACATCATGCAACTTATGTTTCTATATTTCTATAGTTGAATCATGAATGTTTCCATATTTCTGTACATTTCATTTCTAAATGACCAAAAACTCTCCATTCCTAACAAATACACAAAGACAAAGTTGTTTTGTTATGTCATTTCAAACCAAAGATTTGAGACAATATAACTAATCATAGAAGTAAAATCTCTTCTAATGGTGGGGCCATGTTGGTCAAATAGTAAAAAGTATGATTTGTATTTGTCTCCACCTTTTTATCATCTTTAAATCCCTATTGGTTTGGACCACAGTCGATAGTGGCATGGCATCTAGTAATTGCATTTATAGCAACATTTATATTGCACATGCCCACTTTATCCAATTTCAAATTTATCATACCAAAATTATTTATTACTCCAAACGTTATTTTACCCTCATCACATGCACCGACAATCATGTTATATTTCACTCGATATAGCATCACCAATTCTATACTATATTTCACCCGATGTAGCGTTGATCATCGAACTACTTATGAAATTGAGTCCCAACTTATACATAAATAATTACATAATAATTAATCATAATAGCATTCATTTAATTAAAATAATCTTATAACTTAATCTTAAATAAATAATTATATAATAATTAGTAGTGATAATTGAACGGCATCTAATTCAATTAAAATATGCTTTCCCCATTGTTGAATACACTATGCATAAAGAACAAGTAAATTTACCCTTTTAGCATCATTTTCTTGTAAAATTTTGAAATAAAATACTCATTCAATTCAAGATCAAGCTACAATCTTCCTTTGCTTTACTTAAACTGATTCAACTTTGTTTCCCATTTCGAAATGAAAACATGTTCTCTATCACTAAAAAGCAAATACAATTACATAAATAAGAATAATTAGCCGTTCATTCACCTAACCATATGATCACTACAAATGAATGCAAAAAAACACCAAGCGAAATGACCAAAATACCCACCCCATATTCAAGCCACCACCACAACACAAAGCAAAGCTCCAACTATCCAACCACAGGTAAGACACCATCAAGATCCAAATTCCACCATCAACAACTAACAATTTACTCCAACAAATCCAAAAATTACAAAAGAACCCCACAACTTAACATAAATTCCAGAATAACCCCTCAAAATATTTTTAAATTTTTTTCCATTTTTTTAATCAAATTTACCTCCCTCTTCCAATCATATCCTTATACCTGATAATCGAATCCAACCGCTGCAGCTTCAGCTGCTGCTTGAACCGATTGATGAAGTCGTCGGCTTTCGCATCAACGCCGCCCTCGTCCGCCACGGCGGCGCGGCCCTCCCTCACCGTCGCCGGCCGCCGCGCCTCCATGATGTCCCCCTCCTCGAAGTGATTGAACGCCGATTTCACACTCGCCGACTTCCGCATCTTCGCTGCCAATTTCGCCGGAATCTCGCCGCCGGCGGGCTTCGTGTCGGATTTCGTCCTGTTAAAGTGGGTGGCATCTTTATTAAGCTGGCTGTAAACCTCATCCATGCTCATTTCAAGACTCTCACTTTCCCCTTCGCGGGCCGCCTCGAAATCGGCAAAGATCGGAGCTTTTTCCTCGAAATCGAAGTGGGCCTCGGTTTCTCGGCCGGTTGCGGCGGCGGAGGCGAGGTGGGGCGACGATTCGTGAGCAGCGGCGGCGGCGGAGGTGGGGGTTTCTTCGGATTCATGGGGGTTGGGGAAGAAGTAGTGGGCGGCGAAGTGGGTGTCGGAATCGGGGATCTGTTTGTGGTGGAGGGAGGAGTCTTGGGGCGGAGGGGAGGAGAGGAGGTTGATGGATTTGAGGCGGTGGAGGAGCGACGGTGATCTGGCTGGGGAGGGAGGGGGATTTTGGGGGTGGGAGAAGGTGGAGGAGGTGAAGGCAATGGTGGCGATCATGAGGTTGAGGAGGAGGAAGAGGACTGTGGGGGTGAGCCAGCTGTTCATGGAGGCCCAGAGGGATGAGGATTGGATTGCAGATGCTGAATCTTCCAGCATTGTGGCTACAAGAATTGGTGGAGAGAGAAGAAAGTGTTTGTGTGTGTTTGTTAATTGGAGGAGAGGGGTTGTGAGATTTTTGTTTTTGGGAGTAGGGGAGATGGATTGGATGGTGAAATGGTGTATAGAGTATAGTAGTAGTAGTAGGTGGTTACATAAGTAAAAGAAAAAAAATTATTCCTCTCATCATATATTTAATTTTTTTTGGTCATGATAATTAATCAAGTGGGGTAGTATTATATACTAAATTATGTGAGTGAATAAAGATTAAAGTAGATGAGTAATAAAAATAGAAAAAAATTAAGCAAAAAAGATTAAAATAAGAGATATTATAAACTATGCTGATTTTATTTTATTACAATGTTTTTAATTTATTTGATTTGTGGCAAGATAGTAGACGACAATTGAATACTCCCTCCATCCACGAAAAATATGATACATTGTGAATAGTACGTGGTAACGTAAGATAGAAAGTAAAAAAATATTGTAAGAGAGAAGTAATGTTAGTAGAATGTGTGGTTCATATTATTAGTAAGATAGAAGGAAAAAAGTAAGAGATAAGTGGTTGAAAACTTTCTTTTTTAAATGTGCTTTATTTTTCGTGAACAATAAAAAATTATAAATATGCTCTATTTTTCGTGGACGGAAAGAGTATATTTTTGGTGACATATTGAAAGTGAAAATCTTTGTAATAGGGCTAGATCGATCTGGTAGTGGAAATATATGTGTGATATTACATGTGCGATTTATGAATCTATGTGAAATTTATCATAGTATGTAACAACGAAGTAAAGAGGAATCGAGAGGAAACCCTTGCTAATCAAGTTAAAGATTTGTTTTCCTATCTGATCTATATGATCGTTAAATTGTCGAATTTTGTGTAAATTATTGGGCAATATAATCTACATCACTGAATAAATCATATTCATTTATTTTTAAAAATGTTGACTTTCTTTTTAGAAAAAAATAAGTACTGGCCATAATAGTTTTTTTCTTTTTTCCCTTTTGTAATAGTCAATTGGTGTTCTTTTATTTTATTGGATGGCGTAGTACTGATAATTAAAAATAATCACGAGAATAAATATTAAACATAAAGTTGAACAAAATGATTTCGTAGTGGAACTTTTTACTTGAAATCCACGTCACTTCTTTTTTTTATAAGGGCAAGGTATCTCCTATCTTTATTTTGTTTGGTAACAAAAAAAAAGGATATTTTTTTTTATAAGGGCAAGGTATCTCCTATCTTTATTTTGTTTGGTAACAAAAAAAGGATATTTTTTTGCTTCGTAATGACCCGATCAAAGTGACTTCTTTTCTATCACAAATATTTTACAAATTCCACTATAATAAGATAAAATAAAATAAAAGTAAGCATATAAGTAAAATAGACGTGTTTTCTTGTTCTGAAAATATAAATTACCATATTTATTGTTTTTGGCTTACACATTAACATGGAGTATATATTAGCCATTGTCATTATTAATCGTGTTTATATTTTTCAATCAAGTACACTGTTTACAAGTCAATTGTGACTCAATTAATCTTAAATTATTATGTGAGATTTTATTCATTTGTGACTCAAGTTAATCTTAAATTATTATATGAGATTTTACTCATTCTTATAAATTGTGTAACAAATAATTTTTGAAATCGAAATGAATTATAAGTTTGATTAGATGGTACTATTAATACTCGTTTGATAAGAAAGATAAGATATAAGAAGATTTGCAAAACAAGATAAGAAATGTGGACTTTGTGTCAAGATAAGCTCAGACGAGGTGTTTTCGTTGTTGTCTAGTAAACTATAAATGAGTTAAAAATGTTATCCGACCAAATTTGTGACATGTCCTTGTATTTTAATGAAAAAATTGTGGTCTTTGATGGACCATAGAGAATAACACATAGTCATATAAATATTTGTATCTAGACATTACCAACTTATCAAACAGGTAAAAGAACGATTATGCAGAATAATATATGTTAATAAAAATAAGACAACTTTACCTACTTCAAATACTATGCACAATCATCATTATTTTTTTCAAAAACCCAGTCGAACTATATATTGATATATAATTTCTCTGAAATTCTACATAAATCTAAACTATATTATTAGATTATTTTCTCTATGAATCTAGAATATATTGTTTGGATTAGGATTTGATATGATATAATCTGTTTTGATTTATTTCTATGTCTTTTTACGAAATACTAAGATTAGATTAATATTATACATTTTTTACAATTCGAGTTATTTTTATATGACCTTTTATAAATCTACCGGTGAATATATTTGGTAATTAAAAAAAAAGTCAAAACAACTTTTTATAAATCATATTCGTTTTAGACAATATTGCTTCATTATACGGTTTATTTATTTGGATTATACTCCGTATCATTCAGGGTCTGATCATTCTCGTTTATAAAAATCTGAATTATTTCTATGCCCTCTAATTTATGTTGAGGGTGGCCCCAATTAATATCGCCACATTAAATTAAATGAACATCTTGAGCCCAATATTTATTTGGACCAGGGTTTAAATTTCTTTGAGCCTAATATTTATTTCCATCCACCAAATTCAATATATTTAATTTCGGATAAATTAAAAGAAAATCATGAATTCGACCAAATTTTAGTTAATCTTGCAACTTTTGAAATACCAAATTACTATCATAATGTTGACATTTCTTTTAATTATCTTATCAATTTAGATTTGTGAGATTTAATACATGACTTAAAAGTTAAAATATATAAACTGAAGCTTATATTTCATAGTGTTTTTCACTCAAATCTATGATTTTATAATGGATATACAATTCTGCATAAATCCTACTTTTAAAATGATGGGAACACACATATATTAATCAGTAAAACAACATTAGGTTCAGAGCTAGCATTATAAATAAGAAATTAATGTGACCATCCATATACTTGACTTTTATTTCAAGCTACACACTGTTTTTAGTCACGCATGGAATATGCCTATACTACAATAATTGCTCACTATTATTTTGAGACGTAACATTACAATTATGAGCCTCCAATATTTTTTTAAAGTACTATATATTATTATATGCTTTCACAAAGAATATATCAAACCAACCATGTTTATGATGAGATTTGATATATATAACCGGTAATTATTTATTTTTTTAAGTTTGTTTGTCTTTAGCTAGTTGTGCTTTGGCAATTGGCATCTACTGACAAGTCAATAAATCACGCAAATTAAGGAATAATGGAGATTAATTAAGCAAAAGAGACACAGAAATCTTAAGTTACATCAAAGTTTTTATTTATGAGTATTTAAAAATTAGTCAATGCTCATTTGGATTAAGTGGGCGTCCAATAAGCTTAAGAGGTCCAAGATAAATTATTTATAAATTGAGTTAAGAATCTTGCACACAAATTTTTAAAAAGGTTAATAGTATTTCAATTAAGAAATTTGTAATTTAAATGCTTATCTATTGCGAAATTTCACAATTTATTTATTTTTAAATTCTAACAAAATAATATTTTTTCAAACATTATCAAATGGCGCGGAGTATATAATTAGAAAATCTTGAAAAATTAAATACATTAGTTTAATACTCCTATTTTATTTTTCAATTTTCACAAGATTAACGAGATCAAATTTCATAACTTAAGTAAATGAATATTAAAATGACTACCTTATCCATCGAACATTGCCAAATGCCAAGTTCAAGCCAATTTTTTATTTTAAGCAAATTTCCTTCAAAAAACGAGATTTTCTTGTCACAATATGAGATAATAACCATATATACTTCTTTAAACATTTATGATTTATACACATAAATATCGTTTTCAAGAAAAATATATCTGAGAAAACTAGATTTGATAGTCATAAAATAGAAGTGAGATAAACAATAAAAAAACATTACATAAAGTGTCGACACAATCTCTCTAATTCTCTCTCAGCATCCCCTGTTTCTTCCCTCTCCCCTGCCTTCTCTCTCTAAAAATGTCAACATTTCTCTCTCTGCAAATCTCTACTACATCCTCGCATCTCGACGTCATCTCTATAAATACTTTTATTCCTCCGCTTTTCAACGAACTCCTTCCTTGGCCGCATTCCGCGCGTTTTGCGACTCCCTAGGACTGCTGCTGTTTGAATCGATGCGTTTTTTGTGGAATTGAATTAGGAAGCTCCAAACTAAGGGTGGAATATCTAGGTTATAGGGGGGTTTCACCTGCTGCTGATGTCGTTTCTCGAGGTAAATTCCTTCGGCGTTATTACAATCGAGAGAGGGTTTTGGTTTTATTGGATTTATGAGTGATTGGTTTTGATGTTTGCTTGATTTTTGAATGGTGGTGCAGGATCTGTTGCCGTTTGTGTGGGGAGGGGGATATGGAGAGAGGATTCGGGTTTATTCTGGTAAATTTCAGCTGCCTTCTTTGGGTTTTGGTCTTGTACTTGATGTGGAAATAATGAATTTAATTTTGTTTTATGTTATTTGCTTAGGTTTATGCTTGACATATGAAAACCTGCAGCTTTTGATTATGGAATATAGTGTTTTATGGTGTGGTTGAAGTGGTGAATTTTGAGGTGAAAAGTCTGATTTTAGGTTCACAACTGTGAGACGGTAGCTTAGTTGAGTGATTCCTTGTTGTGTTAAAGAGTAGGCATATTTAAGGTGTTTTAATAGGGAAAAAGTTGTAATCTGGGAAATGATTTTGATTATTGAGTTTGCTATTTTCTTGCCTGAGTCGTCTGCTTTTGTAGGATGCCTTGACAAGCAACTAGTGAATCGTTGTGTATGTTCTAGAGCGTCTGTTGTAGTGATTTCGTTGAAGCACTTCTTGGTATTTTAGCACTTCTGTGTCTGGCCTTGCTATTTCCTTTGTAGTTTTATAATTTATGTGATATGCACTGTTTGTCAAGAACTATCTCGTGACGGGTACTCCCTTTCCTACTAGGTGGTAATCCCTTTTAGGTTTTTCTTTTTTCCTTTTGTATATATAGCCTTATCCTTTTTTGTATCTGGCCACGTTGTCGGGTTGTTTGGAGTTCCTTTAATATGTGTTCTGTTTATCTGAGCATGATGATTGAACCTTTATCGATGTTTGCTTGTTGCAAATGCGATTCTTGCATTTACTTTGATTTAATGTAGAACTAGAAAGACCGACTGTTTCCTCTTGTTTTGGTGGTGGTGAAGGTTCATTTGTGCAGAACATATCCCACTCTGTGTCGAATGCTGTGTGTGAAGCCTACAGGGAAGAGGATGAAGGATGCCGAGACGACTCATTCTCTCTTATCCTTAAGCTCATCGCGATTGCTACAATCCTCATTATGGGAGTGGGTGGCGTGGCCATTCCGTTAGTTGGGAAGAAGCGCCGGTTTTTGCGCACAGATTCTAACTTATTCGTTGCTGCCAAAGCCTTTGCAGCTGGCGTTATCCTCGCCACGGGATTCGTACACATGTTGCCGGACGCCACCAAGGCTTTAACCAATGCTTGTCTACCGAAATCCCCATGGTTGAAGTTCCCCTTCTCGGGATTCATCGCAATGATGGCCGCTCTGGGGACATTGCTAGCTGATTTTGTCGGGACACAGTACTACGAGAGGAAGCAGAGGAAACAGGAGGAAGAAAGCCAAGTTGGCAAGGCTGATATGTCAGAGACCGGAGACGAATCAGGGATAGTTTCGGTAGAGACAAGGGGGAGTGGTGCAAAGGTGTTTGGAGAAGAGGAAGGGGGTGCCATGCACATCGTTGGGATGCACGCGCACGCGGCGCATCACAGGCACAGTCATTCACAAGAGCAAGGGTCGTGCGAAGGGCATCAGGGTGAGGATCACCACGGTCACTCGCACTCGCACTCGCACTCGCATTCCTTCGGCTTTCGGGGTGGGGAAGGCGAAGATAATACAGCTCGCCACTTTGTTGTTTCACAGGCATGTCCATCTCTACCAATTAAATTTAACATGACTGGAAAATCAAATTTTGTAAAACAACGCTCTGTTTCTGACTGAATTTGCATATGCAGGTTCTTGAACTCGGTATAGTTTCACACTCGGTGATCATCGGCCTATCGCTCGGAGTTTCACACAGTCCGTGTACAATTAGGCCTCTGATCGGAGCACTGTCGTTCCACCAGTTCTTCGAAGGCTTTGCTCTCGGAGGCTGCATCTCTCAGGCGAAGCTACGGACCCTCCAGTCGACCTTGATGGCTTGCTTTTTCGCCATAACAACCCCGATCGGGATAGGTATTGGGATCGGCATATCATCGTTCTACAATGCCAGAAGCCCGAGAGCACTGGTGGTCGAGGGTGTCCTGGACTCGATCTCTGCTGGGATCCTCGTGTACATGGCGCTCGTCGATCTGATCGCTGCCGATTTCTTGAGCAAGCGAATGAGCTGCAACGCGAGGCTGCAGTTTGTTTCGTATTTGCTGTTGTTCTTGGGGGCTGCCTTGATGTCTTTGTTAGCATTGTGGGCTTAGTTGGCTGATGAGAAGCTATGTGAAGTGAAAATTGTTGTTTGTAATTTATCTTTATTCTTATACAAGGCGCTACTTCTTGAGATGATTATGACCAAGCATTTCTTGCTTCATGTATTTGTTTCTTGATCTTTTAATTGTTGTACATAATTGAAGGAGCATCATTAACCCCATCCTCATTGAGGAACTAAGTCTCTTCCGTGTCTTCCCTAAATTTAAGTCTCAGGCCACAACTGCTTTAACTCTGCAGGCTCATCCCAGGCCACAACTATTAAATTGCACTATTCACGATTTACAACCTATTTTACGCGTGAAATAAAAAACGTTAAAAAATTTAAAATATGGAAAAGTAGAAAATTAAAAATACATTAAAACATAACATCAATGCTGGAAATGGTGCGTGTCCAAATCTCTTCAATTAGATCGGCTTGGAGGCTAGTGTGTAGTTCTTCTTGGCGCATCACAGCTGAACGGGCCATGACATTGCGGATGTCGAGAGGAATGCCCTGCACGAGCGGGGCGGTGACAGTGTAGTTACTTCCGGTGCTGGAGAGCGGATCGTCGCTCCACAAAGTGACATTTTCTTCCTCGTCGTCAACGATCATGTTATGCATTATGATACACGCATACATGATGTCGGCGATTAGTGGACGCTGCCAACCACGGGCCGCTCCCTTCACAATAGCCCACCGTGCTTGGAGGACTCCGAATGCACGTTCCATATCTTTCCGAGCCGCCTCTTGCTTTTGGGCAAACAATGCCCTCTGATCCGTTGTCGGACATGTGATAGTCTTCACGAACACGGGTCATCGAGGGTAGATCTCGTCTGCCAGATAGTACCCCATACTATACCGACGGTGGTTGGCTTTGAACACTGCGTTCGGCGCTCACCCGGCACATAAGTCGTTGAACAATGGAGACTCGTTCAACACATTGAGGTCGTTGTTCGACCCAGTGACACCAAAGTAGGCATGCCAGATCCACAATCGTTGGTCGGCAACGACCTCCAACACAATCGTGGGATGTGTGCCCTTGTGCCCGCTAGTGTATTGTCCTCTCCAAGCCGTTGGACAATTCTTCCACTGTCAGTGCATACAGTCGATGCTGCCCAGCATCCCCGGGAAGCCGTGGGTCCGCTCGTGCATGTTCACCAACTTCCTAACGTCGTCGGTCGTTGGTTTTCTCAAGTATGTATCATTGAATGCTTCGATGACTGCCCGACAGAATTTAGCTAGGCTATCCCGTCCAGTATGCTCGCTGACATGGAGATACTCATGGAACATATCTGAAGTAGTTTCGTAAGCGAGTTGACGTATGACAGATGTGCATTTCTGCAAAGTCGATATACTTTGCCGGGCCACGGCATCGGTGGTTTGCTTGAAATACGAGTCACGAGCTACAACTGTGTTGACGATGGGCAGGAACAAAGGCCTCCGCATCCAGAACCGGCGACGGAACATCTGATCACTCCATCGAGGATCTCTAGAGAAATAATATGTGAAAAGCCGCAAACCAGCTTGTTCACGGTCTCGGTGGATATACATCCGAGTACATGGTACCCGGACGTGTTGTTCGTTCCACGCTTGAACAGCAGCTTGGTAGCATTCCACTTCATTGTTGATTTCTTCTTGGATTGTCGGTACCGCCGCCTCTAACATTCGGACCATTTGAGCTTCGATTGCTCTTTGACAAGGAGGTATTTTTTTAAATTTTAGGGAGAGAAATGAAGTTGAATAGATATGAAAATGGATGGAGTGGTATTTATAGATAAATTTTCGAATTAAAAAAAAATTGAAGTTGCGGCCCGGTCTAGCCCGAACACCAATTAACGCTGGGCCGGATCGCGTTGCGGCTCGTCCCGATACACTTAGCCCTGAGCCGGGCCAGACCCCGGGACCGGCCCAAGCCGCAAAATGCTCGTCTCCTACGCCGCGTGACGTGGGCCGGGACCCAACCGCGGTCCGGCCCGCCGCATTAAGCATGCTCTAATAATTTCTTATTTATCCCTTGGTCATGGACTCGTGGTGATTCGTATTTCCATCCTACAAAAATAGAAGGTTGATTCGTATGTTGTTTTTTATTGGTCGTACAATCAATGTTCGGTGAGGACTTTTTTACACTTCTATTATATTCCTTTAGATTAGAAATATAATCATATATACAATTAAAAGTTGATTTACAAACTACAAAAGAATAACTGGAAACATGATGCAATTGAAGTCATGTTGCATCGATCGAGTGGTTTTGTTTTTCAATGGTTCTAGTGGATTTGTTTTTCTCAAATGGTTCTAGTGGAATATTAAAATGGAAATTTTATTTTACTAAAGTCTACCTCCCTTTCGGTATTAAACTAATTTTATACAGCAAGAAAATAATCGGCTTAAAATTAAATTTGGTGTTTTAATTGAATGTACTATTTCCATGTGCTTTTTGTATTTATTTGCGGTATCGTTTTGTTATTTCACAATTAAAAAAATATTGTGTTTACAATAGTACTAGTTGTAATGAATTAATGATGTTACGGGTTTTGAAATGGTAAAATGCTGGAAAAACCACATACACTATTAATTACTGTAATTAAATATTTAATCAAAATAAAGTTTAAAGGCTAATTATAATATTAAATGATTTTAATTTGTAATTGCGGCACACGATATATATCCCATCCATTTAATTGTATAATTTGGTTTCTGAAAAAATATGGAGTACTAATATATTTGAGTGATAATGTGATATAACTTCAAGTACTTGCCGCTAACCCACAAAAATATAATATTATAACCATCGAATTAATGAAAAAATAATGTTGGTATCATTCTTAATAATCAAGAGTAAAGATAAAAACTGGTCCTGAACATATGACCATTTTACGATTTTGGTCCTACACTTTATCTTTTGAATTTTTGCATCTCGAACATTTCAACTCGGATCACAATTGGTCCTCCGTTTACAATTCCGTTAATTTTATAACGGTCAACGGGTTTAATGCTCTTAATTATGATTTTTAACTCACTAATTATATCATTAATTATTATTCTAATTTATTACTCCTAATAAAACAAAACAAATATATGTACAATAAATATACTAAAAACAAATGAAATTAAAATAACAAAATGAAATTAAAATAAATTCCCTAACACTTAGCCAAAACGAATCGTCTTTTGCCTCTCCCCTCTCCCTCCCGCGACGAATCACCCTCCATCTCCCTCCCCTCACTTCGATCGCTGGCGAATCCCATCTACCATCTAGTCAACACACCCAAACTCAATTTAATCAATTTGTATAACAATCAAATTTAATCTATCTATCTCAATTTGCAAAGCCACCGAACCGCCAACACATCAAAACCCAATTTATTAACAGCAAACTCCAATTTTTGAGAGCCAACAACCAAATACCTGACAATTTGTGCCGACGGAACCCAATTATTGATAAGGGCACTGACCCTAATTTTCGTAGTCGGAGGTTTGAAGGACGACAAATTCGGAATTTTCCTCTTCAGCGATGGCAGCTGTGCTTTTTGGGGGAGGTGGGATTCGTTTTCACGAAGGAGATGGGCGATCGAAGTGAGGGGGAGGGAGATGGGAGAGTGAGAAGACGATTCGTTTTTGGCTAAGTGTTAGGGAATTTGTTTTAATTTTATTTGTTTTTAGTATATTTATTGTTAATATATTTGTTTTGTTTTATTAGGAGTATTCAATTATAATAATAATTAATGATATAATTAGTGAGTTAAAAATTATAATTAAGAGCTTTAATCGGTCAAAATTGGGTTAAACCTCGTTGACCGTTATAAAATTAACGGAATTGTAAACGGAGGACCCATTGTGATCCGAGATGAAATGTACAAGAGGTAAAAATTCAAAAGATAAAGACCAAAATTGTAAAATTATTATATGTTCAGAAACAGTTTGACCTTTATTCAATAATCAAGCATAAATACATCCACCATTATATACAGAGAGAGGAACGAGAGAGTCTGGTTTGGAGGGAAGCAGTAAGTAAATACTACTCGTGTAGCTTGACGATGAGGGTTCATTGCTCTCTCACTCCTCTCCACTTCACCCACCGCTCCTCACTTCCTCCCCTAAATCACACCTCCATAAACCCTAACCTCAATCCAATTCACAACCTATAGATTTATTCCTCCTTGTTCCGCGATTAACTTTGATTCCTAATTCATAATTTCTGTAAACTAATTGATAATTTCGACCATGTCGAAGATGAAGCACTTGCTGCGGAAGCTGCACATCGGTGATCACCAAAATCTGGCGAGGCAGCCGCCTCCCGTGCTCGATCAGCCGGCTCAAACGGCGTCGTCTTCGCCGTCCCCGTCTCCATCCCCCTCTCCGCTGCCAGATTTGCCACAGACGGCGTCTTCGTCGGAGAACGATGGGACGGGCACGGGCACTAATTTCAATTACCTCGAAGAGGAGTTCCAAATGCAATTGGCGCTGGCAATTAGCGTCTCGGATCCAGGTCAAACCTGCGTTGACTCGGAAACCGCTCAAATCAACGCCGTTAAGCAGATTAGTCTTGGCCGCTCTCCTTCGCAGAGCCTTGCTGAATTTCTAGCGCTCCGATATTGGGTGAGTAATCGATCTTCTAGCTTTGTGCCTTTTTCCGGAGGAGGTGAATTTTAGGTGTTTCAGTTGTTACATACATCGTTGATTGGGAGTGTAGCTAACATTTTTATATACGTGCGGAGTTGATCCTTTGAGTGTTGTCAGCTATATTTTGGCTAGTGATATTTGTATTATAGTAATATTCAGGTTAGTGAATTTGCTATTTAAGGGTGGATTATTTTTAGCAGATCATATTTTACTCATTTCTATATGATTATTGGTTCCACACTTCTCATTGTGCCTGAGTTGCGAGATGGATCTGGGAACATAGAGAATGGATTCTACTCTAGTACACTACATTTTGTTGGGACTAGGCTGCTATGTTATGTTTGCATTGGTTGTGGAATGGAGTAGTGGAGAAAGGAGTTTTCTTAACATATCCCATTGTTGGTAATATGTTTAATGGCAATAACAGTCCCGGTATTATAGGAATGATGCTAAAAGCAAGCCACGGGAAAGATTTTCTTCTACCTTTTTCACTGTCATCTATGGTACAACGTTTATTAAATGTTATATATGTGTGATTGACAAGTAACTTGTGATAAAGTGTCGTGATTTTAAACTTGCATGCTAGTTTTCTCTTATGTAGTCATGTATACGATGGTTGCATTTTTCTCTGGAATGAAGAACACATATATACTGTTCTGGTAGTTTGGTCACAACCTGCTAAACTTGCATCTGATTAATTCAATTCTAGTAATATGAAAATCAAGTTACACATTTGTTTCTATCTAGTGTGTTGCAAACTATATAACACGCATCCTCTCCAGAATATATTACCGTATGATTCTTGGGAACAGTTTAGTTGATAAACCTGCTAAAATTGCCATATACATTTGTCGTTCATTTAGACATTTGCACCTAAGGGTAAGTTTCAAAGGCCTTTATGCTTTTGAATTGTGTCTTTCTTCTATCTTTCCATTTTTTCTGGTTTCATTTTTTCAATCTTTCCTTGTTATGTGGTATAGTTGATTACAAGCATCTTCTGCATCATCTCCATTTGATGCACTAGTCATAGCTCATCCCTTCCTAACAAAGGAAGGGAAACCTATATAATGCGTTATAGTCTTCAATTGTTATCAAACTATTGATGAAATGCTCATCTTTCCTTAATGCAGAGCTGTAATGTTGTAAGTTATGATGAGAAAGTAATAGATGGATTCTATGATGTTTGTGGAATTGATTCCAGCTCGATGGTCCAAACCAAAATGCCATCCCTAGTAGATCTCGAAGCAATATCTGTTTTGAATAATGTTGACTTTGAGGTGGTTTCAGTCAATCGTAGCGCTGATACGGAGCTTCGGAGACTTGAAGAAATAGTGCATTTTATGTCCATGGAGTACCTTGCTCAAAATATGAGCCAGAGAACAAGCTCTCTAGTTCAAAAAATTGCTGATCTTATTGTTGAAAGAATGGGAGGTCCTGTTAGTGATGTTGAAGAAATGTTTTGGAGGTGGAGGGCACGGAGTCAGGAGTTAAGACTCAACTTCAATACAGTCGTCCTTCCCCTGGGTTCTCTTGACATTGGCCATTCACGCCAAAGGGCCTTACTTTTTAAGGTTGTAAAAGATATTCTCTCCACTTTTTACTGTAATGCAGTATATGTGCTGATTCTTGATTCTTATTTATTTACAGATTTGAATCTTCCAATACCTGAATTAAATTCTGATAAAAGGTTGCCGGTTTTAGGTACTTGCTGATAGGGTTGACATTCCATGTAAGCTAGTCAAAGGGAGTTATCATACTGGCACCGATGAAGGAGCTGTAAACTTGATAAAATTGGATAGTGGAAGGTAACAGCTCGATTATTGCTAGTTTGCAAATTTTGGTTTTATGTTGTTTCTGTTTTTCACCATATAGGTCTTGCCCTTGAGGTAAAAATCCAGAAGGCCTAAAATATTTTGTGAGAATCCTAGATTGTTTTGCAAATTCACTTTGTGTTTAGTTGCTCTATTTTATCATTAATGCCCAGCCATTAAACCCATTACTGAAGAAATTATTTTGTTCAAGTTTGAATTCCTTTTAATGTTATGATGTTGCCTTAAGTGTAATAGCACATAATGCTTCTGAATGGGTGCAGTGAATATATTATTGATCTAATGGGCGCTCCTGGGGCTCTCATTCCTGCTGAAGCACCCAGTGGGCGTCTTCAAAACCTTGGGTTGGATATCACGACTGCTGCAGCAATTGGCATGGGTTCATTTTCAGCACCTGACCAAGGAGCCAGAGCTGAATCATCTTCAACTTCTGGAGATGAAACTGCCAAAACTGGAAGCACAAGTTTGGACTCATTTCAGGTTGCTACTGCATCGAATAGAAATGGAAGCAGATTCGCTGGAAAAATCCAATCGGACCCATTGGAGCATGCTACTGGAGATTATCTACCTTCAAGCGAAACATGTGAAATGCCATTGGTTGCTGGCAAGAACACAAATTTAGTAGAGTTGCGAGTGGAAGATGTTCCCAGGTACATATTATTGCTGCTAGCAAATCAATTTTTCTTGAGCCTTTGCACTATGTTTTCATTACTTGCATCAGGATAAAACTTACTGTGGTGAGTGTGAAGCTGACCAGGTGTAAAGGATATCCTTGTAGTGCTGACAACTTTTTACATAATTTGCAGGAAACACGCAGCTGAACAATTGCGTTTGCCACTAGATTCAGTGGGATATATGTCACCTTTTGATACCCAACATGATCAAAGAGTGACTTTCAAAGACAGAAAGGATGAAGTCATTCCAAATGACAGTGCGGCAATTGGTACCGAACTTATTGATGCTTCTGGAAATAGGGAAGCTGTAGACATAGCCTACACTGACCAGTCTAATGCTAACAAGATTCAGAATATGCAACTTGATTCGGCAATGAATGGAGTCTCTGAAATGTTATGGGAGGATCTTCAGATTGGTGAACGCATTGGTATAGGTAAGAGTTCTATTATTGCAGATTTTATCCTTCTTTGAAGGTGTGGCTTTCTTGTGATATATGTGGGTGAGTGTGGAGATTCCGATGCTTTACTTTTCTCCGATGCTTCTCTCTGAAGAGTACTTCTCTCATATTATATTGGAAACTCCGATGCTTTGCTTTTTTGGAACTTTTCGATCAGAGATGTACTGATTCCCTGATTAAGTGTGGAGATTTGATTCATCTTATAGTGCGCTGCTTTGGATTTGCAATGTTAAAGGAATTTTGCTCATACTTCAGATTCTGGAATATTTGATCAATTCATATACTTACTTTTGTATACTGTACTCATGCTTATCCTACAGGATCTTATGGTGAGGTCTACCGAGCAGAATGGAATGGCACAGTGAGTTTTTTTACTATCCTTGTTTTTCAATGAGTAACTCTTCTTGAAGTTAAAAAGTATGCACATAATATACTTGTTTTAATGTATCTATCTATTGTTATTTCCTTACAGGAAGTTGCAGTGAAGAGGTTTATGAAACAAGATATATCAGGTGATGCACTAGCACAGTTTAGATTTGAGGTAAGCAAGATTTTTTTTATCATGCATCTCATGCGTGACATTCTACATGCTAGAGAGAAAATTTCCTACAATTATTTATTTTTGCTTTTAGCTCTTCTCTGCTTATTGCTTGTTTTAGGTTGAGATTATGTTGAGGCTGAGACATCCAAATATTGTTCTTTTCATGGGTGCTGTGTTACGACCCCCAAATATGTCCATATTGATGGAATTTCTCCCAAGGTTAATATCTCTCGCTGGCTAATGGAAATCTTTACTGATAACTTCTATCTTATTTAGTCATTGGCTACTTTCAGGGGTAGCTTGTATAAGTTGCTGCACCGTCCAAATATCCAAATCGATGAAAAAAGACGAATAAGAATGGCCATGGATGTGGTATTGTTTTTAGGTGTTGCATTCCACTTGTTTCTCCTATCATGTTTCTTGCCCTTTGTTAATAATCTAGTATTCCACAGGCCAAGGGAATGAATTATTTACACACTAGCCATCCAATCATTGTGCATCGGGATCTCAAGACTCCAAACCTCCTTGTTGATAAAAATTGGGTTGTTAAGGTTTGGTCCGTTGTGCATTACTTCCCCGTCAGTTATAAACTACAGAGTATTTTTTCCTATCTATGCTAATAACTGACTATTTTTAGGTTTGTGACTTTGGGATGTCGCGCCTGCAGCACAATACTTTCCTATCTTCAAAATCAACTGCTGGGACGGTAAGACACATCAACCAATGTTTTGTTAAAAGCTAGAATATATATGAAAAAATATTCACTCGCTATTTAATCCTATATGTAGGCAGAGTGGATGGCGCCAGAAGTTCTAAGGAATGAACCATCTAATGAGAAGTGAGTTCGTGACCCATCTGTAATCTTAATCGTAGAGCAATTGTGAATGACACCTCGCTAAATAGGATCAGTTTTTCGTCTTCGCAGATCTGATGTATATAGTTTTGGGGTTATTTTATGGGAGCTGGCAACTCTCCGAGTGCCATGGACAGAAATGAACTCGATGCAAGTTGTTGGAGCCGTTGGATTCCAAGACAGGCACCTTGACATCCCGCCCATGGTTGATCCACTTGTGGCAAATATAATACGCGACTGCTGGATTAGGTAAAGTTTCTAACTTTTCTTGATTCTCTGGCCATACTTGTCATGATTTACACATCTCTTCCTGTGTGCATGTGATAAACTCAGAATAGAAGATAAAATTCTACCTCACACTAAGAAGTGAGAGTAATTTTGTTTCTGTAGAAACCCACAGGGACGCCCTTCGTTTGCACAGATTATTGCTCGACTCAAAGGTGTGCATCGCCTTAGTGTGCAGAGAACAACTGAGAGTCGTGAAAACCCATCTCTGATGTAACAATAGCTCGGAACTTGTTCAAAGAACCAGTAGAGCAGGAGTGGGTTTTTTTAAAATTTTCAGAGCTACGCTGCTGAGGAACATAATTGGATTCAGCAGTGATTCGTTGGTGAAGCTCGATGCAACCAGAATCAAAACCCACCTCTCCTCTCCTCACCTCACCTCACCTCACCTCACCTCAACCGGTGGCTCTTAAGTGCAGTTAGGGGAAGACATTGGGGCTAAAAATTTGCGAAAAGTTTAGAAGCTTTATGGTTCACCAATGTAGCTGAATATATGTATAATAAATCTCTTACTTTAGAGAGATCTAGAGATGGATGGGTTGGGGGGGGGGGGGTGAGGGGGTGTTGGGTATTGTTGAGACCATAAAAGAAGCAACTGTAAAAAAAGGTCTCAGTAGGTTTTGTACCAAAAGAAGAATTAGTAAAAGAAAAAAATGACAAAATTGTTGTTTTTTTCGTTTTATTTAGAAACGCAAACTCTCTTGTTAGTTGTACCTGTTATAAAAGGGGAATGCAAAAATATCAAAAAGGAAGGTTATGATTCATGATTTTTCAACACATTGATTCTTACTAATCATAAAATAGTTATGATATATGCATCAAATATACTAAAAGCTAAACCCAAAGGCTTGTCACCGAAGTTGAAATGCAATTACCAGTAGCAACCATGGTCTCTGTGTTTTTATTGGACCTGCTGAGCAGTCAAAGGAATCCTTGACCTTCCGGTTATCCTGAGAGTCATGCGGTGTTTCTGTCCCTGGCAACGGCAGAGAGAATTACCAGAAGCAACCTGTTCTAAATCAATCATTTCGCAACGCGACCATTCTCTCAGCCAAGGACTCTAGTAGTATTACTGATCCAAGAAACAATCTGTACATCTCAATCGTCAGCCTCAGTGTTGAATACGAAACTCGGGAAAGCAGTGGTGATGTCCCTGAAAGATCATTAACATTAGAGAGGAGTGATCACCCACCATTTGCAGATTACGGTGGAAGGAATAAGATAAACTTGGACAGAGGAAGAACAAAGTGGCATACCTCAAGTAGGGTAAAGTCATGTTCCTCAAGAGTGAGGAGGGATGTCGTAGGACGAAAGCCTTCCACTCCTCTTTGCTAATTCTACCATCTCCATCAGCATCAGCATCCTCAAATGTCTGTTAACAAACGATAAAAATGCGTTTTTTAAGTAGGCGCGTTATCAACATTATGAGGAGACCATGTAAACTTTTGGTAAAAGTCACTTTATCAATTATTTGCTCCAAGACTTCCTCAGAGAGTTCCATTTCAGATTCAACAAATAGCGCAACCACCATCTGCTTGACCTGAAGTAACATGTGAAGTCTACTTAACATGTGTTGAAAATTTGATTAGAAATAGCTAAAATATAAACAGGACAACTGTGATTTTCTGATATGTATATGTCAGTTGTTTGATATATTTGAACATCTTGTGAATCTTCACACACGTTTATCAAGTAGAAAACAGTTCGGCTAAATATCTCATCAACTTTCATGCTCTAATTAACAAACTAAAATTTCCGTAGAGCTAGATACTTACTTCTTCTCGCTCTATGAAACCAGTTTGTCTCAAATCATACAGCTTGAATGCAACTGCGAGATGAGGAATGCCATATAGCTCAAGGTTAGTGGGGATAGAAATAGGGAAATAAATTCTTATCTATTAGTACTACTTATATATCTCATAAATGAAAGTCCAATGTAATAAGCCTAAAATAATTTGTGATTCCTTACAATCTATTTTCTCTTCCACAGGGGCATAAGGGTGGAACACATTAAGTGCATGGACAAATTCCTCAAACTCAATCACTCCATTCTTTTTCTCATCAAAAATATCAAAAACCTGCAAGCAAAATAGGAAACCTGGTAACTCTCCGTAGCAAAAACACAGGCCATATTTTGACATCAAGAAATATTCTATTGAAAATCAAAAGTTTTTCCACTTCCACAGTATGCATCTAGATCTACAGAAGCCATAAACTAACGAAACCTGTTTGCCTCTATATTCAAATGTTTTGTCTAGTCAACCATCTCACTGCACTAGCACTAAGTATACTTTATACAGTACGGAGTATATTAATTCATGACAGATCAAGGATGTTGTGATTACCCTGTCGAGAAAAAGATTCTCGCCACTTGCAGTTCTGAACAAAGCTAGCTGAAGCTCTTCCTACATGTGAACTAAAATCTGTGAGTGGATCCATGTGATGATATTATACATGTGGATCTGTTAAAAAGTGATGCAAAAGATGTAAAAAACTAATTAATGGATTCACAATCAGAACATAAAAGTTAGACAACTGTTCTTAAAAGTTTCCTTCAAAAGTGCTTAGATACAGCAATCATCTACAGTAATTGTACCTTATGAATCAATCCGTCGTCAATAATGGAACTACTTAGCTTCTTAAACAACTCATACAATGCCTCCACTTCATTAAACGAAACTGCAAATTTAACCAAAAACAATTATGAAGCAGTTTGTAAAAATCAATTAAATTCACAACAATAATGTAGACATGTGCAGTATCGATTAAACCAAAGTTAAACAAGCAGAGAAAACCAAATATTAAGAAAAAAGATCTGAGTACTTTACATCGAGATTCTTCTGAGAGTCGAGCAATCTCCTCACATCCAAAGCGCGGCTTCCTCTCCCGACTCCAATTTTCACAACCGAAACAGCCGGAAACCGCGACTATCAGCGCGTCGATCGTCGCAACGATCGGATACAAAGCCGCGCAAAATTTCTCTATACTCAGTGTGCTTGAGCTCTGCTTATCATCACGTTAGCATAATTGCAAAAACTAGATCAACAGTTGCGGAATTGGAAAACTTACCAGCGAATTGGCGGTTGAATCCATTCGAATTCCAGCGCGAGAGGTGAAAATGTCAACAGCGACGAATCGCGCTTCCTCGAATTTTATGAATAAAATATTCTCATTTTATAATGTTTGTGGGTATGTTTTTTTATTGGTTAACACATGCGATATAATGAACTGTCTCTACACCATAATTTATATTTTATTGATTCTTTTTATTATCCTAAAATTTTAATTATTGTGCTTCAATGTAATTTAATTTTATCTAAAGATCCTTGTGTGCATGCTCATTTTTATGACTTTTTGTATATTTAAAATACTAATGTGTACTGTAATATTTTGAAAATGAATTATTAGTTTGTGAAAGCATAAAATTTGGTCAAGATATGATAGGAGTATGCTTTATTATCTTTTAAAATTTAATGACAATTATTTTTTTTAAAATTCACAACTATCCCATGATGATTTTTTCTAGGCAAATTGGGTGTGAGTGGGCGTATACATACATAATTTTAGTGTTGTAGAATTATAGTAGTGCAAACACAATCAAGTGAGTGTAGACAACAAAATGTCATTGTTTTAACCTTTAAGAATAAAAAGTAAAAATAATAAAACATATTGTTGATCAGAGACAGAATAATTGAAGATTTTAAAATTCTCTTAATCTGTCATTTGATTTCAAAAGATGCAAGATATATCAAAAATAAACCACTCAAATACTCCCCTTTTGAAAATAGTTTTGTCATGAGTATCAATTTCCAATTTTAAAATGTCATGCAATAAAACTGTTTAATTGTCATATTTTAAATTCACTATATTTCTAAGTAGTAATTTTGATGGCTAAGGTGCGCTTATTCAAGAAAAGAAAAAACAGTTGTTGATTGCTTGATTCTAACTTAATTTATTTTCATTTATGTCATAATTTTTTAAAGAAAAAATAGTGATTAGATCGAGTACACGGGGAGATTCCATTTTTGTTCTAGAGAATTAATGGAATTCCATTTTAATGAAGGAGGTTAGATTTATTCCGAATGGGGGAGTGACGCACAAGGGTTATGCGTCGTTATTATTGAACGACGCACAACCCTTATGCGTCGTTAGTTAACGACGCACAAGGATTATGCGTCGTTCAAAGACGCATAAGCATTATGCGTCTTACCCTAATGATGCATAACCCTTATGCATCACACTGGTAAGCATTCCCGCCTGTCACCCGGGTGACCCGTTCGATCCCCGGCAATGGCGCATTTTTACTACTATTATTATTACTATTATTTATTAGAGTATAGTTCATTTTTACTATTATTATTACTATTATTTATTAGAGTATAGTTCACCGCTATTATAATTGACCTTTGTCCGTGTCTGGCTACCTTCAATGTATATATTTAGATGATTATTTTGCTACTTGGGGACAGGTGCATCCAGAATCATACTTGGATGGTTTAAAAAGCAGCTTAAATGTGGCAACAATAGTTGAGGTGAGCTTGTGATAGTTCCACTTTAAAGGAAAAGAAAAATGTCTCACATTAGGATCACATTATAGCTTTTTGTCAGACTTGTAATTTTCTAGCATGAAATTAGACTTATCAGCTATTCATTTTTCTATTTGATTCTGATGTCTTAACACCTCTGTGGCCATGGATTGCAGGTTCCGCCAGTTTCATTATTGCCAAACTGTCTTGTGGACAAGCACGTCCTTCACCCCTTCCGCAAACAGGTAGTAATACTTATCTGAATTTCTTTTTCACTTCTGACCCTTCAGGATCCATTTGACAATAACTAATTTACATGCAGGTTGGGGGAACTATTTTTTGTCTGCTAAGCTTGCGAAAGAACGAGGATGGGCTATCATTATCAATGTCGGTGGTGGGTTCCATCATTGTTTAGCAGCAAACGGAGGTGGATTTTGTGCTTATGCTGATATCTCTCTTTGCATCCACTTTGCTTTCACCCGTTTAGATATTTCCAGGTATTCAACAATTCACTAAATAAGATAGCCCCCCCCCCCCCCCAAAGTGAAGCAGATTCTTGAATTCGACTCATTTTTTGCTCATTAGCTCTAATCAACACACAGGGTGATGATAATTGATCTTGATGCGCACCAAGGAAATGGCCACGAAAAAGATTTTTCTAACGATAGTATGAGATATTATAGCTTCGTCTTCATCATATACTCTTCAAGTGCTTTGTTTCGATGCAGCTTGCAGTGACACTTCTTTATGGTGTTTATTTGTTTTAATGCAGGAAGAGTCTATATCCTTTATATGTACAATCCTGATATATATCCGTTGGTAGGTAACCTAATAATATATTCATATTAACCTCGTTTTTGCTCTGAAAATTTAAAGAGGGAAAATATCTATAGGAAAAAAAAATTTCAATAGACAGTCATCTCTATTTTCTGTCTCATTTTTTTTGTTTCTTTATATTTTGGTTTATATATTTTCCTGAGGTCTTTGAAGATCAATGTTACATGAGCTATACCTTTTTATCAATATGATTAAACTTTAATTTTCTTTACATTTAAGGATTATGAAGCCAGGAAATATATCACTCAGAAAGTTGAAGTAGCGGTAAGAATGAGAGGTTGATTTGTTCTGTTACTCTTTTTTAACAGTGTGGAACAAATACTGACGAATATTTGTCAAAACTCGATGGGGCACTCAAGGTACTTCAGGCAGCCTATCATTCTACTCACCTGTTTCTAATTTTCAGACAAGAACAATTGTATTGGACTGAAATTGCACTTTGAAGGAACATGATCTGAATTTTGTCTTTCGTTGAGATATAAGATTCTGTTGCTTTGTAATGAACCTGTAGGTTGCTGCTGGTGCATTTGGCCCCGAATTGATCATCTACAATGCTGGAACTGATATTCTTGATGGAGATCCTTTGGGCAAGTTGAAGGTAAGATGCTGTGTGTGTGTGTGAGCATCTGTCATGTGTGTAATTTTGCAGCAATAACTTTGGGATGTTCGTCTTACAAAAAGAGATGTCTACGAGAGCGCAGTTGTGATTCATGTGTCAAAAGAAATGTAGGGACATATGAATTGTGAAGATGTCTCGTAACAGAGAAAAGCACGTGGCAATACTATCTATACGCTCTGGAATGATTTGTATCTTCCATGTTTTGTACGTTTCACTTTTATATCATTCTATGTGACGTATGCAAAATCTGCGCCCAGATCAGCCCTGAAGGAATTGGCGCGAGAGATGAAAAGATTTTCACATTTGCTCGTGAGAGGGGTGTTCCTCTACTAATGCTCACATCAGGTTTCAGTTTCTTTCTTGTATGTACACTTTTGTTCGCTAGGTACTCCTCTTACACCAGCTCCGTTGCAGTTGGTTACATGAAATCTAGTGCTAGAGTGATTGCAGATTCAATCATAACCACATGAAGCTCTCATCCGAGACGGTGGCGAACTTCAACTACTTTCTCAAAAATCAATAAAATTGTCATATGTTGCCACTGTGAATATAGCTTTGTGCTTGTATAGTCTTGTTTTGTGCCTATAGAAGTGGTATTAGACTTCTGCTCGTGTTTCCTGAAATTCGACTCCCTGAGCAAACCGAGCTGAATCAAACCGGGCTCGATGAGGTGTGTTGCGTTGAGCAGGTAAAGCGCGGTATAAGTAATAGGTATACTTGTTTTGTCGACAAGATTTTTGATTTCCAGAGTGTAGCTTGAAGTTTAGAATATGTTTTTAGCTGAATTTAAACTATAATTACCAAATTCAAATTAAAATGTTAACTAAGGATTTAACAATTAATTAAGTCCATTAATGATTAGTTATATTAGGAAGCCTACTAAATTAATTGGTTTCATTTGAAAGTGAATGTTGATTGATTATGTAATCGATATTGATTGCAAATTTTGCCATTATGATTACATCAATAATCCCCTGTTCTGGCTACGAGGTTTCCATGTTAGTGTGGGACATTAAATTGGTCGGTTGACTAATGTCATTTAATTATTGGATTGATGAATTGCATTGTTTTGTTGTACTATTTGTATAACCTCAAATAATTGATTTGTTTTATTATTTATTTTATTTTATTTACGTGGGTGTAATTTTATTTTCAAAATTCTCAAAAACTTATATTTACTTTTCCGAATTTCATTAATTGGTTTTCACGATTTTCCTTACGACAATACAAATCAATATCATAGATTGAATTGATTATACTTAAAAACTGGTTAATTATATTTTACGCAATGACTTTTATTTGGAGTTTATGAACTGACCCAACCACCTTCTGGAAATGAAAAGTCCGTATTAATTTTTTTTAAAAAGGGAACATCATTTTTAGTCTACGAATTTTGCCAAAGTATCCTTTGAACTTTGAGTTAGTATCATTTGAGGTACTTTTTACTATTTCTAAGTTTTTTTAGACGAAAATACCCTCAATAACTTAAAGTGTATATATTTTTAATAAATTTATCATATACTCATATTTTTTTATAAATATCTTTACAATATATTTTTGACAAATTTTCTAAATATAATTTGACCTTAAATATTATCACTTAATTTTGTGACATGCAAGTAAAATCGCTTCTTCAATTTTTTATATTAATATTTTTAAAAAAATTGAATAAAGAACTTTCTTTAATAATAAAAAATTGAATAAAGATCTTTTTATAAATATCTTTACAATATATTTTTGACAAATTTTTTAAATATAATTTGACCTTCAATATTATCATTTAATTTTGTGACATGCAAGAAAAGATCTTTATTCAATTTTTTATTATTAAAGAAAAGTTCGTTATTCAATTTACAAAAAAATTAATATAAAAAATTGAAGAAGCAATTTTACTTGCATGTCACAAAATTAAGTGATAATATTTAAGGTCAAATTATATTTAGAAAATTTGTCAAAAATATATTGTAACGATATTTATAAAAAAATATGAGTATATGATAAATTTATTGAAAATATATACACTTTAAGGTATTGAGGGTATTTTCGTCCAAAAAAACTTGGAAATAGTAAAAAGTACCTCAAATGATACTAACTCAAAGTTCACGGACCTAAAATGATATTTTCAAAGTTTACGGACTTAAAATGATACTTTGGCAAAGTTCGTGGACCAAAAATGATGTTCCTTCTTTTTAAAAAATAGAATCAGACAAAATTAGTACTACTCTTTTTGTCTCAAATGAAGTGAAGTGTTTATTTTCGACAAGAAGCTTAAAAATTTGTGTTTGTGAGTTGAGTGTAAAAAGAATAAAGAAAAAATAAAAGTGAAAGATAATAGTAGTAAAAAATAAAATAAAAGAGATCAAAAGATTTGGTTTGAAAAAAAGAATTCATTTCTTGAAAAGTACAGATAGATTCATTTAGTTTGTGTGATATCTTGAAAAGTATACGGATAGATTAAATGTCGAACTTTTCACTAATTATTAGTTTTCCATATTCTATACAGATAACAAGATAAAGTAAGAAAATGAACAATTATTAGTTTTCCATATTCTATACAGATAACAAGATAAAGTAAGAAAATGAACAATGAGAATGCTTAGAGCATCCACATCCGTGCTCTTGCCAACGAGCACGGATGTGGGCTCGGCCCTACTTTTTCTGCATGCTCTTAGGCAAGAGCACAACACCCACATCCGTGCTCTTCCGCAAGGACGAGCACAAGGGTCCCACCATTCCATTATTCAATTTAAATAAGAGGGAACATCGTTTTTGGTTCACGAACTTTGCCAAAGTATCATTTTAGGTCCGTGAACTTTGAAACTATCATTTTAGGTCCGTGAACTTTGAGTTAGTATCATTTGAGGTACTTTTTACTATTTCCAAGTTTTTTTTGGACGAAAATACCCTCATTACCTTAAAGTGTATATATTTTTAATAAATTTATCATATATTCATATTTTTTTATAAATATCTTTACAATATATTTTTGACAAATTTTCTAAATATAATTTGACCTTAAATATTATCACTTAATTTTGTGACATACAAGTAAAATTGCTTCTTCAATTTTTTATATTAATTTTTTTTAAAAATTGAATAAAGAACTTTCTTTAATAATAGAAAATTGAATAAAGATCTTTTTATAAATATCTTTATAATATATTTTTGACAAATTTTCTAGATATAATTTGACCTTCAATATTATCATTTAATTTAGTGACATGCAAGAAAAGATCTTTATTTAAATTTTTATTATTAAAGAAAAGTTCTTTATTCAATTTTAAAAAATTAATATAAAAAATTGAAGAAGCAATTTTACTTGCATGTCACAAAATTAAGTGATAATATTTAAGGTCAAATTATATTTAGAAAATTTGTCAAAAATATATTGTAAATATATTTATAAAAAATTATGAGTATATGATAAATTTATTAAAAATATATACACTTTAAGGTATTGATGGTCTTTTCGTCCAAACAAACTTGGAAATAGTAAAAAGTACCTCAAATGATACTAACTCAAAGTTCACGGACCTAAAATGATACTTTGGCAAAGTTCGTGGACCAAAAATGATGTTCCCTCTTTAAATAAAAACATTTCCACAAAATTAAAATGCATTAAAAATACCCGGAATAATATTACAAAATACATTAAAAATTAAAAATTACATAATTAAAATCCTAAAAAATAAAAATTAAATAATTAAACTCCTAAAAATTAAAAATTACATAATTAAATTCATAAAATTAAAAAACCAACTACTCGTGGTCGAATTTCACCCACATGTGTTTGATTAGGTCTT
This sequence comes from Salvia splendens, assembly GCF_004379255.2. Lineage (NCBI taxonomy): Eukaryota > Viridiplantae > Streptophyta > Magnoliopsida > Lamiales > Lamiaceae > Salvia > Salvia splendens. The sequence continues at coordinate 2,048,091 of NC_056041.1, forward strand.
CTTGTAGCTCAACGTGAGTTCGGGTATCGCGCATTGTGTGTCTTGTTTCGATCCTCTCACCCACCGTCGTATGCACACCTCGGCATGGGGGAGACCTCGCGCTTGAGCTTCCGGCTTCATCCTCGTCGTAAAAGCTAGCCGCACTCGGTCATTCGTCGGCTATAATCATGTTGTGTAAGATAATACACGTGTACATGATGTCGGCGATATTTTTCACGTACCACAGCCGAGACGGGGCCTTCACAATATTGAATCGGGCTTGAAGGACCCCAAAGGCTCTTTCGACGTCTTTCCGCGCGGACTCTTGACGCTGCGCAAAAAGAACCCGTCTCGGGTCTTGCAGGTTGCTGAGCGTCTTCACGAAAGTTGACCACCTTGGGTAGATACCATCAGCGAGATAGTAACCCATGTGGTATACATTTCCGTTGACGGTGAAGTCGATTGTCGGTGCTACACCATTCAACACATCATTGAAGAGGGGTGAAGAATAGAACACGTTCAAGTCGTTGTTGGATCCGGCAACACCGAAATATGCATGTCAAATCCATAGGCGGTAGTCGGCGACCGCTTCAAGGATAAGTGTTGGGCCGCCGCCTTTGTGGCTGCTTAAGTGTTGCCCCCTCCAAGCAGTCGGACAATTCTTTCACCTCCATTTGAGGTTTTGAGTGAGAGATGAATGTGTAAATAAATTGTATGAAAAATATGAATGAGAGATGAATGGATGTGAAAAATGGATGATGAATGTGTGTATTTATAGATGATTTTGGGGGAAAAAATAAAAAAATTTCAAAAAAATACAGAAAAACGGGCAAAAAACGGCCATTTTTTTGGGGTTATGATTTTTTTTTATTTGGTATTATTTTCAATTTTTTTAAAAAAATGATTTTCCAACGGATATGCCGTTGGCCAATCAGAACGCGCCACGTCACCTGCTCGCTGGCACGGACGTGCTCGATGCATCGAGCAGTGCCGTGCTAGCGTCAAGAGCGCAGCGGCGGACAGCGGTGCCGCGCCGCTGACACGGACGGACGGACGAGCAATTGCTCGCCGCTGTGGATGCTCTTATGTAATTTTTAAAAATAGATTTTTTTAGATTGGATCATTATTGGAAATCTAACCAAATGTGAACTATAATTTATAACAACCCAAAAAAAATTACAAACGAATTAAAATCAAAAAGTTTTTTAGAACAAAATCAAAATCTAAGGCTATGCTACAAAATATAGTTAGAGCATCAACAATAGTCTAGGACCTCCCATAACCCTCACATAGTCTTCCCACTGCCACATCATCCAGCACTAAAATCCTCCTGCCACATCATCTGGACATGCAACTGGACATCAAATAGCTCTCACATAGCCTATCCACATCACTAATAACAATTATATAAATTTAATTTACAATTGTAGCAACATACGGAATTTAATTTACGAGATAAATACAGGAAAATTGAATAATACTATTAAAATTTCAAAAAGTACAATATTTTTTAAAAAATACATTCAAAAAAATTACATAAATTTAAATAAAAACTAATGTCTTCCAATCCTCCGCGCCCACAACTCTTCAATTAAATCCTTTTGGAGTCGAATATGAGCCTCCGTATGACGCATGTCGGCATGTGCTTGGAGGAGGGCTTCTTCATCGTCAGGTACCCCACCTCGTACGTTGGCGGCGGTGACGCCGTGGCTTGGACCGGCTTCATCATTGTCATTGGCCCAATCAGTCAGTTGTACACCTTCATCTTCGACAATCATGTTGTGCATGATAATACAGACGTACATTATATCAGCAATGCAGTCGACATGCCACAAACGCGTTGGCCAACTGCCTGATTGCCGTTGTGCACTTTTGAATAGGGGTGTGGCCGGGTTTGCCAGCCGCATCGTGCCTGAAGCGGAAATACAGATATCGCTGCTCCAAACCGTTAACAATACGCATAAACAAGTCCCGCCTCATCCTAAAACGACGCTTGAAATGGTTGGCGTTAAAACGCGGCTCCTCTGCGAAGTAATCTGTGAACAGGCGCTGATGTGCAGCTACATGATCACGATCAACCACTTGTCGACGGCGGACAACTGGTCGTGGGCGAGGTGCCGGCGGCTGCATATAACTCTGCATCCATCGATCAACCTCACGACTCGTATAGGCATCTAGCTCTTCGTTCAGCATACGCTCGTACTCATCAGCATCCCCATCACTACTACCACCACCACCGGCATTACCCATTTCTTAAATTGATCTTGTACAGAAAGAAAGATAGAGAGAGTACTCGTTAAAACAAGTGGTGCGAATGAAAATGACGTCCAAAGCGCGTATATATAGTGTTTTTGAAAAAAAAAATAAAATTAAATTCTGACGCCGATCCGGGGCCTACAATGGCGCCGTGAGGATCGGCGTTAGAACCGGCGTCACCACACGAATCGGCATGGGTATGCCGAAATTGACGCCGATTTCACCGACGCCGGTCGTAATGGTTCGGCGTCAGAACCGGCGTCGGCGAAAAATCGGCGTCGCGGTTTTGACGCCTCCATTGCTGATGCTCACAATTAGTACAACCACACGTCCCCAATATATAGCCACAAAGAGAATTATCACAATTTCTACCAAAAAATAGCAAAAAAACAAACACAAATAAAACAGTCACGTGGTGGGAGCAGGCGCAGCGCAGACTAAAAAAACATCCCTTCATTATCGTGTTAACTACACTCATAATCTCCTCTTCATTCACTAATCACTCAACTACTACTACTACAAAATTCCTTTACACAACTAACCACCAATTTTCCCCAAATTCTCTCTCTACATCTCACCACCTCACACACTCACAAACTCTCTCTCTCTAGAAATCCCCACGCTCCGGGGTAGTGTAGTAGCTGTATCACAACTTGCGCCTGCGCTGCGGATAGCGACAAGTACAACCAAGCTAACCGACACTTCTCGCCGCAGCTGAATCTGACGAGCGCCGGGGGCCTGCTTCCCGGTGCTGCCTCCAGATGAGTAGATCGCTAGCCGCCGCCGCCGTTGTCTTACTGGCATTGGCGCTGGTAGCCGCCGCGTCGGAGGATTCGAAGCTGGTCGAGGAGGGGGATGTTGAGGTTGCTGCCTTCTCCAATGCGACCGGCACTGAGCTCGGAGGGAATGGGACCAGGCCGAAGGAGGACACGTTTGCTGATATGATCGATCGCGCGCTCGAGAAGGAATTCACGGAGAATGAGGATCATAATGAAGGTTTTGTTAGATCTCGTTTACTTAGCTTGGTTGATTTTCTGAATTTACTCGGATTCTGTTTTCTGGTGATACGTGTTTCGCATAGGGTTAGTATTCGGCTCTGGTTTTTCTAAATGAGAAATGAGAGATTTATTTGGAGCTAATGTACTCTTATTAATAGTAATACTAAAGTAAAGTTTGGATTCTAGAGGTTTTATGAGATTTATGTGATATTTTAAACTGTTTTTTTCATTATTTTGGGGAAAGGTTTCTGTAGTTCGTTTGTTGGACTCAGCGACTATAGATTTTCATTTATTTATTGATCCGGTAAGAGTCATTGTTGAGCTAAAGTTTTTGTTTATGTTTTACTATCTTAATCATTTTTTCCGAATCTAGCTAGCATTTTGTTTGTGTTCTACTGTAGACTAAGACAGCTCAACTGGTTGTTGTGAGTTTCATATGATTAATGCGATGGTGGATTCTTAGTTGATGATTTACCGCCTGAAATTAATTTAATTTAACATGGCAGTGAACGATGCTGGTAGCTTCAACAACAGTGTGGCTGAGCAGCAGGTTTGTGCCTTGCAACTCCAGCTCTTTGATTAGCGTTTCTATTCATTTTAAGCTGATTAACTCAGTAAAGAGAGTTTTGGATTTAATTGCATATGGCAAATGACCCTTGACTTGGAGGGTTCGATTGGATTTTGCAACAAGTTCTGGGGATTTGGAAATGCTTGTCATCAATGACTAGGAATTTAATTACAAGTGCAAAACAATAGGATCCCACAATAAGTGGGAAAAAGTAAATAATCTCTTGTCTCAGTATGGTATAAAAGCTAAGTTACATCTCTTTTGGATAGTAGCCGTCTTCTTTAATGCCGCATTTAGTTGTTCCAGAAACAGAAATGACTTGATTGTGTCTGGATTTGGGTTCAAGCTCTTATCATTTCACATACATTATGATTATGGATAATGTAGCTGGGAGACCTTTGCTCAGCCTTGTATCAGTGTCATAGTCCTCAAAGACTAATATTTCTCGAACAGAGGTCCTTAGGCTAACTTAACATGCGTATGAGATAGACCCAGGGGAAATGGAAGGCTAAAAGTGACTAATGTTAGTTGAACTTATCAGTATCCAAACTTTGGTTATTTTGTAATGAACCGAACTTTTAAATAAAATCATGACGAGTAAACACTGGCATGTTGACACGGTTTGAAATGCAAAGAATGTTGCTTTTGCTTTATTTCTGGCTTACTTTATCTCATTATCAGGCTGTTTTGGAAACAGTAGCTAGAGTCAAGCCAAAGAAAAATGAAACGAAAGAAGAAAAGTATGTATATGTACCATTCTTGCACCATTGTTTCCACCTAATATATATGGTTTCCTTTTATTTATATGCATTATCCTCTTGTAATTACAGATCCTTTAAATTTAATCAAGTTTTCAATCTGGATAATGACAATGGAGCTGAAGAGACCCCAACATTAATAGATAGAAAGGTAAACGATGTTATTGCTCTTTTAGTTCCATAGGAACATTAAATTCTGAATTTTTCTATAGTAGTAGTAGCATTGTTATCTCCAAGAGAGTTCAAATGAAATAAGGTACACTTAAAGAGATAAATTGGCAGTTAAGTCAGAAACAATCTAACCACGATCCGTGTAAATGAACATTTTTTGTTTATTTTCAGGATAATGTATTTATCATATCAAATTTCAAGTCCAAATATCCTGTGCTGCAGTTAGACTTGAGGTACAGTAACAAGTTGTATAAGTCTTTTCTATCTAATCCTTTTGGGTTCTAGATTATCTGACACAATGGTCTTGCAGGCTCATATCAGATCTGGTTGTTGTCATTGTCTCTGCAACTTGTGGTGGAATTGCTTTTGCTTGTGCTGGACAACCGGTCTGATCTCGAACTTTGGCTCCTTTGCGGCTTTGCCTATGCTTACTCTGTTCTACACTTCAACTATATTTCGTAATCCCATGGAACACTTTGCAGGTGCTTTCTGGATACTTACTAGCAGGATCGCTTGTTGGACCTGGAGGTCTAAATGTCATCAGTGAAATGGTGCAAGTATGTTACTATTCTAAACCAACTTTTGACAGTTAAATGTCCTAGTTTGCAATGTAGTGCCTTAGCAGGGATTCCAGAGTAGTTTTTTCGTGGATCACCCATAAACTGCTCTGTTTCCTGTCTTTTGTAATTAGTTTATCCTGACTTATCATTTGATGATATTTTGAGATCGCTCATTTTCAGTAAGGTCTAACTTATCTATACAGGTTGAGACAGTGGCTCAGTTTGGTGTAATTTTCCTTCTGTTTGCTCTGGGCCTGGAGTTCTCCACAACGAAGGTTAGCTGCTTTAAAATGGCAGAGTGCTAGTTTTTTTTGCCCTTTGTATTGACATATGAAGCAAACAGCTGCTTTAAGCTAACGATACATTCAACATTACAGCTACGAGTTGTTCGTGCAGTTGCTATTCTTGGAGGGCTACTTCAAATTCTCTTTTTCATGTGCCTATGTGGAGTTATAGCCTCGGTATGTTCATAAGATGTGTTTAGTTCTGCTACTTATTGCTTGCCAAAAGTGTAAAATGTTTATCCATTAAGTTGATAATTGACCATCATGCACGTTCCGTAGTAAGGCTCCTCCGACAGTTTTTTCAAGTGTAAGCTACATATAGTCGCATGACAAAATTCAGATGTTATCTTTCGCATCCATTGTCTTTGAAAATTCAGATCTTATTGTTGAAATCACTAATTTTCATGTCATTGTTTCCAGGCATGTGGTGGCAGAGCCTCTGAGGGTGTATTTATTGGCGCTTTCCTGTCAATGTCATCTACAGCAGTGGTAAGCTCGGTGCATCAGTCACTAAGCATTGCTGCTAACATATTTTCTTTAACTGTAAAGATGTAAAATGCTATGGTGGGGATAGCATCTTCAACTCTCCTTGACCATATAGTTTCTTTCCTTATCCATGGCTTCCTTTATCAGGTATACAAGTTCCTGATGGAGAAAACTAGTACAAACGCTCTTCATGGTCAAGTGACTATTGGCACACTGATCTTACAGGTAAGATGACTACTGTTTACTTTCTGCATGACACACTTATTTATGTCCCACAAATCTGATTTTTATAAAGTCCTTGTGTTTCCTTAATTACTCCAATCCTGAATGAGGAATTTCATATGTCCTTGTTTGACATAACAGTTGAAGGCTTCTATTCCACAACTCTGATTATCTGATTTCAGCTTTATGTGCTCTCATGTTCTTTTTAAAATTAATCCATATCTTGTCTGCAAGGGTTAATGTTTTTAAATTAATCTCTACTATTTTATTGTCAGGACTGTGCTGTGGGATTGCTTTTCCCTATGCTTCCAGTACTTGGTGGAACTTCTGGTGTTATGCAGGGGGTAATTTCTATGACTAAATCGTAAGTTCAATCCTCTTCTTTCCTCGCACTGGATATTCTTGAAAGAGTCAGAGTAACTAGCATGTCTAATTTAAAAGGACTATTAGTTAGCAATTAGAAAGTAAAATTTGGAAAAGGATTAGAAGTAATCAGTTTCCGTTTGGTTTAATGAAAGAAAGAACTAAAGTATATTTTACAGCAGGAAGAAAATATTCCCGTTTAAATTTGGACAATATTTTCAAGCTTTCAGGATGAGTTGTGTGAATAGTGATATTAGCAGAAAATGATGTGTGCATATTTATTTAGAGGATAGTTCTTATTTTCATGATTGTTCCTACTTCCTAGGAGTGTTTAATTACCAGACCTTGAAAATTTCCTGAAAAGTACTAATGACCATTCTCGTAGAGCACTCTCTGAAGCCGGTCTTATATCTTTTCCTTGCATATTTGATTGATCAATGTCATCTTGATACTTCGTATGTTTGAGCTGAATGCAATCTTCTTTTCGTTGGCTAAAAACTGCAATATCCATTAGCCAGGTTGGTGGTGTTGATTGCGTTCTTGGCAGCTCTAACAATATTGTCCCGGACATGTGTGCCTTGGTTCTTGAAACTCATGATAAGTTTGTCATCACAGGTAAATTTAAATGTTCCAGTGTTTATGTTTCTTTGTGGTTCCTTAATGGAGTTAAATTGTTTATTTTTATCCACCAGACAATTTGTGTAGCACAAACACGTGCAAGCTTCATCAATTTGTCAAATTTACCATGCATGTCTCCTTTTGCAGACCAATGAACTTTATCAATTGGCATCAGTTGCATTTTGCCTTCTTGTTGCTTGGGTTAGTTCCTTGACACTTTTTCTAACTGTATATTTGTTCCCTTATCTTGTCCTTGGTCATTACTTTGTCATGAAATCTATAAGTTGACTGATCTTATATACTTGTTTGGTGTTCCAGACTAGCGACAAGCTTGGTCTCAGTTTAGAACTGGGTTCATTTGCTGCGGGAGTAATGATAGCAACAACAGATCTTGGTCAGCACACCCTTGAACAGGTAATACTATTTATTTTTGCTCTTCTCAAATTAGTGGACAAGATTTACTACATGCTCTGATGGTCCTCTCTATGTAACTGGATATTTCTTTCACAAATGTTCATGCTTATTTAAATAAGAAAACCTTTTGTGTTTGTTAATTACACCTACGTCATAATTACTGTTATCATTTGCTTGGCTACATTTGATTTGATGCATCTTTTTGATCCAGGTTGAACCTATTCGCAATATGTTTGCTGCTCTTTTCTTGGCTAGCATTGGCATGCTGATCCACGTTCATTTTCTATGGAATCATGTTGATATCCTGTTGGCTTCGGTTATACTGGTCGTGATTGTGAAAACAATAGTAATTTCTGCTGTGGTCAAGGGATTCGGTTACAACAACAAAACTTCACTTCTTGTAAGCTGCTTTCTTAGTTGTAAAAAATTGAATTGTTCTACATATGCCACTCATTAACAAAAGTAAGCTTGGTCCTTGAGCCATGTAGGTTGGCATGTCTTTGGCGCAAATAGGGGAATTCGCTTTTGTGCTTCTTAGTCGTGCCTCAAATCTGCATCTCGTTGAGGTAAATACATTCTATGCAGTCTCCCTACTATGATTGGTTCTGATGTTCCTTAGAAATTAGTACTACTGTATATTAATTTCTGTGTTTCTTCTTTTCTTTTTATTAAAATTCAGGGGAAAGTGTACCTGCTGCTTCTTGGAACTACAGCACTCAGTCTGGTAATGATAATCTCCTGCTTAATCTCGTTCATTTAGTATTGAGCATTGTGGACGCTTACTTGTGATTGCAAGACGGCCAACGGCTTTACTACGTATTGATGCAGTTCTAACGTTTCTCCATCACGTATGCTAATAACTAATATGGGTTCTAGAGAGAAGAAGAAAACATTAAAAGATTATTTTTATGTCCGCTGCTGCTAATATGCCTCTCAACCTATTCATAGATGGTTAATGGCGAATATCTTTCTGCAGGTAACTACTCCATTGCTTTTCAAGCTCATACCAGCAGTCGTGCACCTCGGTATCTTGTTACGCTGGTTTTCTCCCGAAAGTCAAGTTGAGGTAATAATGGATTAATGATAGAATCTTCCCTTCCCCCATCTCCTTTTCTTCTTGTTTACGATGCCATACTTGGGCTTTGTACAATATCAATCCATTAGACGGCTGTATGTGTTTCTGATTGTTCTCGGAACATGAAATTTGGCTCCAGCTCGGACTCAAAGGAGACGTTCTCCGGTCAGACAGTACTAAGCAGAGAATCGCCTTGATATCCAAGGATCTCTTGATACACGAGGGTTGACAAATTCATCCCAACCGTAACAGTTCCACATTTTACCTCAGAAAGTCGAGTGGAGGACTCGCCACCCCCTCTGTGTTCTAACAGCATGCCCGTGTGATGTGATATCTCGTATACATACATCTCTAACCAAAGTTGCAGAAGACAGAGCCATACGCGCCTCAGACACCAACCACAGGAAGTAATCTAACAGGTAGAGCCACTAACTATCCGATGTCGGAGGACTGTATAATGCTCCTCCTTTTCAGTGCTTTTGTCCCCATATTCTTCTTCTTCTTCTTCTTCTTCCATGCAATATAGTTTCAGCCTTTGCTATATTAAGACTTCATTTGTTCCTTTTTGGCCTCTTTTATTTTATTTTTTGATTATCACTTAACTGTAGAGAAAGCTTTTTTATGTATCTGCAATGATTTGAACAGGGCATCTGTACAAAAAAATGCTTGTCTAACAACGAAGTTGCTAGAGGAATTTTTTTATTTTATCTAATTTTATCTGATTTTTAGTTTATTAACCATTTGTGTAATCAAATATGCTTGTCTAACAAAAAAATGCTTCTTTTGCAATTAACTACTGATAAAAACTAGAGAAATAGAAATCATAGAGGGAACTCATCTTCTCCCCTACTTTCTTTGGGGTTCTATGATTTAATTAATTACTAGTTTGAAGCTAGAGGAAATTTATATGCCCCATCTGATCAATTATTAACGACAAATTTATGAAACCCTATAAACCTAAGATAAAGTTAGAAAGATAAAAACACTAGATAAAAAAAAGTATCTTGGTCTTGATTTTATCTGATACTACTTGTTTAGTAAACAAGATAAACATAGGTCACATCTCACAGTTCACCTCTATCTTTGACTAAAAGTGATCGTGTTTACTCCTTCCGTCCCCGATTAAGAGTCACACTTTTCCATTTCGGTCCGTTCCCAATTAAGAGTCACACTTCATTTTTATTATAAATGGTAAGTAAGTTCCACATTCCACTAACTCACTTCACTCCCATTTTATTATAAAGCCAATATAAAAAAGTGAGTCTCACATTCCACTAACTTTTCAACCAACTTTTCTTTACATTTTTTAAAAACCGTGCCCGGTCAAAATGTGACTCTTAATCGGGGACGGAGGGAGTATGATTTATGAATAAGAATCGCTTAGAGTACAAAAAGAAACGAGTCACTTGGAGTCTGAAAAGATCCGCGCACAATGTGCTGAGACCAACTAACTATGATTGAGTGGCTTCAAATTTGGCATATTAAAAGTAAATGTCTTGTATTAATGAATTGGCTAGTTCTTGTAAATTCATTGGTGCTTTCATTGAATTTAGATCCAATCTAGACTAAAAAATATTTCAAAAAAAAAAAGTGATTCCATAAATGTTGAAGTGATTCCAGTTTCTTGTTCAATAGAATAATTCAGAGTGCAGATTTGACCTTTAAGCCACCATTCAATTATGCTCCATTGCTCCTAATAAACTATTATAGGACTACGTAATAACATAAAATGACACTAGCCAATTAAATTAGTCGGACCTACCACTTATCTCCATATTTATAACTATGTACTACATCTTTGAATCTTGATGATGTCCACTGCCCATCTCTAAATTACTCCCTCCGTCCCGCACTACTCGCACTTATTTCCTTTTTGGGCGTCCCAAGTTACTTGCACTCTTTCCATTTTTAGTAAAAATTTTCACCTACAGCCGTAATTTTTAACTTTCCTATACACTCATTCCTTAATCTCCGTGCCGAAAAGGAAAAGGGCGAGTAGCCCGGGACGGAGGGAGTATTACTTACAACTTGTAGTATATTTTGGAATATAATTGAGGGGTTGATGCTAATGATGAGGACTATAATGGTCACGCCCTTATTTAATTATTATTCCACATTTACATTCTTTTTGCTTTTTTTTTACTTTGCGTCCTTTCTTCATATGTATAATGAACTGTGAGTCAGATTCGATTTTTAAAATATTTAAGGGATTTAAACGAATTGGCATTTAAATACCCACTATAAATTTTGTAATTGGTGAAAGATATATATATTGACTAGATACAAACAAAAAGATGTTATTCGGTTCAAAAATATCATTTATACTGTTGTTGTTAACTTATTGTGACAGAATAGAGCAATTGTGTAATCGAGACAAACATAAACGTAAAGAGACACCGAATTTACGTGGTTCACCAACGTTGTGTTGGCTACATCCACGGGCAAAAAACGAAGAACATATTATATTCAGATTGTTTTTCAGGTTACAGAGTTATGCGCCCTACTTCTGTATAAATAGGCATACAGACGACATGAAGACCCAATATAACAATTAGGACCTAAAACAGAAATATATGATAGCGAGACTCACGTTCAGCTAGCGGCAAATTATACGGATTCAAGGCATACTAACATATACTCCCTCCGTCCACGAAAAATAGAGCACATTTGTCATTTTTGGATGTCCACAAAAAATAGAGCACATTTAAAAAGGAAAGTTTTCAATAACTTTTTTCTTACTTTTTTCTCTTCTCTCTTACTGATAATATGGACCTCACATTCCACTAACACTACTTCTCTCTTACTTTTTCACCTTCTCTTTTACATTTTCCCCTCTCTTACTAATAATATGGACCCTATATTCCACTAACACTACTTCTCTCTTACTTTATCTATTTCACATTAAAACTCGTGTTATTCACAATGTGTCATATTTTTCATGGACAGAGAAAAATGTGTCCTATTTTTCATGGACGGGGGGAGTACGTTAGATGATCATATTTGTTAGCGTGAGATAACTGAGAATAATTTAAATTATGTAATTTTCAGTTAGTTTGAAAATTTTTGAGATTGATCAAAATTTGATAAAATTTCGTAATTTAACTTTTTCTAGAGTGTGTTTGGGTTTATTTGGCGTAGGTGGGCGTGTGAATCAACAAAGGTGGATTGGGACAAATTCATTACAAACGTTTTTCATTTTCCCACTAAGTAATATACGTCACATATAATATTTCGATTTCATACTAACAATCAAACTACAGCAAAAATTTAAAACATCTTTGTTAGATCGCGACAAATTGGATACCTAGTGTGAGAATTCACACCTATACATCGGTATTTTGTCAGTGCACAAACTTTCATAAAAAATTACTCATTCATTACTTCAAGAGTAAGTCTACCTTCTCTATTGGAATAATTTTTTACTATTAATAATTGTTTTATTCATTCGTCTATTTATTTATTCCCCCCTTCTATATACCACTTACTCCATATAGGTGGAAATATTGATAGGGAGGGTTCTGGAAGTAGTTTTATTTTTTAATTAATTCATAATTACTGTCTCCTTTTGTTATTACAAAACTTTAGGTGTAATGAGTAGACACTAGCTGTTTGATTGGTCGAACTAGCTACATCAAGATGTTAGTATTATTTAATTAATGATTCCATCAGCCATAATATCTAACTTTGTCTTTTTGTCTTCATTACTTTAATCTATATATCATTCACATAGAAAAAAAATACTATGAATATATTGAAATAAACACAAATCTTCTCCTTTGACTCAAGAGAAATGAATAAAAATACTATAACAAGCCAAATTAATGTTCCACAATTTCAGGTCAAATTTCAATCTCCATAAAAATTCAATGGCATCTCACATGCATAATTGACTATTTATAGTAACTACTAACGAGTATATTCTGCTGAATTCAAGGATATGATCCTATTCAAAGATAATTTACAAAATTAATCCAAATAATTAAGGTGCTAGGTTAATAAATTGATGAAAAAATACGTGAATAATGAATGTATTAAATTTTTTTTATTAATTGACTATTTATAGTAACTACTAACGAGTATATTCTGCTGAATTCAAGGACATGATCCTATTCAAAGATAATTTACAAAATTAATTCAAATAATTAAGGTGCTAGGTTAATAAATTGATGAAAAAATACGTGAATAATGAATGTATTAATTTTTTTTTATTAAATTTGATAGTCGACATTAGTCTTATTCTTCTTTATACTATTTCTTATTCTTACATTATCAATTCATTAGTCTTATTCTTCTTTAAACTATTCCTTATTCCTACATTATTAATTCATTAGTCTTAAGCTCATCTCCATTCTGTATCGTGTTCGCTTCCACATATATATTACCTTTTTTAAACAATAATGTATTACCTTTTTTAAACAATAATGTCTCGTTTTATGACAATTATATATCTTAGAATTAAGATCAATTTATACTTTAATCAAGGATGGCTAGAAATATAGTACTTGATACCTTCCAATTTTTTACTTAATTTATGTAAATTACTTATAAATTAGTTATATACATATGTAAATAAAAGTTGGAGCCATGTGTGGGGAATCCTGTAAAGTGGAGTAAATCAGTTTTATAATTTTCTCACAGGATTTAGAAAATAGTGTCAACCCATTTCAACGACGGAGACTACACCCCTTCAAAATTTTTTTTCAATTTACAATTTTATTCTATTTTTAAGATTCTTGTTGCAACATTTTCACCATTTAGTCATTTTCCTTAATTGGAATATGGTCCGTCCATGATTTCATTGTTTTTTGATACTTTAAAAATGTATTTATGGCTTTTTGTCACGACATGGAGTAATGGAGCTACTAATTGGATTTTATGACATCAACAAGTACTACTTGGTTAGAATTGTCTACAAGAATTGCATCAATTACTTTAGTCAATTAAGTTGTGTAGAACTATCCAAACTCTACTTTATCCTAATTGGCCATTCTTTTGATCAATTGAAAAGAAATTGCTTTCATGAAAAGAATGAAAGAATAATTCTTGAATAAAGTGTCAATATTTAAAAAAAATTGATCATTACTCCGAGCAACTTGCAAAAATATCACATATACATATGTATAAAAAATAATTAATCCAGAGCTATTTTCACCAATGAATATAAAACATTATTCCACTCCTTTATTTTACTCCTAATCTGTCGAACTTATTTGCTCTTCTTTTATGGAAGACATTGCCCTAAAGTTAAGTCTAGACAAATTGCTTGTCTTTTTTAAGTAAAAAATTATTTCATAGTATAACAAATTAGTCGTCGTAATTATAAAAAATATTCTCTTTCTTCGTTTTTTTTTCTATTTTTACACGTGAAGACAATATTATTGATATAATCTCTTGATTGGTGATATTATAATTGATGAAAATAGGTGACATACTCTAAGTTGAGCTGACAGTACATACAATATAGGATTGTGTATATGTAGTGTAAAATAGTACTTTATGAATTGTAGAGTTGACATAGATTGTGTATGTGTGTGTAATTAAGGGTAAACATATATTAATGCTTTCCAGTTATAGTCATGACATACAAGATGCACCCACTGTATTTTCTACATTTAATATATAGATATTCCTTTCTTGGAAAATTGACAACTGACGACCTATTTTTATTTCACAAACCCCAAGGGCAAATCTGTCTTTCCATTCATCTATTCAACAATTAAAACCCTAAACAACACTCCAAATCCCAATTTCCCTTTCCTAAATTGCCGGAATTTTTTTGTTAATCCTACAACTATAAAATCACTCGAAAACAGTACTCCATAAAATTTTGATTTATCCACATTTATCCCATTACAAAAAAATTTGGAGAAATTATACCAAGCAATTGCAACCAAGAAATCATAATATGATTAATACTAGTAAATTAAATGATGTCATCTATTTATATTAAGACATCTTTTAGTCATCTTTTAGTCGTAAAAAATTAACAATATATTACAAATAGAGGACCGCATTTTATGGTCGTGAAATAATTGAGAATAAATCTGGCCTATATGCGAAAGTTACTTAATGTTTATCCAAAGTCAAACCAGAATTTCATGATTAAGATTCCAAACTTCTAATGCCTATTTGCATCATTTTCTTTGAATAAAAATATCCCAAATTGGATGGAAAACCCTAATTTCAATAAATTTAAATCAAGATCCCCATTTTTCCACCTCATCACACTTCCCTTCTAGTATTTTTTTTTATCACGCTCAAATCAAAAGATTTCGTCAACCCCAGTTCTCTCTCTCCCTCTCCCTCTCCCTCTCAATTTCAATTTCAATTTCAATTTCAATCACAATCACAATCACAATCCCTCTCACTTTCTCTCTCTAGCTCCATCCATGGACGACAACGGCGCGATTCCGCAGGGGCTGACCGCGGACGAATACGCGCAGCTGGAGCACGTGATCCGCACCTACCACATGTTCGACGCATTGCCTAACACATGCACGTCGCTGATCACGCAGCGGATCGACGCGCCGGCGGAGGCGGTGTGGCCGCTCGTCCGACAATTCGACAATCCACAGCGCTACAAGCACTTCATCAAGAGCTGCCGCCTCACCGGCGACGGCGGCGTCGGCAGCATCCGCGAGGTCACCGTCGTCTCCGGCCTCCCCGCCACCACCTCCACCGAGCGCCTCGAGATCCTCGACGACGACCGCCACATCATCAGCTTCCGCGTCGTCGGCGGCGAGCACCGCCTCAACAACTACCGATCCGTCACCTCCGTCAACGAATTCAATCGCGACGGCAAAACCTACACGATCGTAATCGAATCGTACATCGTCGACATACCGGAGGGGAATACTGGCGAGGACACGAAGATGTTCACCGATACGGTGGTGAAACTCAATCTGCAGAAGCTAGGCGTGGTGGCGATCGCGTCGATGCACGGCGGCGGCGACTGAATCCGATTCAATTTGTGGTAAGGAATAATGGTGGTGGTTAGATTGGATGCGCAATTGTTTTTTGTAAAAATAATTAAGGTGTTATATTTAATTAAATGTAATACTTGAATATTTAATTTGGGGGTATTTGATTAATTAGTGGCTAGAATTGAAAAACGAAATGGTTTTTCTTGGTTTGTCTCATGCAAGTTGGAAGGAATTATTTTAAAATTTTCTATAGTTGCTTGAATAGTTATAGTTGCTTGAATAGTTGGAGTGGATTTGTTTGGTGCGTTAGTTTTTTTACCCCTTTCCAATTGTTGACATTTTAAATTGAATAAATGATTGGCTCATCATCTAAATTGGACTTACTTGGATTATACTCCTATATATGCTCTCTTAGTTAGAGAGAAATAGTTATATTAATTGGCAATTGGATAATGTTCAATGCCATCTTGAATCATGGATGACAAGCAATATATAGTTTGCAAAAAATTAATAGTCTACACACATTTCCACATTTTATGTGTTTTAACTTATTTAGTGTACTATATTTTGTGAATCTTGAAATGATCAATTAGGGAAGGGGCAGATTTGGTGGCTCCATTTTTGGGTACTATTAAAACGGTGACATCCATTGACAATGGTACTTGCATATATATCTAACCAAACAATGCTGTCTGCGTTGGCTTTATTTTTCATATCTATAGCAATCGTACGAGAAACACGTGAATTAAAGAAAAAGAATCATACATTATCTTGACACATATATAAATGTCACGTAGATATATATGTCCAAATTCTTAAATCTCCTTATCATTATAAGTTGTGTTTGTATTCCTTTATCCATGAATTCATTACTTTCCAAAGATAAGTGTGACCATGAACCACATTTTGTGTGTGTGAGTGAGTGAGTGAGTGAGTGAGTGAGTGAGAGAGAGAGGTTTGTAAATTGTAATGGCAAGTAGGTGAACAAGTTGCATAAAAGCAATTATGGTTGTGGGCTGCAAAAAATATGTCAACCCCATAATTCAATGGGATGGACAACTTTTGTATCTTGAGAAACCTGTGAAATTTTTTCTACCTTTCGAGACATGTGATATAACATCTGTAATATACTAATATAAATATATACTAGTATCATATATGTATCCTTATGTGGTTGGTGTTGAATATACTATCTTACTCATGTAAATATTTTGGGATCACACTCTATATATCGTATAAACTTTAAATTATGACATGACCGTTAGATAATGTTAAAAGATGACAAATAACGTCAACAGAAAATGTCCACATATCATCAACATTAACATTGTCCTTGATTGACATTATGTTGACATTTTCTATTGACATTATTTATATTTGTTGACATCAAATTTTGAAATCTAACGGTCCAAATCATAGTTCGAAGTTTATAGGAAATATCCATTTTGCAATTTTATCACTACTCTGTAAAAATGTTAGTGACGTTAAGAAGATATAATTAATATCGAAATTGAGAGTAGATAAATCTGCCGGATTCAATGAATCCTAATAAATGAGGTGAAGTTTGGAGTTTGCAGAAAAGATCCCGTTTTTAATTTTATCTCTGTCCTATAATTCATATCGAAAATTGAGAATAGATAAATCTGCCGGATTCAATGATTCCTAATAAATTAGGTTAATTATGTAGCACTGATGATGGTCAAAATTGTTTGATGAAAGATTAATGAAAATATGTGGTCAAGTATGATTTAGGGCATATACCAATTGAATCATATAAGATCCACTATCTTATAAAATTGCATTCTATTTTCCCTTGTAATATTTGCTTTGCTGTTCATTCTTGGGAACGTCTTACTGATTTATTTAATTTCAATTCAAGTGATAAACAATTCCAACATCTCACGGTTATAATAATTACTACTATTATAGTTATATTAATAATAATGAGTTTTTTGTTAATTTTTTCAGAGGACATAAAACCAAATTTTTTGGGTGATAATTAAAGCTGATATTTTATATTCATAGTATTGATAAGCCCATTAAATCAAGTCCGGCCCATTCATAGTATTGATATTTTTTGGGCCGTTTGAGTATCTGAGACGATGTTTTGGGCCTTAATTTTTATCGATCCACGATATTTAACTTTAACTTAATTTGTACGGAGTAGTATTTATTTTTTGGACAACATCTTATATTATATTTATTGGACTCGAAAAAAACACTATTTTAAATTATTAAATTAACAATATATCGATACAGTAATAGTGGCCTAAACGAATAGGACAGATGCAAAAAATTTGTACTGTATTCAAGTTTCACAAATTTAGCTAATTTTTCGTTCGCAAAAGTCTTTGTAATGAGATCATACAATAAGGTATACATGTCACTCGTAGTCAGAAGAGGGAAATTTTTAATAAAAGGAAAATTTCAATGTGTTAATGTGTTTGTATAATCTGGTATCTGAGGACTTGGTGATTTGCATATATCTATCTGACTTTAAAAAAGCAATACTATTTTTGTCATAGAGGCCAGAACCATATAAAAATATTTCAATGAATTTATTTGGAAAATAATTTTCAAAGATGTTTGGTGAAATTGGGCATTAATAATTGGAACAGGGCATTTATATTTTCCTGTGTGTGATCTTTGACGAATTTAATGTGGGCCAATATTGTAGTAGCATATGTTACTACTACTACTATTTGGTAATGTCGTAGTCTAATCTAGTACTACTATTTTCTTTTGTGGGATTTGAGAGTATGAAACAAAACATTAAATAAAAATCTGTATTAATATCTTGTTCAATTATAAGGATAATATTATGTCTAAGGACGTAAATTATTGGAATAAGATAATTAACAATGAACACTGCAGTTTTGGTCGTTTTATGACTCAGAAATAGTGAATTCATTAATTCAAAGAGGAACAATTACTAGTACTAGTATTTTTCCTTCAATTTATCGTTAATGTCATGCTCCAACAATGAATACCTAACTTACTCTAGACTATTAAAAATAGTTGGAAAATATGTAAATTACTAGAAAAAGTTGAATAATTGTATCTATTTGATGAATTCAATTGGAATTATCTCTGATTTCACTCAGTGGAACTGGAAACTCATCTTCACAAATATACTCAAAGCAAACATCTTGTCATTCAAGTACAACTCTCTCTCTCTCTCCTCAATTCTGCAGTCTGAAACGAACACCAGCAGCAGCAAAAATAAATTTAAACAGAGGGATAGTTGTAGTAATCAATCCTCCAAAGATTTTCACTAATATTGCTTGCATCATCATTGCACATATCCAAACATGATCAATAATGGTTGCGTTGCGAGAGATGTGTGTTGATGTTGCAATTTGCTATTTGCTATTGCTATTGCTACAGAGATACAAAATAATGTCGTTTAATCGTCAATGTCAATACATTGATACACGCCTCCATTATTATTAGTTTATGTCACCAAAATTGTGATGTGTGCATCAACTTATCAACGAATTAGTTATAAAAAAAATCAACAATTCCAAAATTTTATGAGACTATTATTAAAAATTTAAATCACACTGGACCAAAATTTGACATGTACAAATAACCCAATAGTGTAAAACTAATAAATAGGTCCGGTCCATTAATTGTCATGTAAACCACCCTACTACTAAGCTCTCCCTCTCTATATCACAGAGGCCATTATTTAGCTTGCTTTTGATGAAGCCATGCACTTTTAAAAAATTCAGTGTTTTGGTTGCCCCAATTCAAACAAACCATTGGTTAATAACTCCCTTTCTCTCTCAATCTAAGTACGAATCTATCTATTTTGTGTTAAAAGAAGAGCTCTTTTAAGAAAGAGAGGAGATCTGTTGTGAACGATTCTTGATTTCTTTCTGAGCCAATCTCTGCAATCCCTCAGTTTCTTGGGCTTTGCAATTTTCTTGGATGAAAAGAAATCCCACTTTTCTTTTTCTCAGAAAAAATTAAATAAAAAACAGCTCACTTTTGCAGTTGGTTTTTGGCCTTTTATTCGTTGTTGTCTTGTTTTTACAGAATTGTGGTGGGGTTTTAGTATTCTTGCAAGAATTAGTAGAATTTTAGAGAGAGAGAAATAGTCTTTTGTTGGTTTTCTGATTATTATAAACTGTTTAGGAAGAAAGGGTAACCAATGATTTCCTACATATGGTTGTTGTGATCAGTAAAGATCAAACCTCACTTTCTTTTAGGCTGTTTATCATTTGCTTCCCTCTAAAAGTAATTTTTAGTTTCTTGCATTATTGTTTTTTGCTTGCAATCAATCAATCCACTGAAGGGGGAACTGCATTTCACCTGAGATCTTTTCTTCATTGCAAAACACTACTTGTTTGAGGATAATAAGGTTTGTTTGTTTGTTTATTATTTTCCTATTTTTATTAAATCTGTCTTTGCTTTTTAGTCAAATAGTTTTACTTTTATGACACTCATTTTATGAGTTTTCAACTCTATGAGGATCTCTTTCACAATAAATATCAAATTTCTTTCTTCATTGTGTTATAGATGATGATGTTTTGTAAGAATTTTTTTACTATGATTGAGCAAAACAAATGAAAAACTTGCTCTTTTATTGTGTTTTGTTTTAGTGTAGCTCTGGTTTAATGATACTCGTATAAACATTTTTCCAACTCTATGATCCCATCTCTTTCTCAAGAAATTTTTAAGTTTTTTATTGTGTTTAGATGATAATGTTTTGTAAAACAAATTTATGTATGCAGTATACATATGTGTAATTGAGCAACACAAATGAAAAACTTGATCTATTTTCTCTAGTGTTTGCATATTTACATAGTTGAGTGACATATCTAACTCTTGCAAGTGAGAATGAAATGAAATATGAGACTGAAACACCACTTGAATTTGGAATCCTCATTGATGTATGGTGTGTTTGCATCTTTCAGGGTAAAGGGTTGGGTTTCAATATGCAATCTAACGCTGCAACGGGGCCACATGGACCCGTTGACGGGAGCTCGTTGGCCTCGGGCTTGATCTCCCTGAGTTACACTGATTTAGTGGACCGGCATATTCAAAACCATATTATGGCGGGAATTCCCCTGCCCCCGGCCTTCGGGGAGGACCCGATCACATTAGGCCGTGACCAAATGGTGGCGAGCGGTCACGTTGGAGACGAGTTTTGGACTGCTGGGAAGTACATTGAGGGGATCAGTAGTAGCAATCCTAGTGCTTGTGTGAACTCGATGTTTGGGGCTGGGTTTGGAGGCCTTCCGTATGATGCTAGCACGAGATGGGGCTTCAACGGAGGCATGGATAGCCCCGAGCTTCAAGAAAGCTCGATCATGATGAATGAGTGGATGCTGAAGGAGCACGAGAGGTTGAGCTCGATCGACCCTAACAAGGAGCTGTCGTTGAGCATTGCAACGTCTCATCCTTGTCGTGTAGGAGGGGGTTCTGAGCTAAGCTCATCGGGTATGAGCAGCTACACGTCGTTGGACAGGAGGCGCGTTGGATCAGACAACGCGTCGTGCAGCAGCAGCAGCAGCCTCGCGTTGAACGGATCCAGTTTCTTCCTAGCATTGCAGGAGATACTCGCTGAGTTCTCCTGCTACGCCCTCGAGAGCAGCCAGGGAGTGACGTTCCCTGGCTGCTCGGGCAGGCTTGAGACGGAACAAAGCTTCGTCTCAAGCAATACCAACAGCAACAATGAGTCCAAGAAAAAGCATCTCATGTCTTTACTACAACTGGTAAAAAAAACACTAAATTCCATAATCCTTCCACTGATTCTTGATTCTTACCATTTTACACATAGGTTGACAATCAATACAGCCAATGCCTAGACGAAATCCACACCGTCGTCTCTGCATTTCGTGCTGTGACCGAGCTGGACCCGAACCTACACGCCCGGTTCGCCCTCCCCACGGTCTCTGCCATGTACAGAGACCTCCGGGGGAAGATCTGCAGCCACATTTTGGCAATGGGAGCAGCACGGCACGATGAGGGAGAGACGAGAGAGGACAGGTCGTTCGAGACATCCTTCATAGAGAAGCAGTGGGCACTCCAGCAGCTCAAGAAGAGGGATCACCAGCTTTGGAGGCCTCAGAGAGGCCTTCCCGAGAGATCTGTCTCGGTGCTCAGGGCGTGGATGTTCCAGAACTTTCTACACCCGTAAGGCGCCCGACCCTTATTCGTCTCCCACGCTACATAACCAGATACATATATATATCCTTAAAAAAATTCTTCGAAAATTTTCAGGTATCCGAAAGATGCAGAGAAGCACTTGCTAGCATTGAACAGTGGGCTTACAAGGAGCCAGGTGCGTAGAAATGATTAATTTTTTTGCAATGCTGCTTTGATTGAATCTTGATTATGGTTTATTGATGATATATATGCATGTAGCAGGTCTCGAATTGGTTTATAAATGCACGCGTTCGACTGTGGAAGCCGATGATAGAGGAAATGTATGCAGAGATGAACAAAAGGAAATCTCCAAGAAACCAAGAAGATACCAATGGCATCCGTAGGAATCTTCTGCGGTTCGAGAGCAGAAGATTCACAGTGGATTGATGATGTCTATGACGAAGATGAAGACGAAGAAGATAGGTATGCCAATATTACAAATGCCATCAAGATTTTAAGCCACTTTACATCCAAATTGTACATGTTCAAGCTTTGAGCATTGGGATCCATTTTCTTGGTATGTAAGAACTATGTTGTGGAATCTTGAATACTAATATTCATTTCTTGACAAGATGGCGTAGTTCAATATGATATCAGAACAGGACTAATTTTCGATTTGTAGACGAGATGGTGGTTCAATACGGTATAGGAGTCGGACCCTCAACATAAAATCATATGATTATGAATGCAAGATTTTTCTTTGATGGTTATTCCAACTTGGCAGCAAAGATTTCCTTTTTTTTGGGGGGGGGGGGGGGTGGTATGATCCAATTGGGAAGAAAGAATATGCCATGAATAAATAAACTCAATTTGATGAATATGCCATGAATAAATATAAAGATTACAAAATGAAATACAACGCCCTCCTTTTATTTTATATTCCCTGCGTAAATATAATTTATTATTGGAAATAGAAACAGCTCTCACTAAATTCTTCTCTAGACTTACAAGTGGGAGAAAAAACCAAAAAATTAAAAGAAAATAATTTACCCCTTTCTCTCGTGTACATATATTCTTTCCCTTTACCTATCTCTCTGCTGACATTCTTTCTATCTACAAAGCGCCTCCTATGGCTTCCTCCCCTGCTACGGTTCTTCTTTCGAGCATGCTCTAGCTCCGTAGTACACAAAAATTTTGGCCATTCTGCGCATTCATCCTCTTCACACTTGTCCCGGGATTCTTGTCTTTATTGGCTTCAACTTCAGCCCCATGCTCTCGGGTGAGAAAAGCTCAGGTGAAATGCTGGTCGGGCTCAACGGACTTCTTGGGCTTACGCTCAAGTGGGAGGGTCTAAAGAGGCCATAGCCCATGAGAAAGTATTCCAGTGGGATCAGCATGGCATCGGGTTGCTCTTCTGTGACCATCGAGCCACATGCTTGAACCTGCAACAAATCAGTGTGAGGTGAATGTGAGGGTATGCTTCGTATGAGAGCAGCTACGTGGATAGTTTAGTTTAAGTTAGGTTAGCTTACCTCAACCAAGGCACTGAATCTTCTGTCTAGCTTTGAAGTCATGTGAAGAGCTTCGTCGTGGAAAGGAGAGTTTTCGCCAACAAAAATTAAGGATCGACACTTCAATTTCCTCAAGCTATTGCTGAGGTCTGGCCTCCTGCAAGGCAGCAGATGATAGAGGTTAAACTCTATTTTGGATTTCGAAGTCTTGACCTTCTATAGTGTCAAGGAGATTACTCGTTAATAGCTTCAAGGAAGCGCAGCACGTTAGGACTCTGTCTCTCGCCCAACAACTGCAAAAGTAAAAAATGTAATTACTTATATGAGACTTGGAAACGCTAAAATCGTGATGTGTTGAGAAAAGAAAAAGCAAGGAACTAACTCTTCTGCAAGACTGGACAATATCTGACTCGGGTACATCAACACCACCACGGACTTCCTGTTGCACAATTGAAAAGAAATCCAAATTTAGCATATTTTTCAAACGAAATGATTCCATTTAACATATTTAAACAAAATGAATACCAGACAGACCTTGCTGAAGTATCGCATGAGCAACAGCTCCTTTACTATGCCACACATGCCACAAATGTAAAGCAAAGTGGACATCACCTGCAAACAGTTCACCATACTCGTGAAACTTGTAATCTCTGTTACGTTTTCCAAACCAAGTACCAAATTTCTGCAGAGTTAGAACGTGAGGAAACAAGGAGAAACAGAAAAGTAGCAAACCTTGTTACATAACCACTCTGTCCAAGATGGTGATTTGCACAGAGGGGAAACAAGAATAAGACCCATGACACGTCGTGAGTGTTTCAGCTGCAATAAAGTGGCATGTGATTTTTCTGGTGAAGACAGACAACAGAAATATGGATGCAACAGGTGAAAACAACTTACAGCAAAAAGGGTAAGAATGTAAGCTCCAGTTGTTACACCCAGGCACATAACCGAACCAAGCCTGGAGATAGATTGAGTGTGAGTTAGCTCGAAACCATGTGTATTGACGAACGTATTATCAATAGTTAAAACTAAACCACTAGAATTACCCAAAATAGTCGAGGATTTCAGCAATCTGATCAGCCAATTCATCAACAGTCAGTAAGGGTTCATCAGGGCCAGCTACAGCAGCTCCTAACTGCAATAACTCTTGACAAAGTGCCAGGTAAGAGACAGCAAAACTGAATGCATACAGTGTCAATGAAGGTGAACTACTTTGTAGATAACTGTATAAATTATCAAGGAATTACAAGACTGACCTCATGACCTGGAGGACTGATGTGGTAAATACAGAAGTTATGGAGAAGGAGAGAAAATGCTTCTGGACAAAAGAACAACCCTTGGAAACAGGACATATCTGTTTGGTGGCATGCAAACAAACAAGTCACATATCAACTGCAAATTTAGAAGTACAATGTGCTGGACTTTAAAATCACACCTCCAGCATCTTAGAGAAAATGTTTTACATTGTAATTTAAAAACAAGATATATAAGGCTAAAAATGATCCAAACGCATCTTGTAATATTTCAATCCAACTATAATAACATTCCAAAGAAGAAATACCATGTCAAAATTTGAAGCGAAAGTGGCAGCTCAAAAGTAGGTAGTTTAATGAATAGATATCACCACAATTTTTTTATTTGGTATTATTGTTAAGGAGAAATGCATTAGCAAGATTTCAATCATCGATAAGAGTATTCACAATACATAAAAAATTGGTCGAAATCAACAAATACAGTTGGTAAGAGTTCACTTCAGTTTCCTTACAGTTTAAAGCCAAATCAGGATAAGTAATAAGAGCTGGCTTGTCCTGGTCTCCAAATACAGCAACAGAGACAGAACCATAACCCGTTTTGATAATATGCTCCTGTAAACCAACATGAAAAAAGCGAGTTTGTCAAGATCGGCACCTAATCTCCAAAATACGTCGAGTACAGCAAAATATTCCACCAGCTATATCAATCTAAGAATTCTGATTCCACTTGCTTTACAGGAAGCTTTTCTTGCTTATTTAGAGACTGTAACTTGCTTAAAATAATCCAGCTAGCTTGAGCTAACGACTTTCCGTGAGTAGATACGAAAGTTATGCCATAATATTTACATTTGAAACTAACTACTAGAGTATTAAGATTGAGAATCTGAACCACGAATTGTAGCATGTAAGTATGGTTGGAATCAAAGGAGCTTAGTTCTATTTTTCCTGTCCTCATATCTTATTCCACACACACATGATCATAAGCGATTGATATACAAATAGAGTTAAAAGCACCGAAAAAACAGATGAAGATTAAAATTTAAAAAAATGATCGATGGAAATGCATCAAATGTGAAATTCACTTGTCAAAACAAGTAAAACACCCTTCAAAATATTATGCTACAAAATGAACTTCTGTTTCCCAAAATGTGATCCTTACTCAATCTACATATCAATACTACGGTAAATTTGCCGAAACAAGCTCTTTCTCCACTCAAAACAGTCATCGAGAAATGAGAATTGAAGCACTTTTTTAGAACAAAAGAAAATGCATAAAAATAGACTTCCTTCCAAATTCAGGAAAATCGCGCATTGCTACTCAAAAATGCAGCTCCGCAAACTACTTCAGCTAATAATTCGCAACTTTCTCACAAAAACAAATACGCACACAAACAACTTCAGCTGTATATGCACACAATAACACACACAACATGTATAAATGTGCGTGTATAAGCATAATGCGAGCAGAGGTTTCGAGTTTGACCTTTCCGGCGAATGGTATGGACTCCATATCAATGGAGACGGATTCGCTGGAGTCCGCCATTGCACTTCCTCTCCTTCAAATTATCTCACTAATTATTTTAATCTCCCTCTCTCCAGCTCCAAACGCGTTCGCGTTCGATTTGGTATCATCCACAGCTTAAATATACCAATCCACGTCTCTCTCTCTCTCTACACGTTTATAATATTATAATGTGTGCAAGTGTGAATATGTATGTAGAGGTGTATGTAGAGGTGAGTTGAGTCCAACGTTAACTGAGTCACCGACGATTCTGTGTTTGGGCTTTGAATTGGAACAGAGTGGGCCCGGGCCCGATGACACACTGGATTTTGACTAGAGTTAGAGGCCGACACATTTCGCTTGTGAAATGACTCAATTGTCCTCGTCACTCCTCACTGGATTTCTCTTCTTTTCTTTCTTTGCATTTTCTCTTTTTTCTTTTTCTATTTTATAGTGATTAGCCTTTGCTGATTGTGTAGTTTCATGAGGAAAGAAATATCCATCCGTCCCATTTAAATGAGATATTTCCTATTTAGCACAAGTTTTATTATGATTTATTTTATGAATCAAGTGAAAAAGAATAAAATAAAGATATTTTTTCATTATAGGGAAAAGTACCAGTTTGAAGAAGATATCTAAAAAAACATATCAGAATAAATAAAGAATTACATATTCAAACAGAAACGAAAATATTCCATGTGATGAGAAATAAAATAGAATTACTTTACAACTTTTTAGGATTCTAGGTGCTTTTTCTGTGTAATCAATTAAAGATGAATAGTATACTCTCTTTTCTCGTTAAAAATGGAGTACTACATTTTGTGATTTTATTTTAGTCTATTTACATTTAATAAATAGATCTCATAATTTATTAACTGTGAAGAACGAACCTATGGTTGTGATGATCGAAAAGGAAATTAATGAAATGACCAGATGCAAGGAAGAACACAAGCGAATTACGTGGTTCGGCGTAAGCCTACATCCACGGGCAGAATCTGGTGTGTTTCTTTATTGATCATTCGAGAGATTACAAACACAAGAGCACTCAAAACTCTCAAGAATTTACAAGATGGAAAACCCTCAACTCGCCCGAAAACTTCTTGCTTCGAGAGCTAAAAACGCACAGCTGAAAGATAACACTTCCTCTCTTGAATTCTCTCTCTATCACTTTTTGATTTCTGTTGTTGTTAGTTCTGGAATGAATCGCAACTTCCTTAAGTAGTACCGATCAAGAAAAACCGCCGAACAGTTTCCTTTGCCGAACAGCTTCTTTTTCCGAACAGCTTCCTTTGCCGAACAGCTTCCTTTGCCGAACAGCTTCCTTTTGTCCGAACACCTTTTGGCGAACACCTTTTGGCGAACACCTTTTGCCGAACACCTTTTGGCGAACACCTTTTGGCGAACACCTTTTGCCGAACACCTTCTGGCGAACACCTTTTGCCGAACACCTTCTGGCGAACACCTTTTGGCGAACACCTTCTGGCGAACACCTTTTGGCGAACAGCTTCCTTTTGCCGAAAACGGTTATAACCGTTTCCAACGGCTAGTTTCTGTTTCGGTTCCCAACGGCTATTTCCTGACTTGATTCTTCCACCAGCTCAATCCGATCTTGATGAGCTCAAACACTAACAAATCCTCCACCTTTGAGCAATCTAAGATCCATCACCACCAGTTCCACCTTCCTTCCCATACTTACAAATTTCGGACCACCCCAACCAAATCCAAGCAATGTCGGAACTTGGATCTCGGTAGGGCTTTAGTAAGTGCATCAGCCGCATTGTGCTCGGTGCTGACCTTCTCAATCTTCACCGCACCCTTCTCAACCTCATCTCGAATGAAATGCAGCCTCACGTCTATATGTTTGCTGCGTTCATGATATGTCTGATGTTTCGAAAGACAAATCGCGCTATTGCTGTCGCACTTGATCACAACATTCTCTTGCTTCACCCCAAAATCACCAACTATACCCCTAAGCCAGAAGCTTTCCTTTACTGCCTCAGCAAGAGCTATATACTCTGCCTCCGTCGTCGATAGAGCCACCACGGATTGGAGATTAGACTTCCAGCTCACCGCGGAGCCGAACAAGGTAAATATGTACCCAGATTGTGAGCGCCTATTATCAAGGTTAGCTGCATAATCTGAATCGCAAAACCCAATAATGCTATCCTTATCTCCTTCATTCTCTGATTTGAACATTATTCCCAGATCACTACTTCCTTTAAGATACTTGAGAATCCCTTTCAAAGCCAACCAGTGCTCTCTTCCCGGACAGGACATGTATCTGCTCACCACGCTTACCGCATGAGAAATATCAGGCCTTGTGCATATCATCATATACATCACACTCCCAACTATGTTGGAATAAGGTATCTGGCTCATCTCTCTTTCTTCTTGCTGATTTCTGGGACATTGTGATTTGGACAGCTTAGTCTGTTGTGATAGTGGAACTGAGGTTGTTCTACTCTTGTCAATCTGATATTTGTGCAGTACTTTCTGAATGTAGCCTTCTTGGGACAACCACAACACCCTCTTATCTGCACTTCTGAATATATCCATTCCCAAAATCTTGCTAGCACTCCCCAGATCCTTGATTTCAAATCCCTTTTTCAATAAGGCTTTCACCCTATCTAGCTCCTGTCTATCTGGTCCAGCAAGCAAGATGTCGTCTACATATAATAGCAAATACACAGCAGGTCCCTCAGACTTTGATTTGAAGTAGACACAACTATCATATCTGGAATTTATAAATCCCATACTCTGCATATGTTCATCAAACTTGATATGCCATTGTCTACTTGCTTGCTTCAAACCGTATAGACTTTTCTTTAGTAGACAAACCTTATCTTCACTCCCATGTATCACAAATCCCTCTGGCTGATTCATGTATATAGTTTCCTCAAGCTCTCCATGAAGAAAGGCTGTCTTCACATCAAGTTGGTCCAAAAACCAACTTCTTTGAGTAACTATAGCTAGCAAAATTCTGATTGAGGCATGTTTTACCACTGGAGAAAATACTTCATTATAGTCTATTCCCTCCTCTTGTGTGAACCCCCGAGCTACAAGCCTAGCCTTGAACCTAATCTTGTTCCCAACCTCCAATTTTTTCTTGTATATCCACTTACAACTCACTGGTTTTTGTGTGGAAGGTCTCTTCACAAGCACCCATGTCTTGTTTTTGATCAGGGACTGTATTTCATCTATCATAGCCTCCATCCACTGCTTGCTCTCCTTAGAACTCATAGCTTCCTTGAAGCTTGAAGGCTCTGCATACTCTATGTTTTCTGCAACACATAGTGCATATAGCAAGTATTCTTCTTCACTGTATCTTGTAGATGGTTTAGGGATTCTTCTGACCCTATCTCTGGCTAGAACATAGTCACCCAAATCCTGCTGCTCAGGGTTCAACACATCAGCACCTGCTTCTTCTTGTTCACTATGATTTCCCATCTGCTGTTCAGGCTCAGCAGTTCTATCTGCTCCAGAAACCTCCACCTGAACTGATTCCTCAGCCTCCTCAGGTTCTGGAACACCCATCTCCACCATCCTCTCAGGCTCTGGTTCTTTCTCAGAATGAGATGGCCTCTGGCTCTCTTGAGCCTTTTCCAGAAATGGCATCCTACTTTCTTCAAATTGCACATCTCTAGAGATAATAACTTTCTGATTTCCTGGCTCTATGCACCACAGCCTGTAGCCCTTCACTCCCCTTTGGTATCCAATCATCACACATCTCAAGGCCCTTGGCTCCAACTTACTTTGCCTGATGTGTGCATAAGCCATACAACCAAAAATCTTCATATTCGAATAATCCATGGCCTTTCCATACCATCTCTGATCAGGAGTGTCAAAAGCTATAGCTGAAGAAGGACTTCTATTGATGAGAACTGCTGCCATACTCACAGCCTCACCCCAGAATCTCTTAGCCATTCCAGAGCCAAAGAGCATACATCTAACTCGCTCTAGGATGGTTCTATTCATGCGCTCAGCGACTCCATTCTGTTGGGGATTAGATGGAGATGTCCTATGCCTCTTCATACCTTTCTGCTTGCAGAAAGAATCAAACTCCCCACTCAGAAACTCCAGCCCATTATCAGTTCTTAAACACTTCAAAGAACACCCTTTCTCCACCTCCACTTCCCTACACCACTCCTTGAATTTCATGAATGTCTCTGACTTTTCCTTCAAGATAAACACCCATAATTTTCTAGAAAAATCATCAATAATGGATAGAAAGTATCTACCTCCACCCAATGAAGCTGGTGTAGCTGGGCCCCACAAGTCACTGTGGGCATAGTCTAGTGGTGACCTTGAGCTGTGAATTCCTCTCCCATAGGGCAGTTTCTTACTCTTTCCGAGCACACATTGCTCACACAAACTCAACTGCTCATTGGGATTTTCCAGCTTAATCAGCTCCTTCTTGGCCAATTCTTTGATTCCATTTTCTCCCAAGTGTCCGAGTCTGAGATGCCACATTCTTAAGTCTAATACCAGATTCACAGATCCAGTAACCACACTTGCCTTTAGATAGTATAGGCTTCTCTTTCTCTCAGCCATCATAACAACATCACCATTCTTGACGATGTTCATAATCCCATCAGACAATATGCAATTATATCCTGCTGCATCCAACACTCCAATAGAGATCAAATTCCTCTTAATCTCTGGAATAAACCTCACACCAGTGAGTAACCTGATGGAGCCATCATGAAGTCTAAGCCTGATGGACCCAACTCCTCTGATTCTGCATATCTGGTCATTTCCTAACAAAACTGATCCAGCTGCATTCTTGATTTCCTCAAAATGACTTCTAGTTGGACACATGTGGAAGCTACATCCAGAATCCATGATCCATGGAAGTTCTTCCATGTCCTCAGTCACACACAGAGCCTCCGGGACCACCAACTCTTCTGCAATATCAGCATTGTTCTTGCCATTCTCTTCCTCGGCCTGCTTCT
This sequence comes from Salvia splendens, assembly GCF_004379255.2. Taxonomy (NCBI): domain Eukaryota; kingdom Viridiplantae; phylum Streptophyta; class Magnoliopsida; order Lamiales; family Lamiaceae; genus Salvia; species Salvia splendens. The sequence goes on from NC_056041.1 coordinate 2,079,079, forward strand.
TCTTCCAAACCCAACAATTCTTCTTTATGTGGCCTGGTTTCTTGCAGTGATGGCATGATCTGGTCTCTTTCCAGTCAGCTGTCTTGTTTTTCCATGGCTTCTTCTGTGACTTTCTTTTCACATTCTTCTTGTGATCAGTAACACTCAGACTCTCAGACACCATTTCAGTGGACTTTGGATTAGATTTCTGGATTTCCTTGAGCTTTAGAGCAGAGTACACCTCTTCATATCCAATCTTGGACTCTCTACCAAGAAGTATAGCATCCTTGAAATGCTCATAACTTGGTGGCAAGGAATTCAACAACATCAGAGCCTTGTCCTCATCTTTAATCTCTTCATCAATGTTCTCAAGATCATCGATGCACTTCCCAAATTCTTCGAGCTGTTCCAACACACCTTTTCCATCAGCAATCTTGAAAGTGAGAAGTTTCTGCTTCAGGTGCAGCCGATTTGCCAAAGATTTGGCCATGTATAATGACTCCAACTTGGACCAAACTCCAGCCGCTGTCTCCTCCTTTGAAACTTCTCTGAGGACTCTGTCATTGAGGTTGAGTATCAAGGTACTATATGCCTTGTACTCTCTGTCTTGAGCCCTTGCCTTCTCCTTTTCATCAGGCTCGGGCTTCTCCCCCTCATTACTGCCTCCACCATTTAGGGTTTCCCATAAACCCTGTTGCATCAAGATTGCTTTCATCTTCAGCCTCCATAGACCAAAATCATTTCGGCCTGTGAACTTTTCAACATCAAACCTTGCTGCAGCCATTATTCAAACAGGTTGAGCGCCTTCTTGAGGACAAAGAAAGAACTCCCAAAACTTTGTGCCTTCTCGATCAATTCAGTGGGTGAAGTTCCCACAGACGGCGCCACGTTGTGAAGAACGAACCTATGGTTGTGATGATCGAAAAGGAAATTAATGAAATGACCAGATGCAAGGAAGAACACAAGCGAATTACGTGGTTCGGCGTAAGCCTACATCCACGGGCAGAATCTGGTGTGTTTCTTTATTGATCACTCGAGAGATTACAAACACAAGAGCACTCAAAACTCTCAAGAATTTACAAGATGGAAAACCCTCAACTCGCCCGAAAACTTCTTGCTTCGAGAGCTAAAAACGCACAGCTGAAAGATAACACTTCCTCTCTTGAATTCTCTCTCTATCACTTTTTGATTTCTGTTGTTGTTAGTTCTGGAATGAATCGCAACTTCCTTAAGTAGTACCGATCAAGAAAAACCGCCGAACAGTTTCCTTTGCCGAACAGCTTCTTTTTCCGAACAGCTTCCTTTGCCGAACAGCTTCCTTTGCCGAACAGCTTCCTTTTGTCCGAACACCTTTTGGCGAACACCTTTTGGCGAACACCTTTTGCCGAACACCTTTTGGCGAACACCTTTTGGCGAACACCTTTTGGCGAACACCTTTTGCCGAACACCTTCTGGCGAACACCTTTTGCCGAACACCTTCTGGCGAACACCTTTTGGCGAACACCTTCTGGCGAACACCTTTTGGCGAACAGCTTCCTTTTGCCGAAAACGGTTATAACCGTTTCCAACGGCTAGTTTCTGTTTCGGTTCCCAACGGCTATTTCCTGACTTGATTCTTCCACCAGCTCAATCCGATCTTGATGAGCTCAAACACTAACATTAACTAATTTTATTTATATGTTATTATAAAATAAATATGTAAAAATGAGATGCATATTCCATTTTTTCCACAGTTCTTTATAAATTTCTTAAAAATCATATTGATTTTAAATGAGGCAGTTAATAATAATAAACACGTAGAGGTAAATGCAGGATATGATCGATTTTAAGTATGTAGATAAATGGTTGTTGAATATCAACCAAAATTTAGATACAATTAAAATAATCGAAACTGTAATAAATTCTTAGATAATAGTTATAGATTGCAATAATAAAAGTATATAGATCCAAATATTATAAATAACGTTTGCCCATAGTTTAAAATAGAAAATGAATAAAATTATGTATTCATGTATTTATGGTGGAGATCCACTAACAATTAATACATTCATGCACAAAATCCAGAACTTAGATATCAATAATTATTATTGGTATGGTAATGAGTTTTTTTTAAAGCATACTATTAAATAATAGGAGTACTATGAACATGAAATTTGAAAATTAGATGTCATATTTTATGCATTAAAAAAGTCACAATATTTGGGCTATTTATTTTGTAAACTGTAGCCTAGAATCTATTCGGAACTAGGAAAATATAATTAAATTGTATGGAACACTTCTAATAATGGAGAAGAGGAACTAATGAACACCAGATAGTTTAAGAGGAGTAATCATTATATTTATACAAAATGGTTATAACTTATATGCTTCAACTTTTGTATTTTTCAACTATCCTCTTGATTAGTTTTATTTTTTATGCAGGTAAATTGTAAGAGCACAAAAGAGTCAATGATATGTAATGTCATGTATCACATTGTAAAATTGTATGATAAAATAATGAGAGCATGAAATGAGAGTCACTATTTGGCACATCCAAGTGAGGCCAATGCAACAAGTCTCATAGTTATTTATTTATATTTTATATATATTAGTCTTATATACTGTTGTTATTGCATTAATTAAATTCAATATTTGGAGCTACTATCGATTTCATGATGCATAGCTTCGGCCCAACCCTTTGAGTTAGGGTGGCGTCTATTGTCCATCGTCGGTGACTATCTTCGCATCATCTATATCTTTCAATGACCTTCATTATATTTGAACCCATGAGATCCGCTTGTATGATCTGTCATTGGTTTAATTATATTCTTAGCGTCTATATAATATTCTTAGCAAAATACACATTTACTTATATTAAAATATGGTTTAATTGCGTGAACAAAAACATCCATTTCAAATTGAGTTGAGTATGTGATTTTCTTACATTAACCTCAATGGGGTTATTTTCCACGATCCATTTTCTTATAGTATTATTCTTGGTTTATATCATATGGTTGGTGGTTGGTAAATTAAAAGAATCCAAACAAAAAAACCCATCATTTTTATTTCCTTCTTTCCCTAATTATACCAACCTAGGAGTGCATAAAACCACATAAGTGCGTAGTATATATTAACAACAAAATTTATATTTATATGGCGCTTATTCAGTACATGCCAACTGAAAAAACTACTTCAGCCGTCCCTGAAAAATATAAACTAGTATTTCCTTATTAGTCCGTCATTAAAAATATGAACTTTATAATTTTGCAATAGTTAAACAGCATATTACTCACTCCTACACATTATTTATTTAAAACTTATATAATAATGATATGAATCTCACTCTCTCCACTGACACTACTTACACTACCATTTAGCATCTCTTTCACTTTACCAATTATACATTAAAACTCATATCGAACCAAATATTCATACTTTTCAGATACGGAAGGAATAGTATATATCGTCACAAACTAAAATGGGACAAAACAACTTCTTATCAATTTATATATTTTGCTTAAGTCTGCCCCCCTTTGCTTTTATAAATATTTTGTAGTTTCTCATGGATTATTGTCTTTGTAGTTATTTTACATTAATTTTATATTTTCATTATCAAAAATAATTTAAGTTTGTTGATATGCATATGCTTCTAGAGATTAGAATCTTTGACTATAGTTTAGTTGTTATAGTGTACATCATAAGTTCCAATGTCCTCTCAATAACCTACCAACCTAATGCATTGATTTACTATTACTACCTTCAAAAGCATTTTAGCCATTTAATATATCATTCCAAAATAATACGTATTTCAAGTATTTACTACTCCTACTATCGTTGTGACTATGGCAAAATACAAAAAGTCAATTTGCTTAATAGTTTTATGAGGTTTAGTTATTGGTATAGATGCACTTGCAATTTTTTTTAATCTATGTTTTAAGACCCCAATTTTATGTTATTGCATCCCAATGACTTTGGCTGACTTACAAATATATTTTACTATAGTTTATAAATGAACTATTTGATAAAATAGTACTAATATCTGAGCACATTAAATATTGACTTTCGAGGTATACGCGTATCCATTTTATGTGGGAGATTGTCATTTTTGGATCCAGCTGCAATTATATTTTTAAAATTCGAAAAATATTCAGCATTGTATTGATTTTATTTTTTATTTTCAATCTCAAGTTTCAAGAACCCCTGTATACGTGAGGTCAATGATTTGTTTTCTTAAAGGTGTGGGTCAAATTTGGAGAATTAATCAAATAAAGATATAAATAAGGTTAAAATATACATCGCCTCAAGTTTAATTATTGAAATTTTAATACGCTATAAATATATTGTAATCTTTATGAATTTATGAGCCACATTCAATATAATGAATATAAAAAATGATTAAATTAATATTTCAAATAAAGAAATACTACATGGTTCTATATCCGTAAGGATTCAGGCCATTTAATTCAAAGAAAAATACATGTATTTTCCAATAAAAATGAATTTATGTCTTCCCCCCACCAAAATAAAATAGCAATAAATATTTTTTCATTATACAAGGGCGTGCAAGGGAAGAGCATAAATCATTTTCATTCAACTTTTTAGCCTATTTTATATCAGAAACAACCACCTTACCAACCAAAGACTTTTTGGTTGAGCACTAATATTAATTAGGACTAATTAGTTCTAATAATTTTGTGTTATAAAATACTTACTAGATCATTCCTCAATCACGACTAATTAGTGTGTATTTTCCGTTATCGGATGACTATTATAATACTAATAATTTTAATAATTAATAATAGTAATAATAATTAGCTTCTCTGATAACTTAGTTGATATGAAGTGACAAATTCTTAATGGAAATGGATATAAATTCCACGAAATACTTTTTTTAAATGCCCAAAATAAAGACTCGTGAACGAAACTATTATTTCTACTTACAAGTATTTTTTTTTACCTGATATTCAACTTTTACAAAATAATGAGTTCTTATAACTTTTTCCTTCATCACTTTTATCATGTGATGGGACAAATAATGTATAACTAGATTTCAGATTTGACTCATTAAATATATGATGATAATCAATATAAATGATAATTTTGGGTTGGTGTCGGTGGATCTATGCTCAGTACTATTACTACATTATTTTTTTTATAAACTATTGAATTATTAAAATCTAGAATAATGACGTAATTAAACTTATTCTTGGTCTCGTAAAGGCCTCAACTTTCAAAATTAATGAAATATTGAAAGACTAGATAAATATTGAAGTTATTTCATACTATTAGCTTTCGTTCTAGTGTTACATCATAGTACAAATTTTGTATCTCGTCCTAATCTCGTTGAAGTATTTGATAATTTGATTTCATATCTCATTATTATTTATATACTTATCAATGTAGTTTATTTTAACTGATAACACATAACTCGCCTTTAATTTTGACAGATACGAGTACTGTGTGTATCAATAACTGATACTGACTAATTAATGTAGTACTACTAGTATTTATATTCTCTCGCTATATTTATGTACTATACTATATTATTCCTTCGTGTCCATAAAAATTCGTCTCATTTTATCATTATAGGGTGTCCACAAAAAATAGTCTTATTTCTAAAATAGTCCCACTTTTTTTCCCTTATCTTTTATTTTATCCACTTTTTTTTCTTCCCTTTCTTACTTTACCAATTCCTATTAAAACATACAAGGTCCATAAATGAGACTATTTTATATGGAGGGAGGGAGTAGTATTTGATTAGCATGTGTACCATTTTTTCATAACAAATGCATTATTTTTTGTTTTTTCAGAGGTAAAAAATGAACCATACAGTGAAAAAGACGTACACGACCATTTCCCATAACTATTACTCCCTCCGTCCCGCTTTAGTACTCCCAGTCACTTTTAAGCACTCATTTGTAAAAATGATAGGTAAAGTAAGAAAGAGAATAATATGGAGAAAAACTATGTTATTCTCTCTCGTAGTTTACCATTTCTCCACTTTAACTATTTCTTATCATTTTTATAAAATGAATGCTCAAAAGTGACTGAGACTGCTAAAGCGGGATGGAGGAAGTACTAGTACTCACTAAACTCAACTTCATGCAATCACACACAAACAAAATTCCACATACAACTAACTCAATTTGCTTATTCAAATCTAGTTTATCCATTTCATTGTATTAAAACTTCCATCGTGTTTCTAGGACTCAAAACTTCAAAACCAAATCCTTAAATTTCCCAATCTTTGAGTTAAAGAGTGATGTAAAGGGCTAGAATGGTGTAGTAATATAAAAAACGTAAACTGTACCTACATCCATAAACTTTTATAAATTCAAATTTTCCATTCCAATTTTAAAATCTATCCATATATTACTAAGATAGATTTGTTTTGATTCTGCAATCAATCAAGATTTCGCACTTATATAGTAGTATATAACTTGATGATTTATTTGCATAACTCTGTCGGACATCAATCAAATGACTTAATATAAACCAAAATCTGGAATGGTTGCAAAATTAAAACAAATACTACATACAGTAGTTTAGTAATTTAAATGCGAATTTTAAAGAGAATATGTAAAACTATAAATTGACAAAGTATAAAGCAATGAATATAATCAAGATTGAATGAGTGCACACAAAAAGAGGTGGGTGTGATTTCACGATCCAAGGCCACATCTCTCTCTTTCACTCTCAAGCTTTTAATAACACATACATGCACAAATGAGTGTGCTTTTTTTCAAACAGAAAATGAGAAAGAAGTAGAAGCACAGAAATTGATCATCAAACAGAAACCTAAGCAACTCTTACACATAATCACAATAATAAAGAAAAACAAAGTAGAAAATAAAAATGATAAAACTCAACATAGATAGAGCAAAACATGAAATCCCACAAAGTGCAAGAGAAATTAAGCAGGTTTCATATGGCATAGCATCATGTCAAGTTTCATGTGTTTTTTGAAGTACACAAAGTAATATAGGCATGGTCCTTGTCATTGCAATGACTGTATTTTCACATCACCTGAGAAAGAAGAGGCCGACACTTGGATTGCAACGAACAAGGCCAAATCCACCATCCTGCACGGAAACTCATCCTGCGAGGTCCATGTCATCATCGGAGGCAATGTTCTCAACCAAGACGCCGCCGCTATCTGGTCCACCACCACCGGATAAAGATAAGAAATTGTTCCTAACAGCACTTCCAAGATGATCGAGCTTGACCTGCTTCACCTGTTGTTTGCGTGAACCACTCAGAGCCTCTTTGCGCTTTCTGCCACTGCCCTTTTTCGCGCTTGCCAGGCAAAGCCCCCCTAGAGCACCGTTGTCAGGCTCATTGCCCATTTCTCTGTCCTCACTTTCACCACTCGTGTGGAGATCAATGATAGGCACATTGAGATTACCTGTACGGAGTGTGAGTTCAGGTGGCCCACTCTCCACTGCCTTTGCATAGAGCTTTGCCATGCTATGATCAAATATATCAATCCCCTGAGCATTAAGGACCAATAGCCACTCTGCACATAGTAACTTTCTGTTATACATCAAATATAAGAGTAGTTGAAATATTGCAAGAACTTCCTAGAACTAAAAAAATTATGCTGGTAGCTTCAATTTGTTTTTCAGTTTAACTGACCAAAGAGATTCCCCATTTTATTCTAAGTGAGACTGAAATTTTCACTTTGTACTCGATAATGAGCTCCAAATGTTAAAATTACCAACGATAAACCTCGGAAAGCTGAAGCTGAAGTACAACAAGGAGTATAAGAGATGAGATGACTCACGGATTAGAGCTCTGGGATTGGTGACGTCGGGTATGGTATTAAAGTAAAAAATTCTAGCTTGATTACAGACCCACTTTATTAACTCAGCCACCAATTGACATTCTTTGAAAGCATTAAGGTAAGAAATGGCCCGAGGTTGATCTCCTGCAGCCCTGTCCACAGCAAAATTCGCATACTCATTTTCAGATATCATTTATCAGCAATAAGATACTATTACTGTACGTGGTTAGATACTATGTTGAGTATTGGACAAAAGCACTGGTCAGTACCTAGCAAACTCAATGGCGCGGTCAGCAGCCAACACCCATGCTAGTGCCAACTTCTTCAATTGACTGACAGATGACTGGACCCACCTCCCGGAATGAAATGAATAGTCGACCAAAATAACAGCATCATATAACACTTTATGTAGAAGAACTCCATCTACATTGCTCTGCAGCAATTATAGAATTAGTTTCACCGAATAGAGAGATTTTATGCTAGTTCTTTACTGCCTAGCTATTTATCCTGAAACAAAATCAAAGAGGCTATTTCTCTTGAATGATTGTACATGTACAGTTGATGCAAGTTCTAATAGTTGAAATAATGCATAGAAGTACCATTGAGGCTACAATAGGCAAGGTGGGTCCTGATAGCATCTTGAGGAGCATATCTGGTGAGGAGCAACACTCTTGTCAGATAGCAAATCAGAGTAAATTTGTCCAAACATGACAAGGACTGCTGTTATGACAGGAATATTGACAGATTTATATGAATGTGTAATTTGACATTTTGCAAGCATGTTTAGAAATCCAATCCTTCAAAATAATCAAGAGATTAGAATCGCGTTTGGGTTGCCTGCTGATGCAGAAGAGTAATAACAGAACTGGAAGCTACCACACTGAAGCACTCATTTTTTATTTTGTCCAGAAGCATAAAGTATTGCACAAATAATATGCTAGTAAATGAATCATGTCTATATGGCTTCGGACACTATCTTCAAGCATCATTAAGATTGATTTTCTAAATTAAGCTATCACTTTATGGTTAAGTCTTTATGAAAATCTTCATTATGAAAGAAGCAGAGAGACTGTAAATTATAGGTCAAGCTATTGCACTGATACTAAAACATAGTAAATCTCCGGATCTTAAATGATAAATAGGTCAAGCTATTGCATTGAGACTTGTTATCAAGAAGTAAAAAATAAGTGCACCCAGGACCAGAAACATAGTAAATCTCCAGATCTTAAATGATACTCCACCTCGATCCAAATATTTCCATTCTCAGACACTAAATCTGAAGAAATGGTAAGAATCTGCAAAAGTTATGCAAATATCATGACAATGATGCACATCCAATCACCAAAAACCAGCTTAAATATCTACAAACACGCAAAATGTGTGTCCTGTGAAATTCAAGAAAAGTGCAACTGTGCAAGGGACATGAACTGAGCAGGAAAGGAAAGGGTTACCATCTAAACAAACTGAAACTAAAGGCATCTAAGCTTTGACTTCAAAAATTCGATAAAAAAGCAATATGAAGTACGCTGAGACGCTTTTAAGTCTCACCTAGAAAATAGAAATTCTGAAACCCCTTTATTGTCTGAATAGCCACATTCAGCATATTTTTCTGCAAGTCTTCTCTATCAATTGCAGGAGAGATTTTCAGAAGCAACCTCAACAATAGAGTCTCATTCATGACAACCCCAGCGAGGTAACCCAAGTAGACAGCAACTTCCGGTTGAGAATCATTATCCAAAGTAGGAAAGAAAAATTCCCAACTGTTGATTTTGTCACAATCCCTGGCTGGATCCACCATCCATACCCTTACTAAATCCATTATATAACCCCCTAAATATTCTGACTCCTGACCTCCTTCTTCTGTATACTGAGAACAACAAATGCTAATGTAATTTACCATTCCCTCTACAGTAATCCCAATCTCTTCTCTGAGGGATGGATCCCTGGCCGAAAAATTAAGCTCTAGGTGATACAGAAGATAAGCAATAGGAGCAATCACAGCAACCTTCCTTAATGCGGTGAATAAACTTGAGGATTCATTTACTAGTTCAAGCAAGTCCTCAGCAACCAATAATATCCCTGGGGGCGGCAGACTGCTTGATTTATAGGCGTGAAATACAACAGCACCATAAAATAACACAATATCAAGAGGCGGATCCTTTAACTTCTCAATCAATCCACGATACAGTGATACCAAACCAGAGAGATTTGATACCATTTTGGGACACTCAACTAAGAAATTGTGAATTGAACGTTTGAGTAAATCATCACGAGCTGTCCCTCGGCTTTGATAATCCATCAGATTCAAGACTGGTGCATTCATGTTCAGTGTGGGTGTTTTAGGCCTGTTCTAATCAGAATGAACGATGGCTCGAAAAAAATTTGTGCGAAAGCCGGCGTGTAGGGTTTGCCTTGTTTTTATTGAAGACCTAACCTTTCCCATAGGCGATAACAAAGTAAATTCTGGAAGCCGGTTTCATTAAAGTTCACTTAATCTTTAAAAACGCCATTAATACGAAGATAATCTGGAATCCCACTTAAATTTCCGAAACCACTGAGAATTGAGTAATTGGAATGTAGCATTAAATGCAGCAGTCTAGAAAGCAAATGATAAAACTAGATATTGGCAGTTTTGGAAACACAAATACTAGCACATCCGGTGTCAAACATAAGTAAGCAAAATTATTTGCTACAAGAATGGTTAATGATTACACTTGCCTAGTTTTCTATATATGTCACCATGGTAGGAAGTAACAGTTTCAGCTGATTAGACACATAACAAGTCTATTCTTTTTACTCATTGTGTTATAGTGCTATGATTTAGTTAGACCAATTGTTGATTCAGCTCCATTGAGAATCAACATACAGGACACAAAATTCCACAGATTAACATGTCATCATTTAGATGCATTTTAATCAACGACCCATACTTGACAGTGTGATTGAACATTGTGGGAGTTGGGGTTCGAATCACTTAGCTTATAGTTACCAACAAGTCAGAACATTTTGACATTTATCTTTGCATTGTATTTGCTCTGTAATCATTACTCTGTGATGCCAAGTGGATGTTTTATTTACAATTTTTTTGCTGCCAGCTCTGAAATTTAATAAGCTCTACATAGGCTTACTAATCAAGGGCATATCAACAATTTTTTCTCTTTATATTGAAGTAGGTTACCATTCCTATCTACAGGTCACAACATTAAAGATAGCATCCCTCACTTTACATAATTCCCTGGTTTGTTCCTAACTTCCACATGAAAAAACAGGATTATATGTGGAGTTTCCATGGAATTCCAAGCTTGGTTCACACACAAAATCTATTCCTATAAATTTTCAAGGCTGGTTTAACATATCAAGATTCAGCCTACAAAGTATGTCTAACACCCCATTCTGAATGGTCTTTCGGACAATGTGGAGTTCTTTTTTTGGGACTTCACTTGAATGGATGCTAAACACGCATTTATAACAAACACTGGAAATACTTATAAGCACTTCTTAACACTAAAAACTCCTATTCTTGCTTGGCCAGGTGAAAGGCTGCTATACCAAAAACTCCAAGGCTTACTTATCAGAGACACCATCAAGATGCCAAAAATGAATGGAGTATTTGTTAAATATTAAAGGCAGTTGCACTTATAGAAAAGTAAAAACTGTCCAATACCAATAGTGCACCTTAAAGAGTTAAATATATATACTGCAAGAAGAGCGATATCCATGTTATGATCTAATACTATAGCTTGAGAAGTTTATCTGCTGCTCATATAGTGGTACGCATATAGTGGTAAATAAGAAGAATTATCACCTAAAAAGTAGATGTTCCGGAACCCCTTGATTGTTTGAACAGCTTGGTCTCGTGTATTCTTCAGGATATCCTCTCTACACACCCCGGAACTAAAACTCATGTAAAGCCTTAGAAAGAACACTTCCAACAGAACGATCCCCACGAGCTCCCGCATCCCACAACCAGCATTCATCCTCTTCCAAGTTCCGTCACTCAAAAGAGGGAAGAACATCCTCAAAGTTTCGCCAAAGTTGCAACTCCCCCCACCTCGATCAGTAGTCCAAACACAGACCAAATCCTCGAAACACACTACAGCATTATCACACTCTGCATCCTCACTCCCGTAATTGTAAACCCCAGCAGATACCATCACGTGGGAAACCAAATTCTCCACCAATTTCCCAACCTCAATCCTCTCGTGCGGCTCGATCGCCCTAGTATCACACACAATACTGTACAAATCATATACAACAGGGGCCAACAGCGCAATCTTCTTCGACGCGCTACTCAAATTAGAGCACCGAATGAATAATCTCAACAAATCCTTAGCTATCAGCACCCTAGAGGAGGGACTGTTCCGCTTCGCGGTGTGAAATGTGACTGCGGCGTAGAACCAAGTGATTTCGAGTGGGGGGTCGAGCATTGTCTGGATCAAACGGAAGAAAATGGACTCGAAAGAGGAGAAATCCGAGCTGCCGGTGTGGTATGAAGTTAAGAAGTGCTTGATCGATTCTCTCAACATGGAATCCTGATTTTGTTTCTGAGAGTTCATAGTGGCGGGAATTTGCAGGCCAATGTACACATTAAACGTAAAATTCCGGGAATTGCGTGTGAGAATTCAAATTAGGAAATTGGAACTGATGATTTAGGAGGGGTTTATGCTTGAAAGAGAGTGTTAAACTTAAAACCCTAGATAAAGAGAGGGAAGGAATTTGGGGTTTCCGTATCAACGGAACATTTTTTTGAATTTGTTTGGGCAGTAGAATTTTGAACGGATTTCTATGTGATGTGAAGAATAAGCTAAAAACTAGTGGTACTACTAATTTCCAAAGGTTGAAAAGATAAATAAATTACACTTGTGCCAAAATAAAATTGATAGTAGTAAGGTCGTCTACAACGCGGCCGTGTTTGTGGGCGTGTGGAGCACCGGAATCATGGTTGCAGTGCAAGATACAAGTGATGCATTGCGTTATGGCCATGTTTGGTTGACAGGAAAATAAAATTGACAAGGAAAATGATCCATGGAAAAACGATTCCTAATGACTTTACTTTCCTTTTCCAATGGAAAGTATCAAGATTTTAAATTTATACTATTTGATTTAAGCACCAAACTAAAAATATCCTCCTACTTATTACTATTTTTATTTATAAAAAATACTAATATGATTTTTTTAATAAATTATTAATTACAAATGATAATAATTATATTATTATACTCTCTCCGTCTCAAGTTACTCGAGTCGTATTTCATTTTTAATTGTCTCAAGTTACTTGAGTCATTTGTTTTTTTGGCTAAAAACAAAACATTTAATCTCACATACTTTATTCTTTCTTTTACTTTACTCTCTCTTCTTTCTCTTACTTTATTCTTTCATCTACTTTATTTAACTCCACTAAACATAATTTTCTTAAATTTCGTGCCGAAAAGAAATGCCTCGAGTAACGTGAGACGGAATGAGTATTTATTATTAGTTTAACTATGGACTATCTATCATAATATATAATAATATAATTGAAATTATAGTTACATTGAGTATTAACATAAATGATTGTAATAATAAATATAATTATTATAATTATAATATTTATGAATAATATAATTGAATAAATTTATAATCTGAAATTTCACTACGAATTTATTGATTAATTATTAATTTATAAAATAATAACTATTAATTATTATTAGTTATATTTTTATGATTTAATAATATTAATTATTATTATTATTATCATTACAATTATATATAAATATTATAATAATATAGTTATAATTAGGATAATTTTAATTATAGTTATTTATTATACCGAAATTAAGTATATTTATAATTTTATATCATTTTTAATACATTGTAGTTAATAATAATAATAATAATAATAATAATAATAATAATAATAATAAAACTATACTTATGTTGCATTAAATATGTAAGAATTATGAAACTGGGAAAATGATACATAAGAAAAGTTATGATTCAGAATCCTGTAAAGTAGTATTGACTTTTCTTGTTCTTGAGATTCTGATTACTTTCCCAATTTGATTAAAAACTGAAACAAACACAAAAAATTAAAATTTAAGGAATCAGTTTACTTTCCCAGATAGAATCATGGCAACCAAACATGACATATGGGTTAAGTTTGTTATAGCCCATCGTCATTAGCACATGAATGGTTTGAAAGTTAGCACACCGGTGATTTCCACGTGTGATTCGTACACACCGGTGGTCCGAGCATGGCAATGGGTTGTGTGTTGTTGGGAATTCCTTTTGAGCTTTTGTTTCATTGAGATTTTTGTTAGGAATGTTGACAGACTCATTAATTTGATATTGTTCACTCTGAGTCAAGTCAATCCTCATGAATTTATTTTTGGGCCACTTCCAAAAGGCCTTATATTGATTGGAGTTGAACATCACATGTATAATGCTTCCAACTTTCAAGTGGACAAATCTGGAACGCAGTCAATACATCAAGTCATTCCGGACCGACTCGAACATGTGTCGTTCGGGCCACGGCCCCTGAGTCATCCAGGGTCGACTCTAACCCCAGTCTTTCAAGGCCCGACCGCCCCACTAGACGTGACTCACAACTACCCGAGCTTTGATACCATTTGATAGGACTGTCGACTGCACATTAATTTGATATTGTCTGTTTTGAGCCTCGCGTGAATTTGTTTTTGGGTTACTGCCAAAACGCATCAAAATAATTGAATCGTACGACATTTATAGTATAGGAGTGTTTTCCAACTACTCTCACTCATTCGACTCGATTTGATGCAAGATGAGTTTGTAACCCAACAAACCTCCCCTCAAACCGAGACCACATTGGGAGCATAATCGACATATCGAGACATTATGGGCGCAACTCGAACTTAAGTCATCATGGGCTCATCTACAACATGGTTTATCCAGGGCCCGACCCAAGCCACCTCGACTCTAATACCACTTGTTAGGACCGTCGATCATGACAAATTTATTTTGGATCGCTCCCAAAAGACCTCAGACCTATTGAGATTGACTAGTACGTACTACTTCAAACTTCCTTCACGCATGTAGGATGGATTTATAACTCAACGACTTTAACATGATTTTACAAGACTATGAACTTCATCATGATAAAAGCTAGACTCCAAACATAGGTTTGAAAGCAATTTTTTTGTATAGCTACTAATTCAATACAACTTTTTTATATCGTTAATATCATAATAGTCTTGCTGAAAAATATAACTAGCATTGATAACATGATATTTTGTTAAATTTTCTCAATAATTTTTATAAACAATTTTCTAATTTTTTTTACTATTTTCAGTAAGGATTCATATTCTACTAAATTTTGTCATCCATTTTTTATTATAATCTTTTAAAATCAATCATAGTGAAACTTTTATTAGCAAAATAGGAGAGAATTAAAGTTAGGAAATATACTACTCCAGTAGTAGTAAAGAAGAAATTTGTGGGGGGAGCATATAAATTTTGACCGCATTTGTCTGAATTTAATTCATCATACACTATAAATAAATTTGACTCCACGTCATTCATAATTCTCTCTCACCCACCCAATCTAGGGTTTTTACATCTCTCCATTTCCCCCCCTCTTCTTCTCTCTAACCCGCGCCCCAATCTCCAGAATTTCCCGGCAGAAATGGCAGATGAGGCGGTGTACGCTGCAGGAGGCGAAACGAACAAGCGCAAGTATGAGGATTCGCCGCCACCCGTGGGGCGCAGGTCGACGGGGTTCTCGTCGCCGCCCGATTCCGCCGCTCCTCCGCCTTCGTACAACAACGTTCCGCCGCCAATGAACGAGATCGAGCTGGCTAAACAGAAGGTGCAGGAGATCGCTGCGAGGCTTTTGAACAACGCCGATCCCTCGAAGAGAGCGAGAGTTGAGAACGGAGCTGGCGCTGGTGGTGGATATGACGCTGTTGATACAGGTTTGGATTTCTCTTGGATTAAGCTTATACATCATGTTTTGTGTTTATGTCTCTCACATTCTGTTCAATCCAGCTCTATTTACTCTCGTGAAGTGTGTGTGTGTGTGTGTGTATTTGGTGGTGGTAGTGTACGAAATGCTGATGATCACTCAGTTTGATCGAGCTTACAGTGCCAGAAAATCATAGTTATGTATGTTAATTACCGAGTTCCGAAATATTTGATGGCATTGTTGCAACATTAGTTGAGTTTATAGCAGTGATATTAGTCGTCCTCTTTTACTTGTATGTTTTTGCTAATTCATGGGCGTTACTCGTGATTTTATATCACTACTTGTCTTCAACATGTATCCTTGCAAAATATTACTATAAATGTGTAGTTGTTGATTGAGATTTTCTCAATGGATGAATGATGGGCCAAATTTGTTATATTCTTTGGTTTTAGGTGTTAGCCACAAGCATCCAGGCTTAGGTCTTGGTGGTCCAGCACAAAGTGCTTATGGTCACCCTGGTCCGAGCAAGAAAATTGATATTCCAAATGGAAGGGTTGGTGTGATAATTGGCAAAGGTGGCGAGACTATCAAGTACCTCCAACAACAGTCAGGAGCTAAGATTCAGATCACCAGAGATATGGATGCAGACCCTAACTCTACCTCAAGAGCAGTTGAGCTCATGGGAACTCCGGATCAGATAGCCAAAGCAGAGCAATTGATCAATGATGTTCTTTCTGAGGTACACTGCATGTTAGAAAGCTTTTCTATGTGTTTTTGCACTTCTGTACCCAAGGATGAATATTTGGACACCCACATGTTGATATTAAATTCGTTCCAATGGTCAGCTCTGTGGTTGTGAAAGTTTGAGAAAGCTAAGTGCCCTTCATCAATGTTTTCTATGTCAATTCTTTGTATTAATTGTCTGCATTTCTCTGGAACAGGCGGATGCAGGTGGTTCTGGCATAGTTTCCCGGCGGTTGACTGGGCCGCAATCTGGGGCTGAGCGATTTGTTATGATGATCGCTAATAATAAAGTATGCTAGATGCTACCTATTGGGTCTTATGGTTATAGCTCACAGTTTCCTTAACAATGGATATATTTTCAGGTGGGACTTGTTATCGGTAAAGGAGGTGAAACTATAAAAAGTATGCAAGCAACAACTGGGGCTCGTATCCAGGTACGATAGCCTGAACTATTTTACAAATGCATTATTCTGATAATTTCTCTTGGTTTTCATGAAAACTTTGGCTTGCTGTTGAATTCATTATAATTGAAAGATACTTACTCATATGCTACAGGTTATACCTTTGCATCTGCCCCCAGGTGATATGTCTAAGGAGAGGACTGTGCAGATTGATGGAACTAGTGAACAAATTGAAGCTGCAAAACAGATGGTTGAAGAAGTCACCAGTGAGGTTTGTTCAATGGTTGCCATTTATATGTGCTTTAATGTATGGAAAAGATCTTTTTATATGTCCATATGCCACAGATCTTTGGTTTATGCTTGTGCATTAACATCTCACGATTCTCACCCACACTCGTTATGTTTAATATCATACCATGTTGATTTTTGTGTGTGATTGTTTTGTTGTGTTTGTTGAGATTTAATTTTCTTGGTTATATCATTGAGTTAAACCATGTTGTCAATTCACAATTATTTGAACTCTTATATTTATTTCTCTGTCATTGTGTTCCTAATGAAGGTACTTTTACCGTACTATTAATTTCATTATCAATAAAAAAATTTGAAATGTATCCGACTAGTAAGCAGCAGTGAGTAGTCCTGTAATTCTCTCCAGCCTCCGCTTATATTTCTGGTCATATCTCTAGCTGAATATATTTGAGATAAATTGCAATATCTTCTGCCTGCCTTCCCTATTTTGCCAATTTTGGATATAGAGACTTGCAGATCCTTTTGGCCATGTCAAAATGAATCTTGGATTGCGGAATTCAGCTTTTGCTGCTCTTCATTCCGCAAGGAAGAACTCCGTGGTACATGTTCCATGTTTTTATTATAGTGTGGGACGTAGTTAATGAGGTAATGTTGAAATAGTGTTACCATATATCTTGCTAGTTCTCCTATCTTGGTTCTGTACAAGTTTTTGATTAAAACCTTCGAGTCGAGGCATTTATATTGAATAAAACAATATTCTTAGCTTTATGAATGTATTTCTGTACTGAATATTGAATAACACGGATTATCCCATGTTATTTAGATAAAGATTTCCTTGTATATACTGGATTTTCCTATGCACCTGTAGTCCTCTTCTGCTATAGATGCATAGTATCTGCTATTTTTGTTGTACCCATTCACTTCGAATAGGGAGAGGATGGGCTTCTGCAGGAGTTTTCCAATAATACGACTCAACAAGTACGGTATGCAGGTGTCTAATCTTTGTCTTCGTGCAATTCTCTATGAGTGTAGGAGTTATATATGTTACTTGTTGGATCATATATAAAGTTGATACATTACTTGATTCCTCTGCTTAGCTTTTTGTGTTATACGTTCTTTCTTATCCAATATATTCTTGCTAGTCGATGCAACAATCTGTTCTAGGTTCATTTGGCAATAACAATTTTGTGCAGAACCGCATGAGAGGTCAGTCAATGTCTGGAGGATATTCTCAGCAAGGTTATCAAGCTAGGCCACCTACTAACTGGGCACAGCCGGGCCAACCTGCTCAACAACCCGGTTATGGCTATGTCCAACCTGGTGCATACCCTGGTCCACCACAATACGGCATGACTCAACCAGCCTACTCCGGTTATCCTCCTCAACCTGCATCTGGTGGGTACAGAGCCAGCTGGGATCAATCATCAACTGCTCCTCAAAATCAAGGTGGCTACGATTATTACAACCAGCAACAACAAGCTCCGCCTGCTGCTCCGACTGATGCTTCGGGCTACGGTTACAGTCAGGCCGCCTACAGTCAAGGCCAAGGCGGCTATGGCCAAGATGGTTATGGTGGTTATCATGCTCAATCCGGTTACGGCCAGCAACAACAGAATCCTAGTGCTGGGTATGATCAACAGCAGCAAGGCTACAACTCTGCCTATCCAGCACCCGATGGTCACACTCCTGCATATGGATCACAAGGAGACCCCAACCAAGCACCTGCATCTGCGCAGTCATACAGTCAAGCTCCCAGCCAGCCTGGCTACGAGGGCGGGTACGGAACCCAGCCACCCTATGGAAATTACGCGACACCTCAGTCTCAAAAACCAGGAAGTCAGCCTGCTGCCGCCTATGCACAGCCTCAGCAATCACCTAGTGCGCAAGGTGGTGCGTATACTCAGCCTGGCTATTCTCATTCTCAGCCCCCACCTGCCCAGGCTAGCTATGCTCATGCTGATTCCGGTGCTCAGAGACCTCCATCGTCCGGTTACCCAGCAGCAGCAGCAGCAGCAGCCCAACCTGGCTATGGCCAACAGCAGCCCCCGCAATACAGTGGTGGTCCCTATGGTGCCACCTCACCTCAAGCTGCAGCCCAATCCACTGGGGCTGCCAAAGCATCGCCCCCTAGCTGATGAGTCGAGTGGAAACCGTGGTGCTCGTATTACTGTTGTTTGTCATGCTCGTATGATTGTTCTAACTAGGATTCTAGTGTACGACATGGTTTCATGTTTTTGTTACAGACTTAATGGTTTCTTGTTTTTGTTACAGACTTAATGGTTTCTTGTTTTTGTTACTGACTTGCAACAACTGGAAATTGTAATCACTGGATTCAAATTTCTCGTGGCATTTTATTTTCGAATATTTTTCTGTCTACAGTTGAATAGTAGACTTATTCTCATCCCTTAGTTTTCATTTAGCTTATTATATGTCCATTTTTTTTACCAATTTTATTTTAAAATTCATATTGCCCATTATCAGGCTACTTGTAGATGAAGTATTTGGTTGCACTGTGAAATGGTGTCATGGAAATTAATTAAGAGGCCAATTATATTCACAAATCAACAATTTATTCTTTATCTTTGTATGCTGCAGAAGCACAAATAAAGCTTAAACATGGATACTCTGATCTTACAAAGACAAGTACAAGAAATATTCCAACTAAATTGTAGTATTGAACTCAACTAAACGCCTTCAATAAACAAAAACAATAGTCGATCAGAGCATCTCCTTTATGATTTCCACAAGAAAAAGGGTAACAAAATAAGAGCCTTGCAAAGTGCTGAGAAGGTATTATAACCTATTCTATGCTATATCTGGTTAAGAGTATATATAGGGTCCTTCAAAGGGTAACCTGCTAACGCATCTTAGAAGGATCCCTTGCCCGCTTGTTTAGTTAATCGAAGTCGTCTACAGAACGCGACTCTTGAACGCAGACATCAGTTTAGGTGATAATAGCAGAAGGAACGCGAAGATTGAACCAAAGATCATCTTGACAGCATATGCCACAAAACCATTTTCAGCATTGTCTGAGGTGGTGGTATTGGAGTTGGATATAGCCATAGCAGAAGGCAATGCTTCGATTACTGCATCAGCCAGATCAGTGATGAACGATGGCGTACAGTTGAGAGCAGGGACACGACCCCAGTTCACAATGCCTGATTCAAGAGCCAATTCTCTGTACTCCATGTCAATTTCTTCGAGAGTTTCTATGTGCTCGCTCACAAAACTGAAAGTAGACAGCTTGGTAATTAGATGAGATGACGCAGTGATGGAGTGAGGAATCTCTTTCAGGAGCCATACTAATAAACATGCATGTCCTAGTATTCTTTTCTTTTCAAGTCGGTTTTGAAGGTATAATGATGAAATGACATATAATACTCCTATCGTTTTATTATCTCAACAGACCCAACCCCTTCTGTCCCGTGATGAAGTACATGTAGATTTTTGTTTAAATGATGCACGTGTTATGTCACAGAAGTAACTACCAGTAAAACTTTGTTTTATCTTTTTAAATAATATGAGAGAGAGAGAGAGAGAGGGGCATACCTCACAGGAACTGCGAGGAGGGACTTAACACCTTGTTTGCCGAGATCAACAAGAACTTCATCAGTGTATGGCTTTAACCACTGCACAGGTCCCACACGGCTCTGGAACAAAATGCTGAGAAGTTATGCAGACTTCTATTGCACAGATTGCTCAACAAAATTTGATGTATATTGTATAAAGTAATTAAGGAAATTCTCGCCTCAGGCCGCCAAACACAAAAGAACTAGTAATTTGCAACGAACCTGGTAAGCCAAAGTATGATCATTTCCAATTCCTCTCGACTTGAGCTCTTGCATTATTAGGAAGATGCACTCTTCCATCTGGTCTCGGTACGGATCACCAGCATTCTCAACATAGCTGACAGGAACTCCGTGGGCGCTGAAAAATATCATCACCTACAATTTTGACAGAAAATTTTAATATTATATACATATCATGATAGAACCACATTACTGAAATTTGATGCTCTATCAATATTTACAGCAAAGATATATCATCCACCTCTTCAGGGTTTGAGAAATTCTGTAGCTCCTCCTCGATCAAGTCAGCCATAGACCTGATATAACCTTGCCGCTGATACCATGACTGTATGATAGCAACAGGTAATCTCGACAGATGTGCATCATTCCTGATAGGTTTTGTGGAATATGTCAAAAGAGGAGGAAATGAAACTGGGAATGCATTCATTTTTCAATAATATAAATGCAGTGAACCTGCATATTACCTAAACATTTCTTGAAGAACACGGACGCTTGAGCCAGTTGTTGAAATAGAGTATTGGGGATACAGTGGCAACACGACAAGCCTTGTAATCCTATCTCTCTTAATCTGTGAGAAAACAAAACGAGCAACCAAAACAAAAGTTCAAAATAATAAGACGTTTTAAACTCCTTAGGCAAACATATGAAAATATTTCTATTTGGTTCAATTTGGGTGACTTGCCTGACGAACTGCTTCCTCCGTAAACGGGTGCCAGTATCGCATTGCTACATAGACATCAGCAGAAACCTCCTTAGCTTCAAGAGCAGTTTTCAACGCATTTGCCTAGAGAAGAGGAATGAAAGAATTCTTTAGATGCTGCCACCTCAAAAAACACCAAACTCCAAAATCAATGAAGGCAAGAAGAGACATTGTTTGTGGAACTTGATACCTGCTCGTCTGTTATCTTGCGCAAAGGAGAACCTCCGCCAATGGAAGCATAACCTTCTTTGCTCTTAGGAGCTCTCAACACTGAAATCAGTTGTGCCAAAGGGCGTTGAAGGAATCGGAACAACCTGGGAAGACGAATAATATCCTGCAATATGGAGAATCACCAATATGAAAACTATCAAATCGAATGGTAAAACTATGAACTAGTTTCGAAATGAACCATACTGGGTCAGCAAACAAATTGAACAGGAAAGGCTGAACATCATTTAGAGTGTCAGGGCCTCCAAGATTCAGAAGCAGAACTCCAATCTTTTCTTCATCCGTGTTAGAATGCGACTCAAAAGCGCCCACAGGATATGTGCATACCCCAGTCGAGCAATGTGTTCGTCCAACAATGATCTTCCTCTGCACCGGAAGTCTCAAAGGCAAACCTCCTGAAACAGAGTTTTTTGTGTTGCTGGAACTAGAACACCGAGCCACAGAAAGTTTGGTTGTGTTAACGAAAGATGGATTCGATTTAACATGATGGTGTGACCTGGAAATGAACATTGTGATTCAAAACTTGTATATCTCTCTTTCATAACCAACATTCCATCAATATATCCCAAATCGATACATATGATCTATACATTATTACTTCAGATCATGTTCACCACTATATTCAGTTTAAAATTTTTAACAATTGCAATATACATCAACCCTCATTTACACATATATTTTCCCTCACTGAAAATAGACAAGACCTTCGCTCCAAAAAAGCTAAAATTAAAATTAACCGAAATCTCCAAAACCTATTCACAGAGAAAGATCACCAGCATTCAGCTTCAACAAGTAATGAAAGTAATCACGTGATCCAATCGTCAACACAACAAAAATTCAGAAAACACGAACAATCAATCACATATAATAAATAAAATCAAGTGAAATAAATCAGTAAATCACATTTTTCACAAAAAAGAAAAAAAACTCACGATTCAGAATTCTGATGAAGACAGATTTGGGGAAGAATCCGAGAGCCTACAGCAACAGCTTCCATTTTCAACGATTCACAACAACTCCACTCCAAACTCTTAATCCGTGGAGAAACAACCTGTATATATATGCTGGTAATTGCAGATTAAAAGTTGAAAGGGTTTTTTGCAATATTCTTCAATTTGATTAGGTAGAACCTAGAAGAGGAGAAAAGTTCTATAATTCTTGTCTGAATAATTAATACAATAGCGCTTAGTAAAGTTGGTGAGATTAACTACAGTAAGTGTTTAATTTTCACCTACTAATGCTGGATTATTTTAAACAAACCAAACGCCGCCTTAACTTGGTTCCAGCTAACTAACAAGATTGTTGGATTTAAAACTAAAATATACAAAACTTAAAACTAAAAAAAGAATAAATATACTTTTATTAAAGTGAACATCTCCCCAAAAGATAAGGATTCTGAGTGAGAAATTTCAATATTCGTTGGTTTAAAGTGAACGCAATTAACAAAATTTTAGTGCAATTTCAATCTATTTCAGTAATTTTATGTGAGAAAATGTCAATATTTTGTTTATTTCACAGTTTTGTTCCCGAAATTCGACATTTAACATGATTTAATTATACATCATATATAACAATTTCTTGATTTTTTTTATTTTTTTGTATGTATTATTTTGAGCAAAATCTGCCTGCATGCATGGTGTCTTTCTTCACCACAGGAACACCACATTCCACGAATAGCAAGTTATAAAGCTCTCTCTCCTCACAAACCTCAGATTTTTTTTCTTCTTTTTTTCAGCAAAAATAACGATAATCCCTCAGACTAGATAGAAAGAACTCATAGATTCTTGAATTATACACATTCAACTACAGTTTTCCATTAAAAAAAAATACAAAATCATCACAAATCTTAAAGAAGAAAAAAAAAGAAAAAATGGATATCGGAAATTTGAAGAACATGACAAATGCAGCCCTATGCACAAACGGCAGCATGACTTTCCGGCTCGCCACCGTAGCTGTCTACATGCTCGGATTCTTCTTCATCGTCTTCCTTTGCAACTTCCTCCACATCTTCCTCCGCCGCCTCTCCCAGCCCCGAATATTCTCCGAATGCATAGTCTCTCTTTCCCCCTTTTTTTTCCTTTTCAAAGATGATCAATAATGGTTCCTCATTTATCCCATTTCGTTTCACTTTTTTAATTAAATTAATCGCCTCCCATCTCAGGTGGGGCTATTCCTGAGCAATCTACCGATGATACGCAAGCACACGAAGGGGGAGGGCATCCGCAACACAATCGAGTACATTGTGGAGGTGGCGATGGTCCTCCACATGTTCGTGGTGGGTCTCGAGGTAGACCCCAACATCTTCCTCGAGATCCACCTCCCTGAGGCCAAGGTGGCCTACTCGGCCATCTTGACCACCTTCGTCATGGCCTCGTTCCTCACCCCCTTCCTCGACATCCCGGAGACCTCCAGCGTCCCCTTCAACCTCTGCCTCTCCGTCATCATCTCCGGCACCGCCAGCCCCCTCCTCACTCGCCTCATCACTGACCTCAAGATCGGCAAGTCCGACATTGGCCGCTTCGTCGTCTCCGCGGGCATCCACACCGACCTCGTCGCCACCCTCCTCATCTGCATCGGCTTCATCGTCTTCGACCCCCTCGATGGGTTCTACTACCGGAGCGTCAGGACCGTCGTCTCCATGGTGTCGCTCGTGGCCATGGAGGTGGTGGTGGCGGCGAAGGTGACGCCGCTGATCATGAACTGGGTCAACCGCGAGAACCCGGAGGGGAAGCCGATGAAGTGCTCCCACCTGGTTCTCGCGGTGGCCTATGTGGTCATGATATGTAGCTTCTCACCGCTGTGCGTCAATTACAACAAGATTCTGAGCTCGTTTCTCGCCGGAGTTTTCATGCCTAGAGATGGGAGGATAGCTAAGATGATGATCATTCAAGTGAACTATTTCTTCAATGCAATTTTTCACCCACTCTTCTTCTTCTGGGTTGGGACAGAGGCCCAATTCAAACAGTTCCAAGCCGGGAAGCTGCAGACGTGGGCGAGGATCGCCTTCATCTTCTTGATCGCCACCCTCGGGAAGGTCATCGGGGCGGGGCTGTCTGGCGTGATGCTCGGCTTGCACTGGCAGGACTCCGTCGCCACGGGTCTGCTGCTCAACATCAAGGGCCACTTCCATGTCTACTTAGCCATCATGGCCACAAATGTGAGTCATTTTGTTAGTCTGATTTAGTGGTGTGCGGTTTTAACCGCACCGGAACCGGCGTATTGGTTCCAACGGCGGTTTGAGCAAAATTTGAACCGGAACCAGCGGTTTTCGAACTGCGGGCATCACTAGTCTGATCGCATTTGGTCTGAAAATCCCAGTTCTTTTTTTCATATTTCTGATGACGGTGCAGATGAACTACACAAGCATCTCGACGAGCCTCTCCCTTGTGTTCACGACGCTGCTGACGGTGGTCTACACCCCACTGGTCGTGTCGAGCATCATCAAGCGAGCGAGGCGGCACGCCCCAACGCAGAGGATGGCGCTCCAGTGGCTAAACCCCTCTAGCGAGCTGCGAGTACTGATGTGCGTCCGGGGCACACAGCACGTGGGCGGGGCAGCAAACCTCATGGCGATCTCGCGGGGACCGTTGGACCCTGGGATCCTGGTTCATCTGACGGACATGGTGGAGCTGACCGACAGGATTGCGGCGACGCTGGCGCACAATCAGAGCATGGATGCTGTGACGGTGACGGATCCGACGGTGGTGGAGATGAGGGAGCAGATCACCACAGGCGTGAATGCGTACCTGGACGAGGACGGAGAAGGGATCACGACGCACCGGATGCTGGCACTCTCCACACTCAGCAACATGCACCAAGATGTCTGCATCTTAGCAGAGGATCTGTCAATTTCACTCATAGTTTTGCCGTTTCACAAGCAGCAAGAACCAAGTGGAAGGCTTGATCTTGGCCATGCCGGCTTTAGGCATGTCCATCGCAAGGTATGTAATGTGTTAAACCAAAGTTCAAATACATTAGCAACGGAGTACAATTCAGTTGGTAAGACGCCAATGCGTGTGATTTTGTAACTCTGAAAGAAAAAAGAATCAGTTCGGCCTACCTTGTAGAGCTAAGGAGAACTTTGATTTGCCAGATCCTCCGCCACGCGCCGTGCTCGGTCGGGATTCTAGTCGACCGGGGTCTTGGGGCGACGGCGCTGTCAAGAGCCGCCATATCCCTCTATGCAGCAGTGATTTTCATCGGAGGCAAGGACGACCGGGAGGCACTAGCCTTTGCCGGTAGGGTGGCCTGTCACCCGGGCGTGAAGTTGACGGTCATACGGTTCCTGCTAGAGGCTGCTGGGGACAGCGTGTCATCGATCGTGACCATGGCGAGGGCCAACACCGCGGAGCATCAGGAGGAGATGAAAGTTGATGATGAGTGCTTTGCAGACTTCTACGACAGGCATGTAGCCGGAGGGCATGTGGCCTACATGGAGAAGTACCTGAGTAACTCGGGGCAGGCCTTCTCGACGTTGAGGTCGCTCGAGGCACAGTATGGTCTGTTCATCGTGGGACGGGGTGGGAGGGTGAACTCGCTCCTCACGGTGGGGATGAATGACTGGGAGGAGTGCCCAGAGCTCGGCCCAATCGGGGACATCCTCTCCGCTTCGGATTTCTCCGCAACGGCCTCTGTTTTGGTAATACAACAGCACAGCCTCAAGGGGGAACTAGATGGTCTCCAAGAGGAATTCTCAATCATGTAGAGTGATTTTGTACAGACATACAGCAGATGATTTCAATTTTCAAATGCTGTCAGTTGTAAGTATTATGTCTCAATGTTCCTTTAATCAACACCAATTGTATTGCACCAAATCAGTCTGTGTGAGTGAGAGTGAGAGTGAGAGTGAGAGTGAGAGTGAGAGAGAGCATGCTATTACAAAATTTTGGATAAAGATCAAGAACACAATGTATCATCAAGTATTACAACATTCCAAACAACAACAAAAAGTGGAGTTGTTTTATTGTCTGATCAAATGAAAATCCAAAAAAAAGGACTTAATTTAGCAATGGCAAAGTGAGGATTGTTACTCGAGTGCTTGCTATTTTACTCACAAGCCAGGAATGGGGAATTGAGTTGTCAGCGCCTCAACTCTTCTTTGCAGATCCAGCACCCGGTCGGCCAATGGAAAGCTCGGAGAAGTCACAAATTTCATGAAATCTTGGAGCTTGGTGCCTGAAGCGGACTTCTTTGCTTCCTGGGTGATTTGCACGCCTTCGTGGATGAAGTCTGCAACTGCAACAAACTCTTTTTCACTGAAGCCTCGGGTAGTCATGGCAGGCGAACCTATACGTATGCCACCGGGCACTAGTGCACTTTTGTCACCTACATGGTGAAACAAGGGAGTAAGGGGCCAAAAAAAAGAAAAAGAAGCAAAGGAACAGATACAGTGTCTTGATACAAGAAGTTGAAACTGTATACACTCACCAGGTACAGAGTTTTTGTTGAGGGTTATAGATGCCATGTCGAGAATTTTCTCCACTCTCGCGCCATCAATGCTCTATTCAAACATCACATGTATTAATAATTCAGTATCAATGCCCTATTGATTGAACTGAAGTGTAAATTTTAAAAACTTGGTCAAGTGCTTCTCATGTGATTGATTGGAGTAGTAAAACTCAAGTTGCAGGTAAAAGGGAATCAATAGCTAAGGGGAAATAGGAAAGTTTCATGTTTACCAAGGGACGGAGATCCACAAGAACCAGATGGTTATCACTCCCACCAGAGACGAGTTTG
Organism: Salvia splendens; assembly: GCF_004379255.2. NCBI lineage: Eukaryota > Viridiplantae > Streptophyta > Magnoliopsida > Lamiales > Lamiaceae > Salvia > Salvia splendens. The sequence continues at coordinate 2,106,605 of NC_056041.1, forward strand.
TATCCCAACTCCATCAATCGTGAAGCTAGAGCTCTACAATTCGAGACCACCTGTGCAGGGGAAATTGGTGTCAAAATGGGCAAGCATTTCACTGACAATGGTTATTGATTAATTATTATGAGAGTAACTCCCGATACTACCTTGCTTTGATAAGCCTTGAATTCTGGAGATTTTGCATGCTTCAGAGAAACAGCAAGCCCTCCAATGGTGTGATTATGGGGGCCTCCCTGTTCAAATTTACAAGTGGATTCAGAGACCAAAAAACAAATACATCTATTAAGAAAAGATTGATATTCAGCACCGCAATAGCAGACTACACTCTCAGACCTGCAATCCTGGAAAAACGGCATTGTTAATTGCAGTTTCCAGATCAACTCCCAAAACAGGTTCCTTCTTGAAAAAGATCATGCCACCTCGAGGACCCCTGAGAGACTACAGAAACATGACATATACATTTAAACAGCAGCCTACTTGAGTAAAAGCAGCAACTCATACAGCTCTGAGAAAGTGGTTAAGAAAACATGCACGTTGCCCAGGAGTCGAGCTTGTAAGATTAGAAAAATAAGAATAAACATTAACCTTGTGCGTTGTTGTGGTTACAATGTCACAGAACTCAAAAGGATTAGCAACAACAGATGCAGAAACAAGCCCACTAATATGAGCCATATCCATCATAAGAAAAGCACCCGCAGCATCTGCAATCTACAATGAGGCAGGAGCATCAAGAATAATAGTTAGATGTGAATGAAATTGAGCAGGCACGAAGAGGTAGTATAATAAATATATGAATCAGTTACATGTGAAATTGTACCTTTCTCATGCGAGGATAATCAAAATCTCGAGGATAAGCACTAGCGCCTGCAATGATAAGTTTGGGACGGAAGAGGGCAGCTGTTTTCTCAAGCATATCATAGTCAACAAGGCCTGTAGTCTCATCCAATCGATAAGGCATCGATTCAAAATATATAGAGGTTCCTGAAACCCGTCGCTTAGCAGTCATGAAACCATGCGACAAGTGTCCACCGTGTGGTAAATCCAGTCCCTAATGTCAATTCAAAATCACCCTAAATGCATCAAAACAGTGATGCAAAGAGCTTAAAAGAAAGAATCTCATTTACCATTATACGGTCATGTGGGTTAAGAACCGCTGTGTAGACCTCAAAATTAGCAGGCGAACCAGACAATGGCTGGACATTCACACCCCATTTACTTCCATCCAAATTAAAAGCTGCAAGAGCCCTCTCTTGACAAAGAATCTCAAGTTCATCAATGAACTCATTGCCACCATAATATCTGAGGCAAAAAATGATCTCATAAGTTGAATACAGGTTAAACAAAATAATGCCAAAAATGTATCATTAACTGCCCTTCTAAATTCTAACATACCTTTTGCCAGGTAATCCCTCGGAGTACTTGTTAGTGAGGCAAGAGCCAACTGCTTCCATCACAGCTCGAGAAGTGAAATTCTCTGAAGCAATAAGTTCCAAGCTTCTGAATTGACGATTTTTCTCTTTGTCAATAATGCTGCGAACCTCTGGATCAACTTCTTTCAAGCCAAAATCCGCAAAGCTACTCCCATTTCCTAGTCATTTTAATAAACAACAACAAAACAACTTGTAACTCCAACCAATTCAACAAGGGAGAGAATTTTGTCTGTTCAATTACTTTAAGAGCAGAACAATTGATATGCACACCATCACAACAACATATGCAAATACTAAGAGAATGGAAGAAAAGGGAAACATTCCTGTAGTATCATGTCATGCAGAAGCAGCCAGTTATGAACAATACCTCCAACTTCAGGTACGGGAATAGGTGCGGAAGAAGGCGGCTTTCCAGTGACTAAGCTCCCTTCAAGTTGAGATGATCTACAAGGCTTGAACGAACTCATTTTAACATGACTCGGGCTTCCAATGGCACCCATCCAGTTTGAAGGAAATACTGATGTCTTGATCCCAACAGGTTGCTGAACGGAATTCATGATTGCAGATCCACCACAAGCCTGCATGCTGGCTCTCTCAGGAGGCAGAGATGTTTTTTTCTAATTAAACTGAAATATACCATTAAGAACACAATTACTTCAAATACCGAAACAAAAGTCTCAGCTACCTAACATTTACGTGTACAGTTATTTTAGATTAACACAACGGTATGCATCCCAGATAATTTTTCTGAAAAAAATAAAACACTGCAACAAAAATCTAATTCTAGTAATTAAAAAGCAGTGTATTCTGATAACGATTCATCTAAAACCATATTGCCACCCGAAGCAGATTAAATCAAAAAAATTTATGAGTCTCTCAAGATTTAAAAAAAAGGAAAAGAAAAAACAGTTCAATATAAACTAGGAGTAATTCACCTATCTAAGAAAAAAAATTGTTCCTTACTCAATAACAATAGTTTGATTTTAACATCTCAATCCAACCCATCACAATGACAATCAGCAAATTCATTTCAAAGACGTTAGAGAGGCACACCTACTTCTAACGAGAAAAAAAAAATCATTCTCAGAGCATAAAAACTACTCTTTTTTTCTCGAAAATAAGCTATCAACGAGCTCGAAATCAGCAGAAAACCTTGCACAACAACTCAACGTTCAACTTGAATCCAATAGTGTCAAAAAAACAGCAACGGTAACCCGAAGAAAACAAACAAAACACGCAAACAGAGCAAAAATAACTGGATTCTTCAGCTACGCAGCAATACAATACCTCAAGACCTCCTTCTCCTTGTAAAGAAAGAGAAGCAAATTGCCAGAGATTTTCGTCAAATGTAAAAAAATTGGGTGTTGATTATGCAGAAGTGGGATTGAGCAGTGGAGAAAATAAAACCTAGGTGGCTCAAGGAAAAGCGCGCGCCGCTCAATCTTATTACTTATACTCGCTCCATTTGTATACGACTACTGACTATTATTATTTTATTACTACAAAATGAAATAACATCAAGTAAGTCGATTGACATCTAAAAATGTAATACTTTAATGAAACGAATTATTTAATTAAACATATGAATAAAATAAATAAGTTAATTGAATGTGAGATAATGGTAAGAATTGATATTATTGATAAAATATAGAATTTTACAAAATAATAGTAATAATAATTGGGGTTGGGGTTTTAAGAGTGTCCACTGACCACAATAGGGAGCCGCGGTGCCCTATAGGGTGGAAATCAATGGCCGCGACGGGGGGAGCTACTCAGCGGGGACACGGTGCCCCTCATGCGTTGCGGCACCCTATTGCACGGCGCCGAAAAACCTTTTTTTTATTTTCATTTATTTGTGATAAAATAATGTGTTTTATAATTAAATAATGTGATTTGAGCTAACAATTGATAAAATAGTGTGATTGTGGTTATGGACAAGTCCACTATTGGACTGGGCAAATTTTTGTGACTGTGGATAAGCTTTTGTAGCTAGGGATGTCAATCGGGCTGGCCCACCGGGTTTCGGGCCAACCCTACTCGGGTTGCGAGTCAATCGGGTGCGGGTTAATCGGGTTGAGATTTTTTCGGGTTATAAAAGTTCAACCCTAACCCTAAACGCTCGGGTTTCGGGCTGGCCCAGCAGGTTAATCGGGTTGCTACCGATAAAATTAACATGCGATTAATCCAATAAATAATGACGAAAATTAGTTATATTTATAAAATATAAATATTTAGTTATGATAAATTTGAGATTTATACTTAAACTCAAACACAAACATGATCAAATACTAATATTTGATATTTGTGTAAAATAAAACATAAATTTAAATATTTTAAAGCATGTGTTAAAACATGTTTATAAATTTAAATATTTATTAATGAATTAGAAGTTTCTAATTTATTTATTTATTATTATATTAATAAAAATTTAATATATAGTTTATATGTTTAATATAAAATTGAATGTTATTTTTTTAGTTATCTATATTATAAAAATAATCAATGAAATCGTCCAATTCGGAGTCAAACAAATAGAACAATAGAAATTTTATCGGGTTTTCGGGCCAGCCCATCGGGTTTTCGGGTCTGACCCTAACGGGTTGCGGGTTAATCGGGTGCGGGCTAATCGGGTTGTAATTTTATCGGGCTAGAAATTTTCAACCCTAACCCTATAAATTTGGCGGGTTATTCGGGTCAGCCCACGGGTTGCGGGCTGCATTTACATCCCTATTTGTAGCTGTGCCTTGGACTTGGCCAAACTAATGTGGACACTTTAATATGATAGCAAAACCTAGTTAGGTATTAGAATAGTTTTTAAATATTGCCCGATTTACATGAGAAAAATTACAAGTGATTTTTTTTTCAATTTTATTTACACTGAATATAAGATATTCGTAAAAGCTAGTGTTTATAGTATTTCAATAAAATTAAATATTTTACATTTCTAAAGAAAATCTGAGACGACTAACGAAAGTTACTGGATGTGAACTAGCCACGTTATACTGGACTATGCATCTTTCATTCAAAGGGCATTCTGTTATTTTATTGAATCAGCACACTTAGCCTTGTTGAGATGAATTGAGTATCCAAATTTCACGAGTTTTTCTTGCTTTTCGTCATTCTTTGGGTTCATCACTTAAAGCAACAGCTTGGCAGGCACGGACACAACCACCCGTGCCAACCTGATACGGGATGCAAGCAGGATAGGCACCCGACATTATATGGAGTAAAAAATCACGAACGAAGATAATCAACCAGACTCGACTTATAAGCCGACGTACTTTGACATGGAAAACATACGTAAGAAACAACACATTCCCATCGCTGCTAAAAAGAAAATGAACCTAAACTCTTTGACATTCAGAAAGTTCAGTATTGAGAGAGATGCATGGGGAAGTTCACAACCGCTCAAACTTTCAAGAAATGCAACTATTGAACTTCTCTGTGAAACAAACTAGCCACTTTCGAGTTAGATTGATCTTATATCTCATGAAGATTGAAGATTCATACACTAAAAGCCATTGATATCAGAAGTTTTAGTTATGCCAATGAGAGCTCCTCACTCCACGTGTCCAAGGCTGCCGCCAGTCTCAGCTTGTGTTCTGCACAACATATCAACATTTAAGAAATGGATTCGAGAAAAACGGTATTTGAAGTCTAAGTTTGTATATGTCGACCTGTTAGTACATGGGTATTTCCATAAGATGCTACTAACTACTACTCTTAAGAATTTATGTTTTCTTATGCAGCTTACAAAAAAGTAGCATCAAACTCAGCATATATCAAACTCAAGCATCACATCATCCATTTTATATGTGCAAATGACCAATACTTAGGCTTATTTTTGGGTGGGGGTAGAATGAGATTATGAGAACTCACTTGTGGTCAGAAGGATTTGGTGTGATTTCATAGACTATTGTCGCAACAACATCTCTTTTCAGCTGCATGAGGTTTATATTAGATCATGTCAAAGAGTAGCAAAGATCGGATTCAAATTTTGCTACCACAATACCTGAGTAGCTTCTCCTTTCAACCCAATGTAATGTATTTGAGTTGTACTTGCATCACCACCAAAATTAACTGGGAAATGCAACGTGAGGTTCCCAACACTCTGAAATCTCGAATACCTGTTGATACATTATTAGAGAGTCAGAAACTTAGGATTAGTGAAGAGATCTACAGAAAATTTATTGAGAAAAGATTGCAGTCGGATACCGATACAACATGCACGCGGTGCTAAAAGTATAATTTAAACCTCACCTTGTCTGGTACTCCAAAACTCCTTGTAAGTTTTCTGCCAAATCCCACTCCTAAGATGATAAACAAAAGTCAATACTAGAATTATGAGTACAATCTGACCAAATAGCTTATGTAACAGCATACCTGCACGGCTTGCATATTCTGAGCATCTGAAAAGTCAATACCCTCTCGGTTGATGAATCTGGGTTAAGCAGCTTATTCAGGCAACAAAAATAATGGGTAGCAAGATGCGGTGATAAGGATAAATTGACAAAATTCAGCAATGTAATACACCAATACAATTCCAGCAAATTATAGGGTAAAAGAGCACACTTAACTATATCATTTTAAAATGAAAAAGCACAAAGTTACTAGAACTCACGCTCTCATCTTTGCAGGACTCGTCCCATCAGCACCACCAACGATTGAAATGCTCTTTAGCTTAACATCTGATGTGAATCTATACATTAAACAAACATATAAGCAAATTTCAATAAAATAAATTGGCTAAATGAAAATCAATCAGATAGTAGATCTCATCCAATTGAGAACATCAACAAATTCGATAAAATACAATAAGCAAAGTTTTGAGCTATCACATAGTTAAATGGATTTTAGATTTTTCGCTGCAGAGTATGCAGTTTGCTATCAGTTGAGGCTTCCACGATGAACATACAAGTCATTCCTTAATTCTTATCAACTATTTCTTTCATGAAAAAAATAACAGGACATTCGCCACTCAATCCATCAAACAGAGAAAGTTTGATACTCACGGAATAAAGACTATCAACTCAGGATCATCTTCATTGCTTTCCAAGTAACCCTGTGGCATTCAAAACAAAATCGCTGAAGTAATTTCTAGCTATCAAACACTACACACACAATCAATAAGAGAAAAGAAGACATTTAAATGTCCCAACCACCATACCTCATGCTACCATATACTTGACTTAATACTAAAAGACAACATCTATTGAAGATAAGAAACAAAGCAAATCAATAGCAACTAAAAACTTTTTAATCCAATACAAAGTGATACAAATCCAGTGGAACGGGGAACGCAAAACATGACAAATATATAGCAATCAGACTTCACCACAGAAACAATAACTCAAAACATCAATATATGGAAACCTATCGGTAACCAAAACTCAACAGATTACTAGATTAGGGCGTACCTCTGAAGAGTTCAGCCGCTGCTCCCAATCTTTGAACACCGACTTCACACTTCCAGAAACAGCCTCATTCAGCGCAGAAACCTTCGGAAACATAGATTAAATGCTGATCTATATACATTTAGATTTTTTTAAAAAATAGTAGAAAACCGAATCAACAAATTCGAGATAGTAGATTCTGGCATATCACTGAACACAACAATCACAAATAATACACTAAATCGACATCTAAACAACAAATCTCTCCGCATAAAACATAACACTGCGCGCGCAACAGAGCCTCACATCACATGTTCGGAAAATTAGAATTTAAAAGTAAACCTAATGCAGAGAGAGAGAGAGAGGGAGAGGAACCTTGGATAGATCGATGTGTTTGTAGAGAGACCAATCGGTGGAGCAATCGTGCTCTTCGCAGCTGTGATCGTGCAAACACGACATGTTTTTCAGCTCGGTTGCTATCTCAGTGCCTGTTGCGTGTTTTTTGTGCGTGAAAAGTAGATATTTGCGCCGATATATGAACACCGATAGTCTGATAGTACTATTACAACTCAAAATTGAAAAAAATGAAATGGAATACGCAAGGCAAAATTTGAAGAAACCCTATAAAGAATAAGGATATTTATTTTTGGGTTAATTGGTTAACATATTATATTTGATTTTCTCTGCGATTTTTGAACTTGATGTCTAGATACATATAAGATTTTTTAAATATATTTCGGATTTTTTTATATAGTATTTTTTAATATATTACGGAATTTTACACTAATTCAAATTATTGGTAAAGATATAATATTATATATTTTTAATTTTGAAAGATTTCATCCTTCTGATTAAGTTATAATCTGACTTTATAAATAGAAATATCGATGTGGACAAATTTATGGGAAATTTGATTCAATGAGATAATCTATCGTTTTACTCTGGCATATTTTTCGCCCTTCTTCAATTTCCTCAAGACATGCGACGAATTAGAATTTAAGCAAATTTATTTATTTTAGTGATAACTAACCCTTTTAAAAAAAACAATTCAAATTATTTATATCAAAAATAAGAAATACTATATGTTTGGGAACATGGAATCGGGGTGTGTAATTGGAGCCTTCAATTCTAAATCCAATGTTTGATACCATAAAAATATTTAGATTTGGAATTGAATTCAATCCCACGATTTGAATTCCATATTAATAAAAATTGGAATTCCAAATAGTTATATAATTACATATTTTCACTATATAGCAATGGTACAAATTTCACATGATACACAAATTTCACATGATACACAAATTTCATACACTATACACACTACACACATTGCACACACTACACACTTAGTCACATACTCCCTCCGTCCCGCACTACTCGCACCTTTCCTTTTGGGCACGGAGATTAAGGAATGAGTGATAGACAAAATCAACAATTACGGTTGTAGGTATAAATTGTTACTAAAAATGGAAAGAGTGCAAATAACTTGGGACGCCCAGAAAGGAAATAAGTGCAAGTAGTGCGGGACGGAGGGAGTACTACACATCATTCACACACTACACATGTTTTCATATTGTGTGCAGGTGTGTGTATTTTGTGTATAGTATGTGTATTTTGTGTTTGGTATGTGCAGTGTGTGTATTATGTGTATAGTGTGTTTGTAATGTGCGTATAGTGTGCATAGTGTGAAGTGCGTATTTTGTGTGTCTATGTGTATAATATGTTTATTTTGTGTTAAGTGTGTGTGAGTGTATTTTGTGTACAGTGTGTATGTAAAAATTATTCAAATTTAATTTTATATCAATTACTTTATTTTTTTCCAAATATAGATTCAATTCCATAGAATTTAAATTCCAATTCAATTCCTATTTCGTTTAGCAAAGGAGCCTAAAATTTCAAAATCACCTCCAAATTCAACATAACAAACTCAGAAATCAACCACCGGAAAACCCAGCGAGAAAAATGGACTCCGCAGAGATCTGGAGCTCAAAAGCGGTTCACGGTGGTGGTGGTGGCGGTGGATACACTCTCCCAGCAGTCCGGTTCGCGAACGAGGACATACTATTCTGCATTGATGTGGGCACGGAAACGTTGGCGGAGATGAAGGTGAACGGGCCCAACGGTCGGCCCTACACCCGATTGGATTCAATAAAGCAGACAATTATGCTATTCGTGCACTCCAAGCTCAGCATCAATCCCGACCACCGTTTCGCGTTCTCCGCCTGATGGGGTACGTACTAAACAAGCCCAATAGCAGTGACGGCCCATCAGCCCAAAGCCCAAGGAAGAGTATCAGTTCGGCATTACCAAAGAGTTCGGCCCCAGCCTACAGCTCGGTAAAAGCCAACCAATCAGTTCGACATTACCAAAGAGTTCGGCCCCAGCCTACAGCTCGGTAAAAGCCGACCAATCTAGCTCTACTCTCAGATCGGCAAAAGCTGCTCGGCAATAGTTCAGAAGTTCGGTCTCAGTATTCGACCGAACTGGGAGATAGTGGACTCATGCAGAACCTCCACGACCTCCACTACACGATCTATTTAGTGGTGTCAACTCATGCAGGATAGCGGACCAAACAAAGAGATAGTGGACCCATGCAGGATCTCATGACCTCCACGACATCCACTACCTAGTTAGTGGTGATGCAAGCCACGACCTAGTTAGTGGTGATGCAAGCCACGATCTTAAGTTCAATGTATAAATAGAACTTAGATCAGATAGAAGAGGGTTCTCTCTAGACATTAAATATCATATAGCAAGTCTGTATTTGTAAGCTGGAAAACCAGATCAAGCAATACAATCTTGCCCTCCTTTCTTCCCGTGGACGTAGATTTACCTCAGTAAATCGAACCACGTAATTCCTTGTGTCGTGATCTATATTCATTACCTGCATTTACTACTATCAAAAATTCGCCCAACCATCACTGGCGCCGTCTGTGGGAAACAGAGAACCAAATTTGTGATAAAGCGAGTTTTTGATCCTCTTCTACAAAAAAAAAATGCATACCAGATCACATAATACCCGTGCTTCCGTTCGTGATAACCATGAGGAAGCTAGTCCAGCCCGCAGGTCTGGAAAACAGCCTCGGGAGAAATCTACTTCCAGTTCTCACGGAGAAGGAACAAGCCGCTCAAAGACTCATCGCACCGAGTCTTCCCAGCAGCCCGATTTGAACGAGGCTGTCAAGTTGTTTTTGGCCGAGAAGCAGGAAGAGTTCTTAATTTTCCTGCAAAAGGGCCAAAAGCCGGAGACGAAAACGGTGGATTCTCCCTCCTCATCCAGACATGAAAGTCACTACCGCAGTAGTGCCGTGTCTTCCAGGAAGAAGAATCCTCAACCCCGACATGTTCCTGTTCCTCCTCGGTACCGGAATCACAGGAGAACTCCATCTCCTCCATACCGAAGAGATGTCGGGTTCGCCATGTACGGAGCATTGAAGACTCCGTTCTCGGACGATATCACCCGAACTCCCTTACCACAGAATTACCGAACTCCGTCAATGACTTATGACGGGTTAGTGAATCCTCATGACTTCCTGGGACGCTATCAGTATAACATGGTGAACCAGGGTCTCAATGAGGTCCATATGTGCAAGCTGTTTCCCGAGCTGCTTATCGGGAACGCAAGAAGGTGGTTCGATAGCCTCCCCAAAGGCAGCATTAGATCTTACCGAGATCTAATGGATGCTTTCCACAGGAGGTTCTTTCAGAAAGCGGAAGCCCGAATCACTTCGGCTCAGCTGCTTTCTACACGTCAAGGACGCGACGAAAAGATCAGCGACTTTATGACGAGGTTCCACAAGGAATGCCTACAAGTAGATGATCTCAATGATCTACTTGTCATTTCGGCATTCCAAAATGGAATCCTGCCCGGAGCTCTCTACAGAAAGCTCGTGGAATGCAGTCCGCAAACAGCTCAAGAGATGTGGGACATTGCGGACCAGTTTTCTCGTGCCGATGAGGCAGACCGTCGAAAACGGTCTTTAGACAGCTCATCTAGAGAAGACAAAAAGAAGCCCGATCATAGCGATCAGAGGCTCCCTCGCCGAACTCTTTCCCCACTAAAGGAGGGATAGCGGTCATCCGAGGTGATCAAAAAAGAGCAAGTGTTTGCAGATTGCGCTTAAAAGTGCCGAGCAATCAGATCGGCACCATCAAGCATAGCAATCACAGCAGCCGGAGTCAGAGGCAGGCGAAATGACCGAAGTCACACCGGAGCCGAACTCGATGGTGTACGGCACTGAAGCCGTGATTCCGGTTGAAATCGACATACCCAGTCCCCGAACTCTTAATTTCTTAGCAGAACTGAATGAGGACGGACTGAGAGCCGAACTAGATCTGGCCGAAGAAAGAAGAGAATTGGCCTGCATAAAAGCAGCCAAGTACAAGGAGCAAGTAGCCCGGTATTATAACCAAAGGGTGAAAAAGCTGCAATTTCAAGTGGGAGATCTCGTCTTGAGAAACAACGAAGTAAGCCGAGCAGAAAAGCTGGGCAAACTCGAACCCACATGGGAAGGTCCATATCAGGTGTCAGAAGTCCTCGGCAAAGGGTCTTATAAATTGACTCACATGTCAGGAGAACAAGCACCCCGAACATGGTACATTTCCAACCTCATGAAGTTCCATTTGTAAGAGACAGTCCGGTCAGTCAGTCTTGTGTCTAGTTCGGTCCTAGGGGTATGTGCTTTCTTTGTTTTTTACTTGCGTTTTGTTTGTCTATATGCGTTTTGTTTGTCTATGTGCGTTTTGTCTGTCTATGTGCGTGTCGTCTCTTACAAATGTTACTGAGGTATCTTGTTCTTCGAAGGCTGATCCCCTTTTTAGAACATATATAAGCCAACGATTGTGAGTCCAAGCTTCTAAGGAGGATACAAGACCACAATTCAGCTTAAGAAACAAGCAGTCCGTCTGAAACGAACTGCAACAAAGGGAAAGTCCGATCCACGCGATAAAACTCGCCGAATTAGGACAAGGGAAAGTCCAATCCGAGCGATAAAACTCGCCAAATTAGGACACAAGCTTAGTCCGGTCAAAGAAATTTACTTCATAAGACCAAAGACGAGTCCGGTCAAAGAAGTTTACTTCATAAGACCAAAGACGAGTCCGGTCAAAGAAGTTTATTTCATAAGACCGAGGACCGAGTCCGGTCAAAGAAGTTTACTTCATAAGACCAAGGACGAGTCCGGTCAAAGAAGCTTACTTCATAAAACCGAGGACGAGTCCGGTCAAAGAAGTTTACTTCATAAGACCGAGGACGAGCACGATGAAATTTTTTCGCTGAGCTGTAAATACGCAGTGATAGAAGCGAAATGAAGATTTCATTTATTAAATCTTGTTCGGCATACAACTCCGCTGCCCTACGAGAAGGCGTTACGCCATTACAAAGGACTATTCTACTGTCCCTGGTTGCTAAAGTTGAGCCATCTATTCACAAAATCCTCGTGAAGCCGAGTTCGGTCATTCCGGGCAGCTGAAGAATAAGCAGGTCGACGAGATGCTCTAATCGACCTACCGCCTCTTCCCTGAGCCCGGGAAGCTCTGGCACCTCGGCGGCGAAGAGTCTCTTCACGAAGCATTTGTTGATCTTGCTCACTCATAATCACAGCTCCTCTACGAACTTCAGTCCGTCCTTGTCTTGACGTTTCCGGTTGCTCCTGAGTCCGTTCTCGTCTTGACGTTTCCGGTTGCTCCTGAGTTCGTTGCTGATTTGGAGTAGGATTTTGAGCAAGTGGATCAGAGGTTTGAGCTGGAGTATGACCATCTGTTGGCGGGAAATGCCTAAGGAATCTCTCGATTGAAGGACGCCGGGAAAGAACGATGTCGTACCGAGAAGCCCAGCGCCGCAATGATTTCACAACTTGTTGGCAAGCCGAGCTCTCCAGCGCATTGTTCCTCCGGAGTACGTGATATTCCTCCCACAGTTCGTCAACTCGTTCCTGAACTTCAGAGATGGTCATTCCCCCGCGCCTGCTGATGAAATCCTCATACGCAGTCCTCTCAGCGACGGCAGTGATCAGCTCGGCCTCCAGATCTTTCTTTTCGGACTCTAAGTCCTTATTGTCGGCCTCCAGCTTCACTAAACAAGCCAAGAGTTCGTCATTCTTCATCTGGTCAGCTATGGCTTTTTTCTCAGCTTCGTCTAAAGCGGAAGAGTACAGCTGCTTCCAGTGAAGTACCTCCAGCTCCTTAAGAGTTAAGAATACAAAGCAGCCTATGTCAGTTCGGCATTTCAGCTTGCTGAGCAGGTAGTAAACCACAACAGGAGTAAAAGAGAGTACGAAAAGCTATACGAAGACACAAGTGCAGAAAGAAGAATTTTTTCATTCATAAGAAAAAATTTTTTACACGAGGGCTTCAAAGCCATTTTACAACAAGGAAGAAACTAAACTAAGAGAAGGGAGACGAAATCATACTCCGCCAGCTTCGTCTCCGGCTCCTCGGTGAGGTTCAGCTTCCTTCTCCTTGTCTGCCTCAGCTTCAGCCTCGGCCTCCCTGCTCCTCCCAGCCTGCTCGGTGCCCCCATCACCGATCAGCAGCACCTCTTGCTCGGCCTGCCTGTCTCCGGTCTGCTGATCAGGCTGCTCGGTCTCACCCTCTCCGTGGAAAATTGGAGCGGGTGAAACTGGCCCTAAGGAGGCAAAGATAGCCTCCATATTCTCGTCCCGGTCAGCTCGGCAACTACGAACTCGGTCAGCAGAAAGCAGGACCGAGGACGAAGCAAGCTCCTCAAGGAGCGGCAGACTCTAGAGACGAGCTGCTATCTCTCGGCCGTACAGCGGCAGAACGACTTCGGGCCCCTGCTCGGCATTATCGGTCATCAGTTTCAGCAGATCACCGACAAAGGCCGAAAATTGATTGCTCAGAAAGAGTTTCTCCGCGAAAGCACGGAGAACCTCCCCTTGGGCAACCACGGCGGCAGCATCCCTCCGTTTCGTCTGCTCTCGCTGGATGACGAGCTGGTTTTTGACAAACTGGGCTTCATCCTGGGCCGAGATCCTAGCAGCTCTGGCCTTCTCAAAGTCGGCCTTAGCCTGTTCGGCCTGGTGACGAGCTGCCGCCAACTTCCTCTGCATCTCAGCATAATCGTTGGACGCTTTGGAGAGTTCAACGGCGACGAGCTTGGAGAGCATATCGTTCCTCTGAAAATGGAAAAAGGAAAAAGTCAACCGAGGGGCCACAAAAATACAGGAAAAAAGCAAGGCCAGAAAATCAAGAAGAGAATTCACCTCGGCGAAGTCCGTGGGCCATAAAAAGGGCTCACAGATATGTTCCGAAGGAGGCGCCAAGACCACGTCTTTCTCTGGCGCTCTTGGGGGCTTCTGGGTCTTCCCCTTCCTACTTGCCGAAGTCGACTCCGGCTTCTTTGGATCCGAAGAGGTCTTTTGCCTCTTCGGATTCTTCTCGGCATCAGACGCCGAGCTGCTGGTTTTCGGCCTCTCCGGTTCCTTAGATTCGGAGGATTTGCGACCGAACTTGTTCAGCATGTACACTGCCAAAAAGCAAGAAAGCAAAGTTAGTTTTCGCCACAAAAGCAGTAAGGCACAAAAAAGAATTCCTCACCCTCGGTCTCTTCATCCGAAGACGAGGAGTCGAACACGAAGTCGCCCTTGACGAGCTCAGACTCCAGGTACTGCTTCCTAATCATAGGAATCTTATTGAGCTCGCCCTCGAGCTCGTCCAACGGTTCTAACCGAGGATGAGGAATCACGGACTTCGGCCCTCTCCAAGGAAAGCCCGGAGCCGCTGTCCTATTATAAAAAAAGAAGCGATGTTGCCACTTTGGCCACTTGGTTTTGCAGAAGGCCCTAAAAGGCTGTAAAGGGATCAAGTAAAACCAAGATCCTTTTCTCTTAAACTGGAAAAAATTAAGGATTGCCCTCAGAGACAGATCCTTGTCTAGCCTACGCAGTTCGGCAGCAAAGGCCGATAAGTGCCTCCAAGAGTTCGGAGTCACCTGACCTAAAGGGAGTTGAAAAAAATCTAGCAACTCTACAAAGGCAGGGGGAAGAGGGAAACGAAGCCCGCATTCCAAGCCGGCTTCATAAACGGTGGCGTAACCCTCCGGCGGCGAGTCAGCCCTATGAAGGTCGTCGGGAATCGCAACCTTCCCCCCAGGAAAAAAATATTTTTCGTGTAAGGATATCACAGTATCCTTACTCAAGATGCTGTGAAAATACTCTACGGTCTTCTCCCCGGATTCCTTCCGGCTAGAAGACCCCTTATCCCCTTTCCTACCGCTACCTGACTCAGAAGAAGAAGAAGAAGACATAGTTCTTACTCTTTGAAAGTTTGAAGAAATTCTGAAGAAATTCTTGAAAGCGGAAGGAAATTTTTACGCAAAAGAGAGAGATTGCAGAAGAAGCAATAGCAAAAGTGTTCAACTGATGAAGAAAGGACGTATTTATCAGATTCGGAGAAGATTTCAAAATCATCGCACCGTTTCGAATCCCACCTTTTCAGGATTCAACGGCCGGATTTTACTGTCGCATTTAATGCAGTCACGCGCAAGGCACGTCCCCTGACGTCAGCCTCCCCCGTACCTTTATCCAGAATGCCGAAGTGACTCGCTTCGCCGAAGTGATTCACTTCGCTTTTCGGGGGGGGTAGTGATGGGGTACGTACTAAACAAGCCCAATAGCAGTGACGGCCCATCAGCCCAAAGCCCAAGGAAGAGTATCAGTTCGGCATTACCAAAGAGTTCGGCCCCAGCCTACAGCTCGGTAAAAGCCAACCAATCAGTTCGGCATTACCAAAGAGTTCGGCCCCAGCCTACAGCTCGGTAAAAGCCGACCAATCTAGCTCTACTCTCAGATCGGCAAAAGCTGCTCGGCAATAGTTCAGAAGTTCGGTCTCAGTATTCGACCGAACTGGGAGATAGTGGACTCATGCAGAACCTCCACGACCTCCACTACACGATCTATTTAGTGGTGTCAACTCATGCAGGATAGCGGACCAAACAAAGAGATAGTGGACCCATGCAGGATCTCATGACCTCCACGACATCCACTACCTAGTTAGTGGTGATGCAAGCCACGACCTAGTTAGTGGTGATGCAAGCCACGATCTTAAGTTCAATGTATAAATAGAACTTAGATCAGATAGAAGAGGGTTCTCTCTAGACATTAAATATCATATAGCAAGTCTGTATTTGTAAGCTGGAAAACCAGATCAAGCAATACAATCTTGCCCTCCTTTCTTCCCGTGGACGTAGATTTACCTCAGTAAATCGAACCACGTAATTCCTTGTGTCGTGATCTATATTCATTACCTGCATTTACTACTATCAAAAATTCGCCCAACCATCACGCCCTCTCCAAATCCACCTATTGGGTACCACTTCTGTGCCCTATTCACTTGTAATCAGTTAATTACTGTGTTGTTTGGATTTTAGGGTTGAATTGATTGGTTGAGAGTGAGATGGAATTCGGAATCTGCAATGCAGCTTTAACCCCTTAGATTAGCTGGTGAGAGTTCGCATGTGTATCACTTGATTCAGAGGATAATACTTCTGCTATGTTAAGAATGAGGCGTTATTGGGGTTGCAGAAGAGCACTGAAATCATTCAATGTTGAGCTAGGAGGTTTTAAGATTGAAAATGTTTTTGTGTTTGCTATCTGGATTTATCTGGTTTACCTTGTTAGTTGTTACTGAGTGCATATTATATACCATGCAATACATATTTAACCACTAGTACATACTCCTGTGACATCAATACCAACAAGTAACCAAACCAAAACCACCCAAATTTCAAACCCAATTCTTTAAGAAACACAAATACTACAAATTAAATGCGTAAAATATTGATAAGTCAACACCCAAATAGCTGCAAACTGATTTCTGCATACCAATTCAATCCTACACAAAAACACATAAGATGCCCTTTGAATTGAATCTTGGGGTAGCCTATAATAATAGTCCAACAAATAAAAAACAACTCAATTATTGAATCTAGTTGTTTCTTCAACTCTCCATCTCTTTCAAGAAAATATAAAATTTGCATATTCCATGGTCCCCAACTCCCTATATATGGGGGATATATTTCTCCCTTTTGGATTCCAAGTATATACAACAAGACGCACTCTAGAGAGAGAAAGAGAAGCAAGGGAGAGAAGATGGGAATTTGTGCTTCCATTTCATCTCCAGTGATACATGATGATTCATATGGCCAAGAGAGTGCTGTGTATTATACAGGAATCAGTAGCAATGAATCATCACAGAAAATTGGCTCAGTTTATTCTCATGCAGGAAGCAAAGGATTGAACCAAGATTGTGCTTGATGAATCCGCGAATTATTGATGATGATGAATGCTCGTAAAAGTAAATTACGACACAGGGAATTTACGTGGTTCGATTTACTGAAGTAAATCTACGTCCACGGGAAGAAGGGAGGGCAAGATTGTATTGCTTGATCTGGGATTTACAGCTTACAACACAGACTTGCTATATGATGTTTTATCTCTAGAGAGCTTAACCCCCTTCTATCTGATCTAAGTTCTATTTATATCTTGAACTAAGATCGTGGCTTGCATCACCACCCTAAGTCGTGGATGTCGTGTAGGTCATGGCCTAAGATCGTGGATGTAGCGTAGGTCATGGCCTACGATCGTGGCCTGAGTTGACACCACGTGGTAGTGGGTGTGTTGGACATCCTGTATGGGTCCACTAACTCCTTGTTCGGTCGAATACTGAGACCGAACTGCTTTGGTTGCCGATCTGAGAGTAGAGCTTGATGCCGACCTGAGAGCAGAGCTTGATTGGATGGCTTTTACCGAGCTGTAGGCTGAGGCCGAACTCTTTGGTAATGCCGAACTCATACTCCTGCTTTGGTTGCCGATCTGAGAGTAGAGCTTGATGCCGACCTGAGAGCAGAGCTTGATAGGTTGGCTTTTACCGAGCTGTAGGCTGAGGCCGAACTCTTTGGTAATGCCGAACTCATACTCTTCCTTGGGCTTTGGGCTGATGGGCCGTCATTGCTGTTGGGCTTGTTTAGTACGCACCCCATCACTACCCCCCCCGAAAAGCGAAGTGAATCACTTCGGCGAAGCGAGTCACTTCGGCATTCTGGAAAAGGGTACGGGGGAGGCTGAAGTCAGGGGACGTGCCCTGCGCGTGACTGCATTAAATGCGGCATTAAATGCGACAGTAAAATCCGGCCGTCGAATCCTGAAAAGGTGGGATATGAAACGGTGCGATGATTTGAAATCTTTTCCAAATCTGATAAATACCGCCTTTCTTCATCATTTGAACACCTTTGCTATTGGCTTCTTCTGCACTCTCTATCTTTTGCGTGAAAAATTTCCTTCCGCTTTCAAAAATTTCCTCAGGATTTCTTCAAGCTTTCAAAGAGTAAGAACCATGTCTGCTTCTTCTTCGTCTGAGTCTGGTAGCGGTAGAAAAGGGGGTAAGGGGTCTTCTAGCCGGAAAGAATCCGGGGAGAAGACCGTAGAGTATTTTCACAGTATCTTGAGTAAGGATACTGTGATATCCCTTTACGAAAAATACTCTTTTCCTGGGGGGAAGGCGGTGGTTCCCGACGATGATCATAGGGCTAACGACCCGCCGGAGGGTTATGCCACCGTTTACGAAGCCTGCTTAGAATGCGGGCTTCGTTTCCCTCTTCCCCCACCTTTTGTAGAGCTTCTTGATTTTTTTCAACTCCCTTTAGGTCAGGTGACTCCGAATTCTTGGAGGCACTTGTCGGCTTTTGCTGCCGAACTCCGTAGGTTAGATAAGGATCTGTCTCTGCGGGCAATCCTTAATTTTTTCCAATTTAAAAGGAAGGGATCTTGGTTTTACTTGATCCCCTTACAGCCTTTTAGGGCATTCTGCAAAACCAAGTGGCCGAAATGGCAAAACCGCTTCTTTTTTTATAATAGGACAGCGGCTCCGGGCTTCCCCTGGAGAGGGCCGAAGTCCGTGATTCCTCATCCTCGGTTAGAACCATTGGCCGAGCTCGATGGCGAGCTCAACAAGATTCCCATAGTTAGGAAACAATACACGGAGTCTGAGCTCGTCAAGGGCGACGTCGTGTTCGACATCTCGTCTTCGGACGAAGAGGCCGAGGGTGAGGATTTCTCTTTACCTTTATGTTCTGCTTTAACGAAGAAAACTAACCTTGCTTTCTTGCTTTTTGGCAGTGTACATGCTGAACAAGGCTACCCGAAAATCTTCGGAGTCCAAGGAGCCGGAGAGGCCGAAAACCACCAGCTCGGCGTCTGATGCCGAGAGGACTCCGAAAAGGCAAAAGACCTCTTCGGATCCGAAGAAGCCGGAGTCAACTTCGGCAAAGGGGAGGGGGAAGGCCCAGAAGCCCCCGAGAGCGCCAGAGAAAGACGTGGTCTTGGCGCCTCCTTCGGAACATATCTGTGAGCCGTTTTTATGGCCCACGGACTTCGCCGAGGTGAATTCTCTTCTTGATTTTCTGGCCTTGCTTTTTTCCTGTATTTTTTGTGGTCCCTTTGTTGACTTTTTTCTTTATTCATTTTCAGAGGAACGATATGCTCTCCAAGCTCGTCGCCGTCGAACTCTCCAAAGCGTCCAATGACTATGCTGAGATGCAGAGGAAGTTGGCGGCTGCTTGTCATCGGGCCGAACAGGCTGAGGCTAACTTTGAGAAGGCCAGAGCTGCTAGGATTTCGGCCCAGGATGAAGCTCAGTTTGCCAAAAACCAGCTCGTCATCCAGCGGGAGCAGACGAAACGGAGGGATGCTGCTGCCGTGGTTGCCCAAGGGGAGGCTCTCCGTGTTTACACGGAGAAACTCTTTTTGAGCAGCCAGTTCTCGGCCTTTGTCGGTAGTCTGGTAAGGCTAATTGCCGATAAGGGCGAGCAGGGGGCCGACGTCGTGCTGCCTCTGTACAGCCGAGAGATAGCGGCTCGGCTTCAGAATCTGCCGCTCCTTGAGGAGCTCGCTTCATCTTCGGTCCTGCTTTCTGCAGACCGAGTCCGGAGTTGTCGAGCTGATCGGGACGAGAACCTGGAGGCTATCTTTGTCTCCGTGGGACCCGTTTCACCCGCTTCGACTTACCACGGAGAGGGTGAGGCCGAGCCGCTGGAGCTGGAGGCCGAAGTCGAGCGGGCCGGGCATCCGGAGAAGGAGGCCGATCAGGAGGCGGAGGCGAGGCCGGCAGGATGCGAGGCCGAGGCTGAGGTAGCTCAGGAGAAAGAAGCTGAACCAGACCAAGGAGCCGGAGACGAAGCTGACGGAGTATGATTTCGTCTCCCTTCTCTTAGTCTAGTTTCTTCCTTGTAAAATGGCCTTGAAGCCCTCCTAGTGTAAAAAATTTTCCTTGTGAGTGAAAAATTCTCTACACTTGTCTTCGTATAGCTTTTCGTACTCGCCTTTATTCCTGTTGTATTTTACTATCTGCTCGGTACAGCTGCCGAACTAATATAGCTGCTTTGTACTCAAGGAGATGGAGATACTTTACTGGAAACGGCTGTACTCTTCGGCTTTAGACGAAGCTGAGAAAAGAGCTATAGCCGATCAGACGAAGAATGACGAGCTTCTGGCTCGTTTAGTGAAGCTGGAGGCCGATATCAAAGACTTAGAGTCCGATAAGAAAGATCTGGAGGCCGAGCTGAATACGGCCATTGCTGAGAGGACTGCGTATGAGGATTATATCCGTGAGCGCGGGGGAGTTACCATCTCGGATGTTCAGAGTCGAGTTGACGAACTGTGGGAGGAATATCATGTACTCCGTATGAACAATGTGCTGGAGAGCCCGGCTTGCCAACAAGTTGTGACATCACTGCGGCGTTGGGCTTCTCGGTACAACATTGTTCTTTCTCGGCGCCCCTCCATAGAAAGATTCCTTCGGCATATCGTGCCAACAGATGCTCGCACTCCAGATCAAACCTCTGGTTCCCTTGTTCAAAATCCTACTCCCAGCCAACAACGAACTCCGGAACAGCCGGAAACGTCAAGACGAGAACGGGCTCAGGAGCAACCGGAATCGTCAAGACAGGGACGGACTGAAATTCGCCGAGGAGTTGTGACTATGAGCGAGCAAGATCAGCAGATGCTTATTGCAGAGACTCTTCATCGCCGAGGTGTTAGGACTTCTCGGGCTCGGGGAAGAGGCGTTGGGTCGAGGATAGCATCTCGTCGACCTGCTTATTCTTCATCTGCTCGGAACAACCGAACTCGGCTTCCAGAGGATTTTGCAGATAGGTGGCTTAACTTCAGCAACCCTGGACAGTAGAATAGTCCTTTGTAATAGCGTAACGCCATTTTGTAGGGTAGCTAAGTTGTATGCCGAACAAGATTTGAAAAATGAAATTTTGTTTTCGCTTCTAACACTGTATTTACAGCTTAGCGAAAAAATTTCATCGTACTCGTCCTCGGTCTTATGAAGTAAACTTCTTTGACCGGACTTGGTCCTTGGTCTGATGAAATAAACATCTTTGACCGGACTCGTCTTTGGTCTGATGAAATAAACATCTTTGACCGGACTCGTCTTTGGTCTGATGAAATAAACATCTTTGACCGGACTCGTCTTTGGTCTGATGAAATAAACATCTTTGACCGGACTCGTCTTTGATCTGATGAAATAAACATCTTTGACCGGACTCGTCTTTGGTCTGATGAAATAAACATCTTTGACCGGACTTGGTTTGTGTTCTAATTTGGCGATTTTTGTCGCCGGGATCGAACTTTCCCTTGTCCTAATTCGGCGAGTTTTATCGCGTGGATCGGACTTTCCCTGTTAACCGAAGTGGTCTTATGCAGTAAACCTCTTTGACTAGACATGGTTGTCCCCGGTCTTATGAGGTAAACTTCTTTGACCGAACTTGGTCGTCCTAATTCGGCGAGGTTTATCGCGTGGATCGGACTTTCCCTTATTGCAGTTCGTTTCAGACGAAGTGCTTGTTAAGCTGAATCGCGGTCTTGTATCCTCCTTGGAAGCTTGGACTCACAATCGTTGGCTTATTGCAGTTCGTTTCAGGCGGACTGCTTGTTAAGCTGAATTGTGGTCCTATATCCTCCGTAGAAGCTTGGACTCACAATAGTCTTTAATAATCGATCTAAAAAGGAGATCAGTCTTTAAAGAACGATATACCTTGGTACCATTTGTAAGAGACGACAAGCACATCGAGACAAAACACATAGAGAAAAAATGAAAAAGATGAAAGAAAAAAAAACTTTAAACTTCTTTTTTTTTTTTAAAAACGACAAGTAAAAGGTGCAAGTAAGAAACAAACAAATAAAAACATATACCCCTATGACCGAACTAGACACGAGACGGACTGACCGGACTGTCTCTTACAAGTGGAACTTCTTGAGGTTGGAGATGTGCCATGTTCGGGGTACTTGTTCTCCTGACATGTGAGTCAATTTATAAGACCCTTTGCCGAGGACTTCTGACACCCGATATGGACCCTCCCATGTGGGTTCGAGTTTGCCCAGCTTTTCTGCTCGGCTTACTTCGTTGTTTCTCAAGACGAGATCTCCCACTTGAAATTGAAGCTTTTTCACCCTTTGGTTATAATACCGGGCTACTTGCTCCTTATACTTGGCTGCTTTTATGCACGCCAATTCTCTTCTTTCTTCGGCGAGATCTAGTTCTGCTCTCAGTCCGTCGTCATTCATTTCTGAGGAGAAATTTAGAGTTCGGGGACTGGGTACGCCGATCTCCACCGGAATTACGGCTTCAGTGCCGTACACCAGACTATACGGAGTTTCACCGTTGGAGGTTTTTGGTGTAGTTCGGTAGGACCATAGGACTTGAGGGAGATTTTCTACCCATTGTCCTTTGGCTTGTTCTAACCGAGCTTTTAACCCTTTCACCAGAATCCGGTTCGTTACTTCCGTTTGTCCGTTTGCTTGGGGATGGGAGACCGAAGTGAACCGCTGTTGAATGTTCAGCTCTTGGCACCAATTCTTGAACGTCTTGTCGGTGAACTGAGTCCCATTATCCGAGATGAGGATGTGGGGTATGCCAAATCGGCACACTATGTTCTTCCAGACGAAGTCCAATGCCTTTGAGCTCGTTATCGTAGCTAATGGTTCAGCCTCCACCCACTTCGTGAAGTAGTCCACGGCAACGATAAGGAATTTCATTTGCCGAGGAGCTTGAGGAAGTGGTCCCACTATGTCTATGCCCCATTGCATGAAAGGCCAAGGGCTTTGCATAGTGTATAGATCGGTCTGCGGCATCCTTGGGACGTTTGCATGAATTTGGCACTTCGTACACTTCTTGACGAGCTGCACTGCCTCTTGTACCATGGTTGGCCAATAATATCCCCATCTCAGAACTTTTGTAGCTAAAGCTCTGGCTCCGATGTGGCTACCGCACGATCCTTCATGAACTTCTCTGAGGATGTAGTCCGTCTCTTCTGGTCCTACGCACCGCAACAACGGCTGGAGGTAAGACTTTCTAAAGAGGACTCCTTCATGAAGTTCGTACCGAAGTGCTCGGCACGTGATCTTCCGAGCTTCTCTCTTATCCTCGGGCAATTGTCCTTGATCCAGATACCGCAAGATCGGCGTCATCCAGTTCGGCGAGCTGGATACTGAATGTACCTCGGCTTCATCAATGCTTCGATGCATTAATTCTTCCACCTTTGAGCTCGGATCTGAGGCCAACTTACTTAAGGTATCTGCTCGGCTATTTTCCGCTCTGGGAATGCGGATTATCCGAAAATAGGAGAAACTTCGGCTGATGTTTTGCGCTTTGTCCAAATACTTCTTCATTCTCTCGTCACGAGCTTCACTTGTACCCAACATGTGATTCACTATGACTTGTGAATCACAATGGACTTTGAGAGATTTGACGAGCAGACTTTGCGCTAACTGGAGTCCGGCCAGGAGGGCTTCGTACTCGGCTTCATTATTAGTAGTGGGGAATAGGAAACGAAGTGAGTAAGTTACCTCGTGTCCGTCGGGAGCGACAAGTAAAATACCAGCTCCACTTCCCATCTTGTTTGAAGCTCCATCTACGAATCCGCTCCAGCAGTCCGGCGGCTCTACTTCGGATTCCAAGGGCTGTGCTAGTTCGGCATTGGCAGAATTCTTCTGTTCGGCAATAACGGGAATTGCTTGATCGAACTTCGCTTCTGCAAGAAAATCCGCCAAGGCTTGTCCCTTGATGGCTTTCCGAGGTAGATATTCAATTGTGTGCTCTCCCAACTCTATAGCCCACTTGGCGATTCTGCCTGATGCTTCTGGTTTGGTCAACACTTGCCGAAGTGGCAGATCAGTTAAGACGCATACCTTGTGAGCATAGAAGTATGGCCGCAGTCTCCTTGCTGCATTTACTAATGCTAGAGCAATCTTTTCCAGAGGTTGATACCTGGTTTCTGGACCTCTTAATGCTCGGCTTGTAAAATAGATGGGAAGCTGCTTTAGGCCTTCTTCTCGTACAAGCACCGCGCTGATGGTTTGATCCGATGCCGCTAAGTATAAGAATATTACTTCGGCTTCGGTTGGAGCAGAGAGAATAGGAAGCTCGGCTAGATAACTTTTGAGCTCGTCAAAGGCCCTTTTCTGCTCGGCTCCCCACTCGAACTTTGGTGCCTTTTTCAACACCTTGAAGAACGGCAGTTGCTTTTCGGCTGCTTGGGAAAAGAATCGATTCAGTGCGGCTAGACATCCGGTTAGCCTTTGCACGTCATGTATGGACTTCGGCATTGCCATGTTCTGAACGACTTGAACTTTTGAGGGGTTTGCCTTGAGTCCGTCCTTTGAAACCCAACAACCCAGAAACTTTCCCGAATCTACCAAAAAGGTACACTTTTGGGGATTAAGTTTGAGGTTGGCTTTCTTGAGCACGTTGAGAGTGGACTTGAGGTTGTGCTCGTACTCCGAAGTGCTTTTGCTTTTGACGACTATATCGTCAACATATACTTCGACCTCCTTTCCAATCAGGTGCCGAAAAAGCTTGTCTACCATCCTTTGATAAGTGGCTCCGGCATTCTTTAAACCGAATGGCATCTTTTTATAAGCGAAAATGCCGAAATCAGTAATGAAGGCCGTTTTTGAAGCGTCAATCTCATCCATTAAAACCTGATGGTATCCTTTGTATAGATCAAGAAAACAAAAAATTTCAAAGCCTATCAGAGCTTCTACTTTTTTATCTATGTTCGGAAGGGGATAGCAATCTTTGGGACAGTGCTTATTTAGATCGGTGAAATCTATGCACATCCGCCATCCTCCTTCCTTTTTCTTGATCATGACAGGATTGGCCACCCACGAAGGATACTTCACTTCGAATAACACATCCGCCTTCAATAATTGACGGACTTCGTCATGGATGACTTGACTTCGTTCTGCCGCAAAGAGTCTTTGCTTCTGTTTTATCGGCCGGACCGAAGGATCAATATTTAAACGATGAGTGATTACCTCGGGGGGCACTCCGGTCATGTCCAACGGAGACCATGCAAAGACGTCTTTGTACTCCTTGAGGAGCTGGATGGTTTTTTCCCGAAGTAGAGGCGTTCCCGCGAAGCCGATCTTAACCGTTCTGGATGGATCGTCTTCGTACAGCTGAACTGTCATCGAATTCGGCTCCGGTATGACTTCGGTCATTGCCTCTGACTCCGGCTGCTGTGATTGCTATGCTTGGTGGTGCCGATCTGACTGCTCGGCACTTCTAAGCGCAATTTGCAGACATTCCTTTGCTCTCTTTTGGTCACCTCGGATGACCGCTATCCCTCCTTTAGTAGGGATCTTGATGGTGAGGTGATAAGTGGAGCAAATGGCCCGAACTGTGTTGAGCCAGTCTCTTCCCAGGATGACGTTGTACGGGGACCGAGCTTTCACCACGAAAAACTCAATCATCGTACTGGAGCTAGTAGGCGCTTTCCCCACCGTGATCGGAAGGCTGATAATACCTTCAGGGCGGGTGTCCTCCTGGGCGAAGCTCTTCAGGGGAAGCGGAGCCGGGCTGAGCCGAGCTGGGTCCACTTCTAGTTTGTCGAAGCACTCTTTAAAAAGAATGCTGACTGACGCTCCTGTATCCACAAACACCCTGTGGATCAGTTTGTTTGCCACTCCGGCTTGGATGACAATGGCGTCTTGGTGAGGAGAGATGGCCGGGACGGGATCAGCATCCGAGAACGTAATCACTTCGTCCTGCTTCAGCCTTTTATGCGTTGGCTCTTCTCGATTGGAGCCTCTGCGCTCTGACTTCAGGGACGACTTGGTCTTCCCGGCAGGGAGAGCGTCAATAGTCAGGATTACTCCATCATATTGCGGCTCGTCATCGTCTTCGGGATCCGGCTGCCTTTTCGGATCCTGAGGAGCGCAGTTCGCACCTCTCTGCTTCTTATTCTTCTTTGACTGCTTGCTTTGGTATTTTTTCAATGTCCCTGCCCTCACAAGAACATCGATACCTGCAGCCAAGTTTCTGCACTCCTCGGTATCGTGACCGTGGTCTTGATGGTAGGAGCAGTAGTTATCCTGGGGTCGGCGCGCGGCAGATTTCGTCATCCGCTTTGGCTTTTCGAACAGGTCAGAGTGTAGTTCGAAAATTTCCGCTCTCGGCTTGTTCAGCGGTACGAACTGAGCGGGCGGCTTCTCGGGATTGAGACGGGGTCCCAATCTGTCTTGCACCGGAGTCCTTTGAATCCTTTCAAAAGGAGTTCGGCGAGGATGTCCCTGATCGCCAAAAGGAGTTCGGCGAGGATGTCCCTGATCGCTATGATCGGGCTTCCTCCTGTCTCCTCGGGACGATGAGCTGTCTAACGACCGTTTGCGACGGTCTGCCTCATCGGCCCGGGAGTACTGGTCCGCAATGTCCCACATTTCCTGAGCTGTCTGCGGACCGCACTCAACGAGCTTCCTGTAGAGAGCTCCGGGCAAGATTCCATTTTGGAATGCCGAGATGACAAGCAGATCGTTGAGATCGTCTACTTGCAGGCATTCCTTGTGGAATCTTGTCATAAAGTCGCTGATTTTTTCGTCGCGACCTTGACGAATGGAAAGCAGCTGAGCCGAAGTGATTCGGGCTTCCGCTTTCTGAAAGAACCTCCTGTGGAAGGCATCCATTAGATCTCGGTAAGATCTGATGCTGCCCTGGGGGAGGCTATCGAACCACCTTCTCGCGTTCCCGATGAGCAGCTCGGGAAACAGCTTGCACATGTGGACCTCGTTGAGACCCTGGTTCGCCATGTTATACTGATAGCGCCCCAAGAAATCGTGAGGGTCCACGAGCCCGTCGTAAGTCATCGACGGAGTTCGGTAGTTCTGTGGTAGGGGAGTTCGGGTGATGTCGTCCGAGAACGGAGTCTTCAGTGCTCCGTACACGGCGAATCCGATATCTCGTCGGTATGGAGGAGATTGAGTTCTCCTGTGATTCCGGTACCGAGGAAGAACAGGAATATGTCGGGGTTGAGGATTCTTCTTCCTGGAAGACACGGCACTACTGCGGTAGTGACTTTCATGTCTGGATGAGGAAGGAGAATCCTCCGTTTTCGTCTTCGGCTCTTGGCTCTTTTGCAGGAAGGCTAAGAACTCATCCTGCTTCTCAGCCAAGAACAGCTTGACAGCCTTATTCAAATCAGGCTGCTGGGAAGACTCAGTGGGACGATTTTTGGAGCGGCCTGTTCCTTCGCCATGAGAACTGGTGGTGGATTTATCCCTAGGCTGTTTTCCAGACCTATGGGATGGATTGGCTTCCTCCTGGTTCTCACGGGCAGGAATACGGGTACTCTGCGATCTGGTATGCATTTTTTGGGTGGAAAAAAATGGATCAAAAATTCGCTTTATCACAAATTTTGTTCTCTGCTTCCCACAGACGGCGCCAGTGATGAATCCGCGAATTATTGATGATGATGAATGCTCGTAAAAGTAAATTACGACACAGGGAATTTACGTGGTTCGATTTACTGAAGTAAATCTACGTCCACGGGAAGAAGGGAGGGCAAGATTGTATTGCTTGATCTGGGATTTACAGCTTACAACACAGACTTGCTATATGATGTTTTATCTCTAGAGAGCTTAACCCCCTTCTATCTGATCTAAGTTCTATTTATATCTTGAACTAAGATCGTGGCTTGCATCACCACCCTAAGTCGTGGATGTCGTGTAGGTCATGGCCTAAGATCGTGGATGTAGCGTAGGTCATGGCCTACGATCGTGGCCTGAGTTGACACCACGTGGTAGTGGGTGTGTTGGACATCCTGTATGGGTCCACTAACTCCTTGTTCGGTCGAATACTGAGACCGAACTGCTTTGGTTGCCGATCTGAGAGTAGAGCTTGATGCCGACCTGAGAGCAGAGCTTGATTGGATGGCTTTTACCGAGCTGTAGGCTGAGGCCGAACTCTTTGGTAATGCCGAACTCATACTCCTGCTTTGGTTGCCGATCTGAGAGTAGAGCTTGATGCCGACCTGAGAGCAGAGCTTGATAGGTTGGCTTTTACCGAGCTGTAGGCTGAGGCCGAACTCTTTGGTAATGCCGAACTCATACTCTTCCTTGGGCTTTGGGCTGATGGGCCGTCATTGCTGTTGGGCTTGTTTAGTACGCACCCCATCACTCTTCTTTTTCAGGTATGTCTCTAACATATTTCCTACTATATAATGTTCTTTGTATAAAAAAAGATGAGAAGGGAAAATAGTGAGGTTTGAATCCTAAATGTATGTCCCATCGGAACTGTTACAAATAGTTATGATCATCAACAAAATTTCTCCTAAATTCATCCATCAAACTACACATGTTCTCATAGTTAGGTATTGTATTTGCATTGAAGGATTATGAAAATGAAGGGTTTATTCTTACATAATTTGGTATTTTGTAACATCTTCACATGTTTTGATTTTGAAATTCTAAAGAATAATCTAGTGATTTATTACATATCGATATTATTTTGATTTTGGCTTAGGACAAAATTTATCTATTTATGTGTGCAGTGACAGATAGAAGTGAGAGGCTCGAGGGGCTTAAGCCCATAATATTATTGAATACTTGATATTTTGTGTGAATTATTGTGTAAAAGTTCCGGTCATCAATACAAATCATAGTAAAATTCACTTTTCAACATCTCGAATATGAAATACATCACTCAAAAAAACATGTGTCCGCCTCTGCACATGTATCGCATGTACCATCTAAAAACACTGACTAAACCACGAGCGAGCATGTAACGTTATCGGGGGTTTTTTGGCAGGGCTACGGAGTCGAGGAAGGGGCCATTTGTGCAGTGTTTGATGGGCATGGAAAGAATGGGCACACAGTGAGCAAGATTGTGAGGAACAGGCTACCTTCTCTCCTTCTCAACCACAAAAAAATGGGGAGTGATCAAAGCAAGAATTTCCAAAGATGGAAAGAAGCTTGCATAACTTCATTCAAGGCTGTAGACAGAGAGATACAATTTCTTGAAACATTGGATTGCTCTTGTAGTGGAACAACTGCTACTGTCGTAACTAGACAGGTAAATGATTAACTATACTGTACTAGTGTATAACTCGAACTTTGTCGAAATTGCAATTTTGCCCCAAAAGTCGAGAATCCCGACTTCATAGATTGTTTATAAAGTAAACGTAAGTTGAGGACATTTTCTAGAGTAAAAGAAAGTGTGTTTGATTTTTATTTACGAAGTGTGGTGGCGATGATGATAGGCTGAAGATCTGACGGTTGCAAATCTTGGAGATTCGAGAGCAGTTCTAGGGACAAGGAGCGAGAATGGGATCGTGGCCGATCAGTTGACTAATGATCTCAAGCCTGGGGTGCCATGTAAGAAGAGAAACCACATTTTTTCAAATAAACTGTTTACACGCACTACACACACTATATATGCATGAAATAGTTGGGGATGTTTGAAAAATGTGTTTTTTATACTTTTGCAGGTGAAGCAGAGAGAATTACAAAGTGTAAAGGGAGAGTGTTTGCACTAAAAGAAGAGCCACATATACAGAGAGTCTGGCTGCCTTATGACGACTCGCCCGGACTCGCTATGTCTCGACCTTTTGGGGATTTCGTGCTAAAAAACAATGGCATTATTTGCATCCCAGAGGTCTCCCACCACCGGATCACTCCCCAGGACGAGTTTCTTGTCGTGGCGACAGATGGGGTGAGCAAACTTTTAAAGAAAAAGAAATCATATTAGAATTAATTATGAATTTTAGAAAGGATTGATTCGATTTTCCAAAATATCTAATTATTTTGATTGAAGGTGTGGGATGTGCTGAGCAACGAGGAAGTAGTGTCGATGGTAGCGGCTGCAGATAATGAAGAGGTAGCAGCAAAGGCAGTGGTTGATGCAGCAATTGCAATATGGAAACACAAGTTTCCCAACTCAAAAAGGGATGATTGCACTGTTATTTGTCTATTTTTGCAATCTAAATCACTCTAGATTTATATCTTGATATATATACATACAGAGTCTTGAAGTCTACTGGGGTTTAGCCCACTTCAATAGCATAGCCAAATACATGATATGATGTATAAACCATGATATTTGAATACTAAGATATTAAGTGAAAGTAGGAAATGTTTTGTGTAAATATGGTTTTGATCCTGGAGGAGGATCCCCTGCTGTGGCAATAACACAGCAGGGCATGCGGTGCTTAAAACGCATGAATTTGTTAACTAAACGCAATAGTCATGCTAACTTTTATTATGTTTAATTCACACCTTTTTATACACATTTTTATTCTATTAAATTGTAAAACGCACTAAAAATTACATTTGCATATTAGAGTATTTTTATTATATGAAGTATGTTGACTTTGATAGTTATTCTTATTAATATTTTTTTAATTGATGTTTGCAGCGGTTAATAGGAATTAGTATATAGTTCACCTTTAATTATTTTTGCATAATCCTTTTATTTTAGGAATAATAATTAATTATATGTTTTGGTACTTTCACTTATATATAAAGTTCCTATATTTATGAATTATAATTGAACATTATTCCTCAAATAAAAGGATTAGGTACAAAATAACTTAAACTAAATTATACTATTAAGTCTAGCTCGTCTGAAATCATTAATACTAAAAAACTTAAACTAAATTATACTATTAAGTCTAGCTCGTCTGAAATCATTAATACTAAAAAATTACTATTAAAAAGAACATAATTATTAAAGAAAGCATATACAAATATTCCGAGTGCAAAGTATGTTAGACAAAATGGTAAGTGGTATTTTAAAAAAATGTGAATAGAAAAAAAAGGTCGACTATAATTCTTCCATTTAAATTCACTGGTAATAGCAAAAACATAAATTTAAAAAATATTAATAAGAATGACTATCAAAGTCAACATACTTCATATAATAAAATACTCTAATATGCAAATGTAATTTTTAGTGCGTTTTACAATTTAATAGAATAAAAATGTGTATAAAAAGGTGTGAATTAAACATAATAAAAGTTAGCATGACTATTGCGTTTAGTTAACAAATTCATGCGTTTTAAGCACCGCATGCCCTGCTGTGTTATTGCCACAGCAGGGGATCCTCCTCCTTTGATCCTAGTTTGTGTACTCGATGTTTTTTTAGAAATATATCTCCCAACTTATGGTCTCTTAAAAACCCTACAGCTTCAAGAACCCGAGGAGCTGACTCAAAATTCTGTAACCAAATTATATCAATTAAGACATAAATACAAAAGTTTCAAGATTTAGAAACACACACATAAACTGGAGACATTTTTATGTCAGAATATAAAAGTTGGAAACACAAAACAGAATTAAATCAACCCTCTAAATATTTGCAAATATAAGCAATTTTATAAATGGTTACCGAATGATTGATAATACGGATGGAAATCCATCTTCTCAGATAAGAGTATTTAACAAGTTTTTGTACACGGTGAAAAGGGGAAAGAGAAGTGGCCGCAAAGTTTATCGACAAAAATTGCCCACCGAAGATACGGAAGAACATGTGTAGAAAAAGAAGGCAACAGATCAAAAGCATCTAACTTAAAGGCAAAAAATAACGGTTCTCTTACATTGCCGGAACAGCAGCAGCAGCTTCCTCGTCAGCTAATTTATCCTTGGAATTCTCTCCACCGACCAGAAAATCATCGTATATAACTGGCATTCGTATCCGTTCATGAGCAGATGTACGTTTTGGTCCGGCTTCGTGCTGGATTTGATCGTGAGGTGCGAGATCCATATTATCCGATGGATTGCCAGCAAGAGGTGCGTTTTTGGAGGGAGCATCACGGTGTTGCACAGGTGGTTCTTGCTTCTGCTGCTTGAATTGTTTCTGCAACGTTGTGAACGAGAATAATTTAATAGTTTGATTCTAGCAAAACATGGACTGCTACACCAAAACGACGTACAGAGGTGCAACTGCTTGCACACGATGGCTATTGACGTGACTATGAAACTAAAGCAAATGCAAATCTAGAAAAGTTATTATCTAAGTAAACATGCATGCACAACAACGGCCAAACATACCTCAAACTCTCTTCCTTGTCTCATTATCTCTTTGTAGGCATTTGGATCGCGTACTTTGATAATATTCCATAATACACCACCACCTCTACGGAATCTGCTGCCATCTGAGGTCTTCTGACCTCCACAAGCTTGGATTGCATCAACCTACATGTTCGTTTCTCATGTTAAATTTTCATAAGAGTGAATCTGTACAAAAATGAAACTAGCAAGTTTTGCTATACATCATTTCCAAGAGTTTCTAAAATTCTAGCTGAAGCACAAACTAACTACAGGATCATACATCTTTTCACCACACACCAATATTTACTTCCGGCCTGGGCTTTCTCATTATAGCAGGCCGGATTTACATAAGTTCTAGTGATCATTAGCCGTGGTGCATCAGTTATTGGGTTAAAAGTCTAACAGATAGGAAGAGACTATCCGAACCTACTGAGTAAGTGATGACAACATCGAGGATCAGATTAGGTTGTCCTCATGAACGTAGAGTAGGACAGTCGACCAAAGTCTCACCTTGAATTACCACGTCATGACGTCAATATTTCCAGGGTTACCTAACCATATGGATTGATGCTTTACAAAACTCTCATTTTCAAGTAATACATGAGTTTTCATAGTTGTCTCAAGGCATGAGGTCCGCCAGGATAATGTTAGGATTATTCAACAATTTAAACAAAAAATCCCGGTGTAGTGAAAAGGATACTAGGAGTGAGATGTCAGAATAAAAGAATGATTCTACGAAAATGTAGCAGGCCTTTATTCCCAACTACATCAAACAAATACCAACAGAAATCATCCAAATAGTGAGGATATTTGAAGAAATCAGATTCATCTATGAGTCTATGACCATCATCTCGCTCTGGAAATTTTGAAACACTTCACTGGATTGAAATATCACAGATGATTAAATATGAAGAAAATCGTATTGCAATATGAGAAATCCACAAGCGAAAAATTATTGAGGGGGTCAGAATCCTACCTATTTCTTCCAACATTTATACTGAAAGCCTTGGATGAGGGACTGGAGGTGCAAATCCCTCATGTTACATACTCTTCATAAAATCCACTACCTATTTGACTACTTCAACATGACCTAACAAAACTAAAAGAATTTTTTTTAAAAGTTCAAGAAAAATACACACACAGCACATATGTAATACCATAGTAAAGCTCAGAACTTCCCATTGATACGACAAAATTATATCCAAATAGTAACAGTTTGTAGTATTAAAACAGATGCTGCTTCACCAGTATTGAAATAGCAAAAAGTTGAATAGCTATCTCTAGCAATGATGCCTGTATACAGAGACTAGAAAGGCAATTTACCTCTTTGATAAGATCACTCAAAGCTGCCACTCCAAGACAACCAACAGCAGTGTACATAAGATAAGATTTTGGCTCTCTCAAACGCTTGCATGCATCGATAACAAACCTAAGGAAGGTGTCATAGGAAGAAGTCATTCACCAAAATTGTGAAATAGATGCTAATAAAATCAAGGAAAAACTAGACGTTTTATAAAACCAACAGCAAAAAATATGAAACTGTAGCAGGTAATTAGATAAAAAAAACCAGGAAACATCCCAGATAACAGAGTATATATATTTTGAATGAACGAGAACAGGACTCATAACATATACGGACCTGTTAACATCAGTTACATTTGGACCTACACTGCCACCTCTCCTCCTCTTGTTTTTCTTTTTCTTCTTCTTCTGATTTGAACTTGGCCTGTTAGATTCTTGATTTTCTTGAGTATCATGAACATTAGAACTTTCTCCTGCTCTAGTCCTTTGAATTGGTTCAACAAACTCACCCTCTTCTACATCAAGCATCTCAACATCTTGCCCGGCCTCAAAGTTTTCCCCATCAAAAAGTGTGTCAAGCAAGCTTTCTTGTCCTTCCATGTAACTACTGCAGTACGCGTCCAGGTCAAATATTCTTGTTCAAACAAACATAAGCAAGACTTACACTAAACAAGTATAATATCGTATAGGACCAACTAGCTAGGAATAAATTAAGCTTGTAGTTGATATGCAATAAAGTTTCATCATACCACAACTCCACGAAATGAAATCTACAAGATTATACTATCTAAAAATATGGAAATTAAATTAGGCATTAGCATTTTCATAGCATACATGGCTTAGGCTTATAGAGCAAACACAATTTAACTAGTATAATTTTTTTCCTTATTGATTCTTTTCTGCACACGCCTAAAACGTGCATTCTGAGGTGGTATTTAAAAATCATTTTTTACTTAAGGAACCTCACAGATTATACCTATTCGGAAGCTATTAGCTCTCTTATGGACTATTTTAACAAAATATTAAGAATACCTTCTCTAATGAACAGGATCTTTAACAGATATCTTAAAATTCCGCAAACTCTCCTCACAAATATGTTTACAATTACATAACATATTCCAACACAAAATGCCACCAGATAAACTGATAAACAATACAATCAAATCAGGGATAAACAAAGAGACATTCAATGGCTCCTACACGGTATCATACACTAAACGATTCAGCTTCCAACACACAAACACAGCTGAAAAATAACAAAACCATTTTAAACATAGACAACCAAGAAACAACCAACTGCTCTAATTTTCAAAACAAGTGAAGCTCATAGACCACTCCTACACCTAGAAATCACCATAAACCCTAACGAATAGTCATAATTAACAAAAACAAATATCCTGACTATCACATAAAAATTGGCGGAAACATTGGCAATACGATCAAATTTAAACCGATTATCAAGAACACCAAATTTAGAAAATGAGAGGAATAAAAACCTAGCTTCGATTACTGAAACTGTTGCAGCGCGCGACTTCAGAGTAGCAGAGAGCTTAAACAAACACTGCCGCAAATGCGGAAAATCAAATACGGAGTATATTTATATTTTTATTTGTAACGCAATATGAATCTAAACCGTTGTGCTGATATCTAAAGGGCCTTCTATTTTTGGGCTAGTATATCTAATGGGCCTTACCTCTTACATGTATAAAAAAAGGGATTATTCTTAAATTAAATTATAGCTTAAAATTTGATTTTATAGTAGTAATTTTTCGTAAAATATGTAATATTATAAATATTCGCTTTCAAGCAACAAACATTAAAACCAATGATATGCATATAAAAAATCTAATTTTTTATGCTGAAAAAACAATGAAAACTCTCTCAAATCGCCCAAAAATTAGTATAACCCAGAGTGATAAGGAACAGCAAAGATAAGTAAATTATTTACTAAGTCATGTAAATTAACAATATATTTTACATTATAAGTATAAGTGAATCAACTAATTTTTGCCAATAATCACAAATATACTTATTATACTAGAAACCAAAAAAGCATAGGATGCTGGTGCAGTTGATATGAACCCCCCATTAATTGATAATTTGATCTAGATATTTTGCTTTCTCCAACTCCAATAGATGGAAAGCACCACTCATGATATTTATATATCGCCTAACGTATTTGTATTATATATATATATATATATATATATATTAACAAATATAAATTTTAAAGGTCATATCATGATAAATTCAAAATATATAATTTCAAATATTAACTATTATACCATTAAGTCAACATATGTTTGCTAGTTATATGATATGTTAATTATGCATAAGCAAGGTTTTGTTGTAACTTATCCATAAAATACGATGCTATTGTGGCAAAATGAAATGCCTAAAAAAAAGGTATTCTCTTTTTTCAATGAATATGACATAGTAGTACTTTTTAATTTACGAACAAATATGACAAATTTTTTAAAAATAAAATAATATTATTATCTCTGCTTGCTTTATTCCCTATTTATTTAACAAAATATGACATAACATAAAATTTTATCGTCAGAAAGGGATCATGTCTATTAGTACAGGGTAATTGTATGGATATTATTGAGATAGACATATGATTATTGTTCATTCATATATGGAACTAGTCATATCCATGTGACCATATGTAGATAAACATTGCATGCTATACCATAAGTTCACAATTGTTTCTTCCTGAAAAAACACACACAAATATTGTCACACTAAAATAAAATTAATCACAAGACTCAAGAGGATTTAATAACAAAAAAAATATCCAAATCATGAGAATTTTATCAACCAAGTGGATGCTTGATATTGCAATTTGTTGTGTATAAATAATTATAGAAAGTGACGTGATCATGTGATTGATTCAATCTTATTCGATCACATAATATCAATTATACAATCCATTTGTCCTTGAGTTAGAGTGGGCATGATGAGTGCATAAGATTCTATCTATATTTGAAGATTCATTTTCTATTGATGAATCTACCCTTGATTTCACATCTTGTCACTCAACCACATACTTAAATATCAAAACTTATGAACAAATGTTATTATAAAGTAGTTGTAAATGTTGACTTTTAGCATGATTAAATTTCAAATATCGTTTAGAATATGTCATTTATAAAGTAGATGATACGCAAGATTTGTAATTTGAACTATATAAAATTTCAAAATACATGATAAAGAAATGCATAAATTACCGATGGATAATTATTTGACAATAATTATTGATGGACAATTCTGATGCCACTCTAACGGATGTTAGAGTTAAACTCTTATATAGCTTAAATGAAATAATATTGACCCTTTAATCCGATTTCAATAATTATAAAACTCTAAGTGTAGCTATAATTATAAAGTAAAAAATAGTTTGCAAAATATCAATTTAATACGCCGTTGTCACATTGAATACAATTTGCGATAATTTCAACTTTTATTATATGGACCACTAGGCTAATACGAGTGGTTATTCTTTTACGGTGGTTCCCACTGAATATTCTAATCTTATCTTTTCAATTAAATGTATTTTTTGATCGAAAATGCATCAAAATAACATAAATGATTAATTAGAAGGAGAAAACAATAAATGCATCAAAATAACAATCGAGGTAAGCTTAGCTATATCCACAAAAATAATGTATCGATCTGTAAATATTTTAAACTGTGGATTAAACACATTAGTGAATACTACTCCTAGTACTTGAATTCAATTTAAAGTTATGGATTACATTTTTTTTTCCTATGGATTACATTTAAATGTAGGGTAATTAAAACAAAAAATTTGTCTAAAGCCCATTGGCCCATAGAAGAGAAAAATGTCCAATCACAATAAAAAATCATGGATGACTTTCCCAGTATTTAAACGACACACAACAAACTACTCCTACGACACAAAACAAAATACTAAGTAATACTAACCCATTTTAATGGAATTGGATAATACTCTTTTGTTAACCCTTTTGAATAAATTATGTTACTCTACAAAATAAAATAAAATCATACATAACAATCAAGTCTTGACCTTTCATTTCCTACGCCAAATTATATACTCACAAATGCCGTAAAGTGCAAACGAAATTTATAACTATATTTAATTCATAAAATACATAGTACACGTAGATTTACGAATTTCTTATTTTAGTCACGTAAGTACGATTTAATCATATACAGTATAATTTTGAAGTTCTGATTTTGATCACACATAATTTCAACAATTCATATATACTTTTACAATAAAATGTTATTAATAATTATACTACTTATATTTAATAATTTGTGCTCACGTAAGTCGCAACCAAAAATTTTCCTGGCTATATAATCGCGCAGTTTAGATTCTTCACCCACTCCTCACTTCTCCCGAATTCCCTATATTCCTTCAACATCGGGGAAAATGATACGCTACGCCGCCGGTGCACTCTTCGTCCTTGCACTCTCGATCCTGACCGTTGCTCACGCCCGCCACGATCTCCTCAGGCTGCCGACCGAAGCTCGCCGCTTCTTCGGTGGCGCGCCCGCGGACAGCGACGCCGGAGCAGACGACGACTCCGTGGGGACTAGATGGGCCGTCCTCTTCGCAGGATCCTCCGGCTACTGGAATTACAGGCACCAGGTGATCGCGATCAAATTTCTCTTAATTTTTTGTAGGATATTTTATTTCTGTGCTGATTTATTGTTTATATATGGCCGTTGATGCTTACTGAAAATCCGCAGGTAGTCAGCCGACGAAATAGTTTTGTTTTTTTGTTTTTGGAAGCTAATTTTGCAGAGGAGCGTAGTTCTGTGTTTTTTTTGTGTTGCTTCTTTTTACTGTTTTTCCTTTTTCTTTACATTTTTTTTCCGATTTAGATCTTAATTGTACTGCTGTGTGTGTGTTTATCAGCTCATGGTTACTGAATCAGCATAGACTTAGTTTTAACTCTTCTGTCATTTTTCGTTTATTACGGTAATTTTGGAAAAATATTTCACGATTTACCAAGTTTTATGTAGCCAATTGCGATTACAGTACTTTTCTAGTTTTGGCTTTTTGTTTGCTTAAACTATAAGTTT
Source organism: Salvia splendens (assembly GCF_004379255.2). Lineage (NCBI taxonomy): Eukaryota > Viridiplantae > Streptophyta > Magnoliopsida > Lamiales > Lamiaceae > Salvia > Salvia splendens. The sequence continues at coordinate 2,145,149 of NC_056041.1, forward strand.
TCTATTCAGTATATTAATCCTTATCTGAGATTTTCAAAATATCCTTTGCCTGCGTTTTATTTCTTAAAAGTTGTGGTTGCAATTCATTAAAACGAAATATGGCATAGATAAGAATCTCAGCTACAAACCTTTACTTTGGCTGAAGAGAAATTATTGAAAGCAAGTTATGACAGATAATAAATTATTAATATATTTTAGCCAGTAGTTGTCTATTGCGTGTTATAGTAATGAACAAGGCAGAGTCATAGTTGGGACCACAGAGATTATAAATCATAAACATAATACAAGCGGAGTATTTTTTTTGTCGTGAGAGTCAAATTACTAAAGTTGCTGATGCTTGTCTAATTGAAAATTCTCATATTCTTCTTTTCTTGATATGCATCTTTATCCATCTGCCCTTGATTTTCCTTGCAATGTTGAGTTTGACCTTGAAATGAATTGTAGTTGAGATTAATGAGTGAGTTGCAGGAAACATTCAGAATATTGATCTTCCGTCCTCTCTTTATGTAGGTAGCTAACTATGATGATTTACTTGTTAACTAGTGACTAATATAAGACATTGATGTTGGAACCAAGAAATTTTTTACTAGTATACTTGGCATGAACATCGGGGCAAGTAATTATAAGGGAAAATATCGAGTTATGATTTAATAACGAAAGTGAAGTTGCAAAAGGGAACATGTAAAGCAAAAAAGATATACGTTGCTTTCTTCTATTGGTGCAGTTTGCTATTCATGGCTTGTTTTATGTGTAAATGATGAGATGTCCAGATTCTCCTCTGTGTCGGAGCAGTGGAGCTGATGCATGTTCTTTCTGTTTTGTGCTAGGCTGACGTGTGCCACGCATATCAAATCTTAAAGAAAGGTGGTCTGAAGGATGAAAATATTGTAGTTTTCATGTATGATGACATTGCCAATAACAAAGAAAACCCTCGGCCTGGTGTCATCATCAACAACCCGCATGGTGAGGACGTGTACAAGGGAGTTCCAAAGGTTCGTGTTTGTTTCAAGTATCCTAGTTTCTTGTCCAAAGGTTCATGTTTGTTTCAAGTATCCTAGTTTCTTGTCAGCTGTAGAAGAAGCTCAATTTTTCCTAACAGAGTTAATTTTTGGCAGGATTATGTTGGAAGCGCGGTAAATGCTGAAAACTTTTATGCTGCGATTCTTGGCAACAAATCTGCAGTGAAAGGAGGTAGTGGAAAGGTCGTGGACAGTGGTCCGAATGATCACATCTTCATATATTACACAGATCATGGTGGTCCTGGAATTCTCGGTTAGTAAACTCTTTTATTTGTAAAATTTCTTCTTTCATTATTTCATTATGCTGATGATAGACAATGCCATCCTACACATTCTCTTTACCAGAGTTTTTGTTGTGCGTTGGACTGATTATTCTTGATGAGTTATGTATGCCCAGGGACGCCTGCCGGACCATATATATACGCGGATGACCTAAATGCTGTCTTGAAACAGAAGCATGCTGCTCGGACATATAAGAGCCTGGTAATTTGAGTACATACTTCATTTTTTGTGAAACATATCTGAAGCAATAAAAACACTAAATACCTACATACTATGCCATAGGTATTTTATTTGGAAGCATGTGAAGCCGGAAGCATATTTGAAGGTCTTCTTCCTGAAGGCTTGAACATATATGCAACAACTGCATCAAACGCTATAGAGAGTAGTTGGGGAACCTACTGCCCAGGAGAGTACCCGGCTCCTCCCCCCGAATATGACACCTGCTTGGGCGACCTCTATAGTATTGCCTGGATGGAAGATAGGTAATATCATGTATTCTTCAACTTTTCTTACTTCATTTGGTCTTCGTGTATGCAAATAAGAGAGTTTCCTCGGACGTGGATGATCCCTCTTGTAAGAGTCATTGGAACTAGTTCTGAAACTACTATATTTTCCTGATGAATATTGACTTTGTGGTGTTTATCAACAGTGACAGGCACAATCTCCGGACTGAAACTTTGGAGCAGCAGTACGAGCTGGTAAGATCTTGCGAAACTAAATATTTCCTCTGCTTATTGAACAAATATGACCTTTCTTTCTTGCATTTTCAGGTCAAGAAGCGAACAGCGAATGACAATGGTTACTATGGCTCCCACGTTATGCAATTTGGCGACGTGAAGCTGAGCGTGGAGGCTCTTTATCTGTATATGGGCACAGATCCTGCTAATGATAATGCCACTTTCGCGGAGGACAATTCTCTGTCGCCGTCTTCACAAGCTGTCAACCAGCGCGACGCTGATCTTCTGCATTTCTGGCATAAGGTATGTGTAACAAACTCGAGTTTGATCAAATTAATCATAGGATAAAAAGATCAAATGAGAATCAATGTCACATTTCCTCGATTTGTGCTTCTTATTTTGATTCCCACTTGCAGTTCCGGAAGGCTGCTGAGGGCTCTGATCGCAAGGCTGAAGCTCAGAACCAGCTTGCTGAAGCTATGGCACACCGCGCACACATTGACAACACCATCAAACTGATCGGAAAACTCCTCTTCGGGATAGAGAAGAGCCACGAAGTCATGAACTACGTCCAACCTACAGGCAAGCCTCTTGTCGAAGACTGGAGCTGCATGAAAACTATGGTAATAACAAACACTAAAACATCCCAAAAAACATTCATAGCATCTTCATTTCATTCCCTCCTAATTTCAATCAAGAACGCGTTCATTCGTCTCTTCAACCACAGGTTAGGACATTCGAGGCGCGCTGTGGGGCACTATCCCAGTATGGGATGAAGCACATGCGGGCTTTTGCCAACATCTGCAACGCGGGAGTGAAGAGTGAGGCGATGGCCGAGGCTTCTGCACAAGCCTGCACTACCTTCCCTTCCAACTCTTGGAGCTCTCTCATTAGGGGCTTCAGCGCTTGATTCGCCGTCGTCGTGCAGCCTGGCTATGTGCAGAAGCAGTGGTGCTGGATCTCAGCTTGTATATATGAAGATGGTCTTGATCATATGTATATATATATGTATATGTTGATAATGCTGTTGGTGGCTTTTTTGTACATAGTGCCAAGGATTATTAGAGTCCCTTTGTTATTCTTGTTCATATAATCAAATTGGTTAGAAATTGTGGGCAACAATTTAAGTATTTATGCATTGAAAAAGCAGGCTTTGATAAAATTATTGGTTGTGTAGTAATTTATGAATTGTCTTACATTTTATGAAACATTAAGATGTGAATACATTTTATGTATTCATAATCATTGAAAATATAAATTAATTCAGATCAAATATACTATAGTTAACGAGACAGTTTCAAAATTCAAATTATCAAAAGCATCTACTTACAAAATGTTGGGGGTCCACTTAAAAATTACTGATAAATTTCAAATTATAACACGAATTATTGGCATCTCCAAACTCCAAATTTGAGATTGTTTAAAAAATAAAGGCAAAATTAGATAAATAAACCTAACCATGGTAGCGAGAAGGCTCCACGATTAATCAATTGCAAATATAAAAAATTACTCCAACAAACGACGTTTTAAATATTCCGTTAGATCATTCAACGTCGCGAGTCTTCCTTTCAGCTCGTGTAGGGGCATAGTAACGCCGTCATCTAACAGTGCAAACGGCGACAGATCAATACCGATGATGATAATTCAACGGTCAAGATTGAAAATTGAGGTCGGGACGGTATAAAACAGGAGGCTATCAATGAAGGCAGAGTTCATTCGTATTTCTGTGCTGTTTCTTCCCACGAGGAGAAAACCTTCTCTCTCCCTGGTTTCTCTCTCATAACTCATAAGTTTCGAGTAATTGATTGGAAATTGTGAGCTCACGGAGCTGTGTAATCTGGTGAGTGGTAATGCAGTGAATGTTTAATGATCAAACAATTTAATAGTGAGAAATTCTCAGTTTCTGAGAGTTTAATCGAATATAATTGAATTCTGGATCTTCGTAGGCCATATATGAACCGCACGCGCGTTATTGGATTATGTTTTTAGAAGATATTCGAGTTCGATTGTGCCGAAAATTTTGATTCAGTCGGATTTGATTTTCGGAAGGATATTTGTTTCACGTTCTGTTTATATTCATTCGGTTGTTTGTAATACTAATATTTTGTTGATTTTTGTTCAACAGGTGAATTTTGAGAGATTTGAGATCGGTATCGTGGATTTGAAGATCGCAATCGATTTAAGAAACCTCGGAATTCTTCTTGTTTCTCTGCTGAAACCGCTATTTTCAGCACTGGATTCTGCTTGATTTCTTAGGCGTATGTGACGTCAATTCATTCTTTCTAAAGTTTCTTTAGAGTTTCAGTCTGCTAGCATCCAACTTGGGAGGCCAAGGTAATTTGTTTGGTTAAGATCAGAAAATTGGTGTATAATTTGCATTGTATGTTACGATGACGAATTTTATTTCGTTGCCGCAGATTTGGAGGACTCCGGCTTTACTGATTTTTTTTTCAGATTTTATCGGCAGAGATTTTAGGTTGTAGTTGAGGTCCGGATAGCAGGTAGTTTGCAGGTAATGGTGAATTTTCTTCCTCTGTTTCTCCTCCTCTCTCTCTCTCTCCGAGGAACGTGATTTTCAAACCGTTTCAGCTATCATCTTTTACCAATCATCACCAAAGTTTCTTGTTGTTTAATTCAAGCGCTCTGTTTTTGCCTAAATATCTTCCTCTCGACGATTCCAATTTTGTGAATCTCCAGCATTTTTTTGGAAAATATTCATCTGTTTGAAAGTGCTTGAGCTGAAGAGAATCTAAAGCATCATTCACCATTCCAGCTGACCTAAACATTCAAGAGCTGATTTCTCAATTTTCGTCGTCATATCAAATGATTCAAATCTCTTCATTCAATTAAATGTAAAACCACACATTTACCTCTACTTGTTTCCTCCCAGAATACAAAAATTTCCTGTATTTTTTTCACTCCATTATGACTATTTCTCCCCAAATTCATCGAAACCTCTTGCAACGAAGATTTCGCGATGTTACATTAGATCTCGCAATTGGCCAAAAACTCTGCCAATTTGAAACTCAGTGATTTTCATTTCATTTTAAAATCGTATCTTCCTTTTCTTTACACCATTAAAAGCACAAAAATGCACATTAATTTAGTTAACAGAGCCTCAACTTCCGTTAATAACGAGAATCATGTTCCTTGACGGCGTACAGACGTGAACTAAAGGGGGCGATGGAGAGGAACATTGCCCACTCCACCAATAGAGACGGCTTATTGCTGAGATCCGAATCCAAGTCAGACGCTACGACGTCGTCCGACTTCGTATTGCAGTGGGGCAACAGAAAAAGGCTCCGCTGTATGAAGTTCCAGACCAAGGACCACACCAACAACAACGGTTCGGGCCCGGTTCAGCGGCCCACGACCCGGATCGATCGGCGGGTCGTCAGGTCGGATCTCAGCAAGAGAGAAGATCCGAATTCTAATCAACTGCTCACTGGTAAGAGTAACGGCGGCGGCAACGGTTATTTGAACCTCCGCCAGCTGGCCTCTCCAGCTCATCGAATTTTGAGGTATTTTGCTTATCTTAAATTTTATTTTCCCGAAAAATACGATCGAATTATGTTGACTTATTACTTTGCTTTGGTTTTGGTGCTGATGTCGTGGATTATCATTTTATCCTTTTTTCTTGAATTTGTGGAGAGGAACAAATTATTCTTGAATTCATTATTGGTGTGGGTCTATATAAAGTTAAAATAATCCCCATTCTTCACCCAATTCTTTTCCTTTTTTCATGCAATAATTCGTGTGCAAAAATAGTTTTTAAATGTGCGTTGATGCTTGTGTTTTTGGTTTCCTCAAAGCAAATGGAGTATGAACAGTATTTTTGGCTTATATTAATAAAAGATTGAATGAAAATTTTCTCTTCATTTCTTGGAAGCTGCTAATTGCTTGGCTTCGGAAAGTGGGCCACTATTTATCCTCATTTCCACTCCTCTTTGGCATTGAACTGTTATTTTCCAGATCCACGCCCCATTTGTATAATATTTCAAGATTATGACACGTAAATCATCAACTCAAAGATTAAGGTAGCAATTCAATCCAACGGCTCAGATCCTTCCAAAGACCACCTCACAAGTCGCAACCTTTTCTGTTTTATCATTTTCTCTCCATTTTTGGTATCTCTCTGTATTTGCACACACTGCCCTAAAAATCTCGTCTCTTTGGAGTATTAAATAAAAGGCTGTGACCCATATCAGAAACCATATCCTCTATTAAAACAACTCCCCTCAATTTCTCTGATCCAAAAAGCACTACCCCACAAGACTATTTCTGTAATTTTTCTCCCACCCTTTTATAAAACTTTACATTTTTTTTACTTTTTTTATTACTTTCCACTAATATAACAAATTCTTGTTGTCAATTTAATCAATAGTCATAGAAGTAGTTGAAGTTTATAGTAGTATTTTAGTTTTGCATATGTTCTGAATTGTAATGTGATTTGTTTTCACTTTATCCAATCTTTAGGAATTCAGAGACTTCGCTTGGTATGAGAGGACATAGCAACGTAGTAAGGGGATTGAAATCCCCTGAGAGGGGTGGTACCACCGGCAATAAATCTAGTCATCACAACGACAACCACTACCAACATGGCAGCGGAGGTGGTGGCTCCGGGTCATCCGGGACAGGCCACGATGAGAAAAAGGGCGTCTCATCCGACACCACCATCATGGCGGTGTGGCCTCCCAAGTTCGTGATCGCCTTGACGAACAAGGAGAAGGAAGAGGATTTCATGGCAATTAAAGGCTCAAAGCTTCCTCAGCGACCCAAGAAACGAGCCAAGCTTATCCAGCGCACACTCAACGTAAGTCCTTTATTGATCAGATCCCTTCTTGTTGAATACTTGAATCTTTGTTTTGTGTTATCAAAGCATGAAAATTGGTATTTTTAGAACTACTATTTGTCTCTTGTGTTAGGTAAGGAATTATTCCATCCGTTACGTTAGTGTTATAACATGAAGTTAAAAGATTGATCTTGATTTCTTGTCATGGATTGTATTTTGTGGCTTACAATGACAAAAAATACCAAGCATAGGAAAAACAGGGGACTTTTATCCTTAGCTTAGTTTGATTTTATTTATTTTTTTTACTTTTTATCTGTAGTTAAGTAATAAAAAGAAAGAAATAGGTTGCAACTCTTATGATCCAGCTGCATTAAATCTTTTCACCGGCTTTGCACGTGGATAAGTTTGGTCAAAATAAATGAAGGGCATTAAATATTAGCGTGAGTAAATACATAGCTTGAACAAATATTAATTCAAATCCATTATTTTGTTCAATGCATCATACTAGTACATTATTATGGAAAATATCTTTTGCAAAAAGTATCATTGAAACGTTGCAGCAAGGTAGGTTAAGTGCAATGTACCCGTCCCTTTTTTGCCCATCCATTTTGGTCGTAAATGAACGGAGACTCTTGCTCTCATCTTTTACTTCAAAATTCACATGAAGGGCATTGGTGACTTTTCACTAATTCAACTTTGATGATCACTTAATTATCTAGAATTTGGGAAAGTGCATCACAAAATTGTACGAGTAGTGCAACTTGAGTAATGTTATTCTCCACTGTAAGAATATGGAGATGATTAAATATTTAGGCATTACTGTTGATGATAGTAGCTACGCACCACCACCACAAATAGATATTTTCTTCTGCAACTTTATGATTAAATATTGTGGACAGCTGATGCAATAATTGGTTTTGGTGGGGTGTTTGTTTTCTTGTTCATTCTTTTATATAGTCGACAGCGCATTCTTTTTTGGATTGTTCGTGTCACAGTTAACGTACATGTATGATTTTACATGTATCCCAATAATGCATCAATTACCTATATCTCCACTTAGAATTTATTCTCCATACAAACATAAAAAAAATTACTAGTAAAAAATTATGGACTGATTTTCTGAATATATTCTTGTGCATTTGCAGTTGGTTAGTCCAGGTACATGGTTATGTGATCTGACTTTGGAAAGGTATGAGGTCAGAGAGAAGAAGGTTTCCAAGAAGGTAATGCTCTTTCTCTCTTTAGTTGATTAATTTATCTTTATATATATAGTTTATTAATTTGTTATTTGGATTATTCAGAGACCTAGAGGGTTGAAGGCGATGGGAAGCGTGGAATCGGATTCAGAGTAGAGTAGAAGGGGAGATTTGGACGAGGAGATTCTAAGAGCATCTACAGTGGGGCGGACGATGGCGTCGGAACACGCATCGTCCGCGGTATCGTCCGCCCCACTGCGGGTCACGCGGACGATGCAACGTGTTTTCCTTTTTTTTTTCAAAATTTTTATCTATTTAAATCTCCATTTCTCTTCCATTTCCCACACCAATAAGTCGAACACGAAGGTGGAAGAGTCACCGATTGGGGCGATGATGAAGGTGAATCTAGCTCCAGCACGGCGGCCCCGCCCCACGTTCGAGGATTACCGATGGGCTTCTAGACAGGCCTCATTGCGCAACCAACAAGACCATGCTCAGCTCATGAACGACATGATTGAAGAAGTTTGGGACCGTAACCGCCGTTGAGAATTTGTAGTTTTTTTATTTCGTAGTGTAATGTTTGAATTTTAATGAAATAAAGTTTTTTTTTTCAATTTTTGTAGTGTTTTAAATATTCAAATAAATAAAATGCTTAAGGCAGATTATAAGGAGGCCTATAGGAGCATCCCACTGCAGGTGGAAGGGTAGGAGGATGAACTATAGGGCACCCCATTGTGGATTCCCTGAGAAGTTGTTGAGAGGTCTGAGAGAGTTCAGATTTGTGAAAATATTTCCCAAAATTGTGGTCTTCAAGATGAAATTCTTGGGGTTCAATATAATTATTGTTGGGATTCAATACGCACAAGACTTTCACACACTCAGGTGAATCACACACACACTCACAGTTGTATGATAACTCACAATGCAGAAGAACACACACTCACACTTAGAGTATCGAAGACGGTAATCTTGGAGAGAAAACTTGAAAACTCTTTATTGATTTTCACTACTAACTACGTACATGGTTTTGAGCTATTTAAAGCTCTACAATCAAGTAGCAACTGCTACTAACTAACTACAAGAAGAATCAAGAAAGCAAGAAGAATAACTGCTACATCTCGGCTAACTAACTGCTGCACCAACGGCTAGTTTCTCTAGGCCGAACTTCCTTCTCGGTTCAAGACCGAACTGTTGCTTCTTCTTTTTCGGCTCAAGACGAACTCTATTCTTGACTCAAGACCGAACTTTCTTTTCGGCTCACAACCGAGCACTCTCTTCGGCTCACAACCGAGCTCCCTTCTCGGTTCACAACCCGAACTCCTTTCTCGGTACACAAACCGAACTCCTTTGCTTCTCGGCTCAAGACCAACTGTCTTCTCGGCTCAAAGCCGAACTCAAAGCCGAGCTCAAAGCCGAGCTTCCTTCTTCTTCTCTTCTTCTTCCAACTGAAATGAGCACTCCATTATTACAATTCTCCACCTGAGGGCTCATCTCAGTTCTCGCACAAACATTGATCAACTTCTTGCAATGATCAAACTTGTCTCTACTTAGAGACTTAGTTAGCATATCTGCCGGATTGTGCAAGGTGTTAATCTTAACCACCTTCACCCTTCCCCTTTCAATCTCATCTCTAATAAAGTGCAACTTTATGTCTATATGCTTGCTCCTTTCATGGAAACCCGGATGTTTAGCCAAGCATATAGCTGAGCTGCTGTCACAATGAATCACCATTGTTTCTTGGTCAAAACCAAAATCAGAAATCACTCCCTGGATCCAAAAGCTCTCCTGTACAGCTGCAGTGAGAGCTATATACTCTGATTCTGTAGTTGAGAGAGCAACTACACTCTGCAGACCTGATTTCCAACTGATCACAGTTCCAAACATGGTGAACAAATAACCTGTTTGAGACTTTCTGGTGTCCAGATTTGCAGCATAGTCTGCATCACAATACCCCTGCACAACCTCCTCAGATCCACCTTCCCAGCCATTGAACACAATCCCCCAGTCCTTAGTTGACTTCATGTACCTCAATATCCATTTAAGAGCATTCCAATGCTCCTTCCCCGGGTCTGCCATGTATCTGCTAGTCACTGAGATAGCATGAGCAAGATCTGGTCTTGTACAAATCATAGTGTACATGATACTCCCAACAACACTAGCATAAGGGATAGCCTCCATCTCATCAGCCTCTTGCTTAGTTTTAGGAGCTTGTTCCTTTGATAATCTGAAACTCTGGGACAAGGGTGTTGAGGCAGGTTTAGCATTCTCCATTCTGAATCTCTGCATAACTTTGTCAATATAATCAGTTTGCAGCATCCACAGCTTCTTGCAGCCTCTATCTCTCTGAATATGTATGCCTAGGATCTTCCTTGACTCTCCTAGATCCTTCATTTCAAAGCTCGACTTCAGATCTTGTTTAACTTTCTGAATTTCTGTCATAGAAGGGCCTGCAAGTAGCATATCATCCACATAGAGTAATAGGTAGGCAATGGGAGTCCTGCCTGCCTTCTTGATGTAAATACAATCATCATATTCTGACTTGGAGAAGCCAATCTTCTTCATCTGTGCATCAAACTTCTTATTCCACTGTCTAGGACTTTGCTTAAGTCCATAAAGACTTTTCTGTAGCAGGCACACCTTGCCTTCTTCTCCAGTCTTCACATAGCCCTCTGGCTGTTCCATAAAGATAGTCTCCTCTAGATCCCCATTGAGGAAGGCTGTCTTCACATCAAGCTGTTGTAGCTCCCAGTCTAGCTGGTTCACAACTGCCAACAAGATCCTAATCGAAGTGTGCTTAACAACTGGAGCAAATACTTCATTGAAATCAATTCCTTCTTGCTGTGTGAAGCCCCTAGCCACCAGCCTTGCCTTGAATCTGATTCTATCTTTATCAGTGGTCTCAATCTTTTTCTTAAACAACCACTTACAACTGATCAGCCTCCTTTCTTTTCCATCTGTAGTCAGTCTGGATTTATCCACCAAAATCCATGTTTTGTTCTTGAGTAAAGATTCCATTTCCTCATTCATGGCTTCAATCCACCTTTCTCTGTCTTTACTCTTCATGGCTTCTTTATATGTGAGAGGATCTGCAATATCAATGCTCTCAGCAGCACAAAGTGCATAGTAGACCACATCAGAAAACCTTTCAGGTGGTCTTGTATTTCTTCTGCCTCTATCTCTTGCTATCTGGTACTCTCTGGCAGAATCTGCTGTAGGCTCATCAATTTTTCTACCTCGAGCTAGAGCACCATCATCCTCTGGTTCAGACTCACTTTCTGAGTCAGAGGCTCCACCTGCTCCTTGGCAAAGTCCCACTGGCTCCACCTTGAGGAAATCACTCTCAACTTCATTGGAGTCCAGCTTCCTTTTTAAGTATGGCATCTGATCCTCCAAGAACACAACATCCCTACTCACCACCACCTTCTGCCTACCAGGCTCAATGCACCAGAGCCTATACCCCTTAACACCCCTCTGATACCCCAGCAATATGCATTTTAGAGCCCTAGCCTCAAGCTTACTTTGCCTAGCATGAGCATAGGCTGCACACCCAAACACCTTGTATTTTGAGTAGTCACTATGGGCTCCATACCACATGTAATCAGGAGTCTCAGACTTAAGGGCAGTAGATGGACACTTATTGATGAGATAGGCTGCTGTATTCACAGCCTCTCCCCAAAATCTGTTGCTCAGACCAGAACTGAGTAACAAGCACCTTACTCTCTCTAGGATAGTCCTATTCATCCTCTCCACAACACCATTTTGCTGGGGGTTACCAGGAACAGTGCGGTGCCTCTTCATACCCTTCTCCTTGCAAAACAGATCAAACTCAGTAGACAAGAATTCCAAGCCATTGTCAGTTCTTAGGCATTTAACACTCCTTCCCTTCTCTAGCTCCACCTCTTTACACCATATCTTGAATTTTGTGAATGTCTCTGATTTTTCTTTCAGTATGTACACCCACAGTTTCCTAGTGTAGTCATCAATAATAGCAAGGTAGTATTTCCCACCACCAATTGAGCTTACAGGTGAAGGGCCCCAGAGATCACTGTGTATGTAGTCTAATGGGGCTGTAGAAGAGTGAATACCTGTAGGATAGGGTGCCTTCTTTGCTTTTCCAAGTATACACTGCTCACAGGGGTCCATCTTGTTGAAATCTCCAGAGATCAGGCCCTTCTTGATGAGTTCTTTCAAGCTTCCTTCTGCTGGATGGCCCAATCTCTTGTGCCATAGCATTATGGAATCATCTGACACTGCATTGCTTTCTCCATCAACGGCCTTAGCCTTCAGATAATAGAGAATGTGCTCTCTGTCAGCCTCCATCATCACTGCATTCCCAGATTTCACAAGCATCTTTCCCTGACTCATCAATATGGTGAACCCTTTCTCCTCCAGCATTCCCAATGAGATGAGATTTCTTTTCACTTCCGGAATATACCTCACCCCAGTTAGGATCTTTATAGAGCCATCTTGCAAACTTAGCTTCACTTTCCCTATCCCTTTGATCTGACACACATGGTTATTTCCAAGAACTACAGTCCCTGATGCTTCCTGAAGATCATGAAACCAAGATTTGTTGGGGCACATATGGAAGCTGCACCCTGAGTCCATTATCCACCTGTGACTGATCCCATTATCACTTACATTCATGAGTTGAGCAGGGGGATCAGTACTCTCTACACAATCAGAAGTGTTGTGGCCCTCAGAGGCTAGTTTTCTCTTCCAGGCATGGCAGTCCTTCTTCAAGTGCCCTGGTTTCTTGCACCAAAAACATGCTCTGGTTTCCTTCTGAGCATCAGAACTTGAGGGTTTAGAGCCATCAAACTTTTTCTTGAAGTTCTGCTTTTTGAACTTCTTCACATTCAAGGCCTCTGCTGCTTGAACATTGGAGCTTGCAGAGCTTCTGCTGGTAGTCTTCTGGAGTTCCTTAGCCATCAAGGCCGAGTAGACTTCTGCATAGGTGATAGGCTTATCTCTGCCATAGATAATTGCATCACTCAACTGGTCATACGAGCTAGGCAAGGCATTCAATGTAAGAATGGCCTTGTCTTCATCTGAAATTTTAACATCCACAGAGCCCAGATCATCAATGATCTTATTGAACTCCTCCAACTGCTCTATGATAGATTTTTCACCAGAAAAACTATAGGCATAGAGCCTCTTCTTGAGATACAGCCGGTTAGCCAAAGATTTTGCCAGGTAAACTTCATCTAACCTGTTCAAGATCTCCACCGCAGTCTTGGCTTCTTGAACTTCCCTCAAGACCTTATCTCCAAGGCACAGAATCACTGCAGAATGTGCCTTGAGCTGCATCTCCTCCATCTTTGCCTGAGCTTTATCATCAAGCATTGGAGCCTTTCCTTTCTCTTCTGTATTTGCAAGAACTGCGGCCAAGCCTTGTTGAATCAAGACCGCCTTCATCTTCATCTTCCACAGGCTATAATCATTCTTGCCTGTGAACTTTTCTGCATCAAGCCTTGCTGCCATCTCTGAAACCGTTTGATCCTCTGCAAATCAGCTTCAATATCCCCTTCCCACAGACGGCGCCACTTGTTGGGATTCAATACGCACAAGACTTTCACACACTCAGGTGAATCACACACACACTCACAGTTGTATGATAACTCACAATGCAGAAGAACACACACTCACACTTAGAGTATCGAAGACGGTAATCTTGGAGAGAAAACTTGAAAACTCTTTATTGATTTTCACTACTAACTACGTACATGGTTTTGAGCTATTTAAAGCTCTACAATCAAGTAGCAACTGCTACTAACTAACTACAAGAAGAATCAAGAAAGCAAGAAGAATAACTGCTACATCTCGGCTAACTAACTGCTGCACCAACGGCTAGTTTCTCTAGGCCGAACTTCCTTCTCGGTTCAAGACCGAACTGTTGCTTCTTCTTTTTCGGCTCAAGACGAACTCTATTCTTGACTCAAGACCGAACTTTCTTTTCGGCTCACAACCGAGCACTCTCTTCGGCTCACAACCGAGCTCCCTTCTCGGTTCACAACCCGAACTCCTTTCTCGGTACACAAACCGAACTCCTTTGCTTCTCGGCTCAAGACCAACTGTCTTCTCGGCTCAAAGCCGAACTCAAAGCCGAGCTCAAAGCCGAGCTTCCTTCTTCTTCTCTTCTTCTTCCAACTGAAATGAGCACTCCATTATTACAATTATAATGATGATATAGTATATCCTTGCTTTTCAATGAACATCCATCCTTCATGTTTGCCATATTGATTGTACGTCATGTTTTCTTAATTATTTTTTTCAATTTGTTATCAATACAGATCGAAGAAAATATATTGATTGATCTAAGAGAACATGTTCCTGGGAAATTTCAAAACCAACTCTAGTGTTGCGTGATCTTTCACCATTTTTAAAATTTTCAAAACTAACTCTATTTAAATTTGAGAAAGATTAATACTATAAAATTGCTATATAAAATTGACTTGTCAAATGTGATGAAATGAACCGGCATTTATACATAATTTTTGTAACAACAACTGTAACAACTTGATTAGTTGGCCTTGGATCTTATTCCTAGAGTGATTATGTCCGAGATCAAATAATTCAGGTTTGAATTTATTGTAACCTTTGAAAAACTAGATTAGCAGATTAAGTGTATTTCATTTTGGGGCGTAAATACTATGAATCGAAATTGGGCTTCCAACTTTATTGTTTTGGGGATACGAATATAGTCCACCAAAACTAATTCATAGCACTCTCGTTTATCACATGAAAATTAATTCCTTCCCCGCAAATAAATGAAATAAAAACGATGAATGTGCCATAATTCTTTAAATTTAACATGTTTTTAGGTATAAATGCTAGAAAATTATTGAAGCATTAATAATTTGGTGTTCATATAAAGCCACAACTAGCTGCATAAATATAGATCTAACACGAATGTGTAAAATAATTAAGGAAATGAAAAAAATATAAGAAGATCACACATAAATATGTCGAATGAATATTACAAACCCAAAAAGAATTTGAAAATCCCCAAAACACCGCAAATCAACACATTCAAATCCCCAAACACTAAAAATCAATATACATTTTACATTACATTACATACACACTCCGCCATAGTCTAGAAGAAAAAAAGCTCAGATCCTGAGCGCTGCGCCGACGACGAATGAAGCTACGGCGACGGCGAGAGACGGAAGCGCAACGCCGGCTGAAGAAGCCGGCGCCGGTGCGGGACCTTCCTGCGCGGCTGAGCTCCCGATCAGTGCGAAGACGGTTGCGGCAATCGCCATTGTCGCCACCAAAACTCTCTTCTGCGACACCGCCATTGCGTGTTGGTGTGTGTGTGAGAGAGAGAAGAATGTTTTGACGTGAGTGGCGGAGATGAAATAGAGAGAGAGATGTGAAGGGATTTATAGTGAGAGAGAAGGTCGGTGTGGAGGTTGCGGGCAGAGAGCTAGGTTGGACGGGCAGCTGCCCGAATTTACAGACTGGCAAATGGACAGACAGCTATTTGATACGACGGCGTACTTAACATGGCCACTACTAATCATCATCTGACTACTTATTTTAGCGATTTCAATAATTTTAAATTGAAAATTAATACTCTCTCATGACTAGTTTTTGATAAAATAAAAATTCTTTCATTTATAGTTCGTTCGTCTCATAAAATTATAAATTTATTTAAGAAAAATTCTTTCTTCATGAGAGACTTATTTTTCACTAATACACTTTTTTTTTCTCTTTTACTTAATCAATTTTGTATTAAAATTCGCGTCGTATATTTTTAGGAGACGGATAATATTAGATTATTAGAAGAGTTGGAATTTTTGTCCAAATTAATAATTTTCTTCATGAATCATTAATTCTCAAATAAACTAAATCTTCATATATCTTGATACAGCAATATGAGGTAGTATTTTTAAACTATCCCTATCATGATAGATATAAATTTCAATTTCAATTTCAATTTTGAATTTGAATGCTAACATTTTTTAAAAATACTCTCCACATCTATTTTTGTGATAGATCAAGTTAAAATGTCTCATTTTTTCTCTTGGCAAAAATTAACTCTTATTCTCCAATATATTATATTTTCTTCATTATCAGCTATTTTTTTCTCTATCATACACTTTATTACTATATCCTTTAACCCACTGAACACATTTTTAAAATTATTGTGTCAATCACTTAAATTGGAATAAAGGGAGTACAAAATATTGAGTTAATTTATCATGAATTTATTAGCACGAATAATGGAATTCAATTTCAAAATAATTACCCAATCCAAATTTAGTGAATCCAGCGAATTGATTAATTATGAATGAATATTTCACCATAACACACTCTAGATATTTTGTTAATTTAGTACTACTAGACTAGTACATTATACGGCACCTTGACCTACTTCTGAAGGTGACTTCAATTCCTAATGTATGTAAATACTCGAATAGATTTTGAAATTTAAATCATACACTACTATTAGTCAATCATCAATCACTCAAATAAAGAAAAATAAATTGAGAATGAATAGAAATAGATGGGGCAACCATAATAACGGCGATCGGAAATGGAGCAAGTTTCCGTTAGTCTGGAGTCGCGGTTGGGTGATCAAATATCACAAATCGAGTACATCTAAACGACAATGGTATATTTGTTTATGAGTATTAATACAATTTTTTTCAAGTTATTTAAAAAAGAAATGTCTAAAGCATTTTTTTAAATTTGTTGACTTATGGAGTGCATAGTATTTTAAATTATATTTTTTAATTTATTTTTCCCTCGCTGACGGTGTAAATAGTCGTGTAAATCATCAAGTTTGGTCAAAATTTGGTCGAAGTTTGAAATCGCTGATTAACTCATGAAATTTTAATTTTTCGACCCATGGGATAAGCTAAAAAATGAAAATCCGTGATTTAGTTAGCTGGTTTTAAATTTTGTGACATATAGAAGATTTGAACATGGTTTAAATGGCTATTTATCTTTTTTATTCATTTGTTATTTTTGGCAATTTCATACCCTCATCAAAAAATCCTAAACTATAAACGTATTCATACATTTAATGTTCGCAATCATTTGTCCGCAAAAGAATATTAATTCATTAATATAGAATGTAACACAATAAAACATAAAATAAATCACAAAAAGTCAAATTGGAGACTATCTTGAAATTTAGCATAAATGCATTTATTGACATTAAATAAAAATATAAAATATTTTTTTTTCTATTTTTCTTGTGAAAAATACTATCAACGTGTTTTTCTGCAAATGCTAGAAGTAACAAAACCACACACTAATGTATATAGAGTAAGGGTTAATTTTGGTGCTAAATATATGATCAAAATATGAATTTGGTCAAAAAAATTTACTTTTTTAAAAACAGCTCCATAACATTATGAAAATGTCGCCAAGTAGTCTTTTTTTTACGTTTCCGTAAAAAAACTAACGGCCAACACCAAATGTACAATGGCATGATCGTTAATTTTTTTTACAGAGACGGAGATTTCATTTGTTATGGACTTGATTTTAAAAAAAAAGAATGTTTTGGAACAAGTTTGTATTTTGATCATATGTTTAGCCCTAAAATTGACATTTACTAATGTATATAGTTCAATAAATCAAACAATTTTGCTTCATATACTCAAATTCTATATATATAGTCAATCAAAAATCTTGGATCAAAACTTGTGCTATATCATCATACTATCAAGTTTATTCTAACAAAAGAAGAATTCTCCACCTGCTTTTATCTTTCCAATCATTTATTTTTCCACTAAAAACCTAAGAATTTAGGAGCTAATAGAAACAAAGCTTGCAAAGCACTTGGAGAGAACTTTCTTGCAAACAGAAAACAAACAGATGAATTCTGCCCATTATACAAGCACCTCTGCCCCTCATATATCCTCCTCATGAAGAACTCATCCGTCACATCGGCCGCCCCGAACGTGGCTGGGTGGGCCCCGCCCCTTGACCAGTCAACCCACGTCAGGCTCCGGTTTGCCAGGAGCCCGCCCGCCTGTATGGTCAGCATGGTCGGGAAGTAGTGCTCGTCCACGTAGCACGCCGGCCGGCAGAAGTCGAGGAATTTCGGGTAGAATTTTGTGTCTTGGACGACGTAGACTGCGAGCTTCCTGTTCACCTCGAACCACTGGGACCCCTTGCGCCAGTCGGATATGTTGACCTCCGGGAGCATGTTCTCGTTGTAGCGGCCACGCCCGTATGGGCCTGGGTCGTCGAACGCGCCCATGAAGCTGTACTTGGAGCCCATCATGTAGTTGTAGATTGTGGTGAAGTTGAAGAGGGGGATGCAGGACTCGGAGAGGAGGACAAAGCGCTCGTTGGAGAAGTCGAGGAGGGCGTTCGCCAAGAGCCTCCTCTCAGCGTCGCACATGCTCATCCTTCCCCATTCGGAAACCTGTCAAAATGACTACATATTAGCAACAAACAACGATTAAAAAAACAGGGTATATAAGATCACACAAAGCAAACAGGAAATGAGGAAAGGCATAGCCAAGAGATTGAGCTCCCAATCATTAAGAAACGACTTCGTTTATGTCGTTTGTTTATGCTCCGGAGCTGCTGATGTTGCAGTCTAACATACTTTATTGAACAATTCAATCTAAGATGACACCAAGGCAATAAACTCTAGTTAGAATGGCTATCCTGGATTCAAGCTAATCAATCTTCTATTATTGTCTCTGCTTAATGCACTCGATAACTAACTCGAAACACAGGAAGGGGAGGGCCATCATTTATCACTGTGATAAACCTCATTTACTATCTTCAGACAGCCACACAGGTCAACCACACACAAATTAAGCTTCAGGTATCAGTCTTTACAATTGAGCATGTCCCTTAACCACTTTTCCCTGAAGATTTGGATCACACACCAGAGGAAACATGTGGGAACAAATAAGATAGTGAAATGCAACGATGACTTCAACTGACTACAAGTTGTGTGTCAACTTAAGTCCGACAAGGATACTGAAAAGAGCTTCTTTGACAGTCGAAAACCACTCGATACGCCCTTCTCAAACTCCCATTTACACACCATGATTTCAAACCGAGTAAACTTTAAACACTAATAAGTAGAATATGCAGGATCAACTTTCCTAGACAGCAAAAGGAACATGTATATATTTTTCGTATGATATCAAATTCCATCCACCTTTACAGAGAGACGACATCAAAATAAACTAGCTGCAACGAAGAAGAGCAAAGCATATCACAAGGCCAAACAAACATCTTTCTTGACATGAATTTCAGGTATATCACAATAATCATGTAACTCATTATATAACAAGGAAAATCAATGCCAACAAACATATCGCAGAGAACTTAGAACAATTTTGAACCAATCAGGAAAAATGTGGCACGATACACACCTGGCTCGGTATCTGTCTCTTGTAAAACACAGATCCTGATGGGAAATCAGCCTCATAACTAGGCAAC
This sequence comes from Salvia splendens, assembly GCF_004379255.2. Classification (NCBI taxonomy): domain Eukaryota; kingdom Viridiplantae; phylum Streptophyta; class Magnoliopsida; order Lamiales; family Lamiaceae; genus Salvia; species Salvia splendens. The sequence goes on from NC_056041.1 coordinate 2,164,542, forward strand.
GAGTGAATGTAAATCGAATACTTCCCTTCATGCCCCTTAAAAAACCTTTCCCAGAGAGGCGCCAACGGCAACGGCCCCTTAGTCAAGAACATAAACGCAACTTTCGGAACCCTCTCAAACGGATACTTGCTCACACGGGGCACTAATGTGGCCCTCCAAAACAACTCCTCATCACTCATCCCGTGCATCAAATTAGAGGGGGGCTCAATCCATCGATCCAAACCCACCGGCTCATGATTGCAGGGCACTAATATAGGCTTCATGGTTGTCACTACACTACTATTGATTCCAAAGTATCTAATCATGTAGATGCTAACGATAGAGAAAGTTAAGCACAGAACCAGAAAGAGTACAAGCAGCTGAAGCACCCTCTGTGGCAAAACCCTAGGCTGACCCACCCTCCCCCCTGCAGTGGGATCTTTGCCTTCTTCCATATGTACAACCTTCTAACGCAATCCAACCTCTAATAGTATTTTTCCCTCCTCAAATCGCACTAAAAATCCAATCTTTTCCCTAAATCAAAATCAAAATCCAAATCCAAATCCAAATCCAAACCCCATCCCTCGAATTGATGAAGGGAAGAAGAAATACCAAACCCTACCATTAATTTTGTATTCACAGCTAATGAATGGAAAGAAAAGGGGCTAAAATTAGAGATTTTGAATCAAAATAGCCAAAAATAGAAAGTTCTAGCAGATTGGATTGAGCATTGATTTCAGTAGAAACCGTCAAGACTCCCCACTACAAATTAATTCTTGGATGAGAGAGAGGGATCATGGAATTAACTATTTTTTGCAGAAAAGTAAAAAAAAGGAAAAAGCTAATAAGTAGGGTTTCACAGCTAAATCAAAGAGCTCGATTAAGGATCATGGTTGATTCTTGCTTGCATAAAATCACGCCGTGTAAAGTGATGAAATTCTGTTTGAAAAATTAAGAAGAAGAAAAGGCAACTGGAAACAAACCCAACCGAAAATACCGGAAATGGAATTCCAGAGATTTAAGAAAGCAAACAACTCCTCGAAAAATATAGTGAAAATGGATTAAAAATGATGAGAGAGAGAGAGCGAGAGAGTCACAAGAATGGTGTGGTGAAATCTAATGGGGATAAAGGTAAAAGTGATGCAATTGAGAGCGCCATGCGGTGAATTTTCTACTATGTCATTTAACATTCAAGAATGTATGTAAATCTAAATCTCAATCACATGCTTCGAAAAAGGGCCAAAAATATTGAATTTTTTAAAATGGGAAAAGGCAAAAAAAAAATTTAAGAGACTGTTTGGTTTGGTGATTTTATTGTTGATGATAGGGAATAATATTGGTGTGCAAATGGACAGGCTATCCTTACACAAGATTGTGGAGAACAAATCAAGAATGTGTGATTCAATTTATTTTGGGATCGACAATTCACATTGGAAATCACGAGTAATTATGTGTTGGATTTATTTGATGTTGTTATTGATATGATTATTGTTGATTTTTGACACTCCATGTTTGTATTGTAGTAGTATTTTTCTTGAAATAGAATAGGGACTGTAGAATTTAATCATCTTGACTGAAAAAAATAGCATGCTGGGGTCTATTTAGAAGTCTGTATTATCCTATTCAGTGAAAATGAAGTGCTAACAAGATTTGAATGCCCATTAATGTGGTGACTTTAATTTCATTTTGGATTGACGAAGTTGAAATATCTTGTGTGGGTGAAAAGGAAAAGTTTACTATGCCTATATTTTCATGCCCATTAATGAAAATTTAATATCATTTTGAAGGGTATTAGGGCATCAATAACCCCGTCCCCATTTCCTGCCTCAAGTCCCCTCCACGTCATCATTCCTCTACAGTTGCGGCCCAGGCTCCAACTGCTGTAACCCTGCAGGCCGCAACTAATAAATGACACTATTCACAACTTCAATCTATTTTACACGTAAAATAAAAACACCGGAAATTTATAACACGGAAAATTTCATTTATAACACGAGAATTTCATTTTTAATACAAAAACAATAAATTATAACCTAAAAATTATAAAAAAAATTAGAATATTAAAAAAAATCAAAAAAAATTTTTTGGAAATCTGCACGTCGCCCTCCTTCTTCTTCCTCCTTATCTCTCTCTCTCCCCCTCCCTCTTCTTCCTCTTCCAAAATGTAAAAATTCAGAAAAAAAATTGGAAATCTGCATCACGTCGTCGCCGCCCCTCTTCTTCCTCTCTCCCTCCCTCTTCTTCCTCTTCTCCCTCTTCCTCCCTCTTCTTCCTCTTCCAATTTTTGGCAAAAATTCCTTCTTCCGTCACGGCCCATCTCCGTGTAACGCGCGCCCAGGCCGAGCCGCGGGACGCTCTCCAGGCCGGGAACGCGGCCCCGGGACCGGCCTGGGCCGTGACTCTCCTCCGTGTAACGCATGGGACGGGCCGGGACTCGCGACTTGCGGCCCGGCCCTCCGCGTTACAGATGCTCTTAAAGTCTCGTAAGTTAGTGAACGAAAAAATGAAGTGCTTATAATACCTCATTTTTCAAACCAAAGGTTTTAGTTGAAATTGTTGTTGTACAATACCACCAGTATTCGAATTGTTTAACAATAATGTTAGCGTAAAAACTCTTCATTCGAAACGGAATTCATTAACATGAATTAATCATGTTATTCCACCACGTCACCACACGACTTGAATCTTGCTTGGGAATACATATAAAATTATCATATTTTAAATTATGCTTACAAATTACAGAGCAGAGGTTGTATATAAATAATATATTATGAAACACGAGTCCATCACACATGTCTATACAACTCGGTCACGACCAATAATGTAATACTCCTAGTACTATATGGTGGCGTACGGTTGCCATGACTAATATCATGGGACTATCCATCTAGGATTAAGTTGTGGGATTATTTTAGTTGATGGGAGGCTATGACTAATTATCATGAGACTATCAATCTGTTATTAAATTGACGGCTTCAATCTTATGAATCAAACATGATACATATTTAATCATGAGATTTAATCTTGTCAACCGAACACCCCTATATATATATATATATATATATATATATAGGGGAGCATTATTCTCCTTTTCATACCTAAGCTCCTTTTCTCTTCTTAATATTAATCATTAGATCATATGAATCAACGGACCATATTGATGCTGAAATTCTCAGTCCGCGTTGCATTATAAAACCTAACCTTATGCATTATGGGGGTAATATAGTAAATGGGAGAAATTCGCAGCACCATATTTTTGGCAATCGCGAATTTTCAGCGATTTGAAAGTATCCGTCTCTTCAACCTCTCTCATTCATTACTCTCTCAACCTATTCCACTCTCCCCACTCCCTCCACTCTCTAAAACTCTAGTCGTTCATCGAGGGTGAATAATTGACAGCAGCGATCCAAGATTTCGGCGATTAAAGTCCACCGGTGGTAAAATATTACCCAAATCTACACTCCTTGACTCGTTTTGGGGCATTTAAATTAGGGTTCTGTCCATTATTTAATATTTTGGGTCAATTTTTTCCTCAAAAAATGAAATTGTAAACTTTTGATCTAGGGTTCTGTCCATTATTTAATTTTTTTAGTTTATTGCTGAGTTGTATTTGGTATATGTTCGATATTTCCAATTGAAACCATACGGATTTTGTAGATGTTTCTGGAAATTGTCGATTTTTTGTTCAGTGTGATGTCGATTATGTTCAGTAATGACGATTTGGTTGATTATTGAGTTATATCTATGTTTTTTGTCGATTTGGATGAAGGAATTTAACTAATTTCGTTGGTGTGTATTACAGAGCATCAATGACGAAGAGAGGCAGACCCTTCAAGAGTCAACCAACACAAACTGAAGGTTACATAATTGTTTCCATTGTTCTGATGCAGTATTCGTTGGCTGTACTACATTATTGGTCAGTATTCTTGCATTATTTTGTATATGTAATGCATTATGTAGAAATGTATTGACATAACCTGCAGTATATGATGCAATTTATGGGTATTGCGTGTATTGTTTACGTAAATCATTGAAGCTTACTTTTATATATTATATGATTTGATTAGTGCATTATGTCTATACTGAAACCGTCATTATATGCAGAAAAGTATGCAATATGTATGGTGTTGTGTGTTTTAGTGACTACAATCAGTAAATAGTACATATGTGCATTTTTTTAGTTTGTACTGTGCATTATTGAACATGATTTATGCATTATGTTTACTAAATTATACATTACTAAGCGTATTGGGTGTGTACTAATATTTACTCAGTTAGGATGAAATATGTTTATTAATTTGTGCGGGTACTGCATTGAGAATCTGTAATAGTACATTTGTTGGAGTATATTGTGCATTATATGAGTGGTATTCATTATGTGCAGTAAATTATGCAATATGTAGGGTGTTGTGTGTTTTAGTGACTAAACTCAGGAAAGAGTACATATGTGCATTTTTTAGTATATACTGTGCATTATGGAACATAATTTATGCATTATGTTTACTAAATTATGCATTAGTAAGGGTATTGGGTGTGTTGTAATAGTTGCCCAGTTAGTATGAAAGTTTTTTATTATGTTGTGTGGGTACTGCATTGTGAATCTGTAATAGTGCATTTTTTTGTAATATTGTGTGCATTATATGAGTGGTATTATTTATATTGTTTAATACATTTTATGTGTAACACATGTGCATTTTTGTGTTTAGACAATGCATTATGAGTAATTTTTAATGCATTATGAGGTTGTGTTATGCATTATTTCATATGTTATATGCATTAATCTGCAAAAAGCTATCAGCATTATGTATTTTGATTTATTGATAATGTTTTGATGTATTACTTTGTTTGTTCCATATCAGAGAAGCGGCTAAGATCAGAAATTGGCGATGCAGTTGACGATGTTATTCCAGTTGACGAGAATTATGGTTTGGAGTGAGTCTTGGTTCGGCTATAATGAGATCTTGGTTAATGGGTAAACTGATATTCGGATAGATGTTTCAATTTAAAATTGTACTTTTTCGCAACTTAATAAGTGCGTTTGGATATTAGCTAATGATTTTGAGACTGCGTAAATTGTCTGTATTCAGTATTAGAGATTGTGCATTGTGTTTTACAATCTGTGCATTACTCCTTTATCGACTGTCATTATTTGCAGTATAGTGTTTGTTACGATAATAATTGTGTATATGCAAAGTTTGAGCATTATGTGTAATTATATCGTCATTATTTACAGTTAATTATGCATTATAAGAAGTATGCATGGTAAATTTAAAGTGTATATAAACGTTGCGACAGAATTCAGGGGTGCATGGTATATTTCAACTGGATATAAATTCAACATTAGATAAATTAGTGCATTATTTGATTAAAACGTTGCATTATTTACCAAGAAATTATTATTATTTAAAATTTTGTATTGAATAAGACATATCAACGGGCGGCATTATTTATTCCAATAAGTGAATTTTTTAATTTAATCATTTCGTCAGAATTCAGGGGTCCATGGAATATTAAAATCGGATATCAATTCTGCAATAGACATTTTAGTGCATTATTTTACTAAAACGTTGCATTATGACCTAGAAAAAAAAATTGGGAACAAACAAAATAATTCATCAGAACACAACTGATACAAAGTTGACTTCTTTAAAAAAAACCAAACATTGCATTATGACAGATATAAAGTTCCAATAACAAAAACAAAAACATGACCTAGTGCAAGACACAAGAAGTTGCTATATGTACGTACTATACCCTAGCCCCTAGTCTTATTAAACCCTGGGAGGAAACAAGAAACGTGTGCCAAACATCGTATCACGGTACATTTTATTCGTATGCATTGCAGTTCACATAATTTGCATTATAAAGTCAATAATATGCATTACTCACTACAATTTGGTGCATTATTCGAATTGTTTTACTATTTGTAATTAATGTGTACGTACTATACCCTAGCCCCTAATATTATTAAACCCTTGGGGGAAACAAGAACCGTGTGCCAAACAACGAAACACGGTAAATCTTATTCGTATGCATTGCAGTTCAGATTTTGATCATTATATAGTCAAATATATCCATTACTCAATACCATATGTTGTCAGACATAAACTGTTATTAAACCCTGGGGGGAAACAAGAAACATGTGTCAAACATCGTATCACAGTACATCTTATTCGTATGCATTGCAGTTCACATAATTTGCATTATACAGTCAATAATATGCATTACTCGCTACAATTTGGTGCATTATTCGATTTGTTTTACAATTTGTAATTAATGTGTACGTACTATACCCTAGCCCCTAATCTTATTAAACCCTTGGGGGAAACAAGAACCGTGTGCCAAACAACGAAACACGGTAAATCTTATTCGTATGCATTGCAGTTCAGATTTTGATCATTATATAGTCAAATATATCGATTACTCAATACCATATGTTGTCATACATAAACTGATATTATGATCATTATATAGTCAAATATATCCATTACTAAAACGTTGCATTATGACCTAGAAAAAAAAATTGGGAACAAACAAAATAATTCACCAGAACACAACTGATACAAAGTTGACTTCTTTAAATAAAAACCAAACGTTGCATTATGACAGATATAAAGTTCCAATAACAAAAACATGACCTAATGCAAGACACAAGAAGTTGCTATATGTACGTACTATACCCTAGTCCCTAGTCTTATTAAACCCTGGGGAGAAACAAGAAACGTGTGCCAAACATCGTATCACGGTACATCTTATTCGTATGCATTGCAGTTCACATAATTTGCATTATACAGTCAATAATATGCATTACTCGCTACAATTTGGTGCATTATTCGAATTGTTTTACAATTTGTAATTAATGTGTACGTACTATACCCTAGCCCCTAGTCTTAACCCTGGGGGGAAACAAGAAACGTGTGTCAAACATCGTATCACGGTACATCTTATTCGAATGCATTGCAGTTCACATAATTTGCATTATACATTCAATAATATGCATTACTCGCTACAATTTGGTGCATTATTCGAATTGTTTTACAATTTATAATTAATGTGTACGTACTATACCCTAGCCCCTAGTCTTATTAAACCCTGGGGGAAACAAGAAACGTGTGCCAAACATCGTATCATGGTACATCTTATTCGTATGCATTGCAGTTCACATAATTTGCATTATACAGTCAATAATATGCATTACTCGCTACAATTTGGTGCATTATTCGAATTGTTTTACAATTTGTAATTAATGTGTACGTACTATACCCTAGCCCCTAATCTTATTAACCCTTGGGGGAAACAAGAACCTTGTGCCAAACAACGAAACACGGTAAATTCGTATGCATTATGACACAGGAAGGGCTGTGTCATACATAGGCAATTGCTGACTCCAGATCCCCACGATTTTTGTAGATAACGCCCATGTTGCAATATGCTTCAACATACATAGGTCGCTCTATTGCAGCTTTCTCGTAGCAATTAAGGGTTGTGTCATATTGCATAATTTCAGAATAGACGACACCGAGGTTATAATAAGCACGCTGCAGGCAATGAAGTTATACATCAAAATTCAAATACCAGAACAAAAAATCAAGTAACGAAAACTAATCATGGAAGTCAGGAAAATGTTGAATTACATCATAGTGTGGATCAATTTTGATAGCTTCGTAATACTTCTGAATTCCATCTTGAGTATTACCAACAAGCTTTAAGCTGGTTTCCAAGGTCCGTTAAAACAATGGCCAAGCATTCCGCTGCAAGCTTGTATGCAGGGTCAGCCTTAAGAGCTTTCTGATACATCTGCACCGAATTAAACACGCTGAAGATGGAAGGTGCAATCCCAAACAAGAGAAAAAAATACTAACGACGAGGACACGTTAATGGATATCCGATAATTGCAAACAATGATGATCGAAAAAAATCAATTGCAGCGAGGGGAGTGTGGAGAATTTCACGTCTGGAGCGTGTTGCAGGGATGAATAACCGCCGAGATCTTCATAAGCGTGAATTATGGAATTTCCATAACCAACCCACATATTGCTTTCCTATTTAGCCCTTTTCGGGTATTGTAATCATTTAATTTAATGTTTTTTCAAACAAATTTAGGCCATAGGATTTCGAAAATCAACGGTTAAGATCAAGAAGGAAATAGGAGGAAATATGAGAAAAGGAAATGAATACATCCCTATATATATATATATATATATATATATATATATATGTCAAAATTGGAGATTCTCAAGTTCGTGCTCCACTACAACTCCATGAGCTGGCGCAATATCTTGAATATTCGAAATACGAATATTTAGACAATATTCTTCAATAATTTAATCGAGTCGTTATATTTTAGTCTGTTCAAATGAAATTTATATAAATTCCATGTGCGATACATATCTTGCTACACCAAAAACAATGACTCGATTTTAACATGTATGATAACATAGATATAATAGTAATATAAATAAAAATAAAAGATGTGTATTCATAATAAATTTTAATGCATACCTATAATAATGTAACTCATATATGTAGTAATTATTTATTCTGAGATGAGTATCTAATATTCTTCAAAATCATGAAAAAAACTAGTAATCTCTTTTAGATAAATAGCTTCTTATACACAGACCTAAACATAAAATATGCATAGTCTCTTCACAAGGATGACGCATCTTGTTTTCTACTCTATGCAATTAATCATCTGTAGCACAAGCAAATAAAAAACCTAGATCATCAGGTTTAATTCGCATTGACGCGACAAAATATAGACAAAACGTCATCAATAGTATATTCCAGCAGTAATTTGAACGAGCATGAAATGGCTGGATGTTTGAGTTAAGTAAGACCAGAAAGTGATAACATCAGTTTTGCAAGAGTTGATTTACATCAAAGTGAGAAAAGAAGCACTTATCTGTGACACTGACACCCCCTTCCTTATGTAAGAGAAACTAATATATTTGAGACCTACTTGACCACGTCAAACTTAGCACGAACGTTTGAGATCATGACCGGACATTCTCCCTTTTCGTCATAATCAGCATAGTCTCCTCCGGACAGATCAATGTCAGTAAATTTAGTTCCTTCAAGCTACAAAAAGATGAATAGAAGTGCATGAGAAAGAGTGGTTTCTATGGTATAACTGCATATTAGCAATTCACAAACAAACAGCCGAAAAATAGATAAACTTTCAAGGAAGCCAAATTAATGTGTGTTTATTACTACAACATTATTCTCAATTTTACCTCGATTGGTAAGTCAAATCCCAACGTGATGACAAGCATATCATTGAATTCTAGCGCCTAGGAGTCGAGTTGAGGTGTGTAGTGTGTGTAGGATATAGGTTTACCTTCATCTGTCCATATTCCCAGTAATTTAGCCCTTATGTTGGTGTTGGCTAGTGATTTTGTTAGCTTTAGTATATTTTAGTTGTTACAGAACACTGCTTAAATCACTGTGGAAAAGCATTTCACTACAATAAACTTGAACAGATGAGCAAATAAAATGATAACCAGGGTGTAAGGTCAATTCCAAAGTATATTGCTTCTGTACATACAGAAGATTATTAAAGCTCGCAAATAAAGATCAAATGCAACTGGTTCGCAAAGAAAGAAAAAAACAAAAAACATACTACTATTAGCCACAAATATCAGCTAAAAGCCCCCAGTCCCCAGAATATCAAATTTTAAAATTCACCATTTTGGGGGGTAAAATACACTATCAATAGTTCAATAAAGTAATATGACTTACAGATTCAGCTTTCCACCCATCTGCAAATACAAAATCCACAGGCTCATAACCCCGGCAGTCAAACAACATTAGAGGAGCATAAGTCCCAGTCTCAGCGTCTGTCTGAGTAAAAGGTCGGCCTCGGCCAGTTATCATATTTATAGTTCCATCCCTCGAGCAAAACTTGCACTGGAAGTAGAGAGGATAATGAGAACAAAGTATCTATCAGCAGGGACTGTATTATAGAATATAGCTCCATAGTAGCTGAGCAACAGCTTGATCGATTGATACCACTTATTATGCTGACAAGACGGGATGATCTTCTAAGAAAAATACATATCCATATGGCAACATAAACTTAGGAGTCTAATGAATATTTGTGCAGTCCATATTACTTTCAGAAATTTATTGATATCTGTTTAGGTTGCAAATTCAGACCAGAATATGATAAAAGCATGGCCATCCTCATTACATCGTCATAAGCTCGAGTATAAAACTCTATGAGGGGGCAGCAAATTGATACATACTGTAATCTAGATGAGAAGATGAAATCCAACCTTCTGAGAAAGATGAACCTCAGTCTTGCCTTTCGCGGAAGGAGTTGTCTCATTCAAGCTGAGGCATGTCTCTTTCTGAGTCACCTCTCCACAATTGCCGCACCTCAGCTGAACAAGAATACAATCAAACGGATGGGAAAAAGAAATCCTTAACAACCAAAATTACATACAACAATTAAGCTAGTAAGTAGTAACCCTAATTGAACTCAACTCGCCTAATTACATTTTCAAACTCAATACAAATTGTGAACACCAGCCATTTCCTAAAATAAACTTCATATCCAAAATCAATGTGTAAATGCCACTATAAAATGCAGATGAAAAACTGAGGTAATTGGCGATTCATCAACAACTTAAAAAGTAAAAATAACTTGTATTACTATGTGAACAACAAAAATGATAATCTAAACACAATCGATGCTGAAACAGAACAATAATTTCAAAAAAATGAGCAGTAATCAACCAAGATATGTCGATTATTGAAACACGCACAAATTTAAGCAAATAAAACCAAAATTCGATCGCTATATCGGCTAACCAAATCCACTACCAAGTAAAAACTACAATCCACATAGGTATTCAAGCGAAATCCTGCTCCGGAATAACAAAAAACATCGAGTAAAATGAAATGAAAAATAGGGGGGATTTTCGATACCTTGAAGAGGTATGTGAAGTTAGGGTCGTCACAGCCGCCTTGAGGCTGAATATCGGCGAGATTCTCGAGATCGGCACTGATCATCAGCAAGTGATTCACCATTTTTTCTACCTTCGATCAGCCGGAATCTACGGTTTTTCTTACAAACATTCACTGCGTGGTTTGTACGTTCTTTGCCCGAGTGAGCTGCTACTGTCTAGGCGAGTTGTTGCTTAGCTTTGTTATGCGGGCAAAAGCGTTGATGCGACTATATCTTTCCCCGTTTTTACTAAGAATTTTTTTTTATTAATTATAGTCATTTTTAGGAGAAATTTTAATTAAATAAAACATTATTTCCTCCGTCCCATATAAATTGGTCAATTATGATTGATACGAGTTTTAATGGGTACACGATTCAATAAAAGTTATGGAGTACAATATTTCATGATTGTGTTACTTAATTATAGCCTTGTTTGGTTTATTTGTTAGTAATAGATATATACAAACGAGATAAATATAAATTAATATTTTAAAAAAAACTGTGATGTTTCTACCCAAAAAAAACAGTGTAGTGTTTCTAATTTTATGCAACGTTTAAAAATAATAATGTGCTCACAATTTTATGAGATAAAAGAGTGCATATACATAGCGAATGTAGCGGAGGCAGATTCTCATTAAAAAAATAACTTAAAATTTGAAGATAAATTGTCTATATGAAAGGTTCTTGGGTTTATACAAATGCAAGCAATCGTGAAAAATAAGTCTTTAACATGTTATTTGTGCAGTATCATCTCGACAAAAACAAGAATTTAAAAGTTCATATATATTGTTGGGACAATCATTTTTTTGTTTCGATTTATATATACTACTGAGTCAGTTAATTTTCCCTTACATTAAGCGACTCGCTCTGATACATTGATAGAAATATTTATTTCATTATAAAACCAATTGGTATTATTAGGAGGAGTAATCCACAAAATTTATATATGGGTCTTTTTACAATAATGTGAAATAATTGTATTTTTAGTTGCCAACCCAAACAAAAATAAAAACATATTCAATTTATATGTTATGAGAGCAAGTGGGATTGAAATCTCAATCATATCGTATCAACGTCACATAATCTCATTTTAATTAAAAAGATAGGATTATTCATAAAAAAAGTTCCAAATAGGATTATTTTATCAGCTATATTCTGATTCATTGTTGTACGTTGTTAATGAAGTTAATGAAAATGGTCGGATTAGGTAGATATTATTTCATGGGCCCATTTACAAGTTGGGTTGGGCTCATAAAGCTATACATACATACACATGCATATGCATGATGTATGTGGTCATGACTCATGATACATCATCGCCGCCTGGTTTGGTTGCACTGACAGTGTTATATGGGATAGCCTCCTTACATTGATTTTACATGATAGTGTGGTGAGATATGTATCTCACTTCGATGTTTGGTTGCACCGACAGCAGCCCCATGATAACTTATATTATGTTTGATTTGGACTGTAGAAATTGCTGATACAAAAATACATGGACAGATTTGTCCTTCTAAGATTATTGTAGTGACCGTTTTATCCTTGCAAACCCTATTTCATTTTTGGCTCAACTTAAACACCCGCCTACATTGAATTCGCGCGCCTCTCCCACATTCCACTTCACCGAGTGCAGCTGTTGTGTCGGGCAAGATTGCCAGCCATCCGTCGTTTCGTCGTGACCTACTCAGGTACATCTTGTGTTGTTCTCCTTCCCTCGGCCCTCCTTCCCTAATGTTCCACACAGTTGATATGATCACCAACCTCTTGGTCACCAACCGCTTGTTCAGGATCCGTTTCAGCCTCATCGTCGTCTTGGTTGCCCAACTTCGTCTCGATCGGATCAACCGGCATTTTACTACAATGAAATTGTGAAGTAGGAAACATGCGATAATCAAGCCCGTTTGTACCTCAATTGGGTAGAAACTTGCGGACCGGAGTATACCCCATCGCATCTTCAACACGACAAACATATTAATTTGGTAGTTCCTTAATATCTCCTATAGCAAAAATCAAGACGGATGTCATCTCCTCACGCCTACGGGCAACCTAGTGGTTCAAAAATGATGGATGAATTGGAGGGGTATAATGGTGACTGTGGTGAATTTCGACAAACGGGAACATTGAGATTGAGGGCTATCGCTGAGAGTGTCCACAATGGGGGAGCCGCGGCCCCCCATTGCAGAGAGCCGAGAGGCGGGGCGCAGGGCCGAGAGCCGAGGGCGAGCCGCGGCCGCGGCCTTCATGCGGCTGAGCCGTGTGAGCCGCGGCCCTCCACTGCAGCGGGCCGCGTTTCGTGGCTGGGCCGCCGATTTTTTTTTTTAATTTTGAAATTTTTTTATAAATATGAACTTTCATTTCCATTTTTTTCACTTCTTTCTATACTTCCAATAAATTCATTACACTTTCAATCCCTACAAAAAATGCAAGATTGGAGTCCGCAATCGCCCCAATTCCGGGGCCAGAAGGTGGTGAAGAAGATGTGCCGGATTCCGATGACGCCACCGAGTAGAAAGCGGTGGCGTTTTTTTTTATCTTTTTATGTTGTGTTTTTTTAAAAATTTCGTTGTAGAATTTTCCCCTATCAATAGTACGACGAAAATTTGACTCTAATTCGTAACTTTATTAAATTATGTTTATTTCCCAAATTATTAGTATACTAAAATTTAACATAGTTAAATTAAAAATAACAATAAAAAAAGAAAACAAATTAATTTTTTTTTATAGAGGGCCACATTTGGTGGCCCTTGTTAATTTTGTTACTTTACCATTGCGAGGGCCACATGAGAGCCAAGAATGGTGGCCGGGCCACATTTGGTGGCCTTCAAGGGCCACCATTGTGGACCCCCTGATAAATCCCTTGTTAGCCATATATGCTGAAGTGCAGGTAGCTATCGTAAATGCTACCGGGTTAACATTTTTTCCCCGGGTCAGTAGGTTAGTACTCCCTCCGTCCCGCACTACTCGCACTTATTTCCTTTTTGGGCGTCCCAAGTTACTTGCACTCTTTCCATTTTTAGTAAAAATTTTCACCTATAGCCGTCATTTTTTACTTTCCTATACACTCATTCCTTAATCTTCGTGCCGAAAAGGAAAGAAGCGAGTAGCCCGGGACGGAGGGAGTATATCAGTGCAACCAAACGGTTGGATAGAGTCCGATAGGAGGCAATATCACACTATTCGAGATTTACCCACATTACTCACGACCAATTAAAACACTGATGATTATCAAGCTCCACGTCACGCACTCTTTAACAGTATTTATTTATAGCCACACTTGATCAAATCAATTAAAAAAATGTTTTTTATCTGTAAATTGCGTAACTACGAGACTACGACCCCAAAAGTTAAACAGCCAAAAATTAAACTACCCAGAAAAATATGATTGCTAATTCAAATAAAGAAATATTCTCTCACAATCAGAAGTAGCAGGACATTTAAAAAAAAATCTATTTAGTTGTTTTATTTAAATGATATTGCATTATTCATTCCTTTCTATGTTATTTTAGACGCATTTCATTTTATTTAAATTATTTGTCTTTATATTTAAAATCATATATATTTTTTTCTATTTTACTGTATATTCTTTCTATACTTAACCATAACATACATATTTTTAAAATCTTATCATCAAAAGAAATGACTCGTATAATATGAAAGTTAAATAATATGGAGTATATTTAGTATAAAAATTAGAAACATAACTTTTTATACTTAATTTATATTTATCTCTGCATTTATATAGTACTAAATAAACATTGTATATAATTTCGTGAAAAAGAAGAAATGTTTTGCTTGGAGTAGAGATTATTCGATTCAAAATTATGGTTAATATTCCACCCAATCCAAAAGTCTTCCTCTTTAGACAATAATCTTGTAAATGCGATAAATTAGGGATTTAAATAATCACACCTTGTTTGGATGGTTCTAGGTGCTTTTCTGGTCCAATCCGAAATTGGGTCCACAAAAGCTGCACTTTTGCACTTTTTTTTCTCTCTCCCCACACTTCTTCCCCCAAATCGTATTAGATTTTGCTATATTTTCCTAATTATTCCTTAATTTTTTTCTGCTCTTCGCCAAATCGTAGTGTATTGAGTTCAGCTGCTGGAGAGGTAATCTTCTTTCTCGGGTTTATTTTTATGAGTTTTGCATTTGACTTTTCCGCTTGTTACTCTGCTTGATTATTCGATGTGGAATAATTTGGTCGATTGTAAAATTTGTGGTGTTAATGATATCTGCACGGTTGTTACTTGATTGTTGGTGCTGTGCTTTGTGTGAAATGGTGTTGAGAAAATTTTAATTTGGATATTTACATAGAGATTGATAGTATTTCGTTGACTTGGAATTATGGATTTCAGATGATTTGTGTGAAATGGTGTTGAGAAAATTTTGATTTGGAATTTTACATAGAGATTGATAGTATTTCGTTGACTTGGAATTATGGATTTCAGGTGATTTGTGTGGAACTGGTTTAGATTTGAGAAGTTGGACAGTTAGGCCTATGCTGTTTCGGAATTACAAGGAGAAGAAGCTAGATACATATCTATATTTATATTGAGAGAGAGAGAGAGGATGAAGAGAGGGAATGATGGGGAGAAGATTATGGGGCCTATGTTTCCTAGGCTTCATGTAAATGATACTGAGAAGGGAGGGCCAAGAGCACCACCAAGGAACAAGATGGCCTTGTATGAGCAACTTAGCATCCCTTCACAGAGATTCCGCCATAACGTACCGACTCGTAACCTGAGTGATAACACTGTGGTGTCTCCACCGAGCCAGGTAAATTTTGAGAATCTAAATGTTCTGCTAACGTTTCCATTTGTCGAATTAGTCTCACAATCAAGAGATGTTGTAACTTTTCAACATTTAGTTGAAATGCAAAAAAGTCGATGTTGATGTTTGAATATGTTGCTAGTTCATTAGCATGGTTTAAGCTCTCATGTGTTAGTTACTTTGGAAAAGGTATATGTAAGTATTCAAGAGTTCTCAGATCTCATAGGACTATATTTTGATGTTTGTCGCGTTGGAGGGTGTCAATGATGCATTCCCATTATGCTTTGCTAAACTATTGTCAAAAGTTTTGGCTCTGATTGCTTCTATCACTTTTACACGCAGGGTGGTCGAAATGAGAGGGGTATGTTTTATGCTCGGCAGCTACAACCTGTACACCCATCTGAGATGCAATACAGTCAGCATTCTGAATTAAGCACTCCATTGGTACAAGTGGAGCAAAGAAAGAAAATTGACGAAGATGACTATGTGGTCCCTGTTTTCATCCAGTCCGTACCTGCAGCATATGATAAATATAGCAATGACATATGCCCGCAGAAGTCACCCTCCAATCCTCCTTATTTGCATCCTGCTTTGAAGTTCCAAAAGACCAAAGGAACAGGCATGTTTGAGCCTAGTGTTGGACAAGAAGAGGGAAGCAAGAAGGGAGAGAATTCAAATGAGTCTGTGGCTCGCCAGAAGCAAACTGTCTCGTCGATTAGTCATGAACCAGGAACTAGATTAAGGACTGATGATAGTGGACAGCAAGAGCTTTGTGCTGAGTCACAACTTTACAGTGCTAGTCAGAATACTGATGCTATGGGTGCTAACGCGGCAGAGGCAGCGAAAACAAATTCATCTGATTTCGAGGAAGCTTCACTGTTAGGAGATGATAATATCATCTGTGATCTTAGTGATGACACGGGGTCTCATGAAGATGAGTCTTGTAGGCCTCCTCAAACTGGGAGCTTGGAGAGGGGTGACAGTCTTTCGGAATCATCCATTTTGGATACAGAATCTGCTCTGGATATAACACCTGACGATGTTGTAGGTAAATTAGGCCAGAAACATTTCTGGAAAGCAAGAAGAGCTATCATGAAGTAAGTTACCGTGCTGATTGTGTTACTTTCTTTGATTGGCAATTTTGTGGTAGCTGGAAATATTGGAATATGAGGTTACGAGGTCTATCAGAAAGTTGATCACAGTGAAGCTAGTTATTGGTTATTCTCAAATCCTAGCCAATGATCAATAGGAGACTTTAGCATTCCATATGCATTTTTAAATTATTCAGATGCATCTGCATGAATTATCCCATGATTTTTCAGTGACCAGCAAAGATCCATATGAACTTGTGTTTGATTGCTGTATATACAATTTTTTCAAAGGTTTCCATTATTTTGTGATGATTATCCAGTGTCTAGTTGAGAAGTTTTTGATGTAGTTGAGTCATTTTGTTTCATTTCTGGTTCTATAAATGGCTCAGAGGAATGGTAAGTGTTAAAATGCGAACATCCTTTGAGATTTGCTCCATCATTATGCGAATTCTGAAAGGATGCATAATGTCAATGGAGAATTCTACAATGTGGGATGCCCTGTGGGTCAAAGGTTTCCTGCTTTATTCAATGTTGGTTTATGTATTAATTAGTTGTTAAGAGTCATGTGTAGCACCGAGGATGTTTTTTTAGTAGTTGTTTTGTATGCATGGTTAAATGGTGGGTGGCTTTGGTGCAGAACATTAATACCTTATAATGAGGAAATTTAGTTCTTCAGCCACCTTTGATGTATTCAGAGAGCGAATGACATTTTGCATAGGCATGGTGGGTGCATATGAGATTATATCATTTGATTTGAGGTGAGTCCATCAGCCATGGTCCATTCCTTCTTGTCGGTTCTGGTTTTGTTTGTTTTTTTCTGTTATTATTCTAAATATTGCTGGAGGAGCTTAGATGACTAACTGCAGATGCGTTGCTGGTTTGACATCAAGGCGAGAAACACTTCTGGATTAATCTTGGCCTTTTGTCATCAGAATAACAAGTGTTCGAATTTTTTCTGTTGAATGAGTTAATGTTGAAAAATTGCTACTCTTCTCTCAATTCCATCGAGAAATTCTGGGCCATGGCTTTGTGACATTCACTTACTGAATACTGTTAGAATATCTCATGTATATAAGTTCAAAAACTTAAGGTAAGATCGTGTCCCTATGCATCACCACATATAGTGTTTCGCATCACATTTGGTTCTATATTTACTTTCATGGGTTTTCTGTGAGTACTTACATTAAATCCCGGTGCTACTTTTGTTGTATTTTTGTCGTTGTTGATCAACTTTCACGATTTTAAGAGGTGAGACAAGTTGGGACTTGAATGAACTTAGCAATGTGATAAGGAGTACTACTTATGCTAAGCTTCGTTACTTTGTTACCTTTTCGCAGGATATTTCTGACTAATATCTATCCTATTTTCAGTCAGCAAAGAGTTTTTGCAGTTCAATTATTTGAGTTGCATAGATTGATAAAGGTAATACTTTGTTTGACTCAAGCAGTTTGAAATGTTTACATTCTATGAGTGTTTTTGTATCTAAGAATGACTTTACACTGTCCTAAATCAGGTTCAGAAAATGATTGCTGCATTGCCAAATCTTTTGGTCGAGGACTCGGGTATCTTCGACAAAGCTATAAAACCGATACTGGGGAAGAAACGGCCTCTGGATTCTACCATGAATGCAGTTTCAAATGCTTCAGAGGAAAAAGGCAACTCAGATAATCCAAGTCACAAGAATGAACGCTCTGCTGAAAACACTCTTGAGAAACCACATTCAAGCTGCAGGCCACCATCACCTCCAGCCATCACAACCAACAACCACAGCAATGCTCGAACGCCTGTTTTCAATCATCCGGAGGGGCACCAGTGGCTGATTCCTGTGATGTCTCCTTCAGAAGGACTGGTATACAAGCCGTATCCAGCACCTGGATTTCCTGGCCAAGGCTGTGGGGGGCTTGGCCCTCCTATGCCAAATCCGGCAACAGCTAACTTCTTAGCTCCGATATTTGGAGTCCCCACACCAATGTCGCAATACCCGTTTCCTCCATTTCCTGCGTATGCACCTCCTGGCTACTTCCCTTATGGCATGCCGATGATGAGCGCGTCAACCTTCCCTGTTTCATCCATGGAGCAAGTGAATCCCCATTCTGTGCCCGGTCATTTCTCGTCCCGGGAATCTGCCTCCACCATGCCAACTCAGACTCAGGGACCCATTCCAGACAGGCTGGACCGACGTGCAGCTGAGGGGCTTGAAGTGCAAGGGAGCAGTTCAAGCAGCCCGAGTGAGAGACGGCCGAGTACTAGTAAGGTGAATAGCAGTGTGGGTGGTACAAACATTCTTCCAATACTCCCTAAGTCGTCTCTGGCTAAGCCGACCCCTCGGGTTCGTGCGCCCCGGGTGATCAAGGTTGTGCCACGCAACGGTATATCAGCGTCTGAATCTGCTGCAAGAATTTTCCGGTCCATTCAAGAAGAAAGAATGCAGTATGATTCAGTGTGAAATTTGCTTAGCAATCTTTTTTTTGTAACTTTATTTCATAACGTTTAATATCCTCGAATTGTTGAAAATATATACATCTGCCTATGTGTGTGTATATAGGAGTATTATGCTACCATTTCATTTGTGCTCTAGTCTCTGGTTTCTTCTTTTAGCTTGTGACCATAATTCATTGCATCAAATGTTATACGGATTCTGGATAAGATTAACTTATTAAAAGAATGTAAAATTCAGTTAATTTTATTAATATTTCTCATATAAAAGGTAGTAATCCTCTAATTATGAAACTCTAATTAGATATTTTCAAGTTTGGCTACTAGCAGTATTTAATTAATTACTCCCTCCGTCCCACAAAGAATGTTCCATTTTTCCATTTTCGACCATTCCACAAAATTTGTTCCATTTCACTTTTTATCATTTTTTATAGTCGACCTCATATTCCACTAACTTATTAATATTCACATTTTATTACAAAAATAATACTCCCTCCGTCCACTAATAGGAGTCGTTGTTTGGCCGGGCACGAGTTTTAAGAAATGTAAAGAAAAGTTGGTTGAAAAAGTTAGTGGAATGTGGGACCCACTTTTTTATATTGGTTTTATAATAAAATGTGAGTGGAGTGAGTTAGTGGAATGTGGGACCTACTACCATTTATGGTAAAAATGAAGAGCGACTCTTAATGGGGGACGGCCCAAAAAGGAAATTAGCGACTCTTATTCGGGGACGGAGGGAGTATATAAAAGTAGTACTCGCATTTTACTAACTTTTTCAAGTCACTTTTCATTACATTTCTCCTAATATATACAATGAAAACAAAATATTTACATTAATAAAATTTATTGATATTTAAAAATCTAAATTTAAAATTTAATTTTATAAAATTAAATCTAATATTGAAATAAAGAAACAGAATGAAGGATGATAAAAGGGAAGAAAAATGATAATTTTGAAATAATATCAAATTTAGTACATCACTGAAATAATATCAGATTTAAAATGTTAAATGTGTAAAAAGACCAAATTGTCCAAACCCTCAAAAGGGTATTTTCGTATAAAAAAATGGCAAAATGACCAATTTCGAGATAAACCCTTAGTCCGGGGATGTCTGACGATATTTTTAAAATTTAGGGACTATGAGCGAGATAAACCCATAGTCTATGGACCATTTTAAAGTTCATTATTTATTATATAAAAAGTGGGTCACACATTCTGCTCACTTTTTCGACTCATTGTTCTTTATTTTTCTTAAAACACATGCTCACAACAAGAGTGACTCATATTATAGCCTATAGGACGGAATGATTTCTAATAGTAATATTTTATTATAAAATAAATATAGTTGAGAAAAACGATTAAGGCCATCCACAATAGCGCCTAGCGCACCGCTTAGCCGAGCGCCGGCACTAGGCGGTGCGCTAGGCGATCTATTGCAACCGCCCAGCCATTTCCGGAATTAAAAACCGCTTAGCGCTCGGCGGTTCCGTGGCGCTAGGCGGTGCGCTGGGCGATCCGCTCGGTGCTATTGTAGTGTCCGGATCGTCTAGCGCACCGCCTAGCGCGATTTTTTTTCCGAAACACTATACATACACGCCAGATACGTCATTTTCATTCGCACCACTTGTTTTAACGAGTACTGTCTCTATCTTAATTTCTGTACAAAATCAACACCTAGAAATGAGTAACGCCGGTGGTAGTAGTGGTAGGGATGCTGAGGAGTACGAGCGTATAATGAACGAAGCGCTAGAGGCTTATACGAACCGTGAGATTGATCAATGGATGCAGAAGGCCCTGCAGCCGGCGGTATCTCGACCTCGCCCAGTGGTACACCGCCAAACGGTGATTGATCGTGATCACGTAGCTGCACATCAGCGCCTGTACGAAGACTACTTCGCATAGGAGACGCGGTTCAACGCCAACCTTTTCAGGCGCCGTTTTAGAATGAGCAGGTCCCTGTTTATGCGTATGGTTAACGCTTTGGAGCAACGATATCTGTATTTCCGCTTCAGGCACGATGCGTCTGGCAGACCCGGCCACACAGCTATTCAAAAGTGCACTGCGGCAATCCGGCAGTTGGCCTACGGAGGCGCGACAGACATGTGGGACGAGTACCTCCACATCGGTGAGACGACTGCCCTGGAATGTATGAAGTATTTCTGTCAGGGCGTGATTGAAATATTCAGTGATCAGTACCTTCGAAGCCCTACCCCCGAAGACTGCCGGGATCTTTTGCGGATGCACGGGGAACAGCATGGGTTCCTGGGGATGTTAGGCAGCATAGATTGTATGCATTGGGAGTGGAAGAACTGTCCCGCTTCCTGAAAGGGGTTCTACACGACCGGCTACAAGGGAAAGAATCCCACGATGATCCTCGAGGCCGTAGCTGATTACCGGCTGTGGATTTGACATGCGTATTTTGGGATAGCCGGTTCGAACAACGACCTCAACGTCCTCAACTCGTCGCCACTTTTCAACGAGCAGTGTCAGGGTGTCGGTCCGGCCATCAGTTTTGTCGCCAACGGCAACCGGCATGATATGGGCTACTACTTGGCGGATGGGATATACCCTAGGTGGCCCGTCTTTGTGAAGACGATCCGATGCGCATCAGATGAAAGGAAGGCCTACTTTGCGGCACGGCAGGAGTCGGCGCGCAAGGACGCGGAGCGCGCATTTGGTGTGCTCCAGTCTCGATGGGCGGCAGTTAAGGGGCCAACGCGTTTGTGGCATGTCGATTGCATTGCTGATATAATGTACGCCTGTATTATCATGCACAACATGATTGTCGAATATGAAGGTGTACAACTGACTGATTGGGCCAACGATGATAATGAAGCCGGTCCAAGCCACGGCGTGGCCGCCCCCAACGTACGGAGTGGGGTACCTCACGATGAAGACGGCCGCCTCCAAGCACATGCCGACATGCGCCAAACGGAGGCTCATATTCGACTCCAAAAGGATTTAATTGAAGAGTTATGGGCGCGGAGGACTGCACGGCAGTAGTTTTTTTTTGTTAATTATGTAGTTTTTTTTAATTAATGTACTTTTTAAATTTTAATAATATTATTGAATTTTCTCGTATATGTCTCGTAAATTAAATTGCGTATTTTGTATGATTGTTAATTATTTGTTTTATATAATTTTGAGTGATGTGACTATTGATGTCGCTAGGCTATTTATGATGTGGCTAGGCTATGACTGAGATATTTATGATGTGGAAGGGGGATTTTTAGTGTTGATAATGTGACATGAGGAGTTTATGGCTAGGTTATGACTAGGTTATTGCTGGACTATTCGTACTATAGATGGCCTAATAGGCACCAAAAATTAAGTGCAAGTAGTTGAGTTCCGTACAATTTAGATAAGATTTGAAGACGTGGAAGAATTAGACGTTAAGTTAGGACCCAAGCCAAAAATGTAGAGTGAGAGAGGGATAGTCAACATCACGAACCAAATATGAAGAGAGAGAAAGAGAGGGACAAATTCAATCCATATCCGAAAACTAAACGCCACGCATTCACTCATCGTTTTCAATTGCCAACACGCCAACCAACACGTGTACGTCACGCATTGGCTGTGATACGCCTCACGTGCCTTGCATCCCCCTTATTCCGACCGGACGTATTATCTCCTCGACTTTGCAGACATGATCTTCAGTCAGATAAATTCTGATATTTTAATTGTTTGCAGCCGGCATGGCCCCAGCCAGGTCGGATGCTTACATGGCACCCCAAAGCTGATGTAGTGGACTCCTATTCAATTTTTTATTTATTATTTCATTTTAAATTATGGGATATTCACATCTAATATTATAAATATTTTAAAAAAGATTTTCCAAGAACTTTAAGTTTGACATATAATATTACAAACTTAGCAAGTCGTTAAATTTTTCGCATACGACAAAATCTAGCTACATCTCATTTGCCATAACATCACATCAGATATTGTTAATTTGTTACTATTAAAAATGATAGTGATATAATTAACAAAGTGTCAAGAAGTCAGTTATGATTATTCATCTCATTTAATGTAGTATATGGATTTCGTCTTCGGTAGGAAGATTTAACAATTACATAATTACGTGATTTATATGTCAAATTTAAAGATTATGGAAAAAAATAACATTTAGAAAACTTTTGTGATATTAAACATCAGTATCTCTTAAATCATATCTATTTAAATAAAAAACAACATATTTAATTTTTTTTAATGTAGTATTTAATTTTTTTCCTTCAACCATTCAGCCCAACTTTTTCAAAAGCCCATGGACCAAAAACTACATCAACTATATAGTGACACTGAAAAATCTATATTGTTTCTAGGACAAAGGACCGAAGGTGTAATATTTTTTTGATATTTTGAACAAGTAGAGGAAAATTGTTATAGTACATTAGTACTACTACAAGTGTTCCATTCGTCCCATAATAGATAACATATTTGGATAACGACACGAGATTTTAGAAGATGTTTTAGTATATATTAAGCAAAGAAAAATAGCAAACTTCCCCTGTTCAGATAGAGAATATGGTAGATAATACTCTTCTTCTCTACATTATTCTCTATCTTACTTTACTCTTTCTCTATTATAACCATTTATTATTATTTTTTTTAAATGAGTGCTCAAAATGAAATGCCTCTATTACTGTGGAATAGGGAGAGTAATACTATTTATATGTGAGAAATGAACGTTTTTCAAAAAATGAAATTCGACATTTTTAATATGATAAATTAGAAAGGAAGGTGTAACATTTATTATGAGACGGAGGAAGAGTGAGTTTCATTCATATCTTATAACAACAAAAGACAAAAGTATAAATTTAGTATTATACGACCTAAGATTCATATGATAATGGCCACAATTGAGTTCAATTTACCGTCGGCAAGTAGGAATTGGAACTACAATTTTGTACAAAAACCTGCACTAGAAATCATTAAAATTAGTAGGGTATAGATCATTCATTCTTATTTTGTGTGCAGTTGGGGTAAACAAAGTCTAAATTTAAGGCATCAATTAATGCTTCCTTTATTGCATTTTCAATTGCCTTTTTGGATGAAGATGTACTCGAATAATACTTACTCCTTTCTGGTCATGTGAGGACGCACTTGAATAATGGATTACTTCTCCTTACAAGTCAAGTGATGAAAATTAAGAAAATGGTGATACCCCTGTCTATTAATCGGCAAAGATTTTAAGAAATATAGTGCAAAAATACTTCTCCTTACAAGTCAAGTGATGAAAATTAAGAAAATGGTGATACCCCTGTCCTTTTTAAATGGCAAAGATTTTAAGAAATATAGTGCAAAATAGGTGAAAAAGTTAGTGGAATGAGGTGAATATTTGGTCTATTATTAAAAGTAGTACTCCTTCCGTTTCACGATAGTGGAGGCGTTTATTTTAGCATGCGATTTAAGAAAAATTATATTAATTGAGTTAAGTAAAAGTGTCCACAATAGGGCACCGCGGCACCCGCCCAAGGACATGGTTGGGCCGCGGCACCCTATAGCCTATACGGGTGGAAACGAAGGGCCGACTACTCGGCCTGGACGGCGCATGGAGGGGCGCCGCGGCTCCGGAAATGCATTTTTTTTAATTTCATATTTTTTTTCTATAAATAATATACCCATTCCTCTCATTATTTTCACATCATCCAAATCTCCACTCTTCTAAATTTTTCTCTATTCCACTTTCAAAAAATGGTTTTAAATTTCTTTTCTATTAAATTATGAGTTTTTTTTCTAATTATTATAGTCCGATAATTTTTATTCTAATCGAATTAAATCATACCAATAATTGATAAAATAATTTGATTTGTGGTTGTGGCGTGTCCACTATGGGCTGGACAAGTTTTTTGTGGTTGTGGACAAGAATTTGTGGCTTTGACTTGGGCTTGGCCAAGCTATTGTGGACACTCTAAAGGAAGACTAAAATAGCAAATGAAAAAAGTAGAGAAATAAAGAGAGAATAAAGTAAACGAGAGTAAAGCAAGAGAGAAGGAATACGTTGACTTTTATTGAAAAGATAAATTATTCTACTATTATAGAACATACTAAATGGCAAAATGACTTTAGTACTATAAAACAAATGATAGAAAAATTTAAGCGTGCCAGCTAATTGGGAATGGAAAAAAGATATTGTTATTAATTTTAAGGGGACTTAGGGGAGTATTATTTTAAGTAAAAGGCTCAAGTCCTTATTACATTCATTTTAATTTTTTTTCATTTAGAAAATCTTTAATCTATTAAAAAGTTTCTTGTTATGAGAAAAAAGGGAGTAGACCCGAATTAAATAAAAAAATATTCTGATTAAAGTTTAGAAAATATAGTTTTAGTATTCTTTTTCTATTCGTTCTTGTGAGGTGATTTATTCAAAATCCCTAGAAAAATTCATTAGACCAACTCAAGTATTCTAAGCAGTCAATTTTGTTAGAGCATTCACGATGGAAAGATACTCTTAGAGCGTCTTTTAATTTCATATTAGCATTTTATCCAATGGCCTATCTATTTATAATGGAATGGCCCTTCCAAAAGCATTCCCACTTCCATTTCATTTCCACATTATCACTATTTATTTTAGTTTTTTTGCACTTCTATATTTAATATGTTATTAAGTTAAATAAAATTAAATGCAAAATTTTTAATACGCACTTCACTATCAGAAGACATTGATATTCTGCTAGATAGATAAAGTGTAGAAAAATTAGAGAAATTAGATGTTGGTATGTTAAATGTAAAGAATTGGGATTAGATATTTATAATATATAAAAATAAAATTAAAAAAAATAAAAATTAGGGAAAAGAGGTAAGGGTCCATCATCGGCCCAATCCTCGCAATGGGTGGCCGATCTATGGGCCATATAGGGCCTTCCACTGGAGTGCTGTTAGTAAAATTTATATTTAGCTCTAATTAATTCATGATCAATTTTGAGAGACTCGATTCAAATAATTCCACGTGGCAGCGGACAGTGACACCAGCGTGTGTTGAGAGTCACTTTTTCTGTATTAAAAAACGACAAATATCAGAGTTGAGGCGTGAATAAAGATAATATCACGGACTGTGACGACTATTCAGGTCAAAGTTAAATCTCATTGGTCTCCGTCCAACGAACAGGGTTCAGGTGGGACCCAGTCATCCAGTAATTATGGTAGCAGGCCAGGTGCCACTGCAGCCGCAGTAACTTGAGGAAAACGTTGTAGACTATAGAGATGCAGATTCATTCAACTAACAAAAGTCCGTTTATTTAATGCTGATATGTTCATAAAGTAAGAGTGTCCACAATGGTGGCCCTTGAAGACCACCATTTATGGCCCGGTCATCATTCGTGGCTCTCATGTGGCTTCCGTAATGGTAAAGTCAACAAAGCTATCAAAAATAACAAGGGCCACCAAATGTGGCCCTCTTTAAAAAAAATTAATTTGTTTATTTTTTAATATTATTTTTTAATTTAAGTCTAATAAATTTTATTAGTTTTAAATTTATGATATTTATAAATTTAATTAAAGTAAAATAATGTGGATTGTAAATTAGAAAATTCACAACCTAGAAAAAATGTAACAATAACTTCGTTGTATTATATTGAAATAGGAAAATTATACAACGAAAGTGACATAATTTAAAAACAACAAGCCGAAACCCAAATCACTCTGCAGCGCCCCTTCTACGGTTCCAGACCTCTTCAACCATATCAACCTGGAGTGAATCATGCGATATTTGGCTCCGCATATCGGTGTACCTCTGGATCAAGTATTCATTACTACGTGGTACACCCATCTGTATGGGCTCCATGGCAATACCCGAGCTCGTACTAGCACCTTCTTCGGGTGTCCATCGCTCTGCAGCAAATCCTTCGTCATCCAAATAGTACCCCATGTTGACGGATCGTCTTCACAAACACGGGCCAGCGAGGGTATATCCCATCGCCAAATAGTACCCCATGTTGTACTGAGTTCCGTTGGCCGTGAATCTCACTTGCGGCCCCTCACCCCGACTCTCGTCATTAAACAAGTGTGACGATCGTAGAACGTTGATGTCGTTGTTCGATCCAGCGACACCAAAATACGCATGCCAGATTCGCAAGCGGTAATCAGCAATGGCTTCCAAAATCATCGTGGGATGTCTGCCTTTGAAGCCAGAAGTGAACTGCCCCTTCCAAGCCACTGGACTGTTCCTCCACTCCCAGTGCATGCAATCGATGCTCCCCAACATCCCCGGAAAATGATGTGCAGTCTCGTGCATAGCAATCAATCTCTGGCAATCATCGGCCGATGGCTTCCGTAGATACTCCCCTTTGAAGATATCCTTGATCCCCCTGTAAAACTGCCTCAACGTCTGTAGTCCAGTGGTTTCGCCCATCTGTAGGTATTCATCGAACATGTCAGCGGGCCCGGCATAGGCAAGCTGTCTAATTGCCATCGTACACTTCTGGAAAGTCGACAAGCCGGGTCGGTCGGTTGGATCATATCGCAAGTTGAAGCACCTGAACCGCTGCGCCAAACACGTCGCTATATGGACGAAGAGATTTTTTGACATTCTGAATCGCCGACGGAAAACTTCTGGCGGATAACGGGCGTTGTCGTTGAAGTAGTCCTCCATCAACCTGCGGTCTGCCCCGACATGATCACGATCGAAAAATCACCGATGATGGAATGGCTGGCCGACAGCCACCGCCGCCTCAGCCGCCGCCTCTTCTGCCTCTTCCGCTTCACGTTGCACCGCCGCAACAAGGTTTTGGAACTCTAGATCTACCGCTTGTTGGAATTGTTCATCGTCGGAATCCATAATTGCAAGGTTAAATTGAAGTTGGAAGGGAAGATTGGAGGAAAATGAGAGTAAAATGGAGTTGGAAAATGGAGTGAAAATGTAGTATATTTATGCACAAAATTTCGAAAAAAAAAATTAATAATAATAATTCCCGCGGCCCAGCCGCGATTCTCGGCGCTTGCAATGGGATGGCCGCCGCTCACACGGCTCAGCCGCGTGAAGGCCGCGGCCGCGGCTCAGCCACGCTTCTCGCCTCTCCGCCCCGGCTCTCGGCCTTTGCAATGGGGGGCCGCGCGCCGAGCCGCGGGCCGCGGCTCCCCCATTGTGGACACCCTAAGACATAAATTAGGAACTTTGATATGTTTTTACTCCCTCCGTCCCCGATTAATTGTCACTCTTTGACTGGACACGAGTTTTAAGAAATATACAGAAAAATTGGTTGAAAATGTTAATGAAACATGAGACTCACTTTTTATATTTATTTTATAATAAAATGTGATTGGAGTAGGTTAGTAGAATATGAGACCTACTTACCATTTATGGTAAAAAATGAAGTGTGACAATTATTGAGGAACAGACTGAAATAGAAAAGAGTGACAATTAATCGGGGACGGATGGAGTATTATTTTATGGTAAAAATTACGATAACATGCATATAATATATTGCCATTATTTTTCAATAAAATAAACTTATTAGTTTTTTTTTATTTTTATGAATAGGCTGGAGATAATATCAAATGAGAAATAGCTTTTACTCATCCTAATTTAATAAAAAAATCAACCGATTTAATGTTTTTACTCCATATTTTTTTCTTTCTTTATATTTTTTGACTTATTTTTCTCTCCATTTAATTCGTATACTAATTTTATAAATATCGTGATAAAAAAAACGTTTTGGTCAACCAGAGATAGATAAAAGAAGCATCTTTTCAGTTGTGCATCAAGAAAATGAGTAGTAAAATATGACTCTTGTTAATGCTTTAAAGAGTAGCTGACACATATAAACATTAGTAGGTTGTTATCGATTTTTATAAGTTATTTAGATATCATTTTGGTAATGTCTCTTTAACCTTTACCCATGACTAGAAAGTCTGGTGTTAATTAATTTGCGGTATTTTGATGTACGTGTACACATTCTTAAATCTTAATACCTATTCCATTAAAGCATCAACCAATAACAATGATCAATAATTAATTTGTTTGGTTGATTTCGAAAAGTAAAGTTGAATTATTTAAGCTAGTGTTTGTGTGCCCTAACTCTTAACCCTATTTTTTAATAGGGTAAGTCTAAGCAGCTATATTATGGCCGGCCATAATAGGATATAATGGTCAATATACATAAGAAATAAATAATAAATTAATAACTCTATTTAATGTCTTGTGTGCTTTTACAAAATAACCCTTTTCTCAATAAAATTAACGTACTATTAAATTATCTAACTGATTATGGGAAATGGCGTCTGGGAAGTGGAGTTGGAGGCATAAAAATTAATTTTAACTTAACCTTTAGTTTAGCCTAATTGATGTATTTAGACACTTTCATCATACCGTTTAAAAACAAAGAACTTATAAATTAAGTTATAATATTATATTTTAGTATTATCAATTATTTTAAATATGTATATTATAATATCTGCATTGAGTAAGATACTATATTAATTATATTTTTTATACAGGTGTTACGTGTGTATAACTAATCAATATAAAAACTATAGTACAGTGGAGTGAATAGTACTTAAATTGAGAAGTTGTTTATAGTAATACTAAGACTTCCTTGCAATTTTGTAGTAGAAGTTTATTGTATCACACCTAATAATATTTATAAATAAAATGTCTCACACTTATGAAATTATTAATCATATTATTTATATTCAAAATATTTTAAAATTTGTTCATATATCAATTTAGATACCTATGGTTTTTGAGCTTATAAAATTATAACTTATGTTTATCATGGTTTTTGACCCTAGACCATCTCCAATCATACACTAAATCTCATTTTTATGTAAATACTCCATATTCTACTACATAAGTATTTAATATTTGAGGATATATTAGTCTTTCAAAAATTGTTACTCTCTAGGTGCATAAATTTCAATTATTAAGCATTAATTGCATAAAAGTTTAATAATATTTTAAGATTATGGCTGGCCATTTAGCACCACTCTTTTTAATATCTATTTGCAGTGGATTAATCAATTAACGCCTCTAGGAAACAACGCACTCGGTTTTAGACCACTAATATCAAACACCATTTGATTCAGTGATAGTCATGCCATAATCTTTTCGAAATATAAAATTTTATTTATTCATTACTGTTACAATTTATTCAACTAAGTCGCGGATTTAGAACTAAATTGTTAGGAAATATTACCCCTCGGACCTTGACACACTCGTATGAAATTGTGTATTTATCGTACAAAAATAGAGTGAGTATAGTGTAGGTTTCAAATCGCATAATATTTTTGCGTTCATATTGTTCAAAAAATTGAATTTCAATAAAAGAATAAATTCGGGCTGATGCAAAATTTTTAAAATCCAAATATAAAAATTCTATTTAAGTACTCCCTCCGTCCCATGCTACTCGCACTTTTCATTTTAGGCCGTAAATTTGGGATTGATTTTTTTGTGTAATTAAAAAAGAATTTTAGGCGTAATGAGACATCACTTAATAAAAGAGCTCTTAACTTAAACTAACATATTAATTAAATGCATTAATTCTAACTTAAATTATAAATAGTGTAAGGACTTTGTGACGAGCCGAAAAGCAAACGTGCGAGTAGCACGGGACGGAGGGAGTATAAAAATTCGATCTACACCAAAAAATTGACATTATAATATAAAAATACCCAAAAATATAGAAGTATGAACTCATTTATCTATAACAACAAATGGGGCAACACTAGATGATGGGCGACTGGGATAAAGTTGACAGTGACCCACACGAGCCAGGGTTCAGGAACAAGGCAGGTGACTAGATTCAAGGAAGGAGAGAGATGTCGATTTAAGGTATATGGGCCGCATGCTACAAATTCGAGAAGAATTATATACTACGCGAAATAATTCAATTAATTATTGAAGTGATTAATCTAGCAAAATACACGCAGAAGCTATAGTTTCTAAAATATGTCCATAATTTGTATGAAAATAAATTCTTAATATCAACAAAAACGGATTAGAAACAATCAAGTGTTAAAATAAAAACAACAATAAGGTTTTAACTAATTCTATCTACAAGTTTTAAAATACTATTAAACAACAACCATTTAGAGCACCCGCAACGCGGGCCGCCCGCGTTCCGCGTTTCGTGCCGGCGGAACGGAACCGGCGCGCGACGCGTTGCGGAGGTGCGTTCCGTCTCCGTGTCGTTCCCAAGCCGTGCCGGGTGCCGACGGCACGACCCGCGGCACGGTCTGTGCCGCCACGCGCTTCGGCGATGTGGCTCGCCCTGCGTCGTGCGTGACGCGTGGGCGTCGTCACGCTGACGCAATAAATTCATTTTTTAAAAAAAATGAATTTTTAAAAAAATATTTTTTATTTATAAATATTGTTTTTTATATTTAAAAACAATTTTTACAAATAAATGAATACTAGAAATTCGTATTAGCCCATATATATTTGATGGGCTTGCGAATTTATGATACTCATTCTTGGTTGTCTCTCTTTTATAGAGACATCCTTGAATGTTTCATGTTCCACTTTCGATGTGGGACAAACTCATTCTTGGTTGTCTCTATAAAATTGTATTTTAAATTATGTCATTTTTTATTTTTTTAGGATTTTAATTATGTCTTTTTCTATTTTTTTGAATTTTAAGTTGTAATGTTATTTTAATTTTAATGAAGTGTGTTTGTTTTAATTGAATTGGGTTGGAAATAAAAATAAAAAATGAAATTGAATGAATAGTAATTTAAGGAACGGTCAAGGAACGGATGGTTGCAGGTTTCGTTCCTTAGTTAAGGAATAGAGTAAAAAGTACAGTGAGACCCGCAAATAGTAGTTTAAGGAACGATTTAGGAACGGTGGGGAAAGTGGATGGCCTTAAATCTATAAAAGCAAATAGTTATTTCACTTATTTGAAAACTATTAAAATCGCTTGATTGGATTAAGACAGTCCTATTAAAAATACACGGACCCACGTCCCTCAGAGATCCAAAACTCCCAGTCAAAAACAAGCATCCGATATTAAGTAATCAATTTTCCCATTTTCTTTTAACTCCCATTCTCCCAAAAAAAAGAGATCCACTTGTTTCTAGTTAACTAACCCACAGTTAACAAAAACCCCAACCGCGGTTAACCAAGCCCTATCCACAGTTAATCAAGCAGTATAAATAGAAACTTGGCATGCAAATCCATGGAAATCATGACAGCGCCACTCCAGAGACTGAGGTACACCTTCACTTCTCCCTCAACAAAATGATGATGATGATGATCAGCGATCCGCCGCGCACAAATCCGACCGTCCAAATCCCTAATTGGGATCCCTACCTCGACGATCCGAATCCGACGCCCCACATTCACTCTCCGGCCATCCACGCCGATGTCTCTCAATACGACGTCGCCCTAGCCGCGTTGCAGCGCTACCTCCCTTCCAACAAGGAGGATTTCGCCGCCGCCGATCCGGAAGACGACGATTTCGACATTCCGGTGGACGCGTACTCGTGCGACGAGTTCCGGATGTACGAGTTCAAGGTGAAGCGGTGCGCGAGGGCGCGGTCGCACGACTGGACGGAGTGCCCGTTCGCGCACCCCGGGGAGAAGGCGCGGCGGCGGGATCCTCGCGTACACCACTACTCCGGCAGCGCGTGCCCCGACTTCCGCAGGGGCGCGTGCAGGAGGGGTGACGCGTGCGAGCACGCGCACGGCGTGTTCGAGTGCTGGCTCCACCCCGCGCGCTACCGCACGCAGCCGTGCAAGGACGGGACGCACTGCCGCCGCCGCGTCTGCTTCTTCGCGCACATGCCGGAGCAGCTCAGGATCCTGCCGTACGCCGCCGACGAATCGCCGCGGTCTGCGCCGATCGGATCCTCTCCTCGGTACTCGCCGCCGTCGTCGCCGCCGCAATCGCCGATGAGTCAGCTCACCGAGTCGATTCGCGGTATGCAGATCAATAATAAGATGAAATCAGGGCTCGGGAGGGGAATGGGGATGAATTTGGGGATGGGAATGAGCATGAGCCCGCCGTCTTGGGGCGGCGGGTACGGGTCGCCTTGCAGCCCGTCGAAGATCCGACCCGGGTTCCGGAGTCTTCCTGCAACTCCTATCCGGGCTATGGCCCGTCCCGGGATAAACGCGTTTGATCTGTGGGAGAGTTCGTGCGAGGAGGAGCCGGCGATGGAGCGGGTCGAATCGGGTCGGGCCCTCCGCGAGAGGATCTATTCGAAGCTCGGTCAAGAGAACTCGTTGAATCGGGTCGGGCATGGAGATTCCGCGGGTTCAGTGCCTGATATCGGGTGGGTTTCGGAGCTGTGCAAGTGAACATCGGTGTCGGGTCGGGTTATTATTCGGGTCGTGCAGCCTTTATCGTATTATGGGTCTAAGTTTTCCGGCTGTAAATATGCTTTTTTCTGACTCATTGAATGTGAATATGGGTTTTTGGGTCGGGTCGACTGAATAGGGTTAAGTGTTGATTAAGATGTTTATTTTGTGGTTAATTAGGATTTATTTGGTTTTTAGGTGGCTGAAGTGATATATGGGGGAAATTGCAATCGCAAATTTTGTAATTTTGTATATACAAATTTGAGGTTTTCTATGGAGGCTGTCGATTATTTTGGATACTTCAAAATTCAAATATTTCTTATAAGATCGTTGAAAAATTCAATATGCACTGTATATCATAGTGTTGTAGGAGTAGAAGGCTTCTAGATTTAATGTACGAGTTTGTTGCTTAAAATAATGATAATGTTTTGGATGAAATTTTATTTTTTTAGAGAGTTTAAAAATGGATAGTGTAATTTATAATTCTAGATTATGATAATTGGGATGAGATACTTCTTCCAATTAATTGAGGCGAGAAGAGTAAAGTGTGTCGCAAAATAACAAAAAATCCATTAATAGGTCGATCTATATATATAGTATTAATGTACATGTTATTTAGGCAGGGGTTATACAAATTGCATATATAAACAATCAATCGCCTGTAGATCATTGAAATGAATAATAGAATCATACTACTAGTAGAATTGTTAACATTGTTGCAACTTGCAATGGAAAGCTAAGACACAAAATATTTTCTATTTGGATCGAAACCAAACCCCCACAAATAATTATAAAAAAATAGTGGCGTTGTACTACTACTCATTGATAATTATTATGAAGAACATATCTAAGCTGGACTAAGTAATATACTTTATACTTTAGTGTTATTGAAGATTAGACAGCGACGTGGACTCGAACCAATAAATATTTGGAAACAAATCTCGATCTTATCCTTTGACTAAATAACTCCTAATTAAAGAAAAGGTACTTAATTGTCAATAAATATATAGTAGTTATAATAAAGTACTACTCCATTAATTAAATCGTCACGTCTTGCATATAGGTTTACGGTGTTACCGCTTCACTTTTTTCTTTTATAGGTGTAATGTCGTTATAGTCTATAGTTTGCTAATATCAATTCATAAGAAAATTAAAAGAAATGAAAAAAGCCTAATTGGTTACACGTTTTACCTCTTATTAATAAATTGATAATTTCAATTATTATAGGAGTGGTTATTAGTTATAGCATTATAGGAGTAGATAGAGAATTAGAAAACTTATTGATTTTCTTTTAATTTAAAATATAAGATAAAATATAAATGCGAAAGATTTTAATTTCAAAATTTACTACTACTATAATTTTTAGAAGCTTAAATTTTAGATTTTTAAAAGGAAAAAATTCTGGTGGGCACACACTTACCTTTTTTTTTTTACTGTTTTTTCATCGCCACCATCTACTCTGATCTCTTCCACAATGATTGCGCGCACGCACGGGATAGTAGCTCTTTTTTAATTACTATACTATAGTACTAATTTATCGTTTGAAAACCATGTTTAAAATGCCATGACAAATATTTTAATTGGTGCCAATTTCATGTCTATCCTAAGGGTATCCACTATGGGACAGCCGCGTCTATAGCCCCGTCGGGACGATCCCGGGGCTATCTATAGTGGGGAGCACGTCCGCCCCAAGGCGGACGACATTTCCTGGGTGGACGATCATCCGGCGTCTTCGGGGCGAGGAAGCGCCGGTCCGGGCAGACGCGGCGAATAGGCACGCCGGCTATAGTGGGGCGGTACCCGGCGCGCCGGTCCAGAGGCGAAAATAATTATTTTTTTTAATTCACCTATAAATACACCACATTCCATTCATTATTTTCACACCATTCCAACTCTTCATCACTCAAACTTTCCCTCACTAGAATTTGTGGACTGAAATGGACAATTTGTGGAATGACGCGTGAAATTCTCTGATTCAAGAGGTGCAACACCAGGCCACCCAGGAGAATGCGGCGCGCTTGGCGGAGGAGGCGGAGGCCGCGATCCCTCGTGCAATTACTCATCAGCGGACCATCCAACGAGACCACCTCGGTGCGCACCAGTGTCTAATGGCTGATTACTCTGTGGATAACCCCCGTTATCCACCCGAGATTTTCCGCCGGCGATTCAGAATGTCGCAACGGCTCTTCAACCATATAGCGATGAATTTGGCGGAGCGTTACCGGTGCTTCATCCTCCGGCGTGATTGCGCTGGCTGGATCGGGCTGTCTACGCATCAGAAATGCACCGCTGCAATCCGGTAGCTTGCCTACGCCGGACCAACCAATATGTTCGATGAATACCTATAGATGGGTGAGACGACTAGCCTAACGGTGCTTAGGCAGTTTTGTAAAGGGATCCGGGAAATTTTCGGTGGGGAGTTCCTACGGAAGCCCGCCCCTGATGAGTGTCAGAGACTGCTGGATATGCACGGTTCGATCCACGAGTTCCCAGGAATGTTAGGAAGCATCGATTGCATGCATTGGGAATGGAGGAACTGCCCTGTGGCCTGGAAAGGCCAGTTCACAACTGGATTCAAAAGCAAACATCCATCAATGATTCTGGAAGCCGTTGCTGACTACAGTTTGCGGATCTGGGATGCGTATTTCGGTGTGGCAGGTTCGAACAACGACATTAATGTTCTTCAGTCATCGCCGCTCTTCAATGATGAGTGTCGGGGGGAGGGTCCAGAAATCAGCTTCGTAGCCAACGGCACGCAGTATAGTAGGGGGTACTATTTGGCAGATGTGATATATCCGCGGTGGCCCGTATTCATCAAGACAATTCGCCAACCAGTTGGACCGAAGAAACAATATCTTGCGCGTAAACAAAAGGGTGCTAGGAAGGATGTTGAGCGGGCTTCTGGTGTCCTCCAATCGCGATGGGCCATTATACGGTGCCCGACACGAGTTTGGCACGAAGATGATGTCGTGAATATTATGTTAGCATGTATCATATTGCATAATATGATAATAGAAGATGAAGGATTTGCGGCAGAGCGCTGAGCACCGGAAGAGGGCGCAAGTACAAGTCATGGTGTTGCCTCCGCGCCGATCCTGATGGGCGTACCACGGAGCAATGAATATTTGATCCAACATTTTACTGATATGCGCAGGACCACAACACATAACACATTCCACGCCGATTTGATTGAAGAAGTTTGGGCACGTAGGAGAGACGGCGCAGTGTGAACACCTTTGTGATTTGCACTAGATTAAATTTTCGTTGTATAATTTTTCCTGTACTATAATACGACAAAAATTTAGTGTTTAATTTTAATTTCTTCACGTATAGCCGTTTTCTTCTAATTACGTATAGTCCGATAAATTTAATTATAATTGAATTAACATAAATGAAAAAAAGATTGGGGCTATTGAAAGTGTCCACCATAGTGGCGGAAACAAATTTTTGGGGCTGTGAACAAAAAAATTGAGACTATGGACAAAAAAGGAAGCGAGGCTATTGAGGTGTCCGCCTTATAGTGGACACTCTAAGCCCCACTTAAGATAATACAAAAATAAATACTACTAGTACTACTATTAAACAAAAACAAAAGATGTGATCGCCACCGGTTTTTCATGAAAAAGGCGAGTATTTTGAATACCAACTTCCCTTAAAAAGGGGGAAACGCTATTAAATTTTTTTAAAAGGAAAGTAGGTTTTTTCTATTTAATGAGAGTTAATCTTATGCGTTACTATTTACTCCCAGTTAGTGACACAGAAAATCACCTTAAAAGCAGCACCATTTTACACTCATC
Organism: Salvia splendens; assembly: GCF_004379255.2. Classification (NCBI taxonomy): domain Eukaryota; kingdom Viridiplantae; phylum Streptophyta; class Magnoliopsida; order Lamiales; family Lamiaceae; genus Salvia; species Salvia splendens. The sequence goes on from NC_056041.1 coordinate 2,201,803, forward strand.
TATTTAGAGGGCTGTTTTTTTTTTAAATGTGTGTAAAAACTCTTTATTTTAGGGCTTTATTGCCCCAATATTACTATACTATAATGAAAAGTTGCTTTCTTAATTAAAATGAGCAACAACATTTATGTGATAGAATATTTTATACCCAAAATCCAAATTTGAATTTTGGACCTTTAGTTAAGAATGTATGAATCTCTTTATCTCAATCACAGCCCATACTATTGAATCCCTATGCACATAAATAAATCTAGCTCAAAAATAAAATATAAACACACTTTTAAATGCGACAAAAAAATAGTATACTATGAAAATCTCATCCCGTTCCAAGGAAGATGACCCATTCCTTATGCGACACGAGATTTTATACAATTTTATTTTGTGTGTTATGTGAAAAGAATAAAGTAAGAGATAGTGGATAAAGTAGAGATAAAAGAATTTTCATAATGAATTATCTTGAGTGATAAATTAAAAAGAAAAGTGGATCATCTTTTATGGGGGAGATGAGAGTACTTAATTTGAATTGTCAAATAATTTAACTTAAGTATTGCATAGTAAGTAGTCCATTGTTTGATACTACTACAGTACTCCTAATATATTTTTTATACTCTCTCCTCCCGCACTACTCGCACTTATTTCCTTTTTTAGGCGTCCCAAATTACTTACACTCTTTCTATTTTTAGTAAAATAATTCACCTACAGCCGTCATTTTTTACTTTCCTATACACCCATTCCTTAATCTCCGAGCCGAAAAGGAAATGAGCGAGTAGCCCGAGACGGAGGGAGTACTATTCTAATAGACCATGATTTGGGCCTACAGCAGTCACCTCCACTGATCCTATCTCTCTTGGTTTTCTTTCCTCAAAATAGACATTCTTGATGGTATCAAGAAATTTAAATTTGTTCACGATTACCCATCTATTAAAAAATATGATCATCCACGCATAATGTATTATTGATACTTTTCAACTAAATTATAGTATTATTTTATATATACATAAATGACGTCATTTAACTTATTAATGGTGGTGTCTACATAATTTTTTGAATTTCATCTCATATTCAATTTCACCTAAATTTTTTGCAATAGGATAATTAACAATAAATTCAAAATTTCATGAATTTTCTTGCTAATTTTTAAAATTGCAAACAAAACAGAATATGGCCAAATTTTATAGTTTGTGTTGGTAAATTTGCCCATTAAATGTGATCAATTTTTGTTTTCTTGAATAATTTTTTAGGTCGCATTTCGATTTCATGGTTATCAATTTTAAAAAGGGGCTGTTATAATTTTCAATCTTTTCTCAATCCCAATAAAGTAAAGAAGAGAGTAATAATATAATTAGGCCCATAGCCGCCGTCTCCTGTTTAATGTTTACATATCTAGCTATTTAGCTTCAGTGGGCGGACATCCCACTAGGACATCCACTAGTACATCCCAAAAATACCTCCTGCCACGTCACTAGGACTTCCCATCCCACTGCCAAGTCACTAGGACATCCCCTCCTATGTCCGCCCTTCCCACTAGGACATCCCGCAATAAAAAAAATCATACATTCACAAATAAAACAATTTACATTTACGGAAATAAAATTTGACCGAGAATACGAACGGGAAAAATTAACAACTTCATCGGAAAAAACATACATGATTCGAAAAAAAAAATTACATACTAATAAAAAAAACTTCATACATTATCACGTCAACCCCTCCGAGTCCAAACCTCTTCGATGATATCCTGCTGAAGTCGAACATGGGCATCTGTTTGCCGCATGTCGGCAAATGCACGCAGCCGCGCGACCTCTCCATGAGGTACCCCCATATTCACATTCGCGGTGGTCACGCCGTGACTTGGACCTGCACTCGTATCATCTTCATTGGTCCACTGAGTCAGTTCCGCAGCTTCATTTTCGACAATCATGTTGTGCATTATGATACATGCGTACATGATATCGCCGATGTTGGGAATATACCACTGCCGTGCAGGACCCTTCACAACCGCCCACCGACTCTGGAGCACACCAAATGCCCGCTCCACATCCTTGCGCGCTGCTTCCTGACGGCTCGCAAAGTATGTCTTCTTTTGTCCGAGCGGATGCTTGATTGACTTCACAAAGACGAGCCAGTTTGGGTATATTTCATCCGCCAAATAGTACCCCATATTATGCTGGTTGCCGTTGGCGACGAAACTGATGGCGGGACCAACGCCATTGCACTGAGCGTTGAACAGGGGCGACGACTGGAGAACGTTGATGTCGTTGTTGGACCCGGCGACTCCAAAATAAGCATGCCATATCCACAGCCGGTAGTCAGCTACAGCTTCAAGGATCATCGTGGGATGCTTGGCTTTGAAGCCGGTAGTGTACATCCCCTTCCAGGCGGCGGGGCAGTTCTTCCACTGCCAATGCATACAATCTATGCTGCCCAACATCCCAGGGAACCCGTGCACCGACCCATGCATATCTATCAGCATCTGGCAGTCTTCGGGGCTCGGACTCCGAAGATACCGCTCCCCGAATATCGCTCTCACGCCCGCGCAAAAATTCTGCAGACACTCGACGGCTGTCGACTCGCCAATGTGGAGGTACTCGTCGAACATGTCGGCCGCGCCTCCATACGCTAGTTGTCTGATTGCGACAGTGCACTTCTGCAAGGGCGTGAGTCCGGGTTTGCTAGCTGCATCATCTCTGATCCTAAAATACAGGTATCTTCTCTCTAAAGCACCCACGATGTGCAGAAACAGCGGACGATGCATCCTAAAGCGTCGCCGGAATAAGGCTTCCCCAAAACGCGGTTGCGGAGCGAAGTAGTCCGCATACAACCGAATATGTGCAGCAATGTGGTCACGGGGTACTTGAGTTCGACGATGGATCGGCCGAGGTACCGCCGCCTGCTGCCGCCGCTGCAACCTCTGTTGTAGCAGCCTCTCTATCGCACCTTCAACAGCGACCTCCAACTCATTCTCGCTATCACTTTCACTAGACATTCTAGATATACTTGAAATTAGAGATGTAGAGAGAGAAACTTGTTAACACAAGTGGTGCGAATGAAATAAAATTCAACGAGCCGTATATATAGAGTTTTAAAAAAAAAATTTAAAAAACGGGACGTCCGACCGGACGTCCGACTGGACGCCACAATGGCGGACGTCCGCCCGCCCGTCGCCGGGACGTCCGAGGACACCCGACGTCCTCACGGGACGTCCGTATCCGACCCTAAACGCCACAATGGCGGACGTCCCGGTCGCCCGTCGCGACGTCCGACCGGATGTCCGACCGGACGTCCGCCATTGGATATGCTCTTAGCAACGACACAGCGTTTTCAATTGGATAAACTACTGACCCTTGTTTTAAGCGATAAAGTCACATGAAATAATAAATTATAAAGATAATCTAGTTAATTTAATTACCTTATTTTGTTAAATTCTTTGTCCTGCCTTACTCCCTTGTGTCTTATTTACTGAAACTTTTTTCCGACACAGTTAAAAAAATAGTAGTGCTTAATTAGTTAAACATAAATAAAATAAAGATAGAATAAATTAGAAAATTTAGTAATAGAAAGAAAAAATGTTGATTTTTACCAAAAAAATAAAATAACTTGTTTACCTTTACCTTTGTCGTTTGGACATCTCAAAAAATAACAACAAATGGTGGGAATACTATTTAGTTGGTTTTGAGTGGGGATACAACAAGTGTATCCTCAGTTCCTCACACACATTTATATATGTAATTTTGGATTGATTTGAGAATGTCGTAGAACTTTATTTTCTTTTGAGGGTGAATTTATGTGTGTGAACGACTGATTCTTTGTAAAATTATTGATTTCGATCTGCAAAACATTACTTTTTTCGCGAGATAAAAAAGATACTACTCCCTCCGTCCCATAAAGATTGTCTCACATTGACCGGACACGAGTTTTAAGAAATGTAATGTAAAGTGAGTTGAAAAAATTAATGGAATGTGGGTCCTACTTTTATATATTAGTTTTATAATAAAATGTGAGAAGGGAATGAGTTGGTGGAATATGAGGTCCACTATAAAAAATGGTAAAAAGTGAATTGGACCAAATTTTGTGGGACGGACGAAAATGAGACAATTTTTATGGGACGGAGGGAGTAATACTAAGCCCAAAGTCAATGACAAAATAGTGGCAGTAATTTATTGTCACAGTTGATAACCAATTTAATACTGAAAATTCAGCACCACCTAAAAACTAAGTGGGGTCTCCAAGCATGTTTTGGCCTCCATAATTGTATCCAAAGTGTTTTAGGTTTTCTATTTGACTTGAGTGATTAAGTTTCTAGAAAATAATAAAATAGTAAAATAATATCATCACTAGTTAGGCCATTTTGAACACCAAGAAAATTAGTATTGATATTGGGCCCAATGCATTTTAAGTTTACAAGCCCAAATTGATTGTATTGTTACGAGATTGCTATAAAAGCAAAAAAGAATACACAAATTGAACATGACTTTTTGTTTGTGAAAACGATTTATTAATAATATCCTCAACTTGTTCAATAGCATAAAATCATTGGTTAAGTTCATCAGAAATGAAATAAATTGAAGTGGTTTAGTGGTTACATTACATGTGTGTAAACATCTTTAATTTAAAATAAGTAAACTATATATATGACAGAAAATGAGAATTTGATGTGAATTCAAATGGTCAAGTGAATAGGAAAAAGAAATAAGGAATTCCATACAAAATCTAAAGTCATAAATAAAGAAAACTATACAGTTTTCTTTCCAAAAAAAGAAATGCACAAGGAAATTTGTTCTGAAAATATGGACACAGCAGCTGAAGAAGCTACGACTCTCCATTATACAGCAAGTATATTACAGTTTCTCAGGATTTAGGAGTTCAAATCTGCAAGCCACAGCCACAAAATAACAATAGTCAAGAAATTAAAATTTAACAGAAATCAAGCAGAAAAACCGACATAAACAGAAGCTGTAGAAGGAGGGAGCTCAAAAGCAGATTGTTGAATATATAGATTGGGTTTGAAGTTTGATAGATAAACAAGATAGTACTAATCACAGTAATAGAATTGACCATGGTAAGCATAGGTTAGAAAATGACCTCCTTAAAGGGCCATCTCTCTCTGCAATTCGGCCAGCTCATCATCATCGTCTTCAACCTTCCTCGCCGGTTGCCTTCCTCCTGCAGGCACTCGAACAGGTGCAGCAGGAGCTGTTGTTGCGGGTTGCAAGAGCTGTTCTTCCAGCTCAGCTCCTTCGAGTTCTTCGAGCTCTGCCTCCAGTTCATCCTAGTGGAAGGAAAAGGTTAAGAAATGCTCACTTGGAACAAACAAATTATCAGAAACTACAGCGTACCTCATCAAAATCAGCAGCTGCACCCATAGGCGTTGACAAAGCTTCTTGAATTTGTTTCATGTTTTCAGTCTGCTCATTGATTTCATCCATTGTCTTGTCCACGTCATCAATATTGCTACACCAGAAGAATTCAGTAGAAAATATGAGGAAACATAATCCACATCTCAATGTAACACAGGCATCACGTGAAAATGTGCACTGATATATAACATGAATCTGTTTCCTCAGCATGCATATAACAAACCACTTTTTCTCCTCGTCCAAACATGAATATACGTGCATTATACAGAAATATAGTAATATGTTTACATGTCCACTGTAAAGTTTAGTAAGACAACGCAAAATCACTATTTAGATAACCAAATTTTTTAAGAGCTCAAAACTTTACATTTGCCAGTTCATAATCAATTCTACATATTTTTAGCAATATATGCATCAGCATAACTTACGTTGCCTTCTGCATAGCCTTCATTGCAGCTGCTCCTGTTCTCAAAGCATCTACAGTTTCTGTGGTAGCTTTCGCTCCCTCTAGCATTATCATCTAGAAACAAAAAACAGGCACAAGTTCAGAAAGGCCACGTAAGATGGACCGTTGAAGGTAAGCAGCATCAATGATACATGAAGATCACCTGATCATGAATTCGCAACTGGAAGTTTCCGAGCTGTTCAATTTGTTGTTCATAAAGCCTTTTTCTCTTCAAACATTGTATTGCAGCTACAAACAGATTGGCAGATGAACTTCATTATTAAGGTATTATTATTTCAGTTTAATAAATTCAATTAACAAGGTTACAAGCACAAATCCCAACAAACCACACCATACTGCTTGACGACAAATATCTGAAAGGAAATTGCTTGTTCGAAGAAAGGAAAACAAAACCGATCGCTCTACTAGACCATAATCTATATAGGTTTCAACATTAGTCCTAAGAAATTTATGATGAGCGATAACGATAAAATAAAGAAGTTATTTTCTACTGAATTTCCAAGAAACACTTAAAAACTCGAGCTCAATGATTTGCATCAAAAGTTACTACCAAACCATACCCCTTTTATTTTTAGCTCGAGTGAATTCCTTGGCCCTTTCAACTTCAGCGGCAGCCTTCTTCAAGAGAACTTTCTCTTTTTTCTCCAGCATCTCAAGAGTCTGCACACAATTCAGCTTTCAACGAATATACAGAACAAAATATGATAACATCAATACACAAGTCTTGGAAAAGGTTTAACGGAGCATAATCCGATAAATACACAACATATAGTACTAAAGAATATAGAATATGAAACATAAGCGTAAGATAGGTCTTCCATTCAGTCATCACTTATCGACATCACCTAAACCACATAGAATGAACCAAGAAAGGAGTCGTAAGACAAATAATCTAGCTCCAAGATATTTGTAATTAAGATGTGTGAAGCACGCGATAATGCAATCTTGATCACCAAAAGCTACACATACTGATTGAAATATAATTTCACATAGCATGTTCTCATTGTTCTGGTATTCTGTTTACATGCCAATCTAAAATAAACAACTAAATATCATCAAAACTGAAAATTGGCGAAATACTCAATATAACCATACTCTGATATTCAATACAAATGCCAAAGCTATCATATTCTAAACATTTACTGACACAAAAAAATTGAAAACAGAAAAAGAAGAAAAAATTCCCATACAATCCAGAGATAGACAGATCATGTTTCTACAATAACTCTAAATTGAAAAATAAACAACATAACCATAAACACACCGAAATATGCAAATCGCAAACCGTACCTCATTTAACTTATCTAACGTTGCCAGAGCATTCGTTTCTTGCTTAGGCTTTCCAAAAATTCTAGTAAACATCGTCGACGATTTATTGCCAGCTGGAGAAATATGGAACAGAACTGAATCTTTAAACCCTGCAACAAAATCAAATGCTCCATCAATTTGATCGGCAATTGTTAATCGTATGCTTCAAAATCCAACGAATTAACCTGTGAAACATCTTTAATTATAGACATCACTGACCTGCGGATTCAACCGATGTGGAAATCAACCAGGATTACTTCTTGGAAAATTAAAAGAACAATTTTTTATAAACAAGAAAAATATTGTAGGAACTTGATGGAAATCTTTGATTGGAAGAAACCCCACCCCCTTTTGCAATCTGATCGAGGTCCGGGACTAATGTGACGGGCTGTGATTTTATGATTGTGACAGACCAATTGAATCAGGAGCCAGATAATATTATGGGCCGTTTGCGTTGTGGTCCTTGAAGTCAAATCATATTCTAATTTGGTCTGTCAATAAGTCGATATAAATTAATAGACTTTTTTTTGCAATTAATAGTAAGACGAAAATTAGTACGTGAACTCATGTAACTCATACAAAATGTATCACTTTTGTTACGTATTAGTACAAAAAGTTTGAAGTTGACCTAAATTATACAAAAAGTTTCTTTTGTGTTCAATTTCGTACATTTCGTTATATTTATTTAACCGATGTTAACTTTTTACTTATATGATGTACAAACCATGAAACAATTATAAAAACTTTTGTACCAATATAAAACAATCATAAAACTTTTTGTACTAACATGAAACAATAATGAAACATTTTGTACTTCACATAGATAAATAGTTAACATCTTTTAAACACATATAAAGGAATGTACTAAATTGAAACACGAAATAAACTCTTTGTATAATTTATGTCAACTTCAAACTTTTTGTACAAATATGAAACAAACGTGATACAATTTGCATGGGTTATGTATTTACCCTCACAGTGTTTATCTCCAATAGAAAAATTTGATGATTATTAATATAATATCGTCTTTGATAGAATAAAGTTTTTGTTTGCAAGTATATGATCTTTCGAGTTCTCTAGTAATTGTTTTTCAAACAATATATTTTTCTTCAAAATCATTTAATGCCCAACATTTTGTTAGAAACTTGAATGTAATTTTTAAAAAGAAATAATTTTTTTACTAAAACAATATAAAATTTATATAATCATAAAAAATTTATTCGTAAGTTCTTACTACTTAATATGCTCTTAATTATACAATATATTATTAATTTGGACCCCCAAATTAAGTATACTATTACTACAGATTTATGAACTTTGATAACAAATTTTCACAAATAATTCTATAGAATCATGTCAAATTTCAAATTTTGCATTAGTAATTGATAGTATTCCGTATAGAAATGAAAATAACCACTACTGTAAATGGCGGATCCAGGAACAAATTATCGTGGGGTCGAACAAGATAGTAAATATTTATTTAAAATAATTGTTTAAATTAATTATTTTTATAAATATATTTTTTAATATAAATAATTCATGCGAGTATCGATATTCTTAAAACAACATACTCCACTTTCTTCGTCCCGTTATAAGCGAGACTCTTCTTTTGGATACAAAATTTAAGAAAAAGACGTTTATGGAGCTAACTGAAGAAAGAATAAAATATGATCTTAGATAAAACAAAGATGCAAATAAATAATAAAGTAAGAGAGAACAATTATGTTATATTACGTATTTTGACAAAAAAAAATGACATACACATAGCATAATTTTTCTGTAACATACCAAATTTTTAAAGATTTAAAAAATTGAATATGAATAATAAGGTTGAAAATTTAAATTATAAAACTAAGAGTAGAAGAAATTAAGAAATATTTACTTTATATAAGTAGGTGGTTAATTTAGATAAATTGATTTTGATATACTGTAAAAAAATATTACTACTACTACTATTTAACATTAATTGATAAGATGAGAAAGTATTTTTAATGGACTTCTAAGAATTAATTCAAATAAAGAAAATATTTCAAAGCCCATTTTACAATTAGATAACATATTTAAGATATTTAATCTTTTAAACTTAGTTAAATTTATTGATGCCGGTTTATTCTATTTCACGAGTGAATATAGGGATGAGAAAACAATAATGACATCGCCAATATCATTCCTCTTTCTCTTCGAAAACAAAAACCGCGGAAGGACTCTTCCCCTCCAACTCCTTCGTTCTCGACGACAGTCTACCTATCCGGCTGCCTCACTTCCTTCCTTTCTCTCTGATCAGTCTCCTCATCATCTCACACAGCGTGAGGACGTGAGGTGGGGGCGGAGACGTGAACGCCGTAGGGTCGGAGGCTGAAGAAAGTAGCTTTCCGGTGCACTCCGTGGCAGGTGGTGGGGTCGGCCGACCCCGCCCGACCCCACCTGGATCCGCCAGTCTGTAATCAAATGCAGGTTGAGAGATAAAAATCACAAACATCTAGTATAATACTCCCTCTGTCCACGAAAAATAGAGCTATTCCATTTTTATCCCTCGTTTTAGAAAAATGATAATAAATAGTTAAAGTGGATAGAAAGAAAAGTAAGAGAAAAAATAATATAGAGAAGTCTCTTGTCTATATTATTCTCTCTCTTACTTTTCTTTCTCTCCACTTTAACTATTTATTATCATTTTTTCAAAACGAGGGATAAAAATGGAATAGCCCTATTTTTCGTGGACGGAGGGAGTATTGTTTATTCATTCAAGATATTATTCCTAATCCCATGTGATGTGTCTACAAAAATTAAATCAATAGTAGCACTATTTAGAAAAAAAAGAAGTAAAAATAGAGCAATCAATAAAAAAAAATTATTTAATTGAAATTTTTATCAAGAAAAAAAAATCTCAAATTTTATGTATTTTTAGAGTTTGAAACAAAATTACAAAATCTTAGAAAAAATTTCTCAAACTTTAAGTATTTAGTTTTTTTTAAAAAAGCCAAGAGGAAACATAAAAATATTGTAAACTAAACCATAAAAAAATTCTTCTTCGGAAAATATATTACTCCTTCAGTATAAATTCACACCTCATCAAATTTCTTTATCCATTCCTTTTCAAATTTCACTGAGCCGGTGGCCGGTGCTGTCACTTTGTCGATTCGCAAATTAGTTCAATCGATCAGTTCAATACACAGATCTCATCGAATTGAAGAATTCGATCTGTATATATCGTATTCCAGCAGATCCAGCCATGGATTTCATGAAGGTTTTTGATCAAACTGTCCGTGAAATGTATGTGGTTTCATTTCTCGATATTACTACGATTCAAGTATTTAGTAAACTTATACTGTAGAAGGATGCATCAGTCAATTTGTTTGCGTTCTAATGCAGAAAGAGGGAGGTGAATCTGAAGGTGTTGAAGGTTCCAGAGATGGAACAAAAGGTAACGCTAATAGTTCAAGTGATTTCCGCCGTTTCCTGAGCTAAATTTCGTTGGTTAACTGTGTTTTAGGATGTGTAAGTATCGGATCAGTTAATTAAATTGGTAAATTCAGCTGATTTAGTTGATTGAATAGCTGATCAATTAATTATTGAGGCCATCCACAATGGGGCGCCCTAAGGCGCGCCCTAAAGCCCGCCCTATGCACCGCCACGTCAGCATTTTATTCTCTTGCCTTTCCACCTGCAGTGGGGCGCCCTAAGCATTTTACTACTGTTTTGTTATTTAATTTAAATGTTTTCAAATATATAAATGCAAACTTATTAAAAAACACAACGATTAACTAAAAGAACGACAAAAAATTCATTGATTTTAAAAAAAAGTTACACGAGTTAGAAATTAAAAAAAATGACTATCCTATAAAATCCCCAACTTCCGGCTCAACTCATCGCTCAACCTCTGGAGGCGCTCGGCTTGGGCCGATGTCCGGATCGTACTGTGTGTTGGCGTCGAACGACCGATATTCGCCAGGTTGTGTACCCGGCCACCGTGCGCCATCTTCAAACATCTGGCTACTAGGACTTGAGTATCCACCAGAATCCATTTATAGCGTAATTTGAGAGTTTAAAAGTTAATCGAAAAGTTACAAATGAAAAGTGAAGTTGGGGTATATATAAAACAACATTTTCGAATTAAAAAAAAAACTAAAACTCGCGCCATCGTCCGCGTCGCCCACAGTGGGCGGACGATGACGCGGATGATGCCCTATCGTCCGCGGACTAAGCGTCTGGCGCGGACGCATCGTCCGTCGTTTGCGGTGCCACAGGGGCGGACGATAGCGCGCCCGATGCATCGGGCGCGCTATCGTCCGCCCCATTGTGGATGGCCTGATGTTTTAAGCTGCTAGAAAGTAGAAACTGAATGAGTGAGCGGTATTTCTCTAGGACATAGTTAATCACCTAAAAATTGTGCTGCTCGATTGAATGCTGAGAAAGGGAGGACTCTTTTGGTAATCTGATACTAAATAATTTATTAATTCGTTTCACGCTATTATTAGATCATTAGTTTTAAGGGGGCTCAAAACATATTGGATATTAAAATTAGTTCATTCTTCAGATATATTGAGGTTATTCTGATGATATCTTAAGCAGGATTTGTTAGTGTTAACAGTTTTCCCCCTAAAATTTATGTTGCTTGGTTGATGCTGTTGTTTTGTTATAAAATCGAAGTACTAGTTTTTTATTTGGTTGGTGAATGTGGTGTCAAGAGCTGAATACTGACAAAGCAAATAATGTATCAAATAATGTACAATTTCATGCTATTTTTTTGGACCATGTATAAATTGTAATTCTAAGGGGCCTAATAATTAGTCTAGCACATATATTTGGATATTATGAGTTTCTTCAGATGATCTTCACTTGCAAAATGTGCCTTTAAATTAACCAGTTTTCCATTCCATTAAAGAACTCCTTGCTCACCTGAAAACATCGGCATTCATCATTACAATTTGAATTTCAGTACAATCATTTATACGTGTAGGGTCAAGTTAATACCATATTAAAATTAAAAACTATTGAACCTGCATCCTTTTGCTGCCAATCACTAGTGATTTCTTAAAATCAGGAGTCATGGATTCTTATTGACTTGCCCTTTTATTTTAGGTTCTGGATGCTACAGACGATGAACCTTGGGGTCCTCATGGCACAGTGTTGGCGGAAATAGCACAAGCAACAAAAAAATTGTACTTTCTACTATTTCCATTCACAAAATTTACAGAAGTTGGCTATTTTTATTCTATGCTTTAAATTTCCTCACCCATTTGCTTTCATTCCTCTCATCTGTTGGCACGTTGTGCAGCACCGAATGTCAGATGGTAATGAATGTCCTATGGGCAAGATTGGCCGAGACCGGCAAGAATTGGCGTTTGGTCTACAAGGTACCAACATCAAATTCTGTCCAGGCCAAAATGAATAAGCATCTTATATTTGCTCTTTTCTTTTACTTTGTTCTGTGTACTTTTTCACTTCCTACTTATTTCCTTTGAAATATATTGAGGATTAACTTCTTAATTTTCATGTGCTAGTCGTTGACCGTTATAGAGTATCTGGTGGGACATGGATCCGAGCGTGCTGTTGATGACATAATTGAACATACTTTTAAGATATCTGTATGTATCTTCAGCTCAGTATTGACCAACTCTTGTGCACATACCAAAACATCTAGAAGGCTATTGGCTGATAGATGTTTTAAGTTGTATCTCTATATGATTCTTTTCTTCCTCACTTTGTTTTATGTTCCAGTCTCTGGCCAGTTTTGAGTATGTGGAGCCAAGTGGAAAGGATGTCGGGATCAGCGTGAGAAAAAAAGCAGAAACTATTGTGGCTCTTCTGAACAATAAGGACAAAATGCAGGAAGTTAGGAATAAAGCTGCTGCAAATCGTGATAAGTAAGTTTATGATTGAGGTCTAATTTCTTGTTTTATTGCATCTACGTTGTTTTCCCAATGCTGTTGTTTTTTGGTGATGCATGAACTTTTTCATTGCTTGCTAGGTATGTTGGACTTTCGTCATCCGGAATAACATTCAAATCCGGTACAGCGTCATTCAGCTCTAGCTCTAATAGTGATCGATATGGAGGTTTTGGTAACACAAAAGACAAAGAATCATTTAATGTTGGTTATAAGGAGGAGGAATACGGTGAAGATAAATATGACACAATTACTAATTCGAAAAAAAAGTCATCTCGTAATGGCAGGTTTGTGTTGTTTATATATAGCTGTGCAAGTTATCTCACACTTCTTTTTTTTCTTATGGTTTTCAACATCTAAACAATATCATAGCTTTTCTTGTTTTTAAGTAACCTACAAATGATTCTGCCATTATTTATTATCACTAGTGCATGATCTATGTGAAATATTATGTTTGTCTTAATATATGGATTGTTAGCTGATGTATTTTTGCCCCTTTTGCACATTTTAACCAATTTACAACTCTGCCAAAATAGTTTTTTAAATGTCTGATTCCTGGAGAATGCAAGTTTTTTCAATAACTTTTCAATTGATTGTTATATTTGCATTTTCCCTCTTCAGTTAAAGGATATTAAAATTGATATACCCAGAGATGATATATTTTGGCACAAACTCCTTCAGATATTGAGTTTTGGACTTTGGATAGCTTTAAGTTTGAAATTTAGTCACTGCTCTTTTTGCTTGAATGTTTTACAGCACGGCTCAAGCCAGCAAGCCAGATGAATATGTTTCAGCTTCTTCACAAAATACATCTTCAAACACACATGATGAAGATTTTGATCCCAGAGGAACTGCTGGTGCTAGTAAGTAATATTGCTTTAAGCCCGTCTCCGGATGAGAGTTTTGATAATGGAGGTTGATCCTGTTTTATTGGAAATAATGCTTCTGCTCCATTTTGACTTGATCATGAAACTGAACGTATATATTTGCTCACTCGCTAGCCTCTAGAATTCTGATACTAAACGTAGTTAATTGGATATATTTACTGCTTCAGATTGAATATATCACTAAGATACTAAGCTAACTTAGTCAGAACTTTAGATGGTAAGAACACATTGATTAAAAGGTCAGCCCGGTTTTTATCACCATTTTGGTGGGACAGCTCATCTGACCTCTTAGATGAGATGAAATAACTCAGTCGCTTACAATGAAACTTATTACGTGTAAATATTACCACTTCTATAATTTAAATAAAATTCTCGTTGGTTGTCCGATTTTAATATTTTTGTAAAGGATTAAACATAATATAGAAAGATATTTCTAATTTAATTAAATTATATGAAGTAGACATAAAATTAATTGCAATAACAATATACTACTATGATTTTATCAATCACAGAGTAGCGAATGTAATTGGTAAGGTGTGACAGAAGACTTAGTACATGGACTGGATAGGTATTTCTGTTCACACGCCGGCACTTGTAACTTCTCAGTGCTACTGTTGTTTGAACCCCTGAGTGTTTCCTCTCTCACTGCTTAGTTTCTATGAGGGAGGTCTGAAACTTCATTTGACTATGCATGACTTATTTTCGCCTGCCTTGAGAAAGTTATGCTGCTTCTTCTAGTACAGATATTACATGTAAGTCTATTATTTATAAGTGTTGTTTGCTGTTTAACAGAACCGTCTTCTGGAAGCCAACAAGTTGATCTTTTCGGGCAAGATCTTATTGGTGACTTCTTGGATGACCCGATATCTGTTCCAACAGATAAGTCTAATTCTTTAGACAATGATCCATCGAACGTTGATTTATTTGCTGATGCTGCTTTTGTATCAGCCACTCCTCAACCAGCTGCAGAGAAAAACCCTCAGGTAAAGCTATCATATCATTTCAGCATTTCAGCAAAGGGCAATGCGCCTTTATAATTTTGCTCAGGGTTCACTTGTCACAGTTTTACAAGGACTACACTATTTATTGGCATATTTCTAATCTTGAAAATGCTTAGAAATCGCCCCACACCTGATTAACCTTGTTCTGGGCCTTTCTGCAGTTTGATGTCGATCTATTTGCCTCTCAACCAACCCCTACCCCTGCTATTTCTGCACCAATGGATTTTTTCGCTGCTCCTGATCCAGCTTCCCATATTGACAGCGGAGCTTCAAGATCTGATGGAACAACGAGCAACATTTCTGATCCATTCGCTAATGTTCCAATGAACAATTTTGATGGCTCTGACCCTTTCGGTGTATTCTCCTCTCACACAGATCCTTCACCTGTTGTAGCTAACCAGAGTTCTTCTAGTCAAGGAAGCAATGGAAACACAAAGGGAGCTTCTCCTGAAACCCATGCTCCTCCACCGAAGAAAGAATTTCAAGTCAAATCTGGAATATGGGCAGATTCTCTGAGCCGTGGATTAATTGACCTAAATATAACTGCACGTAAGTACTACTTTATGACACAATTGAATTTAGAATTTCTATATCAAACTCCCGATAATATACTTGAACTGAGTGATGACCTTTTCACTCTTCACCTCTGGATTATGTTCCCCCAACTATCACATGGAGTAATATATATAGGCATATAGCTGTTTTTTTTCATACTCACGAATTAATTGAAAAATGCAGAATTTGGAAATTCATGTGATTAGTTATTGATGGTGATGTTTGTATTGCAGCTAAAAAGGTTAACCTAGCAGGTGTGGGCATCGTTGGTGGATCGACTGATCCATCACAAGAGAGAGACATGGGGGCTTTGCCTTCATTTTACATGGGCGGGGGACCTATGCTCGGTAAATCTGGGCCCACATCGACATCCACGAATGACGACTTCTTCTCAAGCCTAAGCAGCAGCCAACACAGCCAATTCGGAAGTTTCCAGAAATGAGTTATATTTCGTACTCAAAACTCCCTGCTATCTGTTTGCTACATTTTTCGCTTGAAGAATTTCATCAACTATAAGGTTTTTGGCAAGGGCGAAGCTTCATGGACGCGATAGTGCCCGATTTATAGTGTACTGGTTGCCCATATTGTTGTTGTGTGTTGCTACATGCTCTATTATAAAAATATAAGAGAAAACATATGCTGTATTTAGCAGAATTCTCTCTCTCTCTCTCTCAAACCACTAGGCACTCTCTTTTCTGAAATTTGCCCAGGCAATTTCACTACAAAGCATGCATCTATCAATGATAGAAATGATTATCTACCATATATGACTTGAAGGATTAATGCAGAAGATTAATATGTATGTACTCCGTATGAGTTTGAGAAGTTAAGAACCACAGGGAGGTACCAGATTCATGTGACTAGAATTTGCATTATGTCAATATTTTTCAAAAGCATATGATCCTTACATGGATTGATTAGTACTGAGCTCTAGCGGTCAGGGACGGACATAGCATAGGCCAAGCCGCCGCTTCACCAGGGGCTTGGCCGGTGCCGTCCTCCTAGATTTGCCTACAGTGTTCTTGAGTTTTTTTTATAGAGACAAACGGGAGAGGGCGATGAGGAGAAAAGAGGCACAGAGAAGGAAATGTAATAATGACCTTAGGTTGTGTGATTGAGAGTTGTTGATGGAGTATTTCATTTCTTGTGTTGTGTAATCGTATTAGTTTAGGAATCAATTACTACTCCTATTTATAATTTTATTAGTATTATATATTTTGTACAATAACAAGTAGTATATTGTTTTTATCATTTTATTTATTAATTTCTTTCCGCAATGATTAGTAGGAGTATCATATTTCATTTTTGGTATATCCACCATATATATATTTATCTTTTACTAAGTTTTATAAATAGACCTCACATTTTAATTATATTTTATAATAAAATAACTAATATTTTATTAATTTTTTTACCAATTTGCTTTGTTTTTTTAATATTCAAAATGAGTCAAAGTAAGACAAGTAATTGTTGATGGATGGAATATCATACTCCCTCTGTCAGCCATTAGGATTCTCGTTAACTTTTCTGCACTCGATTTATAAAAATGGAAATAAATACTAGTAAAGTAAGAGAGAGAATAACCATTTCCCCACTTTAAGAAACATTATTCTCTCTCTTACTTTACCATTTCTCCATTTTAAGTATTTATTATCAATTTTACAAAACGAGGGCATAAAAGTCAACTGGACTCGTAATGGCGGACAGAATGAGTATTTACATTAAATTAATATTTTAACAGCTCAATTTGTGCAGACTATTAGAGTATACTACTCCATCCCTGGTTAAATTTCAGCACTGGCTCATTTTTATTTCTGGTTCCGTCCCGGCTAGCGGTAGTGCTGTTGCAGTTTACCCCTTATCATCGCTTCTGCTTTTCTCACCTGCCTAACTGGGCCAATTATGAAGACCTGCACCAAAACCGAACAACGAGTACCATGTGACCGCACAACATAAAAGATTGCTCCTCAGTGAAGTAACAAAGGGAAAAAAGAAATCAAACTTTCATTCTTTTCAAATTGTTGTGGTCTAACTGGTAAGCATTTGTGCCATAACTTGGAAGATCCCAGTAGTAAGTTTATTACAATAGAAGTTCCAAATGAACATAAATAGGTAAGCTAATTGGCAAGTTGCAAGATAGCATTTCTAGTTATGGTAAGTGAAAAACTAACCTTGTCTGGAGGACCCTTGTCGCTTCCGAAGATGATTTCAGCACTGCAAATACGTTCCAAAGTTTCAACAGAACAAGAGACGTAAGCGTTTATGTAAAAAGGAGAGGTTTTAATTTCACTAGTATGTTTACCAAAATCATTAAAGCAAGCATAATGCAATCCAGTGCTAAGCATTTGATGCCATCACAAATAGAACAGGAAGTGTTATAACTTGTCTAAAAGGAAATACCTGCATCCTTCCTTTATTGCCAATATATTAGCTCCTCGTCTCCCGATTACGAATCCCATCTTTCCTGGTGGAACATCAAGAACAGATAGTGTTTCTTCTTCTGGAGCTTGGTTACCAGCAACCAGAGTCGCTGCAGTATTGAAGAAGCAAGTATAACATCATATACAAGTGTCTTCTCATATATACATATTTTATAATTATTAGGCCAGATCATCATCAAACAAACACAAAATAAAAAATCTATTATCAACTACATGAGCAATTTTGACCTAAAGTTCACGCCATGCTGCTCACTTATGACTAAACTTAAATGACATTTCGACTTCAAGACAAGAAAGTATTGATTGGCCACTAGATTTGTATATGACGGCAATAAGTTGCCAAGCAATGCAGCAAAAACTTATTATTCCACCCATCATAAGGTAACCCAATCGCACGGGAAAATTATAGCAACAAATTATTGTGGCACACCAGCTGTATGAAAGACAAGTATTGATATGTATTGTGATATGCGACCAGTTCTGAGTTCACCTAGTATTATTCATATTGGACAATAGTAAATACCAAGATCTCTTCTGGTATTATGAGTGCTCAATTGCCACAGATAATATAAGGTACATTCAATGAAGAACCTCTGTAAATTGTAATTTACATTTTCAAACCTCCATAAATTGTAATTTGCAGTTTCTATATGCCAATGTTTATTATTGTTCCAAATTGATACTTTTCCTAACAATGAGCCTTAGAAAAGCACAAACATGGTTATAGCATACAGTTTATGTCAAACAGTTTATGGTTAATCGGTTATAGCATAAAGGTTATCAACCCATCTATAACTGTTTGAGATAAAGAAATTAAGAAGCTTCCATGGTATCAGATGATATAAACCTGGAACAGTAGGCAGTGCTGGCCAATCTGCAAAATTATTATTGTTGATGCAGAAACAGCGGCAATAAAGTGCACCACGAACAGAAAGAAACCACAAGGACCTCTCATTTAACTTTTCCACCATCTTATGGTAGATAAACAGAAGAAAGCGAACATCATCTGCTGCTGCACGGACCATTAATTCAGACAATGGCCGATGCGCCCAGAACTTGGGATCCTGGGAATAAAAACAAGCTATCAAGAATCTGACAAGCAGCAAACAGCTTTACATTGAACTACTGCAGAGGGAGAATTTCAAATATTTAAGTGTAAAACCAGCAGAAGTTGGGTAAATGCAAAGACTGTAAGGCAAAAGTTATAAGCTGTAGTTCTGAAGATTTTCAAGTAGTGCAATGAAGTGCATATCTTGGCAATAAAAAGAAACCACCATTGGCATTCTGTATCAAACAAAAAAAAAGTTAAATAAAAAGCATTAGATGGAGCTCTATATTTGCTTGGTAGTAGCTTTATACTTTGCTGCAAAGGATTTTCAGATGCATGTTATATACCGCCAACTCAGCCAATTAAATATAATGCGGATACACGGACAGCACCATTTTAAGTTAATCAACTATATACTAAAAAACAAGCGTTACCAGAAGAAATAAATAAAATAAAAAACTAACCTGCCTCAAGAAAACACGAACTTCTTCCTTCTCAACATATGATATGCCTGTGTCAAATTAGTCTCATTAACATTAAAGAATATACAAAAAGAAAGATAAATGACACTCAATAAAAGGTCCAAGAATAGCTAGCTAAAACCAGCTCAAATATAGCATGAAGAATTAGATAAAGGCATGCTGTATGAATTTTAAGAAAAACAAAATGAAGCTTATACAGATCGGATTGAAAAAATTTAACCCAACTAACAGGAACCAAAATTGGAAAGGGAGATTTGATAATTGATATTTAATGGCTACTCTGGTTTCATCATAAATACTAACTAATATAAACCAGTTTAACTTTTTTGAATGCATTCTTAGAAGATATGCACGTAGCTTATCTTATTCACCTCTTTTATAAATAGTGATAATGAACTAATGAAGTATTAAAGTTTTTCTTTAAAATGATTACATAACAGGTTTAGTCTACAGATAAAGGCATCAGACCCTCATTCCTACAACCTTTCATCCACGTCAACATATTTTTACAGAACAAATACCTGACTAAATTTTGCAACAGGTGATTCACACCTAATATATTCCAGTTCAGAAAGTGTAACAAGATAAACAGTGCAGAACAAATCAATTACCTCCATATTGGGGGTCAGCAAGCAGGCCAACAAATGATATGTGGTCATCTTGCAGTCTTTTCTGCCCTTCTTGCTCCTTAATCAAAGAATATGCAATCTGCTTGTGAATAAAGGATAAGAATAGGTTGGTCATTGAAATCAAACAATCGAAAGAGGGACTACAGGTTTACATAAGTTATTGAAGGCAGCAAACAAAGCACAATTGCTATGATAACGTGACACTGCTTTGCAATTAAATTCACTTGCAAGAAGAAAGCTGCCAATGCAAGCATGTAAACAGACACACATCATCAAGACTTTTCAGTGGATATTGACTCCAAGAAGCTGAGACGTAATGAAACCAATATATCTAATCAAGGAATAGATTAAGGGCAATAATCGTCATTATCCACATCATATCAATTAGTTTTCTAATATCAAAAACAAAGGGAAGTGCATACCTGGGTGTCCACAACATTGTGCAACTTAATGCCAAACTGAAAGTATAAAGCCTGCAACATATGGAAGGACATATGAAAGAATTATGTAGTAATATTTTGGGGTACATGAAGATGTAAGGGAGTGACAAATGCAATCACCAAGATACCTCACTATCTCGTTTGCAGTCATGGATAACTTTTGTGATGTAACTAGACTCAAGTGCAGGCTTACAGGCTTGCACAAGTGACTCTTCACCCTGAATGGCATCAACAAGATATATTGCATTTGGAAAAGAGAGCTGCATAATTAAATGCTATTAGTTGAGATTACATAAGCCTCACTTGCAAGCTCTGGCAGCGAAATAGCATAGAGAATAAAGTTTCTCTCTAACAACAGCATTTCCTAAGATGAACAAGAAAAACCTCTTGACATTATTACTATATCATATAAGAAACTAGCTTTAAAAATTAAAGTCCTTTATTTGTTTAGGAGGCAGATCAAGGATCCCAAGTCAAGCCGTAATCATTTAAAACCAGTGATAAATTTGCATTGCTTTCAGAAGCATGAACCAACGACGTGGTATGATCACTTAGTCAAAAGTTTTGTTTATCTTTTCTTTTCTTCAAAGTATTACAGCTAGTTAACAGAATAAAATGAGAAGAAAACCAACATGCATCAATTATACTAGTTCTATGACTAGATCATATGTATTAATTAGGTTGAAATCAGGAAATGACACTCGCGCAGATAAATTTACTGTTCAGTTGACAAAGGATCAAAGTATTATGAAAATTACCTATTAAAAGTCAGAATGTATTCTTTTTTCGGTTATAAACACATTACTTTTAAAATATTAAAGCAAGAACCTGCATGATACAAAGCGTCCCCTGCCGACAAAGATCAGCCCCCTCACAATCGAAGCCTATGACCACTTCTTTCTCAGGTGAAGGGTGCAGGAATTCTTCCGGAAGTTGAGATGCCTTGGTGACAATATGGATAGGAACTGAAGACAGACATGCTTCATTGTCTAAGACTTTGTCACCTGTAAAAAATGAGAGTGGAGGCACTTCTAAAAAGAAAATCAGGAGATTTAGGAAGTTTTTGCTGGAATAACTTGCTTATATTGGCAGCATGTCACGCATTTACAAAAAAAACAAGCCACTATCTCGTCAAACTTTTGCCTCCTACTATTTCAAACTAAGATAGCAATTAATGGATCGAACATAAATCCAAAGACCACACAAAATACAACCAAGCTTCTGCTCTTCAACAACATCATTATTATATCGGATCAAACATTTATGCTTCTGCTCTTCCAATAAATGAGCAACCTGCTCTATATTATTAAACAATATTTTCAATAATCTCAACTCCTTCCAACAGCCACGCAAATTTACGCTAACGCCTAATCCAAATTCCACAAACTCATCGATCGTCAACAACAATCCATGGTGATTACGAGAAGCAGAAGCTCAAATGATCCAAACGCACTAAACCTCTAATCAATACGACTAAACATCCTTCTCCCGATCAAATAAAACGCCTAAATCTTGAAATGCACAAAGAAAATAATAAAATGAACTGAAATTCGCCATTAGCTCCACAAATTCAGCGCATTATCAGATATCACCGATTTCATACAAGCGATAAACAACCGGTGAAATCAATGCAAATGCATGTAAAAATTAACTATGAAGATCAATTCAAATTAAACACAAATACTTATCTGAAAAAAATTGGAAAAGGAAATTCACCTGAGTCCGGGAGAGGAATGTGGGTCTCGGTAGGGGACGCCATGTCAGTAGTTTGGAGATTCCATCTGGATTCAGCTCAATGTGTACGTACAAACTTCATATCGCCTACGGTTCCTTGAGTCCGGTTCTGTACAGTTCCATAAAATAACTTTATAAAATATACCCAAGAAATAAAATAAGAGTCGTATTTGATTTCTCATATTTTTATTGGGCCTAGTATTTTTATTTATATTTTTTGAAATAACTTTATAAGTATCCTACTGGTTATTAAAATGGATATATAGTACTATAGTGTTTGGTAGCTCTAACTTTAAAAATTATTGCTAGGTATATTATTTTATTTAGTAGGAAAATAATGATCCAACTTAGAGCATTCATACTGGGCGGGGACAGTAGTCCATCCCTTAGCCCGCCCTATATTAATTTATAATCCTCTATATGTCAACATTTCATAGTCTCACTCATTCAATTGTAAAACACCATAAATTAAAGGTAAATCTTACAATTATTTAATTTTTTTTAAAAGTTACAAACATAGGAAATAGTGGAAATAAAAATAAGTGTTATTCAAGTTTGGGAAATCTTCGGGATTCATCCTTGAATTACTAGTGAGAGAGAATATGAGATAGGGGAACATAGTGGAGTAAAAGGTGTGAGAATGAAGGTAAAAAAAATGACGATATATATAGAGGAAAATCATCATTGGACTCCTGCAATGAGGCGAACGATCTATCGGGCGTGACCATCGGGCGGAGCATCGTTTGGCCACTTGTAGGGGCGAATGATGCATCATCCGCCCAATTGTGAATGTTCTTAATGGTTCTCATATGAATAATTTATTAATAATTTTTATTTTATAAATACTTCACTTCCTTAGTTTTTTATATATGTACTATACTATATAAAATAAGGTTGTACAATTGTATTTACATTATAAATAAAAATAATATTCTTCTGGGCCATACAATAAAACTATGATTGGGCTGATCTTAATGGGCTTGATCCATCACTGCAGAGATGAGAGAGTAAAACCACGGTAATCTTTCATTTTACACGGAATAAAACTGTTTCTCGCTCTCTCAAGCCGTTATATAGTATTTACTACAGCTGTAACAACAAATTGCAACTAAAAACATAACCGTCTCTTCCTTCAAACCGCAGTAGTCTTTTTCTCTCTACGCTGTAACCTTGTTGCTAGATGATTCTAGAAACTTCTAAACTTAAGTAAATAGGGATGATTTTTTTTTTAATTTATATTTCTGGTCGTAGTTGAATCAATGATGTTGTCGGCAATGGATGTGATTTAGTTCACTGTTTAAATGATATCTTTGTGAAAATTGTGATTTAGATTTTGTAATTATTTCAAATTTTGTCATTTGTGTGTTTAAAATTAAAATGAGTATAATTTGTTTATTAATTGTATGTATCTATAATTCGATTTTTACAATGCATAGGTAAATGAATATGCCTTATGAAAGATTTTGTGATACACCATTACCATAAGTCCAAGTATCAAGGACCATGTTTATAATATTTTCATATGTATAATAATTTTGAACCAATAAATGCAAGGGTAAAACCCACACAACAAATTCTCAACACGATATCGAGATAAAATAATATTCAAAGTACTTGTTATACACCAATGAAATTGAGAAAAATAATGTAGCATGTTGAAAATGAGAGAAATTTAGAAATTAGAGGCCTTGTTCGATGAGATAATCGCCGATCCTCTCAACCACCACATTGCACTGCCCCGGCGTCATCGGCTCATCGTAAATCCCGATCAACAACGCCTGATTCGTCTTCTTCACAGTGATTCCACCAGCACCCTAACCAATAGGAATATAGTAGTTTAAAGAAAACTAAACTAAAAACATATACTTACATCATAAGTACAATATTAGTATACATCATACAATATTACTATATTAGTACATCATGGTTGAGAGACTTTTGTCAAAGTGTTCATCAAATTAGTGTAACATATGTTGTCTATACATGTTAATTATATAAACATGGATTATTCTATATCTACAGGAGATATGATGATATTTTGATTGACAATAGTAAAAAAGATTACCTTCTTTCCTCTTATTACAGCTCCTGGTTCTCCTTGTATAACCATATATTTAATGCCACCAATGTGTAGTCCTGTTGGAGCAAGTTTTCCTGGTTCTTCAAAATCTTCCATGATCGCAGCTATTTCTTCTGCTTTAAACTGCAAGTAATTCCATCATAGAAAATAATTTAAATAAAATAATACTCCTATGTCAACTACCCTTTAGAATTGTTGATACTTTTGATTATTAAGTAGGTCTGTATCATCTATTCTAATCCTCTCATCCTTACTTCACATAAGTCAAAACTTCAATCAACCAAATCAGCATCCATTTCTAATTATTTTCAACACATACTAATTAACAGGATGGTATGAATTTAGACCATGTTAAAACACCCTATAAATAACAGAATACATTCTGAACTCTCACTATAACCAGGTCCATTGGTGCTTTCATCTAGTAGGTCACACACCATTGTTCAATCCACACATCCTTGATTCCCATACTATTATATTTCGATAATCCAAATCATCCATTTCTCATTATTTTCTACACATATCTAGCAAATGCCCTAAAAATAAAATGAAATATTTTCCTGTTACAATTTATATGATTGTTTTTCTAATTTTGATCTGCCTACAAAATTAGTCCAAGATTATTGAGAACTGATCTGGAACTGTAGCTATTCTGTTCTGACTTCGCATTGATAGGTCGCGAGTTTGAATGACCACTTATTCAATCCACAAACACTTACTACTACTTCCCAACAAGTCAAGATGTCAATCAATTAAATAAATCCATTTCTCATGATTTTCATTTTTCAAGTAACAACATCAAATAGATTTAGCGAGAGATGAGGAAGAACCTGAGGGAAAGTGGCGCTTTGAGCCCAAACGACGCCGTCGTGGCCGATGATAGCTGCCGAAGTCAGATGATTTCCGTCGATCTCACACATCAAGTGATCGTCGACATAGCTCTGCCACGACATCTCTTCTTCGAAAACAACAGAGCACAAAATTTATAAGATTTTTACTTTGATTTTGCTCTTGCTGAAATGAGCTTGCCATTTTCCTTAAATATTTATAGGGAGTTTAGGAAAGTCGCGTGGAGTTTAAGCTGATTCGTGGCGCCACAGTTGTTGATGCTTTTTTAGAATTGGTTGCTGCCATACTGCTTCTTCATAGCGTTCCCACGTGACAGCGTTACATTTACAAATTATTCCCACTACATTCCTAAATGGGATAATACTCCAAAATTAAAGGCGGCCGGATCCCCTGCTGTGGTGAGAAAACGGTACCGTGTTGCATCAATTACCTCAGTTTTTTCATTTTTCAGTTAAGTGCTAGTATAACATTTTTCAATTACATCAATGATTTAAGTATATAGTATTATCAATGCTTGAAAGCCAATTTATATTAAAATATAGCAATCTCAATTGTAATAAACTAATATTACACTAAGAAATAATTTCAAAACGTAATTAAAACTCCTTTTGTATTATTCTTTAAATTTTATTTAGTGTATTATCATAATTGAGAGTTAATATTGTAAGTGATGTAAATTAATATTTTAAATTTTTTTGATGATCTCATAAATTCTAAAATTGAAATAAAATCATACTCCTACTATCATATTTTTTTTATTGTATATACACCTTCCGTCCCAAAGGTAGTTAAGTCATATTTTTTTCGCGTTGGTTGTCCCAAGGTAGTTGAAATAAAATAATACTCCTATATGGAAATAATCTAATTTAAATAACAAGAAGTAGTCCTGTAAATAACGTGCCAAATTATCGAAAAAAACCATGTACATTAATGAAATTATCGCATGTCCTTGAATTTTAAAAATTCAGCAGTAAACACCATGAATTTTATTAACTTTCTCAATATTCCTATAACAAAATATTCTAATATCTTATAAATAACGGAACACAAAATAAATACTTGGAAAAACTGAGAAATGTTAAAATTTGTGATACTTACCGTTAATCTTCAAAATTGCAGGACAAATTGGAATTTGGCCAAAATTCATCGTAGATTCGTAGTTTTTCACCAAACAATCCATTTCTCATGCATTTTCATTTTCGATCAACAGAAAACTACAAAGATGAAAGAGAGTTAGAGAGATAAGATGAACTGATGAAGAACCCAAGGAAAATTGGCGCTTTGAGCCCAAACGACGCCGTGTGGCCGATGATAGCTGCTGAAGTCAGTTGAACTCCATTGGATTCAAGCATCAAGTGATCGTTGACATAGGGTTGCATCCACGTTTTCCTCATCCAAAACAATCAAAATCAAAGCTGAAAATTAAGATTTTTACTTTGATTTTTCTCAATGAGCTTGAGAATTTCATTCCGATTTATTTAAATATTTATTGGCGACACACTATTAAGATTCGCTAGTTCGCTACAATCATATTTCAAAATAATCTCTAAAAATATTTCGGATTTATTAAAATACTTATATGTGATTTTGGAAAGTCGCGTGCTAATTCGTGGCGACACACCTATTAAGAATCGCAATAGCTAAAATATTCCCACTACATTTGCAAATTATGAAAGGGAAATACTCTAATAGTATCATGATAATATCAGTTGATAACTATTTTAAATTAATAGCCGACAACTATGTCAACAACCTATGTTATGGATATTCACTAAATGTAGTTGACACATGTCTGTTAACATGTATATTTACATATCAACAGAAGACATACGCATACATTTAGTTGGCATACAAATGTATCCGTGTTGACATCTATAACGTAGGTTGTTGACATATATGTCCGTTATCAATTTAAGATAGTTGTCAATCTAAATGGACCCAGTTTATAATTTATTCATTATTTGGCGTATCTTATCATTCTATGTGCGATTTTCCCATCTAATAATATAATTGAAATAATATGATATTTAAATCACAAATTAAAATAATAATTTCGAACTAATAATTAAAAGATAAGAAAAAATCAGTATAATAAATTCTCAAATTAATGACCAAGAAACTTGACATGATCGCATTATCAAATAATATTCGAATTACTCATAAAACACCATTAAAACGAAGAAAAATAATGTAGTATGTCGAAAATGAGCATTATTAGAAACTAGTAGTCTTGTGCGATTAAGTTGGCGGTACTGTCAACCACCTCAATGCAATGCGCCAGCGCCAACCTTTCGTCGTGTATCCCGACCACCAACGTCTGATTCGTCTTCTTCATCGCGATTCCTTTGGTACCCTAACGAATAGAAAAAATTTGGAGAAAATTAAACTTAAAGAAATTGTACTAAAAATATAAAATTTGATTAGAGTGTTGAATGGACAATAATGGCTAGATTATAACCATAATGTTTGTGCATCATCTTTGAGACCTGAGGAAATCTTGTGTTAAAATGGTATGACACATCAATATCAAGTTTGTGTATATCTAATTAGTGTAACATATGTTGTCTATGTGTGTGGATTATATATACATATATTTTATATTTACAGGAGATGAATATTTTGATTGAAATTAGCCATAATAAATAAATTTTTTAAAAAAGTACTATTACCTTCTCTCCACTAATTACATCTCTTTGATTTCCCTGTATAAAAGTATACTTAGTGCCACCAATGCGTAGGCCTTTTTGAGCAAGTTTTCCTGGTTCCTCAAACGCTTCCATGATTTCAACTATTTCTTTAATTTTAAACTGAATTTAATTCCACTAATCAAACAAAAAATCATTGTATAATTCAACTGTAAACTGAATTTAATTCCATAAATCAAACAAACAATCGTTGCATACTTCACACCTTCCAAAGTTATTCAAATCAAGACATAATATTAGCACATCATAACAAAATAAAATAATTCTCCTATATATATATCGAAATCATCCATTTCAATTACTAGATGTCCTATAAATAAAACATGCCAAATTATAGAAAAAACATGAACTTTAGTAAAATTATAGTCCTTACTAGCAATGGCGGACCTACATGGAGGCATATATAATTAGGGATGTCAGTTGGGCTAACCCGCCTGAGTTCGGGCCAATCCACTCGAGTTTTCGAGCTATATGGGCGCGGGTTATTCGGGTTTTGAATTTTTTGGGTTATAATTTTTCGAC
Source organism: Salvia splendens (assembly GCF_004379255.2). NCBI lineage: Eukaryota > Viridiplantae > Streptophyta > Magnoliopsida > Lamiales > Lamiaceae > Salvia > Salvia splendens. The sequence continues at coordinate 2,230,189 of NC_056041.1, forward strand.
CATAACCCTAATCTTCGAGTTTCGAGCTAACCCACGGGCTATTCGGGTCAAAAGTGATCTTACGTGCTACTTTCTATCAAATCCAATATTCTAACTTATAAAAAAACAGATTGTCGCAAGTAGTAAAGTATTACCAAAGTGATCAACAGAAAGAAAATAATAACAATAGAAAATAGAAACAAAATACATAAACATATCGCTTAATTAGTAGCACACTTGAATCTGACTACAATTAAATGAAAATCATGCATATCAATGGAATTGAATGACATTTTTAATTATATACCCGAAAAATAAATTTTAAGCAATTAAAAAAATAGTATAAATAGTAGTATGTCAAAAAATAGTACTTCATATCAGCCATATTTCATATAACCCTAACCTTCAATTTGATAGAGGAGACATAATTATCATATATACTTCATATAGATATATAACCCAAAATTTTAATCATATTTTTTTATTTTAAATGCTCAACCCATGGGCTAACCCGCAACCCACTCGGGCCAGCACGCATAACCTGCTGACCCGAACGAGCTTGCCCATGTAGCCCACTCGAGTTATTCGGGTCGACCCGCGGGTTTCGGGCTAGATTGACATCCCTATATATAATGTTGATTTTTGAGGTATACGTGTTTCAAATTAATGATATAGTTGAATTTATAAGTTAAGTGTATTGAAGAAAGTGATAAAAATTAAAGGATGGGTTGTCTTAGAAAATGACAATTTCACACAACTGAAATCTGTGGAAAATGTCTATCATTCCCAATCCAATTCTCGTGATTTTCATTTTCGATCAACAGAAAACTAAGAAGGTGAAATAGATTTAAATAGATAATTAAGATGAAGAACCGGAGGGAAATTGGAACTTTGAGCCAGAACGGCTCCGTTGTGGCCGATGATTGCTGCTGAAGCGAGTTGAACTCCATCGGACTCAAACATCAAGCAACGGTCTAGATAGGCTTGCCACGTCGACATTTTCTTCTTTAAAAAAAATAGACGAAAATTTAGATTTTTTGCTTTGATTTTTCTCAATGAGCATGCGATTTTCCTTCGAATTTATTTAAATATTTATAGGCGATTTTGAAAAAGTCTCATGTATTCGTACGTAATCTAAGAATAATATCCGCAAGAATCATATTCATACGTTTGAAAACTTTCTTGTTCATGCGTAATTTATTAAGAATCATATAGAATCACATTTCGAAATATTATACAGTATTCTCTAAAAATAGTGTACTTTCTTTACAAACAAGTACTCCAGATATTACAAATATTACTATATTTGAAAATTATCAAAGAGAAAATACTCTAAAATTAAAGTGGTGTCTAAGATAAAATTAAAAGTTCATGCTGATATTATCGTTGAAAATTGTAATCTAGTAAGAATCATGTTTTTGAAATATTACAATCTCTGAAAATATTGTTTTTGTAACAAATAAAGAGACACAACAAATATTCCCACTACATTTCTAAAATGAAAGTGGTGTCTAAGATTTTGACCATTGTATATGAGACAACTAAAAAACTAAAAAGTTGTAATTTTTATATTTTAATTTTAAAAATTATCTTATTGATCACAACTCAATGAAATATTATGGTTGAAATGATAATTGCATAGATTATTTTGTAAATCAATTAATAAAGAGTATTTCGGATATCAAGTTATACAGACTAGATTACAAAGTAAACACTATGGTGGTGATAGGTTGCCAAGATAAAATAATACCAATATATAATTTAGGATTGAGTTGTGAGATTATTTTAATCGGGAGTTAGCTATGACTAATTATCCCTTAATTATTCATCTAAGATTAAATTGTGAGATTAAACTTCATGAACCAAACACACTACGGACACGTTTGGTTCAAGAAATGAGATATCACAAGATAGTTATAATGAGACGGAGTTTTCGAGCCGGGGTAAAGATAATGTAAGATAGTGTAAAAAGTTGGATATTTATAGAGTTGTTTGGCTTATAAAACATCTTTGGTTTTGTGTCTAGATAAAAGTCGAAAAGGCAAAATTACCCTTACATATTATTATCATTATTAGTATATGTTTTAGTTCATTTAATTGCCAATGCTTTACTTAATTTTGTAAATTTAAGATTGATTTATTAAATTTCATCATTAGTGGCAATTTAGGGCAGATTAGTAATTTAGCAGTACTGGTTAATATACAATTCTATTTATATATTTTAATTAGCTACTACATTAATACACGATTCAAATGTTTTAGTTAATTTAGCTTAGTTCAGTCATTAAAAACTATGACATTAGTCTTGAAAAAAATGCAAGCTCGAGAACTCAACAGATATTAGCCCAAACAAATTAAACAAGAAGTTGATGGAGCAAAAGTCTAACAAATTAATCGAACACTAAAACACAAAGAACATTTTATTTTTGCAAAAAAACATATGAATTAATCCGATCATATAAAATCCAGTTATCTTCATTATTTCAATTTACATAAAATTAAGGCCTATTCTATATTGATCCTATTTAAAACCTCACAAAATTACCCCAATCCAAGAAGTCAAGAACATAGGAAAAACTTTGGCTCAGATTCGATTGTGAATCGTCACAACCCACAACCACCACCCACTCGAATCAGAATATCCAACAACCGAGTTAGCCTACGGCAGCCATGGAGCCACTACCACCAGCGGCATCAACTGCCGCTACACGATGGAGAAAATGACGATTGTCATCGGTCGATGGCACCATCGGAAAAATATGTTGCGAGATGAGAGGGCTGACAAAGTAGAGAGGGAAAGGCCGGTGAAGTTGGGAGGGGAGAGAGGAGAATGGAAGGCAAACAATCGAGAGGGGGATAGAAGGGCACACCAAATTGAGGTTGAGAGAGAAGTGGAAGAGAGAGAAGAGGATATAATGGAGAGAGAAATTTTAATACAACTAAACTTGCTTTATCGCAGGGGAGGCAGAGATTAATAACTGGACTATACAGTGAAAATAACGCGGTTCGAGATGGGCCGACAAAAATTAACAAGTGCCTCACTTTTTTCTCATTTTGCAAACCAAACATCAATATTACACTGTTTAAGCAATATAAATTGTCTTTAACTTGACTAAACATATTAACCAAACGACTCCTACAAATTTAATTCTGGATACAATCTTACAAACCGAACACCCCCTATATATAACTATTGCTAGATTATTTCGTAGATCAAACTAGAGAGCACGCTTTTAGTTCATAATACTAATTTGAAAACACGAAGTGGATCTAAACACTATTATAGTGAACTAAATCCTTCACAGAGTAAATCATTTGAAGTAAATCGCTCTTATAGCAAACTTAATTCGTGTTATCTAGTTATGCATTTAAAATTAGTTATAAAGGATCATCTTCATGATTTCACGTCTTGTTGTTTTAGCAAAGAATATATAGTTTACATAATACTATATGTAATACTCCTGGGCTGAGCTTCAGATGGTTCTGGGCCTAGGCCGGGCTCGGGATTACAAAATTTTCCAATTGAAGCCCATCTTAACTAATGAGTCCAGCCCATGCCCATGCCCACTTCATTTCACTGGTGAGCCGGGCTTGGATCGAGCTGAGCCGGCCTAGTTGACAACTCTAGACGGTGGGAGTATTTATCATTACTTGTAAAATATTTAAATTACTAGTTGATAAAGGCAGTTAACATTACTCATCACTACAAATCTACTATAAAGTAGACAACAGTAGAGTGAACTAAATAGTCTTCTTTTTAATTCCAATCCGATTATATTTTTCCTCATACTTCATCAATGTTTATAGCTAGTGCCTATGCACTTTAAAAATTTTCACGAGAAACTCGAATCCTTCCTTTTTTAAACCAGAAATTATTTATTCATGAACTAATAAATTTTTCCTTCTCTACAACAATCGAGAAGAAATAGGTATAGATTTGCGTGGGAGAGAGAGAGTGTGTTTGTTAATGGCGACGCAGACCAATTTCCAGATGAAGGTGACGGAAGGACAGCTCGGTTACGTTCTCCAGGATGTGCCTCATATCACCGATTATATTCCCAATCTTCCCGTACGTTAGTGTGTGTATATTGTTTGCATTGATGATATGCGTATATGAATCTGTATCTACTGTCTTCCGCGTAGTGCTGGATAGCTGTATTTGTTTGGATGTTGCGCGATCGCGCCTGCTGCGTGGTAGTGTGTGTTCTGGTGGATTCGTATGTGGAGAATCGATTCGATTCTTATGAGTTTAGAGGGCGAAATGATTGGGGATACTGAGCGAATGTTAGCTCAGTTTCAGCTGCAGGATGTTGAAGTGTTTGCAATTGCAGCACATAGTGACGATTTTATTTAATCTGCTTAATTAAGTTGCTGATGATTTTATTCTGTTTTATTTGATACGAGTATTTGTGAGATGCAGTTAACTGCTGGATTAATGCGTAGAGCTGATGCTATTTAATGATTTTGTTTTGTTTGTTTTAATATCGTGCTTTTGGCTTGTATTGATGGGGCCCGCATGAGAGTGTTCAACTGTTCATGATCTCGTGGAATTAGGAACTAATCTGTTGTTGCATTAGTTAATGTAAAATGTGGATTTAAGCTAGAGTGCATAAAGGACAATTTTATTGTAGCATATGGTTATTTTTTCGTTTGAGATAGGCAATTACTACAATTTTTTTAAGCTAGGAAGAATAAGACTGGGACATGAGATAAAATAGGAAGTACAGAGAAACTGAAGAAGTGAACATTGACATTGGTTCTTTAATTGTTTGGCAGACATATCCCAATCCGCTACGCTCGAATCCTGCATACTCAGTTGTCAAGTGAGTTAACCACACTTTTCTCCTTCTCAAATGTGTGCCTTCTGGTTTGATGTTCCACATCTGATCCTTTCTCTAAGAAAAAATATAGAACATATTAACACTTTTTTTTATGATTTCAGGCAGTACTTCGTCGACATGGATGATAGTGTACCTCAAAAGGTGGGCACATTTGTGTTTTAAAGAAGGTCTTAATTGGAGTATATTTTTCTGTACCCCATACTAGTCAAAAGGTAGACTGTTTTTACCGTTCTCAGACCAATTATGCTTCTCTATGAAGATTGTTGTTCACAAGGATACTCCAAGAGGGGTACATTTCCGGCGAGCTGGTCCACGTCAAAAGGTAAATGTTCCTTTTTCTTGTATTCAAGTCATTAAATTTTGGGAACTCCAGTATTTGAATGCGTCAATGTCAAACAGGTGTACTTTACTCCAGAAGAAGTGAATGCTTGTATTGTGACATGTGGAGGTCTCTGTCCGGGCCTAAACACAGTGATCAGGGAGATTGTGCATAGCCTTGATTATATGTACGGTGCCACCAAAGTCTTGGGAATTGATGTAAGTTTTATTTGTTGCTAGTTGCAATGTTTAACAAGGTGTTACAAATAGGTTATAAACTTGGTATGGTACTAAATATTCTCAAAGTACTCTGGCACTAGTTTATCGTGTCTTCTTGTTTGTGATGCGTATTTATTGTTGTAAGTTATTATACATTTGATTAGGAAACTACATTATTGCTTTGACCACTGCTTTATAAGGTAGTACTGCTATATCCTTTCTATTTTATGTACTCCTAATGCATAATATATTCTGTTAGGGAGGTTACAGGGGATTCTATTCAAAGAATACCATTCCTTTGTCACCTAAGATTGTAAATGACATACATAAGCGTGGTGGGACCATCCTGGGAACTTCCCGAGGTGGTCATGATACCGTGAAGATTGTTGACAGCATTCAGGACCGTGGATTTAATCAGGTAAGTCTTGACTATACTTTCTATAACTAGAGGGATTTCTGTTGATGTGCCATTCACTCTATCCACTTAGCAATGCACTAGATATCTGCTGCACTGGACTTCATTATGGAACTGATGAAAAGATGATGATCAGGTTTACATAATTGGAGGGGATGGCACCCAAAAAGGAGCAGCTGTAATATATGAGGTGATCTGATTTAGTTCCCCTGCTAAGTAGACCAACAATTCATGATTTTACTTTGTTTTTCTTTGTTAATTCTAATGAGTTATGAAATGATTTTGACTTGACCCTCTAACTATCTTTTCTAAATTATGTTTTATGAGAATTTATAAACTTTTGAGAATCAATGTTACGACTTCTTTAATAGTACCTCAAGTATACTGCCTTCTATTATACAGGCCGAAGTTACTGACTCCATAGTCAGTTTTAGTGACATTTTTCCAACAAAAATCTTCATACTATGTGTATACTGAAATTTTCAGGAGATTTGTCCTTTCCCTTTTTTTTCGTTTTCCAGGAAATTCGTAAGCGGGGTTTAAAGGTTGCAGTTGCTGGAATTCCCAAGACAATTGACAATGACATACCGGTACCTGTTATTTATCATTTATCATTTATATGGTTGTCACTTTTTTCTCTGGATCATCATATGAATTATCTAGATGATGCTTTCAACTTGAAGGAAAAAATTCCTGAGTGTCAAAAGCCTTAGCTAATATAAAATCGTGTGAATGCACAAGTAACTTTTCTTCACAATCCCAATACCTATTCTCTAAAGACCAAATATTTGGTTAATCTCAGCTAAACCGCACCTTGTGTTCCAAATATCGTGGTTAACGTATGATGTTCTTCTTGCACTATAATCCATGTGAACATAAACCGTGTTGGTTCTAGTTTATGAGATTAACTTTATCAGAAAGTGATGGAAATTGGAGGTTATAATGTTTGGTGTATTCACTAGAATTGTTCACTTTGGGTACTGACAAGATTCGGTTCAACTGGATTCTCATATCAGGTTATTGACAAATCATTTGGTTTTGATACTGCTGTGGAGGAAGCTCAGCGTGCCATTAATGCTGCACATGTTGAGGCTGAGAGTGCAGAAAATGGAATTGGTGTAGTGAAACTTATGGGCCGCTACAGTGGTAAAAAAAATTCCTGCAATTATACCATTGACTGATATAATCCGATATTTTATGCTGTGTTTATTATAATTTTTATTGTGACCAAGTATAAGGAGTAAAATATACAAGAAGAAGCAAGATAGATATCCCTTTCAAATGACAGAAAACTGTTGATACTTGAGAAAAATCAACTCGCTCCTTCAAGATCTAAAGTTATTTTGATCATCTTGCTAATAGCCTCTAACTTTGATCAATTACTTGTATAGGATTTATTGCAATGTATGCTACACTGGCCAGTCGAGATGTTGACTGCTGTTTGATACCCGAGTCCCCATTTTATTTAGAAGGACAAGGTGGACTTTTCGAATATATTGAGAAGAGGCTTAAAGAAAATGGACACATGGTCATTGTTGTTGCTGAAGGAGCAGGAGAGGATCTTCTCGCCGCTAAAAACGAACAGGATGCTTCAGGGAACAAGCTACTTCAAGATGTCGGTTTGTGGCTTTCTCAAAGAATTAAGGTGTGGATCTTTCTATATTTGTTCTCTGACAAAATGCAAATAACTGGATGGAAAACAATTAACCAATTCAGAAACACTTTTCAGCACAAATATATACACTATCGAAAGCTGTAATAGTTTTTATCCTTTACTTTGTTAATTTGGTTTTCCCAATTATAGGAACACTTTTCAAAGGAAAAAAAGCTTCTCATCACTCTAAAATACATAGGTCAGTTCAAAGGATTATCTACTTGTCCTATCTATTGGAAATAAGAAACTAACCCACTGTTTTCATAGATCCCACTTACATGATCCGTGCCATACCGAGCAATGCATCTGATAATGTGTACTGCACACTTCTTGCTCAAAGCGCCGTTCATGGAGCCATGTCAGGTTTTACAGGCTTCACAAGTGGCCTTGTGAATGGCCGGCATACATACATTCCTTTCAATGTAAGTCACAATTTCTTAAGACAGCGGTCATCATAGTTTTGTTAAAATAAGTTGTACGTCTCTTTCGAGTGTCAGGAAGCAGCCTTGACTTATAAGGGTCTTAGTTTACATCATTTAAGTGAAGAAATTAATTTTGTTTACAGTTAACATTGTGTTCTCTTATGCTTAACTTCCCATTTTTTAAATAATGAAGTTTTTATGCTGAGGACTTGTTATGATATGGAGATGACATCAAACTGTTTTCTGCGCAGCGTATTACTGAGCAGCAAAACAAGGTTGTGATAACTGACAGGATGTGGGCGAGGCTTCTCTCTTCGACAAACCAACCGAGCTTCCTCAGCCATAAACTGCTTGACAAAGCCAAGAAAGAACAAGGGCCTCAATCTCAACTGATGGACGATACGACAAATATTGCAGATGCGAAAACAGGTAATAAAGAAAAGAGCAATAAATAGAAAAGTGGTTTGATCCTCTCTCCTCGACTACCTCTCCCCTGTTTTGCATGATCTGGCTGCAGCTTTGATTTAGGATTTGTACAATAACATGTTAATGGGGTCGTGTATGAATACTTTTCTTCCAACTTTACCAGTGCCTTGGTTTTTAAGCTTGTATTTATGTGTCAGTATTTTAATTGTATAACACGTCGATTGGTGTCTAACAAATGAATGTTGATTATATAAGACGTTAGTACTTTTGAATTTCTATGTTGGATTTCTTTTATTTCCTTGAGTTTTGAGTCTGTATAGTTTGTTCGTATAAAATAAAATTTGTGTGAATTTGAAAACGATGTGCCCATTGCATTAGTTTGGTTGTGTGCTTATAACATTGACTCCAATAACTTGCTCCATAATTTAGAGTGGCATATTAATTTGAACTTTAGTGTTAAGTAATTAATTAATTTTTTATATCCATATGAGGTTTAAGTAGCCACATGTATGGCTGGGGAAAAAATACTGAAATGCCGAAATACCGACCTTATCGTACCGAAAAAATACTGAAAATATCGATTTTTCGGTATACCGTGATTTTCAGTACGGTATGATACCTTATTGAAATATTTCGGTAAGGTAAAGGTATGAATTTTTATATACCGCGGTATACCGCGGCATACCGAAATTCGGTATATACCGTAATTTAAGGTATATACCGTAAAATATGAATATAATAATATATAAAGTATTTTATATATTTTTAAATTATAAAATTTATTGTGAAATATAATATAATATGAATAAAATATACTAGTATTTAATACCCCGTATATTATTAAAATTACTATAAAATATAAATAGTGTTCTAAAAACTCAAATATTCAATTTTCATTGATATTGAAAGTAAGGTATACCGCAAAAGTATGGTATACCGAACTTTGGTACGGCATACCGAAAATGAGGTACGGTATCGGTATGAAAATTCTCCATACTGAAAATAAGGTATACCGAAGTTCAGTATACCGAAAATTTTAGTAAGATAAAGGTATGATTTTTTCGCATACTGAATTTACGATAAGGTATACGGTATGGTGGTTTCGGTAAGGTATATCGTACCTACCCACCCCTAGCCACATGGATACTACATCTTGCCAAGATGGTTAAATCATTTTTTTACAACAAATAAAAAAAAAACTAAATATTCGACTTCAAAACCAAAAATGAGAAAATTTTGTAGTAATTTTTTCAGTTATATCCATCATTTATCATGACCAATGAGAAAATACATAACCAACTACTTAATTTTGGAGCCACAAACATTCCAAATCGGGGTTGGGTTTCAATTTTCAAAATTTGAAAGTAAGTAACTAACTATAGACAGTCAAATACATTCATAAAGGACCATTATTTATAATTCAATATGATTTAATGTCAAACTAATGTGAAGCCAAATACTCCATCTAAATCAAATATCTTGAGTACATATAACGGCAAGATGCAGCAAAGAGACGGCTTCATGAAGCCTTGGTAACAGCATGATCGAACAATGGCTGTCTACCGTTTTTTGGCAGCAAGAACACGGGCAGATAGGGAGGAACCACAAAAGCCAGCACCAAACCAAGCAGTATGAAAACTACAACGTACCAAGCCTCGTGGGGAATACCCATAAACAGTTCGTCACAAACTGCAGCAAAGATGGAGATCGGTCAAGACAATCAAAGCCAGCTGTGTTTTTATGGAAATATATAGTATAATCGAAGTGCAGAAAATAGATATAGAGGTAATCTGTGAGCACGTAGAAACATTGTGAAGAAGCATATGCACAAGAAACATTGCAAAGAGATGGTGTGAAATTGGTAATTTTGGTAGAGCATAATAAGGCTGCAGTAAAAAGTTCTGGAGCACAAAATTAAAAAAAGAAACGATGCAGAAGTTTCTCTTGGTGTAGAAAACGAAGAGCATTGGAATAGAAAACTGGAGTACCTATATTAAAAATGATATATTCCGTTTCCTGCTTCCCTGGTATCGCAACAACCCCTTCAGGTTCCACGTTCACGAGAACAGACATTTCGCCCTAAGCCAAAAATACCAAAGTAGTGAACATCAGCATACAAGAATATGAGGAGACGCATTTACAGGTAAAACAAACCTGTTCAATCAATGAGGTGATTCCATCTGTCTTGAAAATTATCTTTTCAGTGTTGAGCAATTTTCTTCCTTGATTCAGACCCAAATCTGGAGCACCTCTTTTTAGTTGCAAAGAAAAACTGGCTGGTATCTGTTATTCCTTCAATGTAATTAGGTGATGTTGTCAATGAATCCCAAACGGCATAACATTTGAAAATGGCGCACATACAGAAGAAGGATATGATATCTTCACTTCATACCACATCTGAGGTTTTAATCCATGCAAGTGGTAGAAGCGAGCCCCATTTTGTAGCGCCAATACTTCCTTGAAAAGCTCCACACCAACGCGCAAAACTTTATCGTCAGTCACGCTGAAAACATAAAAATGTTTTATTTACAAACTTTATAGTCAAAGATTATATGATTATTAGTGACCCCCTAATTAACTACTCCTAGTGGAATAGAAGTCTGTATCATGTTGTTGTGATGACGAAAACTACAAACCAAATGAAGCCAAATCAATTTCTGTTTCGTCACCATATCCATCAGTATCTTAGTTTCTGTTATTCATCAGTGTAACAGGAGTTGCCAGGATCCAAAAACAGTGTGATTTCTTAGTTGTTAGTTTGGCATAAGAAGATAGTTTAAATAAAACTTAGAAGCAAATAAAATCTCACATCACTTTTTATACAACAGGTCTATCTGATTCTCACAACTATGCAAACCTAAGCATAAATGATGCGAAGCATTTTTCCTATACTTTTCCCCCGTAGACTAAACATTTCTATGTTAATTATAACTCACCAAGTCGTGCTTTGAGTGTAGTTTCGGGTGTTAGAAGCTGGAAGTTCGTCGGAAATGCATAGCTGAGATTCCAGAGAGTTCGCCCGGTCGGGCGATTCTGAGCTTCTAAAACGCCCGGTCGGGCGTTACGCATGAGGATTCCAGAAAGTTCGCCCGGTCGGGCGATTATTGACGACACAAAACGCCCGGTCGGGCGTTTCCCCACGATACCTCCAGAAGCCTTTCGCCCGGTCGGGCGATTATCCCTTCTAATTTCGCCCGGTCGGGCGTTTGGTGGTTCAACTGTATTTCAGCAGTTTTCTCGGCAGTTTTGCGGGGGAAATAAAAAGAGAAAGGACGGATTTAAAAAAAAGGGGAAGACAGAAGGGAGAAGAAGGAAGAAGAGAAGAGAAGGAGGAAAATCTACCCGACACTCCGACGATCCGACTCCGCCATCCAATTCTACTCCGAAAGAGCATGCCTTCTACGGTTTTAATCATTGAATTTATCATGTATCAAGGCTAGGCTCATTTGTTGCTCCAAGTTGTGAATTAGACTCGTTAGAATGCTTCTACACTTTTGAACTCACGTTTGATATCATTGATTGTGTTTAATGCGTAATTCTATTACTTTAGAGGCATCTGTTGTGATAGATATCTAATCCTTGTTTATTGTCTCTTTAACATAGACATGGATGGATTAATCAATTGTTATGCTATCAAATTAAAATTGTTCAGAGGATAATTTGATAGTGGATTAGGTAAGCTCGTATAGTAGTTGATGTTAGATTCCCGCGCTTCCGCAGGAGTTGAATGCCTTCGAAAATTAATTCATGGAACAAGTGTTCAGCTGACTGTGAATTATACGTCGCAAACATGTTCAGTGCAAGCGATTAGGTTGATAAGTTAATCCCAAATTTGTGTGTGATAAATGTGTAGAATGATTCGAGTCTAAGGAGCAACTTGGAGTGACCTGTTTTTCTCGTGTTTAAAATCCTTGCGTAGTTAGTTTGTTAACTTAGTGTCATTAATCATCAAAACCAAAAATCGAACCTTTTTATGCTTTGTTTAGTGTTAAGTTTTAATAATCATTCCCTTCCCTGTGAATCGACACCTAAAATACTACACACGAAGCTGTATTCTTGCAGTTAGTGATAATATTTGGGTAATTAAATTGAACTTGCGTGCGAAATTGATCTGTTTTACAAACCAGTATTATCCACATCAAGTTTTGGCGCCGTTGCCGGGGAAGGCAATCGATTATTTAGCTTATAGTTTGTTTGTTTTTATTTTGTTTGATTTTTCTTTTTGAGTTTTATAGGTACATTGTTCGTGTTCTACGGTGTGATAGCCATCTACCACGTCCGGACTTGAAGACGAAGGAGTGTATTCTTTTAGGTAATTTTTAGCTAACTCTTAGTTTAGTTTTAGGTAGTTTTGTTTGCACACTAGCACACACGTTTTATAGGACTTACCCCGAAGTTGTCGAGAGGTCTCGCTTTCGGTAATTAGGAAATATTTTATGCTTGTGCTTGGTGTATTTTCTGTTGTGTAGGTAAAAATAAAAATAAAAATAAAAAAAGTGAATGCACACGCGATCACAGGGTACACCACCGTTTGGGTTGCTCTGTTATCAAAGAAGAAGAGTTAGAGGATCGCCTACTGAAATCTTCCCGGACTATCCGAGTCCAATTAGAGGCAACTTGTTCAGCGAGCCGAGTACAGAAAGAGATTCAGAATCAGAAAGTGAGATGGCAGATAACAATGAGATACCACCACCTGTTGTGAGGTTTGGCGATACACTGAGATCGGGAATTGAGTACCCCGGAGAGTTTGCTTATGCGAACAACAACATCAACATTCCACCTCACTATATTAGTTTGGTGAATGGGGGGAATCTTTTCCATGGACGGGATGATGAGGACCCGGTGAGCCACCTCAATGCCTTCTACGAGTTGACGAACTCTCACAGACCCCCGAATGTGGAACACAATCTAATCAAGAGGGTCTTATTCCCATTTTCTCTGAGGGAGAAAGCAAGAGCTTGGTATGACTCTATCCCGGGCTACAACATAGCAACGTTCCAAGAGTTGAAGACGTTGTTCCTCTTGGAATACAATTCTCCTATGAAGATTGAGAAGTTGAGAGAGGAGATCACCTCTTTCCGACAAAAGTATGACGAGTCCTTCGCGGAAGCATGGAAGAGATTCACGGAATTGATAAGGAAATGCCCAAGTCACGGACTAGCTCCGGGGCATGACCTTTTGAAATTCTACAAGGGACTCAATAATGAAGGCACGGGACTAGTTACTGCAGGCTCTAATGGAAACCTGGATGACTTAACGCATGAGGAGGTGAGAGCCTTATTCCAAAGGTTGGCTAACAATCAACGGAACTGGCACAACCCAAGGAGAGCAGCGGAGAAAGGAGGAGACACATTCGGTGCTACAAAGGATGCAGAGAGAGTATCTGCAATTGAAGCTCAACTGGCGGACATTAGCACTCAAATGTCGTCGATGACAAAGGCAGTTAAATCTCTTCAACTGACTCCTCAACCCCAAGCTGTGACGGTGATGAGATGTGGGTTGTGCCAAGGCGGGCATCATACTGATCAGTGCCCAAGTCTTCAAGGACCACCTGTGGAAGATGTGAACTATATTGGCAACAATCGCCAAGGGTTCAATCAAGGCAACCAATACAACAATCAGCAAAATTGGAGACCTCAACAAACGGGATGGAATCAGGCTGGTCCTAGCAACAACTCGGGAAATCAATGGAGGAACAACACTCAACCGCCGGGTTATGAGAAGAAGCCAACCGTCGAGGATCAGTTGGGGCAGATTCTCTCTTTCATGACTAAGAGTCAAAAGGAGAACGAAAATTTCAAGGAAAGGACGGTGGAAAAGTTTGGGCAGATGGATGCGACAATGAGGAATCTTGAGACGCAGATAGGGCAGCTTGCCACGGCATCACACACGAGGATTCCTAACACCATCCCGAGCAATACCGTACCTAATCCGAGAGGCAATGAACAGTGTAAGGCAGTGGTCTTGAGAAGTGGTCGTGAGTTGGATTCAACACCATCAATGGACGGCCAAGGTACTTCCGGCATCTCACACGCAGGGGCGGATGAGATGTTAGGCTTGCATTCCTCGCACGCAGGGGCGGACGAGGCATGTAAGGGAAGTCCCGCGTTGGTGCAGGGTGCCCAACATGGTCAAGAACAGGCTGCATCCGGCAGCAAGGAAAATGGTGTAGAAGCCGAGTTAAGTGAGAAGTTTTTGGCAGAAAAGAAGGGAAAGCAGAAAGTAGAGATGGGATCAAATGGACAGCTGATGACAAGTCCGGCATTAGACCCGAAAAGCAAGTTCAACTTCCCTGATCACATTCCTCCTCCACCATATCCACCGAAGAGGAAGAACAGAGCTCCAAAGGAGAAAAGCTTCGAGTGGATGATGAACGTGATTCGAAAAGTGAATGTGGATGTATCGTTGGTGGACCTCTTCACTAATTTCCCCAAGTTCTCCAAGTTCTTTAAGGACATGATGGCAAACAAGGAGAAACTTCAAGACGAGGGAATAGTGGCATTGAGCATGAATTGCTCACAATTGATTTCGGGAATGATGCCCATGAAGAAGAGGGATCCGGGAAGTTGTGTGATTCCTTGTGAGATAGGCAACACAATTTTTACCAAATGTCTATTGGATCAAGGATCGGGGATCTCACTGATGGCATTGAAAACAGCACGTGCCATTGGACTGGAGAACAGAATGGAGCCCATCGACATTGCTCTACAACTGGCTGATCATTCCATTGTGAAGCCCACTGGAATAGTAGAGGATGTCTTGGTCAAGGTAGACAAGTTCGTCATCCCCGTTGATTTCATAGTATTGGATATGCCCGAGGACAAAGAGGTACCTATTCTGTTTGGTAGACCGTTTCTTGCCACGGGAGATGTGTTGTTAGGAGCTAAAGACAACTCTGTCACGTTTAGAATTAATGGTGAGCAAGTGACCATTAATGTGGAGAAAGCGATGAAGCATCCTAGTGATGCAAAAGCGTGCTTTAGAGTTGATGTCCTCGACAAGTGTATCTTTGACAAGATGCGTTGCTCGGCAAGTATAGAAGGAAGCGTTTATGATAAGGGGAGCTTGGAAAGAGACTTTGGTTCGACAATTAAAGTTGATTTTGATTTTGATGAAAGTGAGGATGCTCAAATTGATCGACCAAGTCTAGAGAATGAATGTGTGGTGGATACTTTCGTGGCGGATGTGCAGCCCTCAATTGAAGTACCACCAAAGCTAGAATTGAAGCCACTCCCGACAAATCTGAAATACGCATTCCTTGGTGAGGATGAATCTTTACCGGTTGTGATATCGGCGATGTTGAATGATGAAGAGGAATTGAAGTTGATAGAGCTACTGAAGTCACACAAGAAAGCTCTAGGTTGGTCCATTGCCGACATCAAAGGAATTAGCCCCGCAATATGCATGCATAAAATCTTGATGGAAGATGGAGCTAAGCCGGTAAGAGAGAGACAAAGGAGGTTGAACCCACTTATGCAGGAAGTGGTTGAAAAAGAAGTGAAGAAATTGCTGAAATATGGGATGATCTATCCCATTTCCGATAGTGAGTGGGTTAGCCCGGTACAATGTGTACCAAAGAAAGGGGGAATAACCGTGACCGTCAATGAGAAGAATGAGGTTTTGGCAACTCGATTGGTGAACTCATGGAGAGTTTGCATGGATTATAGAAAGTTGAATACGGCGACGAGAAAAGATCACTTCCCGTTGCCATTTCTGGATCAGTTGCTCGATAGGATTGCGGGTTATTCCCATTATTGCTTTCTTGATGGATATTCGGGGTACAATCAGATTGCAATTGCCCCGGAAGATCAAGAAAAGACGACATTCACATGTCCTATTGGAACTTATGCCTTCCGCCGGATGCCTTTTGGTTTGTGTAATGCACCGGCTACATTCCAACGTTGCATGATGGCAATTTTTTCTGATATGAATGAAGACATCATGGAGATCTTCATGGATGATTTCTCCGTCTTTGGATCCTCATTTGACTTTTGCTTAGAAAACTTGAGACGGGTCCTACAAAGATGTGAAGAATCAAATCTCGTGCTCAATTGGGAAAAGTGTCAGTTCATGGTCAAGGAAGGCATAGTGTTGGGACACAAGGTGTCAGAGTTGGGGTTGGAGATGGATAAGGCGAAGATTGATGTGATCTCAAAGTTACCTCCCCCAACGAATGTGAAGGGCATCCGTAGTTTCCTTGGACACGCGGGATTCTACCGACGTTTTATAAAGGATTTTTCAAAGATTGCAAAGCCACTTTGCAACTTGCTTGAAAAGGATGCCAAGTTCGTCTTTGATGGGAAATGCCTTGAGGCATTTGAATTGCTGAAGAAAAAGCTAGTCGAAGCTCCTATTATTATCACACCCGACTGGTCAAAGCCGTTTGAGCTGATGTGTGATGCTTCGGACTATGCTGTGGGGGCCGTTCTAGGCCAAAGGAGAGACAAGGTTCTACACGCTGTCTACTATGCTAGCAAAGTACTCAACGAAGCTCAACTGAATTACACCACGACAGAGAAGGAAATGCTAGCAGTAGTGTATGCTTTTGAGAAGTTTCGTGCTTACTTACTTGGCACGAAGGTGGTAGTGTTTACGGATCATTCGGCTATCAAGTACTTGATGAACAAGAAAGATGCAAAGCCTCGGTTGGTGAGGTGGATCCTTTTACTACAAGAGTTTGATGTGGAAATCAAAGACAAAAAGGGGACCGAGAATTTGGTAGCCGATCATCTGTCTAGATTAGAGGGATTGGAAGAGACGGAAGATGAAAGAAAGAAAAGGATAAATGAGAAATTTCCCGACGAGCAAGTGTTGCAAGTGGAGGCTCGGGAAACATATGTGCCGTGGTTTGCCAATTTGGCAAACTACCTTGTCACGGGCATTATACCAGAAGGGTTGTCATCTAACCAAAAGAAGAAGTTTTTGAGTGACACCCGCACATATGTTTGGGAAGATCCGTTTCTCTTCCGGATTTGTAGTGATGGAGTGATTCGAAGGTGCGTTGGAGAGCATGAGCACCTTCAGATTTTGTCTGCATGCCATGATTCGTTGTATGGCGGCCACTTTGGAGCACGACGAACTGCTTTTAAAGTGCTTCAGTCCGGATTCTTTTGGCCATCGATCTTCAAGGATGCAAAAGCCTATGTAGAACGATGTGACAGTTGCCAAAGAGCCGGCAATATCTCGTGGAGGAATGAAATGCCGATGAATAATATTCACGAGGTAGAACTTTTCGATGTTTGGGGAATAGACTTCATGGGACCGTTTCCCAAGTCTAATGGGCAGCAATACATTCTCGTTGCTGTCGACTACGTATCTAAGTGGGTAGAGGCAGTGGCCTCGGCAACCAATGATGCCAAAGTGGTGTTGAAATTTATCAAGAATCACATCTTTAACCGCTTTGGGACACCACGAGCCATTATCAGTGATGGAGGAACTCATTTTTGCAACAAATTGTTTGAAAACCTCCTAGGAAAGTATGGTGTCCAACACAAGGTTGCTACCCCTTATCATCCCCAAACAAGTGGTCAAGTTGAAGTCTCCAATCGTGAGATAAAGCGGGTGCTTGAGAAAGTTGTAAGGCCGTCTCGGAAGGATTGGGCTCAAAAGCTAGATGATGCTTTGTGGGCCTATCGAACGGCGTATAAGACCCCGATTGGAACTTCACCATACAAATTGGTATTTGGGAAGGCTTGCCATTTGCCGGTAGAGCTTGAGCATAAAGCTTTTTGGGCTTTGCAAAAGCTTAATTTGGATTATGATGCTGCAGCCGAGAAGAGGATGTGCGATATGAATGAGATGGATGAGTTTAGGCTTCATGCATATGAGAGCGTTGATCTCTACAAAGAGCGTGCTAAGAGGGTACATGATGCAGCCATTAAGCCTCGTCAATTCCATGAGGGACAACTGGTCCTTTTGTACAACTCTCGGCTTAGACTGTTTCCGGGCAAGCTCAAGTCAAGATGGTGGGGTCCCTATGTGGTGCACAAGGTATACCCCTATGGTGCTGTGGATGTTCGGGATCAGAAGAATGGTAGCATTTGGAAGGTGAATGGCCAACGCTTGAAGGCCTATGTTGGAGTTGAAAGTGGCACGGAGACAGAAGAGGTGGTCACACTAGAGAATCTGAAAGTGTAGACCAAAGATGAAGAAGGTCGAGCCAACGACTATAAACAAAGGCGCTGATTGGGAGGCAACCCAAGTTTTTTTCTTTCTTTTATCTTTTGGTTTCATATGTTGGAGGTTTTGTTTGCTCAATTCTTTCCTCCAACATTTATTTTGAATTGAGTGTTCTTTTTGTAGTTTTTGTTTTTTTTTGTAGGAGCAACTGGGAGTTAGGATTGGAGCTTAGGAGGAAGCACACCTGCAAAGGATTTTACACCCACCCTCCCACCCGAATGCACTATGGACGTCATGCCAAGTTTGGGGGAGTTTCCTTTCCCTTTACTTTATTTGTCTTCTTTGCATGCATTGAGGACAATGATGCATTCAAGTTTGGGGGGGGTTATGAATGATTTGTGTTGTATGTTTTTTGGGTGTTTTGCGTGATAAAGATGTTTTGAATCTATGTAGTTGACGGGTGCATGCTTTATCTTCGGCTTTCTGGTTGGGAAATCTTGCTTAATTTTACTTGAACTTTGAAGCCTAGGATGAATAGAATGGGTGCATGGATCTTTGTGAAAAAGCATGTCGTGATAACATCCGATTTCTTGAGTTGAGGAGAGTATGAAAATCGCATGACTTGTGGAAATTATGTTGGATTGATTTGCTTTATCGAGTGAAGTGCTTGCGTTCGTTTGTGTTAACGATTTGGGAGGATAAGGCACTAGGATGAACTCCATGGCCAAATGATCACATGCCTAGTCCATCAAATGATCCCCTAGAAGCCACCTTGAGCTTAATTTCTTATTCTTTGTGTAAACACTTAGCCAAACACTTAGCCACTGAAATAAGCCTAATTTTAGCCTCATCGATAGACCTTGCTACTATTTGGGTGCTAAATACAAGTTGAGCTTTGTGGTTTGAGTTTGAGTGTGGGTGGTGAGTTGTAAAGAGTAGACATTTCTAGACTTGATAGAAGGTGAAAAGAATGAAGTTCTAAGAAAAAAAAAAAAAAAAAAAAAAAAACAAGAACAAGAAAAAGAAAAAGACGACCTCCAAATTCACAAAAGTCGAGGTCTTTACAAAAAAAAAAAAAAAAAAAAAAAAAATAAAAAAAAAAATAAGTTTGATGAAATAAAGATAGAGCTTCTATAATTGTGCGATGTAATCTTGTCTAGAATAGATCTCAAGTTTGGGGGAGTTTGAGTTGGGTTGTAATTTTTGGTTGTTCGATCTTTGGAAGGATGTTGTAGGAGGGAAGATTTTGGCACTCAAATGTGTAGCCTTTGAGCTCACTATCCATACTTATCCTACCTCGTCCCTAGCCACATTACAACCTTGAAATAAGACCTTGGACCTAATCGTTGATGCTTGTGGATGTGTGTAAATAGCTTGGTAGAGTTAAAGAAGTTCGGTTTGAAATCTGCGAGTCTATGAGATTAGTAGTGCTTGATGAATCAATGATGACGGTTTGAGTTGTTTGATCGTATGCTCGGACTTACTTTGAAGTGCATCTTGACTTGAAAATCTAGGGGGATGAGTGATTGTTCTTGAGAGTGGGAAATCTCGATTGGAAATGTCGGGGGTTTAGATCTTGTCACTCACGTCCCTACTTGATTCTTGTTGATGAAAATCTCTTTGCGGGTTAGACTTGGTTGAGTTTTTGTGCTTAAAATGTATCTTGCTCGGGGCGAGCAAGAGCTTAAGTTTGGGGGTATTTGATGCGAAGCATTTTTCCTATACTTTTCCCCCGTAGACTAAACATTTCTATGTTAATTATAACTCACCAAGTCGTGCTTTGAGTGTAGTTTCGGGTGTTAGAAGCTGGAAGTTCGTCGGAAATGCATAGCTGAGATTCCAGAGAGTTCGCCCGGTCGGGCGATTCTGAGCTTCTAAAACGCCCGGTCGGGCGTTACGCATGAGGATTCCAGAAAGTTCGCCCGGTCGGGCGATTATTGACGACACAAAACGCCCGGTCGGGCGTTTCCCCACGATACCTCCAGAAGCCTTTCGCCCGGTCGGGCGATTATCCCTTCTAATTTCGCCCGGTCGGGCGTTTGGTGGTTCAACTGTATTTCAGCAGTTTTCTCGGCAGTTTTGCGGGGGAAATAAAAAGAGAAAGGACGGATTTTACAAAAAAAAAAAGGGGAAGACAGAAGGGAGAAGAAGGAAGAAGAGAAGAGAAGGAGGAAAATCTACCCGACACTCCGACGATCCGACTCCGCCATCCAATTCTACTCCGAAAGAGCATGCCTTCTACGGTTTTAATCATTGAATTTATCATGTATCAAGGCTAGGCTCATTTGTTGCTCCAAGTTGTGAATTAGACTCGTTAGAATGCTTCTACACTTTTGAACTCACGTTTGATATCATTGATTGTGTTTAATGCGTAATTCTATTACTTTAGAGGCATCTGTTGTGATAGATATCTAATCCTTGTTTATTGTCTCTTTAACATAGACATGGATGGATTAATCAATTGTTATGCTATCAAATTAAAATTGTTCAGAGGATAATTTGATAGTGGATTAGGTAAGCTCGTATAGTAGTTGATGTTAGATTCCCGCGCTTCCGCAGGAGTTGAATGCCTTCGAAAATTAATTCATGGAACAAGTGTTCAGCTGACTGTGAATTATACGTCGCAAACATGTTCAGTGCAAGCGATTAGGTTGATAAGTTAATCCCAAATTTGTGTGTGATAAATGTGTAGAATGATTCGAGTCTAAGGAGCAACTTGGAGTGACCTGTTTTTCTCGTGTTTAAAATCCTTGCGTAGTTAGTTTGTTAACTTAGTGTCATTAATCATCAAAACCAAAAATCGAACCTTTTTATGCTTTGTTTAGTGTTAAGTTTTAATAATCATTCCCTTCCCTGTGAATCGACACCTAAAATACTACACACGAAGCTGTATTCTTGCAGTTAGTGATAATATTTGGGTAATTAAATTGAACTTGCGTGCGAAATTGATCTGTTTTACAAACCAGTATTATCCACATCAATAAACACTTCTAACTAGCAAATGAATTAGATCACTTACACATTTCCATAACTGTCTGATGGACTACTGAGTAGCCCGATCAGAGAGCATACAAATAACCACTTGAAGCATTTCATGTTTCTCGTCAGTCGAAGTTATTACCTGAAAAAAAGAGCTGAAATTCAAAATCTGGTGTCCACAATATAAAAAAACTATGCAGTGCAAAAAAACACGAATGCTTATTTACTTTGAAGCAGTCTAATTACAAATGTTTACGCCGACTATTGAATCAAACTATGAGATGAGATTACAGATTAGGAGGAAAATATGGATGCAATACCAACGGCCAATGATCTGATGAGAGCATACAAAACTATCCTAAAAAATATATATTAAAAAACATTAACATCTAAACCTTATAAGCAATCTACAGATATACCATATCATATCATAACACAGTTTCTTTTTGGCGGCAATAAAATATTTTCGTTGTAATATTTCATTAACTGCGATAAATTTCCATAACGTGTTTTTTTCGCATCCAAATTTCAGTGTAAATCAATGAAACAAAGAATAGCATAATTCAGGTGAGAGATTGAGTGACGCGCCTACAAAAATCTCTCTATTTCCTTGGACAAGCCTCTATTTCAGATATTGCAAAAAGAAAACAGCCACCAAAAAAAGGAAATCCGGAAAAATGACTTGAAAAAAATGAAACTATGTACACTCTTTATCGGGTGATTGAGTAACATATTTACCTTGAAAATTCTGAATCTACAGCATGTGCCGCAGCTCCAGTCACTCCGTAAGCTGTTTCCTCTGAGATTTGTGTCAATTGCAGGTGAGTTTAGGGATTCGAGAATAGATCAGGATGAAATCGGATGAATTTGTGGAATTGATTGACGGGGAAATGAGAAATTTAGATGCAGAATCATGCGTGTTTCAAGCCCTTCAAATAATCATAGGTTTGAAATAGAAATAGAAATAGAAATAGAAATAGAAATAGAAATAAAATTTGAAAATCAGCCGACGAAGATGAAGTGGGCTGACAAGCGTAGTAATGAAATAGTGGAGCGACCCATTTGTACTTTTTGGATTGGCTGGGCCAGCCCAACCCAGTTACGGATGTCGAGTTGACGGTGGAACTGACCCGATAAATATTGGTTCAGAATCGTATTGCGGGTTATAATTTTATTTGAACCTACATTGCAAGTTTCGATTAAAAAATCAGAACTACTTAGTACTCTTCTTCATACTTCAGTTATGATTATACCTTATTTTTTAAATGGAAAATGTCAATTTCAAAATCCATACATTCCCTATTTTCGAGATTAGAATAAACTTACTAGTATAATAATGGATGTGAATTTGTTCGTGAGCGTCGGGCATGCACCAACACCTAAGAACAAAACACTCAAACTAATTCAATGAGTCTACGTTAGGGTTGATCCCACAATGTTGTTTATTTATATGTGAAAACACAACAACATAATTGTGTGTTGATCTGGTTTAAAAATTTAAAATTGTTAATTACCAACAACATGCCTAAGTATTCCCCTTTCCCTTTTTTTTTAGCACGCAAAAAAAAAGGAGAAAATTAAGACAGTAAATTAGCCCACCGCTCATATATATAGAGAACCAAAACCGCGCCCAAGTCTAAACAATCAGAAGCTACGTCGATGTGAATTTTCTCCCAACTCTGATTTTTCTCTGGAATTCGCAAAATGGTAAGATTGCACACAATTTCTACTCAGTTATGAAGCTTATTACTTCTAAAATTATTAAGTTTAATCTATTTTTTCGCATGATTAATTCTCACACTTCTCATATTTGCCGTGGAGTTCAGTTCTCATTTGCAGCTATCAACGATACCGATTCTCGGAATACCTGGCAGCCGTTAGCTCCGACGAAAGAAGCGCAGGCAAGAATTTGTGTCAGCTAATACCAGTTTATGTTTGTTTTCGAGTAATCTGCAGCTTAATTTTGACATATTATGTGTTTAATCGAGTGTTCATTGTACTGGAATTGAAGCCCTAATTCTGTAGAGACTGGGTTGCATTGAACTTAGAAAGTATGGGTTTCATGCAACAGTTGTTGTTTGAGTGGGGAACGCTGAGTTTGTTATTGGAGGGAGTATTGTTACTAGATTTGTCGCAAGGTCAATGTAATGCCTCAGAGTTTATATTATGTAAGTAAGGTTAGGGCATTCAGTGTCTTAATAGTACAGTAGGCAGAGTATGTGTTGATTCCCTAATCGGCTAGTTTGTGTAGTAAGCAAGTCTGAGAACAACTCCCCTCATTGGACTGGAAAGCCCTGGAAATCATATTCAATCGGCTCTATTTCATTTGACTATTTATCGACATTAAAGAACAGCATCAAACTATACTAGCAGGATACCTAGTTCACGAGAATCCTGCTAAATTTGGAATATATCTGTTGCCTTGGAAGAATTTTGCACACAAGACTCCTAAAAGAATAAATTGACTATACCATTGAAAAACTGATAGCTTCTGCAGCTACTCCATGGCTATTCATGCTACACTTTGATTCTAATTATTTGCTGATATCTTTGTTATTATTGTTAAACTGCAGCAAATTGTACTTAGCATACGAATTTTGTGCCCACCACCCCTTTATCATTCCCTTTATGGAGAAAGGTTATAGAAGAATTATATATTTATCTATTGGATTTGCTCTTTTTAGGAATTTCATCTATCTCAGTTGTATCATGATGGACTTTTGAGATTACAAGCTAAGGACTACGGAAAAGCCCAGGAACTTTTAGAGTCAGTATTGAAAGATCCATTGGTATCAAATGCTCAGGTCGTTTCTCTTATACAATTATTTAGCTTGCTGCCTTTTCATTTTCTTTGTTGTGTATGTCACTTCTGCTTTTGATTTGTGTCAATTTATAGTTTCCGTGTGTGTTTTTTCAGGAGGAAAACACTACAAGTGATGGCCATCTTTTACAGCTCAGGTTCTGATGAACACATATATATTTGATTCATGATACCATCTAGTCACAGGAAAAGGCTTAAGAATATCTACAATGTTGTTGGGTTTTAAGAGGCCACTATATGCCTCTTCTTTGTCCACATTATTATTATCTGGCTCAAAGAACCACCCTTAACATTTAAATGCAATCCTAGCTATTGACTGTTTTTGTCTGAGATGTACATGATATTTCTTTCTTTCACTCTGTCTTGTTTTCTATGTCAAAACTTGGTCAATCACTTTATGGTGCTTCAATATATCTTAACTGCCGTTGTATGCATTGGCTATCTCTTATTTTGCCGTCCAGTACTTGTTGATCCCAGTCTAATTGTCTGGATGAAAGCTGACAATGCTTGACTGTTGTGAATCTACATGCAGGATCTTTTAAGCATCCATGACATTATACAACATATCTTTAACTAAAGCTGTTTAGCTGTGTGCAGATTTCTGGCATTGAAAAACCTTGCATCAGTTTTTCTTGAACAAGGCCACTCCTATTATGAGAATGCTTTGCACTGTTATCTTCAAGCTGTAGATATTGATAGTAAAGATTCTGTTATCTGGAACCAATTAGGGACATTATCTTGCTCAATGGGGTCATTAAGCATTTCCCGCTGGGCTTTTGAGCAAGGGCTGATATGCAGCCCTAGTAACTGTAAGCATATTTTTGTCACATTACTCCAGTCTTATCTTTCATATGCATTTTGTGTTTCAAATTTTATAGTCTTTTAGATCATTACCATCTTTGCAATTTTTATTTTTTTTAAACTAATGTTTCAGAAACCATACTATTTAATCATTTTAAAATGCAGGGAATTGCATGGAGAAACTCCTGGAAGTTCTAATTGCAATTGGTGATGAAGTGGCCTGTCTTTCTGTTGCAGAACTGATATTAAGGCATTGGCCATCTCACTCGCGTGCTTTGCATGTAAAAAGTACAATTGAGGACTCTGAACCAGTTCCATTTACTCCGCGAGGTATAGATAAACTAGAACCAAAACATATACGCCTGAAATTTCCGGTAAAGAGAAAAGCAATAGATGAAAATTCAGATAGGACAACATCAGTTAAAAAGTTGAAGCAAAATATTGAAGTTCAACTTGCAGAGATGTCCTGGATATCTCTTGTTAGCGAACTACTGGAAATTTTACACCGACTGTCTTCACATGGGTCCGAACGTGAAACTGGGAACTATATATCCGGTGATGCTAAGTTAACCATACATTTGCCTCCTTCTGCGTCTAACTCAACTTGTTCCCTTGAAAATAAAGGACTAACATGCATGCCAGCTAGTGCAGGCATGTGTGATCGTAACTCTGTAAATGAGAAGGAAGTAGTCGTACTAGAGGAACAACCTCAAGAGAGAAGAAGCAGTCGGCTTAAAAGTCGTAAACCAGGCAAAGAGGATTCAGATTTTTCCACCAATAAAGATGTAGCTAAAATTGTGCAGCAATTTCTGCTGCCTTATTTGATGGATGGAACCAGAACTATAAAATGGAAGCACAAGTCTGATCCATCTTCTCATAGTGCTGTTGCAGTGGCTGATTCATTGGACTTGGAATCCACTGATGTTATTGAATTTATTCAGAATTCTTCAAATAATTATGGCGCTTACCATACAGGTCACTTGCTCTTAGAGAAACTTGCAAATAGAAACGTTACATATCATGGTAATGTTGCAAAAATTTTGGACCTGGAGAAGGTTATTAGGCACTGGGGTAAGGAAAGAACTCCTGAATGCAGTCTGTTTCTGGCTGAGCTATATTATGACTCTGGATTACAGTCTTTTGAGACATCTTCTACTTGCAGTTCCATGTCAGAGGCATCCTACCATCTTTGTAAGATAATAGAATCTGTAGCTCTGGAACATCCTTTCAGTGCCACTGGGATGGATGGGAAAATTGATTTCCCTATGACTGATGCTTATGAACATAAACAACAGTTTTCAGTGGAAAACTTGTCTTTGTTGAGAAGCAACCATTGCTTTTGGGTGCGTTTTTTCTGGTTAAGTGCTCGCTTGTCTCTATTGGAAGGTGACAAAGAAAAATCACAGAAGGAACTTTCTGTTGTCTTGGCTCTTTTTCTGGATAGGGACAAAATGAACATCACTACTGATCCTATTTGCTTGCCACACTGCAAAGTTATGAAAAAACTGACAGTTGATATGGTCCTTCATGAAATAAATATGATTGAGGTTGATTATTTGTTGAAAAAATCAGCCCAGGAAATGCTTGAGAAAGGCATGCATGCAGAGTGTATTAATATACTTGCACCTCTCTTATTATCAGCAAAGGATGTCCATTTTGATCAGTCATACGACTGGGATAATGAAGGCAGAGGAAATAACTCAGTTGAGCTTTCTGCATTGGATGTTCTAATCAAATCATGTGAACTGGCAGAAACACTGGATATTGATGTCTATATGAATTCTCATAAAAGGAAACTCCAAATACTATTAGCTGGAGCTGGTCTAGCTGGCAGTACTCCTGAAAATGCACCCAATTTAAATACATTTTTGTTCTCTAACAATCAGCCAAAAGAAACCTTATGGAAGCAGTGGATTACTTTAGTTACCAAAGAGGTGGAGGCCATTTCTCAATCTGCATCAAGAATCAAGAGCATCATAACCCGAGATGAGAATTATGTATGTACTTTAAAACCTTTTGTTCCAGTAAGACTGGTTAACTACCTTGGGAGTTGCATTACTTGCAAACCAGGAATAGGGGCACCTTTAGAGGAGAAACTAAAAAACCTATGAGTTATTCGTTTGTAGTATAATAATTTCATTTGAGGCCTCACTTCTAGGTCAACAATCATGTTAGTTTCCTTTTATTCAGCTGACCCTGTTAATCCATCTGCTTCTTCATCTTCTTTGTCAAAGTATTCACTGCAGGAAGCAAACAAAAGTTTGTCATAATTGACAATATCAAACTCTTTTCTGTGCAGAATTTTTTGTTACAATATTGCATGGACAAATTTTATGTCTTTGCATCTTTTTTTTCTCCAAACTCACTGACATGTTTACCATATTTCCATGTCCTCCTTACTTAACATCTGACAATTTCTTGCAGAAAAATATTCCTGCGGCAGTTATAGCTGATATCCAGTCTTTGTTAGTTATGGCTATGTGCAATATTGCTAATTTATACTTCGCCAAAAAGTCATCTGGGATTGGTGTTCCAGAGTCAACTGAGCAAAATGAACAATGTTATTTTGTGGATGCTGCTATTGCATTCTGCAAACTGCAGCAATTGAATCCCAATCTTCCGATCAAATCTCAAGTGAGATGTGCTCCTACTTTTGTGAACTTTTTTGCCCTATTTGTTTCCCTCAAGAATTTGCATTCTAACTATTTCTGACATTTCATCAGGCTGAGTTGGTTGTGGCAGTTCATGATATGCTTGCAGAGTTTGGAATATGCTGTTCACAAGGAAATTGTGAAGAACAAGATGGGACATTCTTAAAACTTGCAATTAAGCATCTTTTGGCCTTAGATATGAAGCTCAAATCCAATAGTAACTCTCTTAATAAGGGACAAGAAACAAATTTGGATCAGACTTTAAAAGATGATCACCTCAATATTTCTGACCCAGTATCTCCAAATGAATCACATGTCAATATGCTCAATATGGCCGCCAACAAAACTGATGAGGATGAATCCAATTCTTTAGGAAAAGATGCTGACGAAATTCCCAGTCTGGACAGCATTTCCTCTCACTTAGATAAAGAGAAACCAAGGGAGAAATGTGATTTTCAGCTTGAAAACATGTGCACTAATGGAGAGATGGAGAACAATCAAATTATGGAGGGTGAGAACGAGCAGCTAACTGAAGATGAACGAGAGGAACTTGAGCTAACAATTGACAATGCTCTGGATCAATGCTTTTACTGTCTGTATGGTTTAAATTTGAGATCGGATTCATCTTGCAATGAGGATTTGGTCAAGCATAAAAATACAAGCCAGGGGGATTATCAGACTAAAGAGCAGTGTGCTGAGGTTTTCAAATATATACTTCCATATGCAAAAGCTTCATCTGTAAGTAGGTCTTTTTTTCTCCCTATCTGCCTTGCTTTCTCCACAACAGTTGAACACTTGAACCTACTCCTTTAAATGTGCAAGATGACCGTCGCGGTCCTGAAATTCTTTGACAAATTCTTCATCTTTTAACTTTCAGAAAACTGGGTTGACTAAACTTCGGAGGGTTCTAAGAGCCATACGCAAACATTTCCCTCTTCCGCCTGACAATGTTATGGCTGGAAATGCAATTGATAGGTTCTTAGACAATTCTGAAATATGTGAGGATAAACTTTCAGATGTGGCTGGTTCTAAAGGGTTTCTGGACACCATGATGAAGATCATGTTTTCACAGAATGAACCCTTCAATCACCAGAACTCATCAGGGGAAAGGTACTCAATTATAGTGATTATCCAGTTACTTGACTTATCATCATGACATGCAGTTACATGTGTCATTTTTATTCTTTGTTTGCAGCTCTGACCCATACCTAGAAGTTTATTGCAATTTGTATTACCTTCTTGGACAGTCTGAGGAAATTAGTGCAAGTGATAAGTGGGCAGGTTTTGTTCTAACTAAGGAAGGGGAGGAATTTGTAGAGCAAAATGCAAAACTATTCAAATATGATTTATTGTACAATCCTATGCGCTTTGAAAGTTGGCAGAGGCTTGCAAATATATATGATGAAGTAAGGTTTTGACTTTCTTGTTTTTATTGATTAGTGTAAAAGCAGAAAGGTAGCCGGGGTAGCTGTTAAACCTTGATAAATATCAACACTGTATCTTAATTTTATGGCTTGCAGGAGGTGGATTTGTTGCTGAATGATGGCAGTAAGCAAATTAATGTTTTAGGGTGGAGGAAAAATGATACTCTACCTATGAGAGTTGAGGCTAGTAGAAGAAGGAGCAGGCGGTGCTTATTGATGACACTGGCTTTGGCGAAGGATGCAACCCAACAGGTTCCATTCATATATATCACCAATTCTATTAACAAATAGGTGGTCTATGAAACTTGTGGATTTCCTTATTTATGTTATGTTAAATGTTGTTTTCTGAAATGGATAATGACTTCTTTGTTCTTTTAGTGGAATCTTTTTTCGGATATTCTAATGAAATTTCTTCTGAGATTTTACTTGTTGATCAAGCTTGGGTGTATGATATTGCATTAATAACTCCACACGGTGACTGCCTGATTGGTTTCAGGGTGAGATACACGAGTTGTTGGCCTTAGTGTACTATGATGGTCTTCAGAACGTGGTACCATTTTATGATCAAAGATCTGTCGCACCCCTAAAAGATACAACATGGGAGATGTTCTGCAAGAACTCCATGAATCATTTCAAGAAAGCCTTTAAACACAAGTATGTATCCTTTTTTTTCCTGATGCATGACAAACATTCTGCATAATGTTTAATGGACTTAGTCGTTTAAATTTTTTGGTTCATAGGGAAGATTGGTCTCATGCATTTTACGCTGGGAAACTCTGTGAGAAACTTGGGTACTCTCTTGATAAATCACTCTCGTACTATGCCCAGGCTATTGCCTTGAATCCATCAGCCGTAGATCCATTCTACAGGATGCACGCATCACGGCTAAAATTTCTCTGCAAAGCTGGGAAACGAAATAAAGAAGTTTTAAAGGTATCTAACATGGAGGTTAGCATATCGTAGAAAAACTGTAGAAGATATTTGCCCCTGAATACAAATTAAATTTATGTTTTGAGTATTATTTTGATGTGCACCTGTATATGTGTGTATTTCAGGTTGTTGCTGCACATGCCTTTTCTCAATCAGCTAAGGAAGATGTGACTAATATATTAGGAGGATCTACTGGTGAAAGTCCAGATTCATCAGTGAATGTCAAGGATGGAGTATCCAATAGCGATTCCGAGGGGGTAGAATTCCAGAAATTGGAGCAAGTGTGGGATCTGCTCTACAGTGATTGCCTTTCTGCCCTTGAAACTTGCGCGGAAGGAGACCTTAAGCATTTCCATAAAGCAAGATATGTGCTTGCTCAAGGGCTGCACCGCAGAGGTGGAGCTGGGGATCTAGAGAAAGCAAAAGAGGAACTTTCTTTCTGCTTTAAGTCATATCGTTCATCATTCACAATAAATATGTGGGAGATTGACAGCACGGTCAAGAAAGGAAGGTTTGAGTGCTTGTATACCTCTGATATAGTATAAGTTGAAGTACCTTTCCTAGGTTTTTTAACTATCCAAGAGGCTTAACCTTCTAAGTATCCTGTATCAGCACATGAAATATTCTAAAAACAGTTGGATAAGCCATCTTAGGTAATACTGTATGCAGTCTCTTTCAGTTATGCTGATATCTATTTTTGTATTGTCATAATCCAGACGCAAAACTCCAGGTCCAACCGGGAATAGGCGAATTCTTGAAGTTAACTTAGCTGAAAGTTCCCGTAAATTCATAACATGCATCAGGAAATACATCTTGTTTTATTTGAAGTTGTTGGAGGAGACTGGAGATATCAGTACCCTTGAACGGGCTTATATCTCTCTGCGAGCAGATAAAAGGGTATTGCTGCCTTAATGCCCATTATTTTAATTTCTTAGGTTTTATTAAGATGCGCAAGATGAGGAGTTCTTTTGAGAAATATTTTGATTATACCACTGGTTTTTGTAATATTTATGTCATTTATCTGGTGCTTATTATGAGGCCAAAGATGCACACATGCCATACATGCAAGCATAGGTTTATAATATGCAGCCACAAATGATTTCTAAAGCTAGAAATTCAGCATCTTGAAATAAAGAAGCTATTATTTGGAGATTTGGAAAGAATTGTTGTCAAATTAACTTCTCATTTGTTCGATAACATTATTATTACCTGTTTCAACTCATTCTTCGGACCTTTGCTCTCCATTGTCTATCATCAGAAATATATGGAAATCCATGGATATATAATTGAGATTTTGTATAGTTATTTCAACAGCTAATATACACCTTTTTCAGTCCCAAACAAACGTCTTTCAGCGGCTAGCTTTTCAATCTGGCCACAATATAAGCACTTATAGTACCAAAAAAGCTATTTTTCTCAATCATATTTTGACTGGGAGTTGCGTTTTCTAATCAAGTAATTGTTGCAGTTCTCCTTGTGCCTTGAAGATCTTGTGCCAGTGGCTCTTGGGAGGTACATTAGGGCCCTAATTAGGTCTATTTCTCAAGCTGGTACAGACTCCTCCACAGCTACTGAGCATGTGGCAAATTTACTGGAGAAAATATTCAATTTGTTCTTGGAGCAAGTCAACTTGTGGTCAGATATTTGCAGTCTTGCTGAGCTCAAGAGCCCAGAATTGACAGAAAGCAGCCTCTTTGGGTGAGTATGCTACAAAAAAAATTCCCAGAATAATTCGAGATACAAATGTGTGTTAGGTCTGTTGATCTGTGTGTGTGTGTGTTTGTGGTCTGTGGCCGTCTTCGTGAGATCTTTTATGGTTAATATGCTTTCTTCGAGACATGCTCAGTACATGTGTGGCCATTCCTTTTGTGGTTTTGCAGATATGTCTATCAATATATACAGCTACTGGAGAGAAATATTAAGGTAGAAACACTTGAAGGAATAAATGAGAAGATCCGGAAGCGTCTGAAGAACCCAAAATTGTCAAATAGTAACTGTGCTAGAGTATATAAGCATGTCTCTGCTGCCTGGTGTAGATCTCTTGTTATTAGCATGGCTCTGATTACGCCACTGCATTCAAGACCCTCAACTGAGGTTCATGGTGTGAACTTATTGGGTGGAATGGAAAGTGATCAGGTGCTATGTGTTGATCTGCAAACAGAGGAACTATGGAGTTCAGCATTCGAGGATCCAAACCATCTTAAAACTCTAGAAACCAAATGGAACCCTTCGTTGTCCAAGATCAAGAATGTTATAGTCAAACGAGTTTCAGATGAAGATTTGGAAACTGCATCCACACTGCTCAGGTCGTCCTACAACTTCTACAAGGACACCTCTTGCGCGTTGCTTCCATCTGGTATAAATTTGTATATGGTGCCTGCTCAGCTGGCTACAGAAACATATGTCCAGCCTGGCATCGATGGGCTCGACATACTAGACATGAATACTTCGCGGAAGCTTCTCTTATGGGCTTACTCACTCGTGAACGGCCATTGCATAAATGTCTCACATGTTATCAAGTATTGCGAAGAGAATGCAAAGGTAGGTTTTAGTCCCTCTCACTCCATTAACCATTTCTGTGAGTTAATGCAAACAAAATAAAATCCAAATTTATCTCAGTTTTTTTTCGAAATTCCCTTATTGCTTATGCTATGAATAGTCATTACATGATCATTCAGATCCATCATTTGTTTCTGCCATTCCCTTATTTGTTTCTGCTATTGTTTTTTGCAATACATCACAGTCGAGGATTAGGAAAGCTATTGGAGGCTCATCAACTCCTTCAACCACCCCCATAACACCGGCTGCCACTGCTGCTCATGCAGGTTTCTCAATCTTTCAACCCGTTCTTAAATAATTGGTATAACTACTATGATCTCCCAACAAGAAAAACATGCATTGCAGGTGGAGCTAAAGACGGGATTGGCAGAACCAACGAACCAGAAGTTCACACACCATTGCCCGAAAGCCACTGCAGCCATAAATTGATATCATCCGCTTTGCCGGAGACTTATAAAACACCAAAGGGAGCATCCACTTCGTCCGAGCATGAGAACGTGGAGGGTTCGGCTGGACCAGAGGACAAGCTCACCATTGCAGCAGACTCTGAGCCTATGTCAGGAAACAAATGTGATGTTCCCTCTGCATCATCCCCGCCTCGTGGGGAACTGAATAGCCTGAATGATGCATCTAAATCTGACTGAAGACTACCACCCAAACTAGATTGCCTTAGTCTTGTTGTTTCATTCCTATTTATTTTGGTAACTAACAACTAGCATATAATCTAGGGTGTGGAGTGATCGAAGTACTTGAATTATTGTATATAATTATATACAGTTAGCTCTTATAGAGTTATATGTGCACGTACGTATACAATTACTTTCTCTGAGGAAGAGAATTTATTAAGCTTGGTTGCATCTCTTTTTTTACGACCGTAAATGAGAGAACAATACTCTTCCCATCTATGAAAAAATAACTTGATAGTAGGTGAAATCATGTTTTAACGTAAAATTGATATAAATTTTGTAAAATAGTAGGGAAGTTACAGAGAGCATTTACAATGTTAATAATAGAAAATGTTACCTACATTAGAATGTTTTATAAAAAATAAATAGAGATTAATGTTGTAAACAGACATATAGAGAGATATAGAGAGAGAAGAGAATTAGGGAAGTAGAAATGCGTAAGACATGGGAATATCCCATTGCTATATTTACATGACAAAAGGAATATAATATATATAGCTGCACAACACTACACAAGGCTACAAAGAAATGCCTCAGCTCTATCTAGTTTTTATCACATTTTCTCTCTCATTCAACTTTCTACTCCTGTGTCAACCCACTATTCTCTACACCACTACAACACATTGCGATAGAACCCACGAATAAAAAATTGATGGGTGTTCGTGTGAAACATACATATTTGCTCCATAAAATCTATGAATGCCAGAACAAGTCGAAGTCGTTACTATACAACGCGCGATCCTGAATTTCCAGATTTGCGACATGCCAATTTACGAGCTTAGATTGGATACATTTACACAAAAGAAGAGCCAACGGAAAAATCCACCATTCACTTTCATCCCTGCAGTCACAGAAAGCACAGCCGTATCAGAACAAACAAATTCTTGCAGACGCCCAAAAATCATGTCCAAACAGCTTAAAAGTTCAGCTCACATATTCCACGGCTGAAAGTTTGGGGTTGTTTTACTTGATTGTGTTCGATAGTGAATATAGCCACATACGAATGCAACACCCTGGGGCCAGGCAAGAAAGAAACCAAGTAGTAAGAAATTGGGTACATTTACATGTCTGAACAACAATAACGTGAATGACATCGAGTTGAAAAAAACAAAAGCTACTCACGATGTTAATGAATGATGTGATATTCCACAGAGCATATACACGTGCAAGACCTGCTGATCGCCTAGGTCCATGGCTGAATAAGGCGTTGATTCCAGCAGGAAAGGGGAGCAAAATCCCGAGGGGCATGATAAACAAAACAAGAAAGACGTCCGCTAGGGAAAGTGAATACAACTGGAGCAAGGTGAGCAACACTAGACTAAAATCTCCTAGAAGCAGGATTGAGATCACCAAACCCACAAGATCCTGCAGTACAACGAAGCAAAGCATTTTCAGGAAGGATAACCTAAACAAATGCATAAACATATTGACTCCTGTTATTTCCTTTTCCTGAAATTGTATGTGTGTGTGTGTGTGTGTGTATGAGAGAGAGATAGAGACCTGATGGCCAACAGGTTTGGTGTTGTGAATTAGAAAAGAGAGGATAAAGAGTAAATCTCTTTTCTCCTCGAGCACCTTCAAACTGTCAAAATCTAGAACCCCACCATAAATCTTCCCCCTCAAGTTCCCTTCGGCACTTGCCTGAGTTCGTCCTAAGAAACTCTTATTTGAACTCCCATCTTTAAGATGAACACCAACAGCACTGATTTATCCATCCCAAGAAAAAGGGAGCAGCGTCAGACAAACAGGTTCAACTTAAAATACACAGGTTTGTATAATTTCAAATAATATATTCCACTAAAACAAACAATATGACTTCACATGCATGGAAGGATGGAAATGGTTGCAAGTAAAAACAATATCACGGCACATAAGGAACACATGAAAACAAAGGTCTGCATCAGCGCAGACAAATAACCCTCGTATTTACATGTGTGCTTAACTGCTTAAGTGTTTGATAAGAGATGCATACCGTGAATGTTGCTCATCATCTCCAGATTCTCCATCATGGCATACAAAAGACACACGGTTGAATTCTTCCACAGAATATATCAGAAGTCCATAATGATAGTAACCATCAGTTGTAGCCTGAAACCAAGCAAGATCCACATGCAAACCATAGAGCCTCAATTCAGGATTTGCAAAAGTATCAAGCCACTGAAGGACTGAGCGAAACTTCGATCTTAGGCAGCCCCTTCTTACTAAGCGCATCTGTGCATTCACACCAGCCACAAAGCGGTACCAAGTAGTGGGTGGAACAGACTGACAGAAAGACCAGAAGATAATAAATGTAAATAGACAGTATCTCTCTTTCCAGAAAATTGTTCGTTCAAAAAATTCAAAACAGAAATGTATGTAGTTCCCTGGGGTTAAATAACAAACCTGACTCATCAGACTAGTAATGATGTTGTCATTATGAAGAATAAAAGGAGTCATGTAGCTTCCATCTCCTCCAAATAATAGAGACATAGGAAATCTTTGTAGGAGACGAGGAGGAAGATCACTTCTCTTCTCATCACCACCAAGAAAAAAGTCAATGTATGCCAGCATTAGATCCGGAGTTGCAGCAACCTACAGTTAGGCAAATGGTTAGAAATAGAAAGGAAGTTTTTGCACTAGTCAAAGCCCTGTGCCATCCACCAAAAAGAGAAAGAGCAACAGAAGAAATAGAGTCCCAGCAACCGAAGGAAGGTTATACGGATATCATAACAAGTACTGAACAATTACAAAATATGAACAACATATCTCAGTTTAATACGAAGTCCAACCAACCATAAGATACTCGTAAGATTTACCTTCAGCCCTTCATATAGAGCACGCGAACGACAAGACCGTAAGCAAGCATGGTCATATTCAGATCGCACATATTCTCGAATTTTCTGCAGCTTCATTCTCCGGCGCCACTGCTGCCATGACCATGCAAAAGGATAGGCAAGAATGCAAAAAATACTGTGAACTGCACCTTCCCACCACTGATATGCAGCAAGAGCATTGATCTCATCGACAAAATTGTTAAATGCACCTTCATATCTGCCATATTATAATAGCATCAAGTTACCAAAAAACAAGTGAGAGCAAAGCATATGGTGTATTAACGTTAGGAGGCAAATTGCAAAGGACATAGAAATAAAGGCAGTTCAGATACCATTTTGTCAAAGGAAGTGGCAGTATAACATGTTGCTAGAAGAAAAGGAGCTTACACAATTTCTTTGACTTGTTCGGGGGGTGTATGAGGAAGATACCAAGGTTCACTAAAGGTATTTGGACCCATGAAGTACATCCTGTGCACATGACTCTGAGACTCCTCCACTCTGTTAGTTTCTAGCACCTGATTGGCAACCATAACATCAATTACATGATGTCCAAAATGGTGGGCAGGAGGATATAAAAAATAAGCATTTTACTATCCAGGTTCACAGATACTACCTCATTGAGAGACTCCAAGAAAGGGAATGAATGATCTATTTGGGAACCCTGTTGTGTGGGAGCAGGACCAGGTAACTCATCCACACCAATGAACTTCATTCGTGCAACACTTAGAACTAAAGCAAGCAGAACTAAAAGACCCAAAAGCAGGAGGCCAAACAACCATGGTCCGCCAAATGTATATATTAGTTCTTCAAGAGCGGTATAACAATTTGGCATGTGATATCTATCAGAGATACACTTGTAAGGACAAGGTGTTTCGGTAATACCACCTGTAACAAAATAAGGCAACATAATTTGGCGTCACGAATCTGAGAAAATGACTAGCATAAGAGACCCAAATTATAGCATATCACTACCTCTGTCCCACAATAGGAGTCACATTTAGTTTGGGCACGAGTTTTAAGAAATGTGAAGAAAAGTTGGTTGAATAAGTTAGTGAACTCTGGGTCCCACTTATGTATATTAGTTTTATAATACATTGTGAGTGGAATAAATTGGTGGAATGTGGAGCCTACTTGCCATTTATGGTAAAGTGAAATATGACTCTTGTTGTGGGACGGACCAAAATGGCAAAATGTGACTCTTATTGTGGGACGGAGGTGGTATTAATTATTAATTTGAATGCGAAAGAAACTAATATTAAAATTATAACAGAAAAAAAAGGATGAAGTATAGTAGGTAAATGTGAAAAGACGGCATGAATGTCCCATGATAGGAGCTCTTTTCAATAAAGAACAATATCTTATTGATCTAGAGATACCTCGGACATAAATATAGGCTGCCCGATTAGGAATCTCATCAGTTGGGCATGGAAAACAGAGGGATTTCTCAGACCCTGTGACATTTTTATAAGTGCCAATTGGACATTCCTGAAAAATGAATGGAAAGGTCAACTGGAGAAACAGAAAAACAAGGTAAATTATGACCTGACATCTAGAAGCATTTCTCAACTCAACCACATCAAGCCAAGTGTGTGAATGCACTAAGAAGCATACAGGTTGTATTAACTATTAAAGCATACTTCATCTGTCCTATGTAATACACGCACGGCCCTCTTACCTGATAGGAATCAAACTTAGGCTCTAATGCTGTATTGTCGAATACTGATACTCTATAGGAACATTCATAAAGTTATAGTAGACAGTCTCCCAAACATTGCTTTCCAATGCAACATCATAGAGATAAAAGTGCCTTCATTTCATCAAATCCCATCAATTACATAAAGACCTCTACATTCAAACAAAGATTACTTTAACAACCAAAAAATTACAACAAAAATTCATTAATTGTCCTAGATTATCAACATGATTTTCTTGCTGTTCAATTGTTCAAAACAGCAATGTTTTAACTTATAATGAATTGAAGAAGAAAATGACTTGATCAAGTTTAACCTACCTCGCAGAATATGCCATAAAGCCCTTTCGGGCAAGCTTTGCCACTGATACTTCCATTTTCGCCCACATGACCTTGTACACCACCTAATCCACCCCTATGGAAAAGATATCCATTTGAATATTATTGAAAATAAGAAGCCATACAACAGATGGTAGATGTGAAATCAGATGCTACTCACGGGAGAAACACATGAAAGATATTTTCCACACATTTTCATTAATACTATTCATCTGGGAATCATCAAACTATGGAATAACAGCAGCAGGAACACCAATTCGATCACCCATATATCCAGGAATTTACACTTAAAAACATGTAGCTTCAGAGCATAAGACAAACCAACAGTGTCCAATCAACACAGAAGGGCTAATGAGAATAATATAAAGAGGTCTACCACCTCACCACCAAACATCTTGCTTGGTCAGTTCAAAGCAGAAATCCACTTGAATTAAGTACAGATTTGATGATGTTCAATGTTTACACATTATGCATAACCCCCACAAAATCACATTTACTGCGATGAGCAATTTCATGTGTTTATATAGATTGAGTCATCAACCATAAAGCTCACTTTATTCTCAAGTAGCCTTCCAAAGTCATTGTTTGTACATATTTGCCAGGCCCAGTACTTATCTCAAATATAAAATACATCTTATAAGTCAAACAAAAGAAAATTATTAAAATGATAAACATGTCTGGTACTCTAAACAAAATAGGTCACCCCTAAATGACTGACATGGTCGCAACCTAGATAGATGTATAGACACAGATAAAGATTTAGGTGTTATAGCTCCTATAAATATACATGATACATTTCCCATCTTATATTTACACAGGACAGCAGTTTCCTGGATTATTTTGTCATATATTAAGCATAATTACTTATATAGCAAACCATTTTCAATTTTGATGTCCCAAAAATTAACAAATAGATTGTGTAATTAAGATGAGCCACCAATAGATTCATTTTTCTTTCTTTAAAAAAATTAACTGAAAGGAAAGTGTAAATAATTCAAAATGTATTGCTAGATAACAACAAAATATGGAATAATAAAAGCAAAACTTCACATGAAAAGGTTTCATTTGTACTAACATGGTATGTATTGTTCCATTCACTGTCGCTATTGGCCAGTAAACATCTCCGGTGGAAATATCTGACCAGTGAAAATGAATCCTTCCACCACCACCTCCTCCGCCACCAGTCAGGCTACCATGACCTCCAGCACTAGATAAATTGCCAGATTCACGAAGATCCAGATAGCGCAAAAATAACAATATAGTACCCCCAGAACCACCTCCAGGACCAACAAACTTATCAATAGAAGCATTATTCTTCTGGAGACTCGTGAAGCTGTCTCCATCTGCTCTAACAGAACCTTCAACATATAAAGTTATCAAGGGATGCTCCAACGAACCCATCACTGCATAAGACAGGCAACCAAATTCAGAAGCACCCTTAAATATGGGATCCTAACAAACAATCAGATTATTATGATAGGAACCAATTAAATGGATAGTTTTGAAGAAAAAAAAGAGAGTATTGAACATCAAACGAACAGTCCAGAACACATTATAGAGCAACAAGCCAGAAGATAAGCACAAGAGGGTAATTCAAGAAACCAACCAGGTAAAAAGCATATATGTACTGACTTAATAATGCAATGTCTAATATACACAAACACAATGGTAAAATGTTTTAACGTGCAATTAATAACTAAGGCTGAGAGAGAGTACGATAACAGATAGCTTATGTGGTTCAAAGTTCAATAACTTGGTTCTCACCTAAAGTACCACCACCAGCAGTTGATATTTCCAAGCTATCATTTCCACTTCCACTGCCGAGTTCGCAAGGCAAATTAGCATCTCCATACGTTATGCCACCATCAACACAGATGTCATTATAACAGCCCATTCCACCTCTACCACCGTGCCCACCACCACTACCAAGACCATTGCTCAAGACTTCTCCTTGACCTATTCCACCATGGCAGCCTACAAAAATATCAAATCCTAGAATGTTAAGATACATGGGAACATGGCCTGATCACATGTATCTTAATGCCAATAATTCAAGCAGCTCAAGAATGGAGAAGAACATTAAAGATTTCATAAAATAATTAGGTACTACTAGGTTGAGAGAATTTCCTCAGATGCTCGAGATATAGGGGACATTTTTCATGACAAATATAATCTTACCCATTCCAGATGTGCTTATAACTCCAGTGGGCTGAACGTTGATGGTTCTGGCTCTATGGAAATGCACAACAGAGCCTTGAACAAAACCCTCAACAAGTATATCCTCAACACGACATATCTAAGTAACAATACAAATTCATTAAAAATCTATGCCAGCAGAAAGAGAACCTCATGAAACAAAAGCAGGCGATATGCTCTAACAGAAGACTCAACCTGTAGGGTAAAGGCCAGAGAAGAGTTCACATTACAATCTTCAGGTGGATGGATCAGCTCGCTGGGACAATCTTGCGAATCACAATAAAGTTTTGGTGTCCTGAAGAACAAAAGCTTTTAACTCTCAACCAAAATGAGAACACCATCCCTAATGTTACTTTAACAGGACCCAGAACTTACACGGCCTCATCTGAGGAGTTCTTCAGAGGACCACGCAGAACAGATCCAGGTCCAACCTTCATCCCAACATGAGCAGAGAAAGGTTAGTTTGCATAACAAGATAAGGATGATGATTATCGAGCGATGTTATAGGGTCAAATAGAATAGAGGACATCTTTTTATAGTTTCTATTGAGCCAGTCGCACATTAACAGAGAGCAAGACGATAACCCATGTAGAGAATTAGCCCTTCGAGTTCATAAACATAAGTAAAATATTGAATAGATGATTAAGTCATAAATTATTCCTTACATTGATGCTATAAAATAATGATAGAACTAGCCGTTGAGCTTCAATGCAATCTCCTGGTCCAGTCAAATTTAATAAACCTTGCCCGTGAACTCCCAAGTTTGCATTTGAATGGATAACAGATGATTGCTGTCAAAGAGAGGGAAGATAAGTAATCCATGCATGGATATCAAGATCATGACAGTATACATAATGGACAGAGTACTCACCCTGAGGACTATGAGATTACTAGCCTCAAGTGACGATGTCTCGACATTCTCATCCCCACCACCATCTATTAACATCTTCGAGTTCCACATTAAAAACATTTTAACTGACATACGAAGAGCCCCATAAACCTAGAAAAGAGTGAGGTGTTCAAGTATACTTTAAATATCAAATAGGAGTATGATAAATTCATTACTAGAGAACGAAAATCTGGCATAAGCAAGGCATTCCTCCCCAATATGCTGATAGAAGTGGCAGGTAAATATATAAATAATTTTCTAGGAAATGCTTGGAAGTAGCAAAAACATAAAGGAGACTAGCATGTCAATAACTCATGGAGTACTAATTTCCTATGCATCATAAAACCAGTTACTTACTCTAATCATTGAATCACTCATTAACAGCTCTTCTGCCAATAGTTCAAACTCTGACATTGAATAATGTGCAAGCCCAAAACTCAACACTCCTCCATGCAAGAGGCTGATTTGTCCTTGAACCTGGAAGCAAGAACGTGGCTGAATTAGGCTCTTATTTTCATTAACAGTGACTAGTCATATTTTACTGTATTTGAAAGACCATGTACTTTAATAATTGAGAACATACTAAATAACCCCAACTTCATTACCTGGACACGGCTCCACAGCAGGGGAACAGCAGCCTTTGCCTGGTTTCTTATATAGACATTCGTTAAAAACGGTTGAGGAAAGTCCATAAGGAGTGTATCTGTATATGTTGATTTGTGATGATTGCTCACGGTAAGGCTACGAGGAACAGAATCATAAAATGTTCCTGCAGCACCTGCATTTTCAGGGCAACCAATACTGCTTCCACCTGCAACATAAGATATTAGAGAGAAATGTAACTGGATCAATATTGCCTCAGTGCTTATATAGATAAATGTGGTTGCAGAGCATACCATATACAGAAATGACCGGGTCATCATGCCTGCTAAAAATATCTACAGAAATTCTGCCACCACCGCCTCCAGCAAAACCACTACCCCCACAAGCACTTATGCTGCCACTTCCAGTCCTGCACTTTACAAGAAGTGATGTGGTTAAAACAACTGAGCTCCAAATCTTCCCGAGATAAAAACATATAGATATCCAAAGTAGACAAGAACATGGGTTCATGTAAATACTGTATGAAACAACACAGTGTAAACTACATGGCATGGATATTCATAATTCATCAATTAGAAATGTTGATAATTATTTGAAGGAACCATAAAAAATACATTGATCTACGTGATTTGATTTGATAGTTTATAATGACTTTTTACAAGTAAAAAGGAAATCAAACAGAGAGAAACAGTACTAGACTAATTATTAGAGGATGAGGTATCATTACGAATAGGAAGAATATAACTAAAGCCTATTGATTCAGAAAAATGGATACAATAATAAATATTCCATAAGTCAGACACCGAAGTGAAAAATGTCCAGGGTACATACTACAAAAAGTAGCCACCACGTCATGCCAAACTAGACCTTATCATAATAGTCTAATAAGATCTTTATGATTACTGAAAATGGTATGAGAAGAGGGATAGTAAACTCTACACTATAAATACCCTGCATAATCATTTGTTGTTTTCTTCTACTATTCATCTTATTTATTTGTTACAAAATAAATGACGGAAATAATAGTACAATATTTGAAACAACTAGCAATGGAAAATATATTCTGAGATGAACAATCTTGACTGGCTAAAAGAATCTTCACCAGCACCTAAAATTAAGCTAGCTGGTTTATGGAAAGGAACAGAACCACAAGGACCAGAAAAGAATCTAAAACAATCTATCCTAAAGGTATGGCATCTTAGAAAGAATAATACTAGCCAAAAGTAGAATAACCGTCTACACTCACTGTCAGCCACCAACTATAATTACAGAATCACACCTAGACAAACCTATAAAGTTACAGCAAAGTGAAGTTATTAAATGAGACACTGATGCAGTAGATTCCATATCAATATGTAGCATGCCTCGATGGAACCCACAACTCAAAAACAACTAGGCCTACAAATTTCCAATATTTACAAAGCATATTGAACCAATATCGAGAAGCTGTTATTCAAACCATAAATATCTAATGTAGATTAGCAACAATGGATCGGATTCTTCAATCACAAAATAGCTAATATGATTAGCATGAGATCACACTTTTTCAAATACAGCAATAACAGGTGAAAGGCAATTGAATTTACATCTTATGAGCCTTGATGTATATGCTGCCTCCAGACCCTCCACCTCCTTTCGGACCTGCATCTCCGCCACTGGCCAAAACACTCCCATTGACATCCAATAATGCCGTCACCAGAAACAAGACCCTTCCCCCTCCACCACCCCCATAATCAATTTCCTTACTTGTCGTCCCTCCTTTACTCCCATAACTCCATGGCTTCCCCAAACTCGACCACGCATAA
Source organism: Salvia splendens (assembly GCF_004379255.2). Taxonomy (NCBI): domain Eukaryota; kingdom Viridiplantae; phylum Streptophyta; class Magnoliopsida; order Lamiales; family Lamiaceae; genus Salvia; species Salvia splendens. The sequence continues at coordinate 2,273,768 of NC_056041.1, forward strand.
GCATCCCCTCCCCACACATCTTCAGGGTTCTTACTTGTATCCTTCAAACACGCCGCACCTCTTCCTCCATGGCCCCCGCCCGCTCCATCCACCCCTTGCGGGGTCCCACTAGTCTGTGCCGGTGGCGTCCCCGCCAAAGCAGTAGTATTCACAGTAGAGCCATTTCCAAAAAACGCATTATCCGCAACTAACTGGAAGGTGCCACAGTTTATCGACGCATTCTCACCTAAAGTAAAGTTACCCGTAACATTTATAGCGAGCTCACATCCAGCAAACGACGAGCAATCCACAGTAACATTCGCCGCAATTACAAAATCACCCTTCCCTTCTACATACACATCCTTCGTTATGTTCAAGCTGGAGACTATCTGGCAAATAGTATCCAAACTACCAACTCCTCCGAGATCGGACTCGCACGAGAGCGACGGCGGGTGCGGCGGCGGCGGAGGAGGCGCCGGCGGCGAGTAGTCCTGGTGGAACAGCAGAAAATCCGAGTCGAAATCCAAGTCCGAATCCGAATCCGCACCAGCAACAATCGACCTAGGGTTCCAGCAGACTGACAGCAACAGCACCGCCGCCAATCCTACCACCAAATGAGGCGAAAGCGCGAATCGAAGCTTGGAATTAGCCATCTACCGGTGAGAATAGCCATACACCGCGCCGCCGGAGGTGGAGGAAGCAGGAAAGGAATGCATCTACCTGAAATTCTCCTCGAAATCAAATCGCGCCGGGAACCGCCGCCGAAATAGAGCTCGCGATTTCCTAGCAACACATAGCGAGCGAGTGTGTGTGCCAGCTAGCGTTTGCCTGCAGAAGCTGTAGATACAGGCTTGTTGTACGTAAAGGTGGGAGGGGTGGGGTTTGGAGAGGAAAGGGGCAGAAATATAGGTAGAGAGAGAAAGGGAAAAGGAAATGGGATTGTAGATAGAGAAAGTTAGCAGGGTGTGATGTTTAATTTTGGGTTGGGGGTGGTGGGGTGGGGTGGAGTGGAGAAGGTGGCGACATGGCAGTTAATTTTCTTTTTATTTCAATAACATTTCATTTTCATTGAATATTGTCGTAAATGATGTAAATTACCTAACCTTATTTTTTTGACTATCTTCTTTTGTTTTTCCATTTTCTCCTTCTATTTCGTGTTCAAATCACCGGATAAATCATAAATTAGATTAGAATGTTTGTTAAAATTTCGATCTATCATTGAAAATAATAGAAAAAAATCACAAAATTTAGATTTCTCTAATTATCTCACTAGCAAGCTTATCAATAACAAACATAGAAAGTAGTAGTAATCTTTACTCTAGTATATATATACTCTTTTTGTCTATAAATAAATATCTCATTTTAGCTTGACACACATTTTAACAAATGTGAACAAAATTAAATAGAAAAGGTATAATTTTATAATAAAATAAAAGTAAAATATTATTTTAATATATGTCAGATATTAATATGAATATTTAATGATGGGGTATGGATATGTAATGTTATAATATCACATGACAAATTATGCGTCGTTTAAAACTTCGATTTCATATAGCGATACTTATTGAATTATTGTTTTATTTAAGAATAGTAATATCACATAATATATGTACAGATTGCACTTTGGAGTACTTTTTCCATTTTGAACAAATAATTACCTCATTTCACAATTTTACTTTTTAGTTTAACACCCTAATTTCCACTTTTGTGGGGTGCAATTTCTTGTTATACGAGTATTTATTAATAGAGTGAGAAAAAGGTAAGTGATCCATAAACATAAAATAATGTGATAAAAGTGGGTAAAAAACATGTGGCCCTAATTAAATTGTGTGATGCGACTTAGGGCTTCCCCATCCGTGCTCTTGTCACGTGGATCCAAACCTATTTTTTATTATCTGTTTTTAGTCAAGAGCACAACACCCACATTCGTCATCTTCCGCAAGGACAAGCTCAAGGGTCCCACCATTCTATTATTCAATTTAAATAAAAACATTTCCAAAAAATTAAAATGCATTAGAAATATCCGAAATACTATTACAAATTACAAAAAAAAATAAAAATTACATAATTAAAATCCTAAAAATTAAAAAGTACATAATTAAAATCCTAAAATTTTAAAATTACATAATTAAATTTATAAAATTAAAAAAACCCACTACTCGTGGCCGAATTTCGCCTAAATGTGCTTGATTAGGTCTTTTTGTAGCTCAATGTGGGCTCGAGTATCGCGCATTCTGTTCCTTGTTTCGATTCTCTCGCCCCCCGTCGTATGCACACCTCGGCGTGGGGGAGACCTCGCGGTTGAGCTTCCGGCTTCATCCTCGTCGTAAAAGCTAGCCGCCATCGGTCATTCGTCAGTTATAATCATGTTGTGCAAGATACTACACGTGTACATGATGTCGGCGATATTTTTCACGTACCAAAGCCGAGACGGGGCCTTCACAATATTGAATCGGGCTTGAAGGACCCCAAAAGCTCTTTCGACGTCTTTCCGAGCGGACTCTTGACGCTGCGCAAAAAGAACCTGTCTCGGGTCTTGTGGGTTGCTCAGCGTCTTCACGAAAGTCGACCACCTTCCTTGGGTAGATACCATCGGCGAGATAGTAACTCATGTGGTATGCATTTCCGTTGACGGTGCAGTCGATCGTCGGTACTACACCATTCAAAACATCATTGAAGAGTGGTGAAGAATAGAGCACGTTCAAGTCGTTGTTGGATCCGACAATACCAAAATATGCATGTCAAGGCGGTAGTCGGCGACCGCTTCAAGGATAAGTGTTAGGCCTCCGCCTTTGTGCCCGCTTAAGTATTGCCCCCTCCAAGCAGTCGGGCAATTCTTCCACCTCCAATGCATGCAGTCAATGCTGCCAAGCATGCCGGGAAAACCATGGGTTGTTTCGTGAAGACGAATCAACCGTTGGCAATCATCGGCGGTGGGTGCCCGAAGGAATTCCTCACCGAAAGCTGAACGAACGCCGTCGCAAAAATTTTTAAGGCCAAGGATTCCAGTTGACTCACCGACATGCAAATACTCGTCGAAGAGGTCAGCCGTTTGCCCGGTAGCAAGTTGTCGGATGGCACACGTACAAGCGTGTAACGTGTTGACAATATGCATAAACAAGCGTTTTGACATGCGAAAACGGCGCCGAAAGTAATCTTTAGGAAACCGCGGCTGGTCGGAAAAATAATCGGCAACGAGCCTTTCGTTGGCTCCCACCCGGTCACGATGGATGTAGCGGCGAGTTGATCTAGTTGGTCGAGGAGGAGGGGCGGGGGTATTCGCGGTGACATAGGCTTCATAGGCAGCACGATATTGTTCATAGTATTATTGTTCTTCGCGCTCCGCTTCCGCAATGAGATTGGTGAAATTCATTTGAGAGGGTTTGAGTGAGAGAGGAATATGTAGATAGGTTGTATAAAAAATATGAATGAGAGATGAATGGGAGATGATTTGATGTGAAAAATGGATGATAAATGCGTGTATTTATATAGATGATTTTGGGAATTAAAAAATTCAAAAAATTCCAGAAAAAACGGTAAAAAACGGCCATATTTTTTGGAATCTGAATTTTTTTTTTTTTTTTGGCATTATTTTCGATTTAAAAAAATGAATTTCCAACGGAAATGTCGTTGGTCAATCAGAACACGCCACGTCAGCTGCTTGCTGGCACTGACGTGCTCGATACATCGAGCAGCGCCGCGCCAGCGGCGAGCAGGTGGTGCCGCGCCGCTGGCACGGACGGACGAGTGTCCACTCACCGCTGCGGAGGCTCTTATGGCATTTTTTAAAATTTTAAACACCTCATTAAAGTTGTTTATTTCAATAGCACATACATCTAATTAATATTAGATAATATGTCTAGTCGTTTTATTTACTAGTAAATAATAACGATATATAATTACATAGCATATGTATTTTCGTTAAAAAAATTCCAAATGTTAAAAACATTAAGGTAGATTAATGAAAATAAAGGCGTGCGGGACACATAATATTTTTCCATACTATCTACACCAAGCAAATTCGATTATAGAGATTTATGAATATTTAGCAATAGTCAAACGACTGAAATGGCAATCATTTCCAAGGTGTCGAAATTTAAATAAAAAAACACACACGTCGCACTAATTAAAATAAAAAAATAGAGGAGAACAAAAAAAAGAGTGTCAATTTAAACAAGTGGCATGTTTGTCAAAAAAAGTGTCACAAAATTGGACGTTGACGCATGAATTGTATATGGTGTTATTCGTTTGTGTATAATCTTAGAGCGGACGTCCACACGGAATTCCCACCGGCGTGCGGGAATTCCGTAGCGGACGTCCGCCATTATGTGTCCCTTCCACGGATACGGAATTCCACGAAGGAATTCGTAGTTCCGTGGCGTTCCAGCGGAATTCTCGTTTAATGCATTAAATGTTTTTTTTTTCGGTTCCTATATATACATTCCGTTGAACTTCATTTCATTCGCACCACTTGTATTAATAAGTTTCTCTCTCTCTAAATTTCTTTTATATATCCGTAATGGTAGTGGTGGTGGTAGTGGTAGTGGTGGTGGTGGGCATTATGAACACATGATGCAGATGATACACGCACGTGTGCGGGGGGCCGCGGAGTGGGAGGAACAAGCGACCTCGGCGCCGGTGGTGCCTCGACCCATCCATCGTCGCACTATAGTGCCCCGGGATCACCTCGTTGCTCACAGGAGGTTGTATGAGGATTACTTTGCGCCAGAGCCACGGTTTAGGGAGAACCTATTCCGGCGATGGTTTAGGATGCATCGGCCGCTCTTTATGCGCATCGTGGGCGCTTTGGAGCGTCGATACGGGTATTTTAGTGTGCGGGAGAATGCGGCTGGTAAACCCGGCCACACGCCGATTCAGAAGTGCACTGCCGTAATTAGGCAGTTGGCATACGGAGGTTCGGCCGACATGTTCGACGAGTACCTCCACATCGGCAAGACGACTGCGCGCGACTGCTTGAAGTATTTTTGTCAGGGCATTAAAGAGATATTCGGGGATAGGTATCTTCGGAAGCCTACCCCTGAAGATTGTCAGGCTCTGTTGGATATGCACGAGAATCAGCACGGGTTTCCGGGGATGTTAGGCAGCATAGATTGTATGCACTGGGAATTGAAGAACTGCCCCGCTGCCTAGAAAGGGATGTACACTACTGGTTTTAAGACCAAGAATCCCACGATGATCCTTGAAGCGGTAGCTGAATACCGGCTGTGGATTTGGCATGCTTATTTTGGAGTAGTCGGGTCGAACAACGACATCATCGTTCTCCAGTCGTCGCCCCTTTTCAACGACCAGTGCATGGGCGTTGGTCCGGCCGTCAACTTCGTCGCCAACGGCAACCAGCACAACATGGGCTATTATTTGGCGGATGTGATATACCATATGTGGCCCGTCTTTGTGAAGACGATCAGGTGCCCAGCAGATGAAAAGAAGATATATTTTGCGGGTCGCCAGGAGGCAGCGCGCTAGGATGTGGAGCGGGCATTCGGGGTGCTACAGGCCTGATGGGCGGCAGTGAAAGGTCCCGCACGGCTGTGGTATGTTGACAGCATCGCCGACATCATGTACGCATGTATTATCATGCACAACATGATTGTCGAAGATGAAGGTCCAGCACTGACCGATTGGACCAACGATGACGCGGATGCTGCGGGTCCAAGCCACGGCGTGGCCACTGGCAATGTCCGCATGGGGATACCCCACGACGATGTCGATCGAGTATGTGCATTAGCCGATATACGCCAAAAACAAGCCCATGTTCGACTCCATAACGTATTATTGAATAAGTGTGACAGCAGAGGGGCCGTCGTTGATGTGGGAGTGGACATTATTGAAATGTATTTTTTAATTTGGCGAAATGTACTTTTCTTTTGTTTATTAATGGAATATTTTTCCCTATTTGTGTCGACTCTTTAATTCAATTTCTTACTTCCGGAAATTGTTTAATTTGTGAATTTGTGAATATTTTTTATTGCGGGAATTCCTTCGGGAATTCCGCGGGGAATTCCGTCATTGTGCAGTGGGAAGTCCGTATAACATGACAGGAGGTGTTTTTGGGAATTCCGCCGGGAATTCCGCACCACATGAAATCAAAATGGTGACGTGTATTATTATTTTTGTTATAAAAATACCAATTTAGCCGTACGCCACCTACACCTTTGCTTCAATATAAAGTAGCTTGTGATTATCACAGGCTTATTATGAAGAAGCAGAAGAAGAAAGTACTAGATTTAATCATGGGATATTGCATAATTTGGAGATTTGTTATGAATACGTTTTGACCTAAATCATCAATAAATTATATAGTATGTTATAATTAATTAAACATATTATGATTGTGAAGAGGATGGCAGTGTTCATTTTTTTTACTTGTGATTTTATACATTACTTATGAGAAGATTTATCAAATTTATATATTGCATACAATTTACGAGATTATATATTTGTTTTTAATTAACCTCATATTTACGAGAGTATAATCTAGCCTCTTCGAATTTAAATTGAGCTACCAATATTACTTAGTTATAGTAATCTACCAATCTTAATGAATTTTGAATTACTTATTTGCCCTCTACACTTATACTATGTAGTAATTAAATAAGGCGGCTATAAGTACTACTCCTACTACAATTTTGAAGATTCAAGAATATCCATTTACGATACTCTTATTTATCCTTTTTTTTCTGTAAGTACATGAAATATTTGAAGTGCACGTGCTATGTCGTTTATTGAGGTAGTACTACAAATATCCACGACTTAAATTGTTGATAGTCGATAGTATATAAATGTATACGTTTCAATCAAATGTATAAAATAATGGATTCAAATCCCACCGCTCACTACGAAATTTTTATCCTTAATCAACAAGTCTAATCAAGCAGTATTAGCCGAGTTCCGCCAACAAAAAATTTGCGAGTTCGATACACTTATTGTCAAACAATTAATAAATCATACTCCCTCCGTCACATAAAAATATATGCACTTTCCATTTTTGTCCGTCCCATAAAAATACGTATTTCGTTTTTGGAAAGTTATATCATTTAAATAATGTAGGTTTCATTATCGACTAACTCTACTTTGACTATCATTCTCCTCATCTCTCTTACTTTACCATACTATTCTTATCTCTCTCTCTTACTTTATCAATTTTTTCTTAATTCTCGTGCCACATCCAATGCCTATATTTTTATAAGACTATAGTAATAACGAAGATTATAAAACTATAGTAATAACGAAGATTATAACTACCCTTTGTATATATATATATATATACAATAAAATCCAACACAATCCAACACTACATGTCATATTTAAATATTATAAAAATCATAACCAAAGCGACAAACCAGTCGACAGTGAAATCTTGTTTCAATCTTTGAAGATTGACCATCCTAAAAAAACTGATGAACTATATCATAGTCTACTATAGAAAATGTAATACAAATATAAAGGTGGGTTTGATTTATTTAATTAATTTGATAAAATATAATATTCTGAGTATGAATATTCCTGAATGCATCCTTCCATGATGTCATTTTGATATTATTTCACTTTCACGTCACTAATTAACGATATATGCGTATAATGTCAAAAATATAGTATAATGCTCAATACTCTCTCCATAACTCCCATTTGGGACTGAGACGGATTTCAGAAAATGTGACAAAAAAAAGTTAATAGAATTGATGTCCCAAATTATAGTCGGAGTATTTGTTTTAGAATGAAATATGAATGTATCGAATATCTAGGTTCATTCATATACTATATGGAGTAGTAAAAATGGAATAATCCATGTAACAAGGAGTATCTAGAATTGATAAAATGAGAGTTTTGATTGTAGATTTTTTATGTATTTAAATCTCGTAACTTCACTAACTATGTTATCAATCCACATTTTCAAACGTTTAAATTGAACCCTGTTAAAATTATTAAATCTTGTTCCACATTGACTTGATGACGATCCTGGTTCATCTATATAAGTGTGGATAACCCTCCCCTTTACAATGTTTTTTAAGGGGCGAGTGACTCATTTCTAATATAGTATCAGATCGGGTCCAAGTCGATGATGAATTTTATCTCTTTATCTCTTCTCTTGTCTACCAACTTGATGGAAGTCCGATATGTCAATTCTAATAAACTCTCAAACAATTTAAGATATTGTAATAGCTGAACAAATCAAAATCAAGTTCTTGTTAGAAAAGGTAAAGTGATATTTATGTGATGTGTGACTTAATTACTACTCCTCAATAGAATAGTTAAATTTTCTTAAATTTTCTTAAACAACCATGTTGAAAACTAAAGATTGAGCGAGTGAAAAAAGGTTGACTTTTAGATTGTAACTCAACCAACTACCACCCTCTCTTGCCCAACTACCTACCACAAAAAAATGTTTAAATAAATGGTGGGAAATAATCATAATAGCAGTAATACTCCACATAAACAGTAATACTAGTATTAATTATTTTTGCAATTTAAAACACTTATTGAGTTGCTAACTTTTTAATACATCGATGAACATTATAAAGAAGATACGAGTAGTATATTATAAATTACTTAAATCATGTAATTTTAAAATAAATGAGATATCTATCCTTAATTTACATAAAGGGGAAAATGAATAGTATGTCTGTAGCTTTGCTACCTAACATTTTTATCCTATTCTACGAAGAGAAAAGTTGGGAATTAATATAAACACAGGGTTAGAATTGTCATTTAAAATATTTCTTTCTAAGTCACACGAGAGTGTGTACTTAAAGAAAATGTAATTAAAATATGTTAGTGAAGAATGAATCCATCTTATTACTAGAGAGAAAATAGTTTCTAAAATTAGAAAGTGAATAACTATGTAAGAATAAAAAAGAAAGAGTGCATACTCTATAGGCCGAATGGAGTATAAATAAACTAGGTATTTTTTGAGTAATAATATTAGTGTGTTTATTCTTCATAATGCCATAAATATAAGGATGGCAGTTTTACTTTTGATATTTTTTTATCCTTTTCTATAATACTCGTGTAACATTTTAATTATGAAAAATATACTCCTTAAAATGGAAGGCCATGAAAAAACCTTTATTTTTAAAATACATTTAAAAGGAATAAGTTACGATTATTTAAAGTTTTAGCATACTTAAAAAATATTCCGTTACTTTACGTAGATCAAAATATAATGTATACTCTGTTATCATAGACTAATAAATTTGCTAATCGGTCCTCGCACTTCGCACTTCAATATTAAAGAGAAAATTTATTACTTATTATGTAAAATAATAAAAAAAACTGTATCTGCACAGTAACAAGTAGATGTAACTGTGCCTCTCACAATAAAAGTCATTTTTGTCATTTTTGTCCGACTCACAATAAAATTACTATTTCACTTCTATTATAAATTGTAAGTAAATTTCACATTCCACTAATTTATTTCACTAATATTCTACTCCCTCCGTCCCCCAAATATCGTCTCACTTTGACCCGGCACGGGTTTTAAGAAATGTAATGAAAATTGAGTTGAAAAAATTAGTGGAACGTGAGTCCTATTTTTATATATTAGTTTTGTAATAAAATATGAGTAGAAATGAATTAGTAGAATATGAGGTCCACTAACAAAAATGGTAAAAAGTGAAATGAGACAAATTTTGTGGGAACGACATAAATGAAAAAATGGGACAAACTTTCAGGGACGGATGGAGTGTTATAAAACTAATACTAAATAATTAAGATTCATATTCCATTAATTTATTCAACATACTTTTTCATTCACATTTGCTAAAATCTATACCTAAATCAAATAAGACTATTATTATGGGACGGAAAAAGGTACTATATTATTTACACTACAAGTTGTTGTGTTTGATCTCGGCTGTTATATTTGTTTGCTTGTATTTTTTCTTATCGGTGTTTTTTTTATAAAAAAAATTATCTCCTATATGAAGGAAATTACAAATAAACTCCTATAAAAAGAAGGAAATTACAACTGATGTCGAAAGGACTCGAACTCGACATATTATACAATAATTTCTAAGGCCATCCGCAATGGGCGGACGATGGCACGCCCGATGGCGCGCATCGTCCGCGCCATCGATCGTCCGCGCCCATTGCGGATACGGACGATAGGTCGCGGACGATCGTCGCGGCCGATACTAAGGGCGCGGAGGATGGCGCGCCCGATGCCTATCGTCCGCGCCATCGTCCTCCCCATTGTGGCGTACACGGACGATGGCCGCGGACGATAGGCATCGTCCGCGCCATCGTCCTCCCCATTGTGGCGTACACGGACGATAGGTCGCGGACGATAGGTCGCGGACGATGGCATTGTTCGGACATTGTCTTCACGTGATGAATTCTTCACGTTTCGGGAGGACGGCATCGGCAAACCCGGCCTTACACCATTGCAAAAGTGCACGGTTGCACTCCGTCAGTTGGCCTATGGCACCACGGCGGACCTTTTCGACGAGTACCTCCACTGCGGGGATTCTACAGGCCGCGATTGTCTGAAGCGCTTTTGCCGGGGGATAGTAGAGGCTTATGGCGACACATATTTGCGCAAGCCGACTGCCACTGATTGCCAGGGTCTGATGCAGATGCACGAGACGGCGCACGGGTTTCCTGGGATGCTCGGGAGCATCGACTGTATGCACTGGCAGTGGAAGAATTGTCCGACGGCGTGGAGAGGCCAGTTCACAAGTGGATACAAGGGCAGCCACCCGATGTCATCGCCGATGTCATATATGCGTGCATAATCATGCACAACATGATAGTCGAGAATGAAGGCGGAAGCATCACCGATTGGAATGAAGATGATCGTGCATCTAGTTTGGCCGGCGCGTCGACCGAGCCACCCGATAGAGGGTTACCGTTAGGCTTCAACGAGGTTCTATCTAGACAGGCCTCAATGCGCAACCAACAGGATCATGCGCAGCTCATGAACGACATGATCGAAGAAGTGTGGGCTCGCAACCGCCGTTGTTGAGTTCGCGTTTTTTTAATTCGCATTGTAATGTATTAATTTTTATTCAATGAAATGAAGTTTTTGAAATTCGTATTTTAATGTATTAATTTTGTTAAATTCGTATGAGTTTTGTAATAAATATTAAAAAAATGATGATGTGGCGCGCCATAGGGCGCGCCTTAGGGCGCGTCTTAGGGCGCCCCACTGCAGGTGAGGAGGTAGGAGGATAAAACTGCTGACGTGGCGCGCCATAGGGCGCGCCTTAGGGCGCGCCTTAGGGCGCCCCATTGCTAATGCCCTAAGCTCCTTGTTGTTAGGGCAAAAGCAATGGACTTATCGGTGTTAGTATTAAAAGAGTCAAAGTAGTATTGTACAATTTAATTATTGGGAAACGCAAAATTAAATATATTTACAATGTAGTTATGATATTTTTAGAAATATGTGAGAAGTCGTTTTCAATCCTTCTGAAACCACGGTGGTGTGGCTAAACTGCACTTTTTGAGGACAGCTCTCATCTCAACTACCCCGTAATAAACAAACCCACCATTCAATGGTAATAACCAAAATAAAATAAATAATCATAATAATTGCTTTTCGGGATATGGTCCTTTAAGTTTGGAACACGCAACTCATCTTAAAATTAAATAAATCTGAATGTAAATGTAAAATAGAGGAAAAGGTTTGATCACAGTCTTTAAACTGTGTGCATATTTCTTGCACGTTGAAAAATATATAAAAAAATTGAGAAAAATATAAAGCTATTCACAGGAAATTTGGATTTTCAAAAGCTGAGGTGGGGCTGATTTTATTTTATTGTAATATTTTTGTTGGATAATGGGTCCATTAGTGTTTGTTTTCAAAGTTTGAAAATCATGGGAGCCAAACAATACCCAAATTTGGAAGGGAACAATAACAAAATAAGAAAATTAAATTGGAATCCAAATAGAATCGAACACATTGAACACATGATCTAAGCAATGAGAAAGGAGTGCAACACCATTGGACCATTGTGATAGCTTTGACATTAGTTACTCTTAAATAACAATAATTATAGAATTTTGGGGGTACCACCGTTCCCCCTTGTCCTTAATTGACTTCGCCAGTACCCAAGCAGGGTTCAACTGTTTGGCAACTCGATAGAACGATTATTGCAATAACAATTTGCGATTTTAGGGTTTCTAAATAAAAATTATTATTATATTTTTTGTAAAATTTTATATTGTAGATCACAATGATACGAAAAAAAATTTAATATTATGAACGAGGCTACTATATCTAAAAAATTAGTCTTTTTGGTTGATTTTACTTAAGTTCATTTTTTTATTTATGTGTGTCAGTTTTATTTTATCAAATAACCTTAAAGGAATCATTTGGTCTATTTTTAGGTCAATTTAATGCAATCCGTTGTCGGGTTCATGCATTCGTATCCTCTAGTATTAGTGATGGAGAGTGTATGTATGTAGTGTATTGGCATATATACAAATGAGAGGAATGAGGGGTTTAAGTTCCCTAAAAAAGTTTTTTAAAATTATCAATTTTATTGAATTTTTTAAAAATATATTTATCTCTTATTAAAGCGATGTAAATTAAAATCAAATTGTTACGGGATTGGAATACTAGGAGATGCTAAAATTAAACAAAGTAAGAAAATTACTAGCTCAAAAAGTTTTCGCATCCTGCATTACATAATGTGTATCAGCTAGTACACTTTATATTTGTAGGGTTCCTTTGGTAGATTATTTATATTTTGACTCATTATGAAAATAATCATGATATGCATCTAATTAGTGTGTTTGATAGCTTAATTAAAACTTAAAAATTCACCTCATATTTATTGCAAAAGATAAGATACCAAGTTAAATTTTGTGTGATTTAAATACCCTCAACATTATTCATACACAAATTGGAATAAGAAATATGGAAGACATTTTAGTGATTTCATCTCAGTATCTAGGTCCATCCAAAATTGTTAGTATAACTCATCAAAATGACAAATTAAATTTTTAGGTTTCAAAAGTGTCTTACATCCGAACCTAAATAATACTCACTCCGTCTACGAATAGGAGTCTCATTTTTCCATTTTAGTCCGTTCACGAATAGGAGTCCCAGTTCATAATTACTATATATGGTAAAAAAGCCTCACATTCCACTAACTCAATCCACTCACACAGTCACACATCATTTAAAACTAATATATATATAAGTGAGACTCATATTCCACTAACTTTCTTCCACTCACTTTTCTTAACATTTTTTAAAACCCGTGTCGGAAACAAATGAGACTCTTATTCGTGGAAGTTCTATTTGAATTGAAGAAAAAAGAAAATATGTTAAATAAAGGTTGAATAATAGGAGCGATCGAGAGCACTCGGCGGAGGCGGGTAGGCTATGTGGTGGTGGAGTTTTCTTCCATTAATCAACAAAGTCCCACTTTCATTGGTTCTAAAAGTTGGTCCATGCATTCCTCAAACATAAAAAAAATTAAAAAAAAGTTGGGCCATGGATTCGGATTTAGAAAGTATAGTACATAAAGCATATTCACGAGTAACATTTTAATCTTTATCTCTCTTTCCCTCAAATGAATGAATATGTAATAATCCGAAATTAATTAAATTAAATCTTACTACTAAATCTAAGGGTTTCTATACACTTTTCTCATCGCCGCGAATGTCCGAAACCAGGAAAAGACACAAATATTGGTTAGAAACGATAATACACATATGACATACCAACTTCATTTAGGGGCGGACAAAAAAAATCATTGAGAGAGACTACGTTTTCTAATTTTATTCAATAATGTTATTCAGATCATTTAAAGATATTTTTGCATAACATTTTACATAAATTTTGGATAGATTTGAAAACTTTATACAATTTGCATAACATTCAAAGATATCGTAGTCTATCTAAGTAATTAGAATAACCCAACTTGGGAACCCATGTTACCCATCATTACAATTTACAATTAGCTTTTCACCTCTATACCTAAGTCAGACGAATGGTTTGCACAACCTCGCGATTTTAAGACTGGCCTAACATGCCAACCTAGGTTCATCTGGAACAAGAGCTAAGTCAGACGAATGATTTGCACAACCTTGCGATTTTAAGGCTGGCCTAACATGCCAACCTAGGTTAATCTGGAACAAGAGCTGTTTCGGATTGGCACGAAAACATGATCTTTAACTTTTTGAACCGGTCTGGTTTGCCCATACAACCATTCAGAAATAGCAGTGACGATGTAATGATAATTATCAACTTGAACTTGACAACAAAAGGCAGAAAATTTGGGCTTTCAAGGAGTATTATTAATTTTGTTTTTCCTGATATAAGTCATTCAAGAGAGAAAAAAAGAAAAAAAAAGTCATTCTAGAGAATGGAATGAATTTGCTCAAAATTCCGAGTTTATAAGAGCATCCACAACGGTGGCGCTGCTCGCCACCGCCGTCCGCGCCGCTGGCACGGACGCCACCCGCCGCCGCTGCGCTCGCCGTGCCAGCGAGCAGCTGTCGTGACGCGCCCTCATTCGTCAACGGCATAGCCGTTGGGTTTAAATAAATTTTTTTTAAAAAAAATTGGTTTTTAATTAAAAAAATCGATAAAAAATAAATTTTTTTTTCACTTCTCAAAAAAATTATATCCGTTTATAACCGTTTTTTCCCACTTTTTAATTTTTTTAAAATTTTTTTTACCCCAAAAATACACACTTTCATCTATAAATACCCTCAATTTCACTCCCAAAAATTCACATCAAACTACACAATTCTCATCATCATTCTCTCATCTCCATTCTCATCTTCATTCTCTCATACCCTACAACATCACTATGTCCGGCCAAGGCGATAACCCTACGGGCTCCCACGGTTGGAACCCCGAATGGTTCGGTTCACAATCGTTTCCTAGTCCGGAAACGGAATATTCGGCCCCTCCTCAAACCCAAGATTCGGCCGTTCCGGGTGGCTACCGTCCATACCCAATCGACGACCAAGGTGCCTCCGAAGGACGATACGGGTGGACACCGGAGCCTAGGCCGACCGCCCCCTCCCAACCTCCGCAAGCTCCTACTCGCGGCCGCAGTGTCCGCACACCGTACACGCCGGCGGAGATGGATAAACTCGTTGTGGGCCCTTTTGGCCCAACTCAATATGGCCGATAGGTCAACTATGACCCCCACGCAACTTCAAACGCACGAGGGCATGATAGTGGGTCTCAAAAAACAATTGGGGTTGTTGCCGCCAAATGAGTAGTCTTCCTCGGGTAATATTAGCCAATAATTATGTAATTTTTAATTTTTAGTATTTTAATTATGTAATTTTTAATTTTTAGGATTTTAATTATGTCTTTTTTATTTTATTTGTATTTCGTAATATTTATTGTGATTTTTAATGAATTTTAGTATTATGGAAATGTTTATGTTTAATTGAATATTAAATTAATTGTGCTCGTCCTTGCGGAAGAGCACAGTTGTGGGTGTTGTGCTCTTGCCAGAGAGCAGACAAGAATAGTACCGCCCGAGCCCACAACCGTGCCGCTGGCAAGAGCACGGTTGTGGATGCTCTAATGAGAGTCGAACGACAGCTATAAACCAAAACCGGAAGTCTCAATATTAAGAGACTCTTAAATCAAATGGGATTGATTTCAAGGTACATTCACCTCCAAGAGCGAAACCAACTTCATACGATTTGCAACCAGCGTCTCAGAATGCATAACGATATATAGCGTCAGCAGCTCCATCTTCATCGTTGCTGATGCCTATGACATTCGCTACAGCTTTTGCCTTCTCTGATCCGTTGCTGAGAGCAACACCCAAAGAAGCCAACTGCAGCATCTCCACATCGTTTTCCCCATCCCCAATGGCCATGACCTGGTATTCAACAAGAAACACCGATGAATGCAAGACTTTGACGAAAATTGCAAATATAGATAATAAGCATCTTAAACTGGAATACTCGATCAGAATCGTGCTGACTTGAGATCTCAAGATATGAGGATGAGCGATATACCTCATCCGGAGTAGCACCAAGATGATCAAGAAGTATTTTTACGCCGCTTCCTTTAGATGTGCCAAGCGGGACAATTTCAAGCATATCCGGTTGTGCTTGGACAACAGATGCACGATCACCTGTAGCTTCAGCCCAATATGGCCTTATAGTACCAGCAACTCCCTCAGCAGTATCTAAGAAAAGGAGCTTCTGCAAACGATCGTGGTATTGCACTATGAATAACAATAGTCGGGTGACAAAAAGTAAATGGAAAAAATGAATATGCATAAACAATAGCCATTAGAAAGGGTGCAAAGGTTAAACAAACCTGTATCTCAACGCCTGCCATGAGCTGCTCAACTGATGGTATTATTTCTGCCTATAATGAGAAACCATATGTGAACTCACTAACATAAACAGCTTAGAAAATAAAGTATAAAAACGTATATATAAAAAAAGTACCTTTGGCTCGTGGTACACAGTATGAAGTGAGTCAACAAGTTGGTGTTCAAACAATGTCAAGCACCTATCCTCAGTAAAGGCAATAATCGGAATTTTATGCTCGAGAGAGTAGAGAAGTGCCTGCAAGCAGAAACGCACAAATTTTCTCAAGCTACCTGATGGAAAACAAATTGCGAATTCTCTACACAGACTATACCAAAAAAATGTCCTAAGTTAGTAAGAATTAAAAACGAAAAACCGCACACTCAAGAAGAATGCGGCTCTGTCAGAACTTAGGTAAGGTTGTAAAGAATAATCAGGCAGCAGACATAAATCAGCCAGATAACAAAAAAAAGATCAACTGTAAGATTTGCTTGATCTCAAGATATAAATAACCAAATGAAAGAAAAGGCCACTTATTCTCGAACAAAAAAAATTAGCAGCTTATATAGAAACTTAATAATAACAAGTGTTAGAAATTGCCAAAAAAAAGTAGAGATTTTAAACAGCAGGACATTTACATCGACATGGAAAAGATATGTACCCACCTCTCTGCAGACTGTAGGCTCTAGATTCTTTCTGAATATTTCTCGTCCCCGCCTCCCATAGACAAGCAATCCCTGGAATTCATAATGGAAAGCATATGAGAGTGTATAGTTGATACACATGATAAAATTTCCAACCCACAAAGCAAATAATTAATATCATAGGTCAGGTTCCCAACTACACAAATCATGTCAGTATTTTATCAAATATACATAAAATGATTATGTTACAATACAATTGAAAATGATGGTAAATTGGAAGTTGGAAAAGAAAATAGTAGTAAAAGAAACCACTCCCTCACAAAAAGTGAAAAAACTGACAAAGGAAACCACCAATGCACATGCTCAATCGACATATTTAAAGCTAGACCTGTACAAAAACTCCCGGTGATAATTCTGAAATGATGCCATCTTTGCCTGCCAAATCGGCCTTCTTAAAAATACTCATCACAGATGGGCGAGTCTGTATCATAGGTTAAAGCAATGAGAAGATAGCAGCATCGAGCAAGTTGTGCCCAAGCAAGAACTACAGATGTTCAACCAGGATGTTAAAAAGGAAAAGGTCATTCATACTTTTCCAGTGGCTATCACTACTTTTACACCCCTTGACGAGGCTTCTTTCAGAGCTTCTGCTGTTGATGAAGAAATTTGACTTTTGCTGTTGAGAAGCGTACCTTAAATTGTGAATATTGAAAATACATAGTGAGACATCACAGTGATATCCCGTTTGTAGAAACTGAAAACCAAATTGAAAAAAATCACTTCATATCCTACCATCCATATCGCAGAAGATGTAGCCAAATTTTGGTTTGTAAAACCGGAGACTGCCAGCTCTCTTCCTGTCTTTTGACAATTCAGAAATGTGATTTCTCTGGGATATCAGAAATAGAAATAGAGCTATAAATGAATGGCAATTATGGCATAAAGGTATCCACTTAGATGTTTACTTTAGAACAGCACAGCCCATGAGAATTCACTCAGAATATTACCATCTAACGGATGATCACATGAAGCACCATTGGCTTCAGCATCATACGCACTGTGGATCAAACCTTTCCCCTTCCAACCAAGACCCTTCAGCATAAGTTCCTCTTCATTCTCCATTTCCTTTTCTGCTTCATCACTTAGCTCATGATCAAAACCCAAAAGATGTAGCAGCCCATGAACCTAGAATATAAAAGCCATTATGATAGTTATAACAAATTTTTACTTCATCCGTCCACAAAAAAATAGGCTCATCTTTTCATTTCTGTCCGTCCACCAAAATTAGTCTCGTACTAAAAATGGATAGTCACTCCTAATTTATTATCCACCTTTTATCTTTCTCTTTTCTACTTTATTCACATTTTCTCTTTCTTTCTCCTATTTTACCCACTTTATGATTATAGAATAACAACATTTACAAAAATAAAAAAATAAACAAAAATTACACAAATTCTAAAGTGAGAAAATAACAACTACTCCAGCAAGTTACAAAATAAATAAATCAATTAATAATAAATGAGAAACAAAATAGATACCAAACACAAAAAAGTTACAGTAGATAAATAAATCAATTAATAATAAACGAGAAACAAAATAGACACCAAACACCAAAAAGTTACAATAGAGGGGATTCGAACCCATGCTTACTGGGTTCCAAGCCGATACCCTTACCAACTGTGCTAGCAAGCATACTTAACTCATGTCGTATACATACATATAATATAGTAATTAGTAAATCATCAAATGGTTGGGACCGGACCCCCAAGCTATAAGGTAGGTCCGCCTCTGGGCAAAACTACATTTTTTGTTACACAATCTAATCACCTATCTCTCAACTTTGTGAATCTAGTTTAACATAAAGCATGTGCAAGTGCAACCACACCAAAGACATGCTAGGGAAATATCATCAAGAAACTAGTTTTACCAATATGTTTTTCGAAATAAAGGTGAATCCATACAAAGACCAGTAGGAATATTATAAGAGCTTGTCTAATGTTCCTATGTAAGTCTCAAGTGCCTGAAGATGAGCGTATCTATTAAGAAACAATGGTCATATCAAATCTAAAACAAAAATATCAATTTTTAGCCCGTATATTCTTCCAATTTTCAGAATTTCAAAACCAGTAACTAGACAGACGAGAAGTTAGTTGAACATGCTCAATTAGTCAATCCAATGGTGATCCTTCAACCACTGGCCCCTTTTCTATCATTAACAAAACCATTGAATAGGTACTGTTAAACCAACCATGAGGATACGAATTTCATCAATAAGAGTGTGTCCTCTCTCCTCTGCCTGCCTTGCAGCCGTCTCAACAGAAATTACGATGTCACCCAACATTAGCTGCAACACAGATGCCTATCAGGTTTGCTACTTAATCTTGTCTACATACAATAAAGAGATTTTAGTGTTGCTTACAATAGGAAGCTTGAGCTCAGGGATGTGTTGCGACATTGAAAGGACATCTGTCGCGTGATCTTCGCCTCTCCAGTCTTTATTTAGTTTCTGAATGAATTCGTCGTTGCAAAAAAGTACCGACAGCTCAACACTCTCATAGCCGCCAACATCAGTTATTACAGTGTCTCTTGTTGTATATTCTGAATCGTTTAGACGTTCAAATGCCAATTTCATTGCCATTGGAACATTAAGCCGCATGATTTCTGTTATATCCTAAACATGAGTAATAAATTACAATCAAAAGTCAAAATAATCATTTTACTGCTGCATAAACAACATAGCTGCTCAAATGCTAATTTCAGGCATGATTTCTGTCATATCCCGAAAATCAATAATTCAACTAGCAAAAGTTTTACAAAATCATTTATCCCTAAAGAAACGTCAAATGCGAGAAACGCATCTAATAAAAACGGCTGAAGGAGAAGAGCAATCGAGCACAAGCACAAAAACAGTCGATTTACCAGAATTTCAGGATCTTCAGGCAATTGTTCTTCGAGGCAAATCTTCACGCTCAGCTCCAGCTCCTTCTCCTTGGTCTTCTTCGCCGCCGCGACTCTTCTCCTCCTAACTTTCCGATATTCTCTCCGCTCTGCCGCCACCACAACACCTCCATTTCTGCCGCCGAAGCGCGCGATACGCGAGCCACCATCGCGGACAAATATCCTCCTTCCGGAAATAGATGCGACCTCCGCGCACGACGCCAAAGCGTAGAATCGGCGATGAGGCGGCGCATGAGAGAGTCTTGAAGGCAGGGCGGTAATGGAGGGGAGCACGCGAGAGATAACGCGCGCCGCCATTGAGGAAGGAGGGGGGAGAGGTTCGGCGCGGAGAAAAGGAGAGGCGAGAGAGCATACAGTTCAGTCAGTCGGATTTTTTTAGGATTTATAGTAGTATAAGTATTTAATTATTAATTAGGAGTATTAGTTATTGTTATTAATGAGCTGCTATGTCATATCGACGTCGCGGTATATAATTTTCATGTTTGAGCCTTGACCGCGGCGGCGGGATATTAGTCGGTTTATTCAAGTATTAGTACTAATATTAAAAAATGAAAATAACTGATGGAAATAGTAAAAAAAAAGAGAGGGTATTTATTAGTAAATTCTTAAAATTCCCCAAATTCTGGTTGTAATTTGCAAGTATCGGCCGGCAATTAATAATTATCATTAAATCTAATTTTGTTATTATCATTAATTCTAATTATGTAGCTAAACTATAGCTTTGTACTACTAAACTAAGGTAACTAATAACTAGATTTCAGTTTTGTATGTTAAAAATATCAATACAAAGACATAAATTTATCAATCTTGTTGTGTTGATAAATCTATGTCTTTTGTGTTGATATTTAAATTTGGATGTTAGTATTGATATAATTATATATTTGTTACACATAATTAAAAGTTATTAGGTATTACTGCAAATTACAACACAATCCACCGAACTAATATTTTATTATGACCTTGAAACCAAACTATTGATTTATTCAGCAACCAATTAGTACAGGAGTATTTATTTAGTTGGATCTAAGATTCTAAATGGGTGATAGCTTATTATAGTGGGGTTTATTTATTGAATGTCAATCTTTCTCTCGCAAGTGAACTTTGGAATTACAGTTCAGTAACTCGATGGGGGAGCTTTGTAAACAAGCTGTTTGATGAAATGCGCGAGAGGGATTTGGCGTCGTTGTATTCGACAATTTATGCTTCACTGAAGTTGAATTACAGCTTTAAGATCAAACATTGTTTCATGGTGAATTGGGATCAACTGAGGCTGCTTTCAGGTACTAATATTTTCACTTTTGTTAAACAATGTTGCATTTCAGGTAAAACCATAATTTCATGCATATGTTAACACGATAAAACAATCCTTCATGAATGGCCTATTAGAAGGTGATGTAGCAGTACAGATGACTCCTAGCGAAAAACGGTTATGATTTGGTCCATGTAGATCGTCTCCTTGATCTCATCATCCACTGCATCAATAATGGCATTTGTATCTCTGTAGTGTAGGTGTGCTCTTTCTGCTAGGTTCATATGATCTCCATAAGTAACAGCTTCTCTCCCTGTAGTCAATTCGAGTAGCACCACTCCGAAGCTGTAAAATCGGTCTTTCTGTTCACTTTCGATGTGTAGGCATACTCTGAAATCCATGTTTCAAAAGTGAGGCGTTTATTTTTGGCATGAGGACGAGGACAGATGGGAGTATATACTAGTATTAGAAATAAACAATCAGTTAGAGATGTTGGGTTTGTGTAACGCATACCGGGGGGGGGAATGTAGCCAAAAGTTCCTGCTATACTCGATGCTGTTTCCGTGTCTCCCTGTCTGCTGAGCAATTTTGAGAGTCCAAAATCTGCTATTTTGGCATTGAGTTCCGAGTCCAGTACTATATTTCTTGACTTGATATCTCGGTGTATGATAGTTGGGGAGCAGTCATGGTGCATATAGTGTAGTCCTTGTGCTGCTCCAATGGCGATATGTAGCCTCATCGGCCACTCCAATTTGGTGACTGGACAGTCACCAGCAGATGATATTTCCCTGTTCTGCCGTGCAGCCATTGGTGAAGGCTCTTGTTCTCGACATATTGGTAGACGAGAAGCTTCACTTCTTTGCTTGAGAGATAGCATAGAAGCTTCACTATATTGTTGTGCCATATAGTCCCCAGCGTCTTGATCTCTGTTAGGAATTCCTTCTCCAGTCCGTGGTCTGATTTTCTGGGATTCACAATGCTCTTGATAGCAACAGCAATGCTTCCTTCATTCACGAAAACTCGATATACCTTTCCTGAGCCTCCATACCCAATCAGGTTTTCATCTGTAAGAATAGACAAGATTTCCGTTTTATTGAACTTCAACCTCTGAAATGTAATCATCTTCCATTCGTCTTCTTCGCTCACAGAAGGACTGGACGGCCAGATTTGCCCGCGTCTTGAATCAATGATCTTATGCCTCTTGAGCAACCATCTTCTTACCAAGTAGAAAAGTATTGCAAATACTACAACCCCGCAGCCAACTATCACTACTACCATTATCACAAAATGCTTCTCTGATTCATCGTGTTTGGATTGACATTTCAGATATTCCTGACTTCCTGGTAGACCATTTTTCGGGTCTTCAGAACAGAGGTTGGAAATATCAAAGCAGTTCTCATGAAAGAACCGGTTCACAAATTCGCATGGCACCTTCCCTGAGAAGTTGTTAGAACAAAGCCTGAGTACGCTCATCGACCTCAGGTGAACCACGTTTTCTATGCCTCCAGACAGCTGGTTTTCAGACAAATCCAGTGTCCTTAATCTCTTTGGTTCAGTTATACTTTTTGGAAACTTGCCATATAAGTTGTTGTGAGTAAGATTTAGCTCTTGCAGCCTGTACAAATTCATTTGCTCTTGCAGCCTGTACAAATTCATTTGCTCTGGCAGTTGGCCGGAGATGGCGTTGTGACCAAGAAGCAGATGATTTAGACTCATTTGGAACAGCCCAGTGGGGAGTTCCCCGCCAAGCAAATTCATCGACAAATCCAATGACGTAAGTTTGAACAAATTCTTTACATCATCAGGGATCGATCCATTCATGTAATTTTGAGAGAGATCAAGAACTTCTAACCTTACTGCTTCTAGAGGGGCGGGTATCGCCCTGACCAATCTGTTTCCATTTAGCCATAATTGCCTCAACCTTTTATGCAACAGCAGCTCACCCGGGATCGTCCCAGACAATTCGTTCATGGACAGGTCCAACCTCACTAGTTTTGAGCAGTTGTAAAGGCTGGCAGGTATGTCCCCATACAAGAAGTTTCAAGTCAGGTTGATAGAATCGAGGTTTTTAACAGACGTATCGTTGATGGGATTGTTCCTCTTATGTTGGTTTCTGCTAGTTTCAGGCTGGTGACTGTTCCAAAGGCACACTTGACTTCTGTCCAGTCGCACGAGGATGAGGTCGAATTACCAACGTAGCGAGGGGGGAGCATCCCAGTGCTTTTTCAAGCTCAAAAGAATAGCTTGCTCAGAAGACAAGTCTTGTGAGTTTACTTGAAGGTGTAGAGGAGTTAGCAGGATGAAGAGGTGTCATGGCTGCAAAATTTTTGTATTTTCTTGATTTACATATATTTTCCAAGTCAAGTCAATGCATAAAGTATATGAGTCTTTTTTAACGGTGATGTCTTACTATATCTACGTTGACTATTGTAAAGTGGGACGAACACGTCAATATAGATATATGGAGTATCTCTCAAGGAAGAATTTTTTTTGTAGTAGTAAATTTTCAATACAAACTTTATTATGTTAGACTGTTCCTACTAGTTGCTTGCTATTGTCAGTATAATGTTGAACTGATTTGTAGTACTACAAAATACACAAAATATAAACTGATGTTGCTTTCAGGTTTTTTTTTTTTCAGTATAATGGTGAAGGGTTTGTTGAATTTGATTGTGAATTCGCGGGAGAGTAGAGTTCAGCTCACGGTTTGTGATTACAGTACTAAGTAGTAAGTACTCACTTTCATTGATATTGGGCCTAAGGTTTGGGCTTTAAAATGTAGATGTGAGCTTAATACATAGGCCCATTATTACTCTATTTGGACTGTGGTTAGTATTTTAATTTTTAATCTATATTGATATTGAGCACTTGTTTAACACTCCGTATTATTAATAGTAAGTTAAATCCTCTGCCCCTCATATGCTAAGACTTCATGGATGACAAATTAAACACTTCTCCCACTCATTAATTGCTGCAAAAATAAAACAAAATGAGTTCGAATGAATAGTTTGGTAATTTATAGATAAATTGTTAAAGTTGATATGCAATGACCAAAGTTCATAAATTAAAAAATAAAAGCACCTAAAAACATAACAAAATCCAATTTAACCAATGAGCAAATTAATTTTCTACACTATCACGTGGTATCGAAATCGTTTATCTACTCCACAAACTTAAAAGGCGTGTAGCCCTTAAGCCCTCTGCTGAGACCTTCAACCGCACCACAGCCGGCGGCTAAAGCCACGAGCAAACAAGTCACGTTGATCGTTTGAAGGCCGAGCCACCGCCACGTGTGCCACGGGATCTTGTTCGTGGTGATGTACAACTCGATGGGAAAAAACACTGTCAGAGGCCAATACCCCACAGCCCCAAGAAGGGCTAGAATGTCATTGAAGAATGGAATTATCATTGAAACTAGGGTTGCAAGTGCTACAAACATAGTCCTCCAAATCAATCTGAACAAATTTATGGTCAATTTATGCTTGCCAATGCCAATGCTGTATTCTGCATTGATGAACTTCGATTTCGGGAATCTCCTCCTGCTACGTTGCTCGACCGCCTTAAAGATGGGCTGCGCGCACACCTATATAAATGTACGATCGAGATATTTAATTTAAAGCAGCGACGTACCCACACTTAGAACAAGGGGTACAAGTGTACTAAAATAGCATTAGTGATCTAGTGGCAGAAGGTTCAATTCTTTATCATAACCCACAAATAAAAAATCATGGATGCGCCACACATATAAATGCTTTACAAATAATAACAATGGGTCTTTGCTAACCTGATACGCCCCGACAAGATGCGCCACGACGCAAGCGTTGGCAACATTGACCAACCAAAAGGGCTCGTAGAAGCCGGTGAGCATATTCCCGGGCGCATGGTTTCCGAGCGCCGCGTAGCCGAAGCATCCGCACATCATGTAGAACGCGGTCGTGGTCGCCACCGCAACGGCGTTGGCCCTTTTCATCACTACGTTTTCGGGAGGTGTTGCTTTTAGTGTATCCTTAAACAAAGCCCAAGAAATATATTTCTAAGCAAATGTAATGAGACACAAATCAAATACATAGCCACATTTTTTTTTATTCTTGTACTATATGTTTACCTGAATTTCAATCAAGATTATGGAATAACTATATGCAAAAGCAATGTTACCAAAGGCTCTGAACACTCTCCACATCTTCTGAGAAGGAGATAAACCTATACCGATCTCGATGCCACCAAGGCTGGTCCCTCCTCCTTTCCCTGTCAAATTAATACAAGAAAATATTTGTCACAACAGTTTAGACAATTTTTTCCTTCTAATTTCTCACTTTTCTAAAATAAGTTTTTTTTTTTTCGGTTTTCTTATTTAACACCGTGACCATCATCAAATGCAAAAAAATAAATAAATAGAAATTGTACCTGAAACGAATTTTGCAAAGGCGAGGCCTGCGCCTATGGAGGAATAGGCCAAAGACATAACAGCTGCAAATAAAGAGAGGAATGATAGTTTATCGAAATTAGGGATTTGTGACAACAATACTTCAACAATTCCCATTCCAATCATGTATTCAATGTGAGAAGCTCTGCATACAGCTTCATGCCCTTTGATGCGAAAGCACTCTGATTTCTCAATCGCCCTATATATATATATTTAATTCCATCATAAATCATTTCATATTAAAAAAATTTGCATGGCGCAAACTGTCGGAAAATCATTATGGTCAATTTCAGGTTAATTTCGCAACTTTTAAAAATGACTAATTATATCACTTTAATAATTTTTCTCAATTGTTCTATGATTTCAAATTTGGAGAAATTATGTATGACGTGACAGACGGAAAATACTATGAGAACGAAACGTTTAACTACTTAAATGGTGTCGGTTAATATGTCAAGTGAC
The DNA here is from genome assembly GCF_004379255.2 of Salvia splendens. Classification (NCBI taxonomy): domain Eukaryota; kingdom Viridiplantae; phylum Streptophyta; class Magnoliopsida; order Lamiales; family Lamiaceae; genus Salvia; species Salvia splendens. Next base: position 2,299,749 of record NC_056041.1, read on the forward strand.
TCAACTCAACTCAACTATATCTTTAATATTATACATATATTTGTCACGTCAATAAATTCAAGACACATTACGCAAGGATATTTCATCATTGGGCAATTGAAAAAATACGATATAATTAATCATTTTTTAAGTTGCGAAATTAATCAAACTTGATAGTTTTGTAGCTTAAAAAGGAAGAATAACATCATATCATTATATCATACACTATGCTTAACGATGTTGTGATGGTGTAACCGACCAGCAATCCACCTAAGATGGCGTATTGAACCGTGGCACACATTCCATACATCGCCTCACCTAAATACCCACAAAAAAAAAAAAATATTTGGATTAATTTGAATTTATTATTTCAGCTAGCTTTGCCAAAACAATAATAAAAACTAAGCATTTTTACTTTAAATCCCACCAATTCGGGAAAAAAAAGATCGATTTATACCTAATACTACAAAATCAGACTACGGAATGATAAATCACTTTCCAGACTTATTTCTGATTCATCATTTTGTAGCCGGATTATGCAACTAATCGCACTTTTTCCCAAATTGATAGTTTAAAAGTGCGAGTTAAAGCTAAAGGCGTGTTTTTAAATAAATATTGAAAGGTGCAAACACAAATTATGAATACCGAAGTTATTTTTGATGACTTGTGTGTACGTATGACAAGGCGCGCCGGTAGGAGTTCTATAGCAATCTGCTAGTAGATTCGATGTGTACAATGTTACGGCAGAGAAGACGACGAGAGTTGTGGCGCCGGCGATCCATCCCAACTGCGCCATGCCCCAAGCTAGTGATAGAACTCCAGACCCTAACACTGCTGTGATAATGTGTGCACTTGCTGTCCATAGATTGCCTAGTTTATGTTCAAAGTGTTAGATTCAATTGCTAGTTGAAAATACTCCTTTGTGCATAGTCCACTATACATTATCCAACTTTGACTCAATTTGGGTTTAAGAAATGAAGTCGTATAAAGGAAAGTGAATGAAAAAAATTTAGTTTAAATTAGTAGAAACAAGATTTTCACTTATTAAAAAATGGTAAAAGTGAAATGAGACATTTTTTTATATAGACATCCATTTTTGGCGAAATCGAAAATGGTGGATCATGGAGAATGATGTAGCTAAAGATTTTTGATTAAATATTAAGCATTTCATTTTCGTCACTTTTTTTTAGCTTCAAGAGTGAAAGATATAGAGAAGTCAAATGTAGGATTACAAAATTAAGGATAGAGAAGCAAATAAACATTTTGGTGTTGTAAAAGATATCCAAAAAATTAAAATAATAGTAATGCAATACCTGTCCTCTTAATTGAGTTTTGAGATTTATCTGCTTCCAATCCAGATTCAATGCCTTCAACTTGTGTATTCTGATCTCGATCTCTCACCTCTTCCATGAATTATTATGAAAAACGAGGGACTGCAATTATAGCTAATTCATCATAAAATAAACACGACCGAAATACTCCCTAAAAACACTGTTACAATAATTGTATGTAAAAATTAGTACTAATAATCACGAAATCTCTGAATTTGGTGAAAAAAGCTTATAGTTAGGTAGAAGAAGCTTTGAGCAGAAGCTCCATATTCTTATAGGTATATCAAATCTACGATGGCATTTAACAGAATTATAGACGTTAATTACGGATAATATATATTATTACCTTTTGAATTGGTAGATTCTGTTTGGGTAGTAGACTGAGCCCTATAAAACAAGTCAATTGTCTAAAAATTAAGATTTGTAATTTTTAACGGACGATTTAAACTAATTATGAATCTGTATTCTGAGAATTTATCAAATAACAAAGCTAAAACTATTTATTAATAATGTTATATGCAATAACATACTTTCGCTTTGCATCCATTTTTATATCAAATTGTTGTGACGTATGCGAGTCCTTGATATGAATCGTATCACCTAAAAATTTTCTATGGAACCCCATAATAAATTATTGAATTAATTTTTCATTGAGTGCTATAGTGAATTGGGTAGAAAGTATAGGGAAAGAAAACCCTAAAGTATATACTAATTCCATGTTAATAGAGTCATTTTCTATTTTGAGAAGTTCTAACATAACTGAGTCATTTATATTTTTGACAAAAAATAATACTCTCTCTTACTCTATTTTCTCACCATCTCTCTTACTTTATTCACCATCCACTTAACACATTATTCTTAAACTTCATGCTGAAAAGAAATGTCTCAATTAACAAATAACGGATGGATGAAGTATCAATCATTTCACATTTCTTAAAACCTGAACCGCCACAAAATAAGACATTTATGGCCTGGCCGGGAATAAATTATATTCCTCCTTTTCTTTTACTACTATGTTCGAAAGCATATGTCAAGCATTTCACATTTATTTTCAATCTTACAAAGTTCAAATTTTGAGTCCAATCAAGATCTTCAAACACAAAAAGCACCAACTCTTCTACCAAGAGTTGTTAAATCTACCAAGATCTTCAAAACACAAAAAGCATTTACTTCCCTTGATAAGATAAAAACTATTGCACTTTCTTGGGTCGATCTTATATACAACGTCCAATATAAATGAAATAATACTGAATCTTGAGATAGCCAAAATAATACTACCAAATTCTGTTAAGATTTCCTTTTACTCGACCTTTTAGTAGTATTTGTAACAAGATTCTTCAAAATAATGCAATATGCATTTGTTGGTCTAAAAGAAGTAAAGAATGTCAATGGATGCATGTGGATAAAATTAATATATTTAACAACATTTTAATGATATTGTATCGTAACTCAAGGTACTTAAAAAGAAAAGTTTTCCAAGGGAAATGTGAACGGAAAGAAATGGTACAATAATTGGCTGAATAAATCTGGGAAACAAAAAAAGCTTGATCATGACCTAAAAATTCCTTGTCATAAGATCAAAACATATGTCTAATTGAAATATATTAGTATGTTAGATATATTAAAGTGTCAAGTTCCTGAGATAGCAAGCACATTTTAGATTCAAAATACAGACAGAGACCAATCAAGATTATCAATAAAACCTAAAGGACGGATGAAGCTGCTTTTATTACAAGTTTCAAGTGCTCTTATCATCAATCTCCGAGCGTGCGTGGATCACAATGCCAAACCCGACAGCCATCAGCGGATAATCCTGCAGAGTCACAAAAGAAGATCAAGCTATGTCACAATAGCATCATAAAAGAAGAAATACAGTATTTGAAATTGAATAGTACCCAACATCAATTGCAATGGAAAATAATGTTTTTTTCAGTCTTAAATTTTTACGATTTGAACTCAAACTGCTGAACACAGTTTCTCAACCCAAAACAATATCTTTTGTAGTCATAGCTGATGAAGGAGCTGTTAAGCCAAAACACTAAGTTATGAGTGAGCTATGCCTTCTATTAAGTCATCTTCCTAAGACATGAGCTTTTTCACCAGGAATCATTCTTGAAACACCCATTTTGATGTATAGCATTTCAGTTGTTTTACATTTAATAAAGTGTGTGTGCGGGTGTGGCTGTGCGCGTGTCTCACAATGCCATAATACGGATGTTCCAAAGACATGACAATAAGAGTACAAAAACTGAAGAGACATCATAATAAGTGGATAGCATTCGTACTGAATCTAATTTAGTGGGGATTTTAGATTTTCAAAGAATCAAAGCTCATCACTATCTCATGGCTAGAATATATGCACCAAATTTAAGGCACGCCAGAAGGTCTTACCGATAAATGAAGTGATACTTAAACAAAAATTAATCAAATTCAAAAAACAAAACTGAATATGCAGCTTAACAAAAGCCTATCTCAAACAAATCCAGTATTGGATCCCCAAAGCGTGACTAGTGTAACAATGCAAGACCAAAACAATCAATCAACAGTTACATGTAATAGATGCAAAATGAAAATCATGATAGTACCTCACTTACCAGATAATCTCTTCATCATTTGTACTCGAACGTTGGAGGAGTTGGCGCATCAAAGCTCTCCAACACCTTCGTCTTACTTCCATCACTTGGCGCTGCCTCTTCCTTCTGACCAAAAAGGCCTCCAAACCATGACGAAGAAGATGGTGATGGTGATGGTGATGGTGATGAGGAAGAAGAAGAAGATCCTGCACCCATGCTGTCAACACTTACTGAAGGCTGACCAGGCATTTGACCGGGATATCCAGGCATACCAGCCACATTTGGAACGGGATCCTCCATGGGAGGTAAGTTTTGTGGTGCACTCATCACTTTGTTCAACATTATCCCAGCTCCCTCAATCAAAGCAAGTAAAACGCCACCAAACAATGCTGACCGAGAAGCAGCACCCATTCCCTGACGCATCTGCAGAAAGCCTCCCGTTGCTGCACCTGCTATGATCGAGTTCCATGGATCCTCTTTCTGCCGCATGTACACCATTGTACAGTCAAAGGTGGAAAAGAGCCCACCCCACACTGCAAAACTCCCACCAACACGAGGGGCATTCATGCGAACTGCTTGAGAACCCCCGATCAGACGCTCACCTTTGGGAGAGTTATAGGTACCTTTCAAGAAATGGAAGGCTGCACCACCAACAGCTCCCATTCCAAAAGCTCCACCTACGTCATCAAGGATACGATCCGGGCAAGGCTCTCTAGATGTTTCCGGAGTGCCCATAGATCAATTCCGGCAAGCCAACGAGATAAAAGGTACACAAGTAAATTATTCCTTACACTTGTTTCCGGAAAATCAAATTATCCCAATCGCCTCCCCTATAAATTAACACGAATTAGACCACTTTCAAAAGCAAAAGGTATATGCATGTTTGAATGATCATATAATGTGTAATTATCAATTCCAAACAACAAAGATCAAACTACTTTTCCATCAAATTCATTCATCACAACACACGCACAAAATATAGTTATAAAATAATTGACTAAAAACTCAATTGATTATCAATTCAGTGAATCCCTAAACAAAATAACACACATCAATTTCGCTAAATTCAAGACATTTAAAGTACTATTCGTTTCATTGAAAATAATCCAACAATTTTTAAAAATCACAACGAGCTGAAAAACGACAAAAATGGAGATCAGCAAAAACAAAAACCCGTGGAGTGAAGAAATCTAACATAGTATTTGATATCACAAAAAGTTCAGTCCACCAATTAATTATCCGATAAGTTAATGGGAGAAATATAGCTAAAAATAAACAGAACATCATAAACGATAAAATAATGCATTCGTATATTACGCGGCGATGAATTCAATAGCCAAAACAGGAAAATAAGAAAGAAAGAGCTAGGAAGCAAGTAGAATTTACGTCGTTTGGTGGGGTTTTGGACGACACTTCAAGGGTGAAGGGTTTAGGGGAAAGCCGGTAACAGAGATTCGAGAGGGGAGAGAGAGAATTTATCATTTGGATTTGGGCTTCACAGATTTAGTTTTCGATTTCGGCTTCGCCTATATTTTTTTACTACTGATAATTTTATGATAATTTTCGAAGTTACAAGAATTTGAATAGGGTTTCTGATTTTTCTGACAATTTGCACTACTTAATATTGGTAAATTTATAGAATTAATTTATTTATGTAGCCTCGAGAAAAAAAAGACCTCAAGAATTATTGACCTTATAGCATATTTTTGTAATTGGTTGGGTTAATAACATCTTTTGATAAATTGCGAAAATTTTATCATGATGTATTTTAATAGTCAATAATTCAGGTTGCTGAAAAAGCCACCATTAATATTTTATATCCATATGAAAACCTAAAAGAGCGTGTACAAAAATGAGACACGAAACAATATGTTGATGTTCAGCAATATATGTGGAATAGTATCAAACGGCAAGACATTTGCAATGTAAAAGTACAATAATTATTTTTTTCAACAAAAAATGTAGTACTATAATAAACAAGTAATTTAGTTAGAGCAACTACAAATTGACATTTGAACAATCCACCATTAAGAAGTACAACACCATCTCCAAAAATGTCTCACAACAGCATGGGAAGTTTGCAGAGCCACACTATGTTCTACCGCTTCTTCTTTCCACCCTTTCCAGATTTAGAAGAGCCGGCTGCAGCTGATGTGGCAGCCTCCTGTTTCTTCGTTCGACCCGGATGTCGAGGAACCAGCTCTGCAACTTGAAGCATCAGTTGCTTCCCTGCAACACAACAGGAGATCGAATTAGCAAGTCCAGGACAGAGCTCATGGTACCAATCCCCATGACAGAAAAACACACATAACAATGACATAATAAGAGGCATTACTTCAAAATTCCACTAGACAAAAGCCTAGGACAAGTTACTCCAGAAAACAGTGGTGGAACAGGAACGAGAGTGAGAACAAACACCTCTCTTCTATTCAATGAGCAAGCACAAAGGGAATTGTGTTGAAAACTTGAAATAGACGGGGTTAATTTAGACCTTTCACAGCAACTACTTTGAGATATGAAAAAAATTGGTTCGTCAATTTCACTAGTCGAAAAAGTACCCAGACAGCCATGGTGGTGCAGATCAATAAAACAACCCGATTAGATACTTATGTCCTTCACTGAGATGATCCTCTAAATAGGCAACCACATATCCTCGAAACATAATTCATCGTTAGAGCTAGAATGTGCCTAACATCATTTTCATTGTCTGCCTGCGTCCTTTCATGAATACTTAATGAAGCACTCTCAATAAGAGATTTTGTGTTTCAAATGTAAGTGAATACAATTAACCATGTTGTGCAGAGCAACAAGGTGGAGAGCATGCCTGTGACCAGTGAGTTAGTGACACGCCTATAAGAAAAAATCCCGATTCCCTTTAATATGGCCGCCAGAAAAATTACTCCTCGAGCAGCAACCCACAACTCTAATACACTGTACCAATCTTATATCATAATAGACCTTTACCATGCTATCATTAACCACAGACAAATGAAATCGAAATATAAAAAAACAGTCATCCCAAATTCCAAATTAGACAGAAAACACCATAGCAAAGGTAAAAAAAAATGCGGCAAACACACAACAAGACCAGAGGGGGCTACTTACTCGAAGTAATAGCTGGATTTGAGAAGCTACCATCTGCCTTTTTCAACATCACTCTCACTCTACCTCTTTGCATAAAATCTCGAGGGTATGCCTTCTCAGTCTGATGTGAAAGTGAAATCCAATCAAACCAATCCAATTTACATCAAAAGATAAACTAACAACAACAAGAAACTAATCAGAAGAGCATACCTCAATCACACAGGGGATTTTCAGGTGAGTGCAGCAATCGTAAACCTCGGTGCATGTAGGGTTTTCACAAGCTTTGCTGGCATTGATTCTCCGCCCCTCAGCTAGGGTTTTCTTCGAATTTATGTAAATTGGGTACAAGATCACCCATTTCTTGATATTCTGCAAATCGACATCCATAATTTTGTCCTGAAATAAGATGACAGTAAATCAATTCAATATACCATAAAGTAATCCTTGAAATTTGTATCGATGAGCACACTAAACTGATCAATGCATGTCAATTCTGAACTTTTCATAATTCCTCTATCAGAATCTACTCTGGCAAAAAATCGAGTTATACACAATTACAGATCAATCGAGCCAGGCAAATTAAATTCCCGTTCAACAGTACTGAATCTTCTCAACTACGTCATGAAGTAATCTATAAACATTGACAGCGTGATACTCCCATCAATTATACACCACATCTTATTCATTTGATTTGGAACGGAAAAACAAAAACAAAACCGAAGATCAAAGAATAAAATGTAGATTTTGCACCGATCGCTCCGAAGAAACAAGGAGAAATGAATTGGCGATTTACCTCAGGCGGCAGCGCGAAGTGGGTTTTTGAGAAATCTGGAGAGGAACGCCGGTGGTGGTGTGAGACGTTTTAGAGAGAATTGGTAGTCTTTTATGTTATTGGGCCTCGACTTTGGACAATAATGCTTCCAACTTAATGGGCTTTTATGATATTGATATAATAATATTGCTATAGCTAAATGGGATTTTATGATATTATAGTTAATAATCTTTTTGGCTTATATATAATATATTTGTGATATTATTATTTTTAGATTTTTTTCGGAATTATAGTTAATCATGATGAGATGAAACTTAACAAACAAAATTAAAACAAATCATGATGATTGATGAAGTTTAATTTTTTTTAAAGAAATAAAGTATTTTTGGTAAGAAAGAAATAGTACATTAATTAAAAAAGGCTGCATACGTACTTTGGACACAATTGAGCATTAATTTGATTTTCTCTATCCGATCCCTTTGAAAATAAGTTGTAATAAAATAAGTCTATTTATAATGGAAAAAGAAAATAAATATATTGAAAAATGGAAAAAGAGAAAAAAACTCAAAAAGAGAGAAAAAAGAAAAAGAAGGAATCATGGAAAATAGTTGGAAACGTCGTTTTTGCCTTCATTTATACTTGGACCATAAATTTAATTAATGGTCCTGCGCTATTTACAAGGACAACAACCTTACATAGCATTTTCCATATTTTGATTTTTTTAATTTTTATATCAAACAATTGTATATCAATAATTACAATAACATTATATTGGAGATTGAGAATATTGCTTTGGTTTATTGGATAAAAAAAGCAGCATTTGATCAAAACACTGACGTAGCAATTGTATACTAGTGCCTCCGTCTATAAATAGATATTCTACTGATTTTTGCTGCACAGATTTTATGAATTAACGAAATAGATAAGTATGAGTTAAAAATGTTGATTGCATATAAATAAAATGAAATGAGACTTATGAGTTAAAAATGTTGATTGCATATAAATAAAATGAAATGAGACTTATGAGTTAAAATTGTTGATTGCATATAAATAAAATGAAATGAGACTTTTATTACGGAGCATATTAAAATGGCAAAAAGATATTCATATTGTCAGATGTAGGATGTAGGGAATTATTTTGGTTATTACAAAAATAAATTATGTTTAACGATGAAAATAAGTAAGGCCCATGTATGATCCATTTGCCTATTATGGGCCTTGCGTGGGCTTGATCTTGTTTTATCATTGATACAAATACTACAAGTTAATGATTTTAAGTTTTTTAGAATTTAATGAATACCCATATCATAAAATTGATGGAGGAAACTTTAATTGTATATAGTATTTTACAGAAAATCACATGCATATAGCAGAGAATGATTATAAGCAGAAAAAGTGAGAATAACATAAACTACATTACATAAAATCATTCCACACGTACTATTTTTGTCCACAAAAATATTCTTATTCTTATCTTTTAGTCAATCCAATGAATTACTAGTATTCATCTATAATTTCCGTGAAACTATATCGTCCACTATTTTCGTGAAGGAATGTAATATAGTACTCCATTCCATATCAATATCATTCCACACATAAATTATTGACCTACCCAGCAATCTATTATCGGAAATCTGATTGATATGATAAAATTGTTAACAATATGAATACTGTAGATATTCATTTATAATCCCACAAATATTGGAACACAGCATACTGTTTGATTATAATTTTTTCACAAATACTACCTCTTTTCCACGTTAAGTGTCACATTTTCACATTTCAATCCGTCCCACAATAAGAGTCACATTCAACCAATCAATTCTACTCACATTTTATTATAAAACTAATATATATAAGTGAGACTCATAGTTCACTAACTCATTCAGCTCATTTTTCTTTATATTTCTTAAAATCTGTGCTAATAACGTGAGAGGAGGTAGTAGTTATATATATAGGCATGAGAATAATTAGTAAATTTGTTGAAAAGAAAGAAAAAGAAAAAGTAAAAGCAAAGAAAGTGACCTGACTTACCCTTTGGTCAAAATGTTCAACCAATGGATGCATAGTAAAATGCGAGAAAAGATAAATAAATTCAAAGCCAACCCTATATAAAAGCCCAGGCGAGGGTAAAATGCAGTAAACTGAGTCCATTCCCTCCCTTTTTACTTACTCCATTTCTCTCTCGCTCTGCAATTCACCGATCTCTGGTACGTAAACACGCCATGATTTATGAAGTTTTTTTCTGCTTGCTTTTGCATTTAATCAAAATGCAACTAAGTTAACTATGTTTTTTTTTCTCGCATCATCTGATTTTTTAATGCTCGTCGTGTGTGTTTTTTTTTTCATTTTTTATTTACTTGCTTTGACTGATTAGCTTTGATTGATCTTGTTCGTGTATCTTAACCGGTGAATTTGTGGATGCGACGGTGACTCATACCAATCGGTTGCTTTTTACCAAATCGAGTATTGATTTGCGGTTGATCTGTGTAGTTACTTTAATTTTGCTTTATTTTCTCGAAATGAAGAGAATGCATGTCGATTTTAGTAATTTTTGTGCTGCTTCGGTAGTTTCTATGCCGGAATTTTACTCTTGACGCGAATCAATGCCATATCTGTTTGTTATATTGTTAGCATTGTATGCTAGATATATACAGTGGACATGGAATTTGTTTCATGATGGTTTATGTGTGATTGAATGGTTGAAATTGACTTCAAGTCACGGATCTATGTGGTTTATGGAAACATGAAGATATCTTACCTACTATAGTTGATTTCAGCACTGTTTTAATGAGAAAAATTTGCCGATCAAGTATAAATATCCATGAGATGTGCTACTTTCTTATAGAATTATTTGCATTACACACACTTGTGCATTGTGTACTGACATTTCCTTTGTCCTTCCTCTAATGACGGGGAATCAAATCAATGGTGACAGATGGAGCAGGTGATTCTCATTCTCACTAATTTCCGCATTAGTAATGTTATGTTATTTGTGGTCTCATTTATGATTTATGGTGCAGTATGAAAAAGTGGAGAAGATTGGCGAGGGAACATATGGAGTAGTGTATAAAGCTCATGATCGTGTAACTAATGAAACCATTGCGCTGAAGAAAATTAGGCTGGAGCAAGAGGATGAGGGGGTGCCAAGCACTGCTATCAGAGAGATTTCTCTTTTAAAAGAGATGCAGCATGGAAATATTGTGAGGTATGATGAAAACACAGTTTGGCTTCTTAGGAAATTAGATTCTCACAAAAGAATATAACAAAGAAGTGAAAGCAGGGAGTTCAATGCACACATATATGCCATTATCTGGTTTAGGTAACCTCATTGAAAGTTCTGTTTCATCCGTATGACATTATACTCCAGATAACCTTATTTTTGCTTCATTATACAATGTAGCTATCTCCGATTTCCAGGTTTGTGCTCTAAACTTCCTCTCATGATGGTGTTGCAGGTTGCAGGATGTGGTGCACAGTGAGAAGCGTTTGTATTTGGTATTCGAATACTTGGACTTGGATTTAAAGAAACACATGGATTCTTGTCCAGAATTCTCACAGGATCCTCGTCTCATAAAAGTGAGTTGACTTCACTTCAATCTGCCTTTTCTTTTATCTATGGAAGACTGCTGTATTTAAATAGAGTATTAAATTTGAACCATGCAAGTATATATATAGAAGAAATTTGTCACTCAGAGACTAGATAGAAATAAGTAAATAACAATGTGTGCATGCTTTCATAAAGTTATAATACGTCATACAGTGTTTTGAATAGTCTTGTGCTAGCAAATTAATATTATTAAGTTGGCTTCACTCTTGCAGACGTTTCTGTACCAAATACTATGTGGAATTGCCTATTGTCATTCTCATCGCGTACTGCACCGAGACTTGAAACCTCAAAACTTGCTAATAGATCGACGTACCAATTCACTGAAACTTGCTGACTTTGGACTGGCCAGAGCATTTGGTATTCCTGTCAGGACATTTACACATGAGGTAGATTCTTCAAAATATGATACTATTATGGCAGGCTTTTCTACCAAAAAAAAAACCTTTTGACTGCCTCAATCGCGTGGTTTGTAATTGTGACTTGTGAGAATTGTTTCTGATCTTCTAAAACATGACTTCATGAGAACCCCAAGCTTGGAAAACCGCTTCATATTCTATGCTGGTCTTTATTCAACCTTATCCCTTTCCAAAATCACTGGGTGTATATCTCAAACAAAATTGGGCCGGAAGTTTCACATAATAGTCGATGATCATCCTAAAACTGACTCAAGAAAGGATCTCTTACAAATTGGCTGACACATTTTTTCTCTTTTGTAGGTTGTGACTCTATGGTACAGGGCTCCAGAGATACTCCTAGGATCGAGACATTATTCTACTCCTGTTGATGTGTGGTCAGTTGGCTGCATATTTGCTGAGATGGTAAACAAGCATGCATTGTTTCCTGGGGACTCTGAAATTGATGAACTGTTCAGAATTTTTAGGTGATACATCTGGAACAACAAATCATTGTTCACAATCATCAACTTTTCCTTCCACTACCGAGTTTCATTCTATACCAAAGTTACCTATTTATGCTTTGTATTAACATAATGCAGGGTCGTGGGCACCCCAACTGAAGACACATGGCCTGGAGTAACATCCCTGCCCGATTTTAAATCATCATTTCCAAAGTGGCCATCCAAGGTGATTAGTCTACACATCTAAATTTTCTGCCCCTTACTCTGAAACTATCAGATTATTGAAGTTTTAATTGATATCTCTATTTGCAGGATCTGGCAACCGTGGTACCAAATCTCGATTCATCTGGCCATGACCTTCTTTGTGTAAGATGCTTAGAACAATATTAATGCAAATTTTCTAATTTCTTCACATAGTATTACAACTTCAAATGAAGATTACATTGTTCAATCCTTCACTTTGTTTTGCATTAAAGTGGCTTGCCTTTGGATATATCACTGGCATGAAATTTGATCTACATTCGTTTTTATTTTTAATTTAATTTTGACCTCCTTTTACATCTGCTAAGACTAGCAATCTACATTTTATATAATCAAATAGTAAAAGATAGTGTGATGTTAGGATAACTAATGTATAGTTTTTCTCTTACAGAAAATGCTCTGCTTAGATCCGAGCAAAAGAATCACGGCAAGGGCTGCTCTTGAGCACGAGTACTTTAAGGATATTGACTTTGTTCCTTAATAAGGTATTATCCGCATCCTGGTGTAAATGTATATTATTATGTGCATCTGTGAGATTATAATGGTTCAGACACATGATATCCGGGTGATTCTACCTCCCTGTTTTTGATTTCTCGGGTTGTTCTGGGCAAAGCAACTCTGGATTTAACAGTAGCTCGTTCTCTAACTTGCTTATGGCCTTTCTTGTGTGGTTGTGATTGCTTCATTTTTGTCTGGTTGGTTGTAGGATCGGGTTGTTGCAAGACGTTTTAAATTTGGTTTGCTCTATAGTGAAGTATTATAGTAAGTATTATGGTGTGCTTTTGCCTTCTTCAAGTGTTGCCTTATACAGTTTTTCAACATACTATTTAAAATAATCACACTTCTGCCATGGTTTTTAACACCTTTTTTGGAATAACTTCATTAAATCTACAACAAACTCACGGGCGAGGGGTGATCGTACATCAGATTTCAAAATTTAAACATGAATGGTGAATTGCAATAACAAATCTATATATTCCTTTGAAATCGACAACTCTTAGTCTTAGTCTTTTTTAAATGTAGAAATCATTGAAACTATTTTCCTCGATTCATCTCGTTACAGTTCAATCATAACATAATGGAATAGTTCTGATTCAGTTATTCTGCCTTTTTCTAGTAGGTTAAGATTGGTCCTTCACAAAAAATGCCTTGAGCCACATTCTCTTATAATTGAAAGAAACTTTTTCATCATCGAATGGAATATGTGAAGTGGACCATAATGCTATTTATGTGATCTTAAATGAATAATGAAGCTTCTCGTATATCCAATTGAAAGCAGGATCTGTATCAAGTTCATGCCGAACTTTTTAAAAATAAATGTCTTACTTGATGCATGTTTTAAAAAATGTAAAGATACGTGAATATAAAAAATTTAATAGAATTTAAATTCTACTTTTATAAATTAATTGGTAAGAAGTCCATTTATCAAAAATATTACAAATAATGTACAAGTAGTATGACCGAAAAGTTATTTTCATTCTACTGATAGTAACATTTACTTATTTATTGAAAAGTTATTTTGTACATATTTAGTTAGCAGTTTTTCATTCTACAAGTAGTAACATTCACTTATTTGGCATCACCATCTTCATTCCTCCTCATTGCGGCTTTGACGTAGGCGAGTTAACGAGCTTCTCTTACAAGCTGAATTACGAAAAGGAAAAACCGCGCTTAATTTGTAGACATACACGTGTAATCTATTCACAAAAACTTAAAACAAGGAAGACCTGAAAATAGTTCTCAAGCTTCCTCTTGAGGGTTGCATGCTCTTGTTTTACCTCTTTGAATGTTCTCACGCATCTACAATAGAGTATACACAAATTATAACTCCAAATAAGAATACTACATAATGAAGAAACAAATTAATAAAACCCTGCCAAAATGGTGTAATATTCTAAAATCTGGACATGTCACATATATGTATAAGCTTGGTATGTAAGAATAGGTTAAGAAGGGAAACAAGATTACCCATCTATGTTCTCTACTTTGCAGTATTCTTGAAATTGTGTGCATTCCTTCTTAACTTTTTTAGCACCAATGCTACAGACACAGAGTCACCTATCAAATATGATCAAATCTACACCAAAAATTAATAGAAAAATAAGGATTAGTGTCATGTATATACCTAGAGCTGCTGCCCTGGTATTGATGCATAATATTATCCAGTTTTTCGAAGTCCCAGGGAGTATTTTCTCTGAACCGAAGATGATCACTAAATGTTAGTAGAAAATAACAAAATTCAATGAGGTCGAATCTGATGATGTTATAGTTTTGCAACTTACAGTGTCAGTTGTATGTTTCGAATAAGGCGGGTCGAGTCTGTGTAAAATAGCTTGACCACTTCTTCTACAAAGTTAGGGTTAGCTTCATCTTGCAATTCTTCCAATTGAAGGAACTGTTCATCAAGATATCCCTGAGAGAGAAGCAGCAAGGATGCAGAAGTGGTATTGATTATGAGAAAGGGAAGGCATCATCTTCGAACTTATTGATGAATCAAATATCAGTTCAAAAAGAAGAAAATCGCTTTCTTCATGATTGTTTAAGGGAAAAATCTAACGGGGATGGTTTCCTCTTTCAGGATTTCTATATGAAAGGCCAAACAAAAGAAAGGTTGATTAACGCGATAATATACAAAACATTGCCACACTTCATTAAAAACAATATACTCCATATTTTTGACGTAAAGTAGAAACTAATCTAACTTAATAGAGCATTCCTCATGCAGGAAGCTCCAAATAACTCGTAAAATAAAATATATTGCTATAGCAAAAGGGGAAACTAACCTGATTGAATAGAGCATTTCTCAAGTAGGACGCTTGGCATTGCAGTTGATTGCACTTTTCCATTGTATAAAATATGAAGAAAATGCACAAAGCAAGTGAAAAAAAATAGACAGGATTTCTGGATTTAATGGGAAAATAGCCTAAGGCTGCATGCATTATATATAGGTGAGAAAATTCGACACGTAAGTGAAGATAAAGATCCAAAGAAGGTCCCCCATTTCCATATGTACTACTATTAGTGTAAATGGAGAAAAAATATCTTGCTTTCAAAACTTTGTAACATCTTGCAGTAGTTTTAAGATGTCCAGAGAGCTTGAATGTGTTAAAGAAGTATATAGCTTTAGCATGTTCAACAGTGAGACATACTTTAATGAAGAGCTATCCAATGACAATATGACATAGATAGATGGGGACAGCGAATTCAATAATGAAGTAATGACTAAATTTTTTTCATAGACCAACCACATAATCTAATACTAGTACTTATCTTACCACGCGCTTTAGTTTCCATACTAGGATAATTTTGATATTTTAGCTATTTAATCTGGGATATATAAATCCTACTACTAATAATAAGAAATATCAGTAGTTATACACCTATTGTAGAATTGAATCATTGGGAAACGAAGAAACTGTGGGAGTATGATGTATAAGAGCATCTCCAATAGCACTGGACGTCAAATAGCCATCAAATAGCCTTCACACTGCCACATCATCAGCACTACAATTCTCCTGCCACATCAGCTTGCCACATCAACGGGACATCAAATAGCCCTCACATAGCGTTCACACTACCTATCCACATCACTAATAACAATTATATAATTTAATTTACACTCGTATCAACATACGGAATTTAATTTACGAGACAAATACGGAAAATTCGAATAATAATATTAAAATTTAAAAAGTACATTAATTTAAAAAAAAAAGTACAATAATTAAAAAAATTACATTTAAAAAAGTACATTCGATGGCAGTCGTCTCACCGATGTGGAGGTATTCGTCCCACATGTCTGCCGCGGTGCCGTAGGCCAACTGCCTGATTGCCGCAGTGCACTTTTGAATAGGGGTGTGGCCGGGTCTGCCAGCCGCATTGTGCCTGAAGCGGAAATACAGATATCGCTGCTCCAATGCGTTAACAATACGCATAAATAAGTCCCGCCTCATCCTAAAACGACGCCTGAAATGGTTGGCGTCAAAACGCGGCTCCTCTGCGAAGTAATCTGTGAACAGGCGCTGATGTGCAGCTTCATGATCACGATGCACCACTTGTCGACGGTGGACAACTGGTCGTGGGCGAGGTGCCGCCGGCTGCATATAACTCTGCATCCATCGATCAACCTCACGGCTCGTATAGGCATCTAGCTCTTCGTTCATCATACGCTCGTACTCATCCGCATCCCCACCACTACCACCGGCATTACTCATTTCTTAAATTGATCTTGAACAGAAAGTAAGGTAGAGAGAATACTCGTTAAAACAAGTGGTGCGAATGAAAATGAGGTTCAACGCGCGTATATATATTGTTTTCGAAAAAAAAAAAATTTAAATCCGACGCCGGTTTGGCGCCGATCCGGGACGCACAATGGCGCCCGTGAGGATCGGCGTCGGAACCGGCGTCAGCGCGGGAATCGCCATGGCGACGCCGATTTCGCCGACGCCGGTTCTAATGGTTCGGCGTCAAACCGGCGTCGGCGAAAAATCAGCGTCGCGGTGGTGACGCCGGTTATTGGAGATGCTCTAAAAGAAGAGATGGAGGAAAGATTCTATCCTTGGGAACATACAAAGACATGCACGCATAATATTCTCTTACAGCTGAGGTTTTTGTCATCCCACCACATTGTCACACGTGTCCCTTCTTGTGCCACCTCCAAAATCCCCACCATACCACACAACACACGCATGCATGCACGTACACGACATTCAAATATATATTAAGCATAAATCTCTCTTCTAAACTCACTGGATTAGAATCTGATTCACGTCTCTAGATAGGATCTAATTACATAAAAGCGGATAATTAAACTGACAGTAGTTTTGGCAGCAAAAAAGGATCAATTTATCCATTGCTACTAAAGGATGGTTTGAGGTAGCGAAGACAAGACACAACCAAAAATTACAAGGTGTTAAAGATAACTAGATAAGGACATTTCAAATAATTGAGGATGCTGTCAGAGAAACTAGAAAGACCAAGTGGAAAAGACCTGAGGTCGCTCATATTCATACATTTGTGTCACAAGGAGTTCTTATCCTCATCAAACTTTTCTGAGTCGGTCATTTGTTAACAATTGGGATACCACTTTTAGCTGATATAACTTTTTGTATCCCTTTCCAGAAAATTAGGATACCCTGTGTGCCACTTCCAAGGGATCAATGAAAATATCACAGTTTCTCTCCCTCCCCATGACGCTGTCTCATAGCCATAATTTCTCTGGCTAAATCATATGATAAACATAGTATTCTTATTCTTATTACAATCACTTAACACCATAACCTTCACAATAATTAGTTAGATTTTACTAAACACAATCACTTGTGTTTGTTTGTGTATACTTTTCATGTCGTGCAGGTGGTGCATGTTTATGTGTAATGTGAAATTCAATAAGACTAAATACCAGCACAGAATCATCCCTATTAATTGATGGGCAGGCAAATCTAGCCTAGCCTAGCCTACAGTCAATAATAAGTGATGACATCCCACAGTTGTCCATGCTGTAAGGCCATCCACTACGGGTCTCGCCGGCGTCTCGCAGACGGGACCCCGGCGCGACGCGTTGCAGTTCGCCGTCCCGTCCCACGCCGTCCCGCGTCTCGTCCCGTGTCGCGTCCCGTCGAGCCAAGAGACGGGCTGTCTCGCCACGCGCCTAGGCGACATGGCGCGACCCGGCGTCGTGCGTGACGCCCACTCGCCGACCCGCGAGTGGGCGTCGGCACGTGCTGACGCAATAAATATTTTTTTAAAAAAATCGAATTTAAAAAAAAAATAAAATAAAAATAAAAGAAAAAGAAAAAAATTTTCTAACGGTAATAATACCGTTTTTTTAAAATTTTTTTTATTTTTAATTACTTTTTTTACTCTATAAATACTCCTAAACTCATCCTCATTTCACACACAACTACACATCTATTCTTCCTATCATCTAAATTTTCTCTCAATTTTTCATATAACAACTCAAGATGTCCGGCGACGGCAACTACGGCGGTTCCGGCTCCGGCGGGTGGGATCTCAACGCGTTCGGCGATTGGGAGACCATGATCAACACATTGGGTGGTTCCGGTTCGTCAACGCCGGGGATGATTAGCCGGCGAAGTAGTTTTTTTATTTTTCTTTAAATTTGTATTTTAAATTATGTTGTGTGTTTTTTTATGTTGTGTGTTTTTTAATAAAGTGTGTTTGTTTTAATTGAATTGAGTTGGGAAAAAAAAATAAAAAATGAAATTGAATGAATAGTAATTAAGAGACGGAATAAGGAACAGTTAAGGGACGGAGCGTTGCAGGTTCCGTCCCTTAGTTAAGGGATGGAGGAAAAAAGGACAGTGGGGCCCTCAAATAGTGGTCAAATAGTAGTTAAGGGACGGTTTAAGGGACGGTATAGAGACAGCATAGTGGATGGCCTAAAACTCCCCAAAAAAGATTCTGTATTTGGTTGGGGTAGTGGTATCATAGAGATATTTCTAGGCAAGTATGACGACTAGATAACTGAAACACGTCGGATATCATTGGCATGGAACCAGTGGCGGGTCCAGAAATTTCATATTGGGGGTACGATAAATAATTACACCGACTTTGAAGATTTAATATTCAATCTATCTTTTCTTTTGTTATCGATATAAAAGATAGATTACTTTTTAATATTATCACTCGAAAATGTTTCACTATTAGAAGTGAAAGTTCATGGATATTTATATATAAAAAAAATTATTTTTGTTCTGAAAAAGTTTTAAATATTGAAATAAAAATAAAACATATCATATTTTTTATATAATCCCAAATTTGAGCATCAAAATCATAAATAATAAAGATTTTCAATCATACATGTTTTATTGTGTAGTATAAAATAAATGAGAGAACAAATGTATATTATTATATTTAATCAAACATTAGATGAGAAACAATTAACAATTAATCAAGATTCCAACAATACATTATTTAGAATTAACACCGAGAGGAATCGAACCTGGGCGAATGCTGTGTCAGAAGAGCATATTACCAATAGGCTGCTGGCAGTTTTGGGGTACACTGGTACCCTTTTGTTCTTAATTAGATCCGCCAATGCATGGAACTATATGAAATTAGAATAAGCAAAAATGTTTAAATTTCATAGAGCTACGACAATGAACCACAATTAACAGGAGGGATAAACTACTAAAATGAGGAATCCAAGAGTGTGAAATTTTAAGATAAACAAAAGTCACCAATGATTAGAAAGAGAGAGAGTGTTTACCCTTGGATAAGAAGCCTGGAATCCTTATCACCACTGCAGCAATCCCACTATAAGGCGCTTAGTGAAAACAGAGTTCATAAATGTTCCAGGAATAATGAGCCCATGAGCAGTCTCTGTCCACATGTTGATGTGGATGAGATCATGAGAGTGGTCACAAAACCAGCTTTTTTAAAGAAACAAATGCTTTAAGGCATCCATAAGAATGTGATTTTGATTCACTAGAGACAATGGATTCTCTTTTCCTCTGTGTTGTTGATAAGGAACCCCACTGAGGACATGATAATCCTCACATATGTTCAACTTCATTCCACAACAAAAGTAAATATGTAAAGAAGTATTCCTTTGCATCCAATAAGCTTCCAAACTTTAAACCCCAGACTACTGTTAATGATGTTTCTTTGGATTTGGAGACATAATCATGTTTCAGCACGCTCAAACCTCCTTACGTCTCGTTTCTAGGTGTATACAAAAGTAAATCAGATCCATCATATTTGGGCCTTGGAATTTTTGGACTCAACTGAAATCTACTTATTTGCTTGCTGAACTTTTGTGGCTTGGTGAAGGATTATATTAACACGATTCACATTCAAAGTAAGTGTCATAGAAATTCATTCATCTGCATAACCATTTCATTGACACACCCATAGATTCTCATCAAATTGTATGCAAGTAGACAGTAGTCACAGTACCCTAAACCTCAAAATATCAATAACCACTCTCCTTCCCACACTTATATAGCTTCATTTCTCAACCAAATTATTCACTGACTAACAGATAAGAAACCAAACCAAAAATATAAGATGGGGAGTATGGAACAAATTCAACCCTCATGCAAATCAAATATGAGATGAAATATAAACTGGAGAAACTTGATTAATTCTTGAAATCAAATAAGATTAAATCATATAAGATGGACGAACTCGTCCGCCCCAGTGTGGACACCATTAATAGGGAAATGCTAAAATTGTTTGAAATGATGAGAACAATAATGTTTCAAGTCTACCTAAAAGACGCTTTTGACACTCCGAAAATCTAGTTTCCACATCACCACTAATTTCAACAGAAAGATGGTCTCATTAAACAATCACAAAGTTTTAAATGTTATAAGATTAAACAAAAATCGACCAAAAATTTACAATTTAAATTACCATTTTTTTTGGTTTGCCGTTTACCAAGTATTCTAAGCAAATGATTGCACAGGTCAGATGCAAAATGACAATAGCGGTTGCAGAAGTGTAAAATCGCATATCCATTCCAAACCAATAATCTTCGATATGTATTGCATGCGGTTTCTTCAAACAAGATATGGGGCTTTTCCTATAAAAGCGCTATTTTTAACACGATTTTAAAGAATTAAACTGTCCTTATATACAAATTTCGAATCACATGGCGCCAGACCTACAGTCTACACACTGAAATCTCCGATCAAAATCAGCGTTATCCCAACAGAAAGCTCCGAATCTCATCCTGCTGATAACCTCCGGTGTCGTCTACTCGTCTCACCAGAGACCGGTAGCTTCCTCCGGGCAGGCAGGAGTCAGTCGGCTCTCCATCCAGTCAATGATGTCCTGTGCAATTTCTTCACGTTCGGGCTCAAACAGAAGGTCGTGCAGAAAGCCCTCGTAAAGTTTGATGTTCTTGAATTCAGATGGCGCTTCGTTGTACAGATCCTGGGAAGCCAACGGATCAGTGACCCTGTCAGCCGTTCCGTGGAGGACGAAGAACGGCACTGTGACGGAACGGAAGTTGCACATCAAGTACGAAGAAATGCGCAGAATCTCATGTCCAGTACGGACTCTGATTGGTCCGGTGTAGACCAATGGATCCGAGTATTTGGCCAAGAGAGCTGCTGGATCCCTCGAAACTGGGATTCCCCTTTTGTTAGCACCTTTGAATTGAAATCTTGGAGCCACCAACGAGAATATTGGTGCAACGGCCTACACAAAGTGGCAGCAATAATCAACTTTATTTTTTTTAGTTCTTTAGAAATCTATTCAAGAATGAAAATATATGACGTGCACCAACAATGGGATGGGCCGGCTTGACGCGCAAAGCAGGTGAAGTCAGTATGACTCCTTCGAGCATTTCTTCTACGTGGGAATACGAGGCAGCCTGTTCGTACGATCAGATAAAGTAAGGAGGATAGTTAAGTATATAACGTAAAAAAGGATCTCGGGTTTGGATGGCCCATACGTACCTTCAGGACAACTGCCCCTCCAGTCGAGTGACCAAACAGAAAGCACGGTACACCTGGGTTCTCCGATTTGACCTTTTCCAGGAAAGCCGTCTTTCAAAAGAAGGGAACAGAGATGGTTAACAAAATAGCATATTCTGAAGTAATATGACACCATCACAAAAGAATAGACTGCTTGTGACATGGACAGCTGAACTTACAGTATCTGCTACAACATGATCGAGTGAAGGTACATATCCATGCAAACCATCGCTTCCGCCATGACCTACCAAAGAAGAGTTGAAACTTCAATGCAACTTAAGCGGTGGCAGAACTTCAGTCATTAGCATTTCGTTTATCACAGTAGACAGATAAAATCAGAGCAGACCACAAACCAACCAAGAAAGTGGGTTTGGATTCTCAATTTTTTCAAGACAAACTGTTTACATTTATATTTCGTATGGGGCATCAATACTACTATGTAGTGGAGGAATGTGGCTAGTATTACACCTGGCTTGTATAATTACTATCAATTGGCTAAAGCCTTGGTTGAAAAAGAAACAGAGCCTGTTATCATTCTTAATTAGACAAATTATTATCCGCAAGAAAATCTAAGAGAAAAACAAGTTGTGCTGTACTTTAGTAATTCGGGAGCAGCAGATGTTTAAACTTTAAATAATACAAGATCTAGAAGATGGTTGAAAACACTCTGAGCACTTACCTATCCAGTCCATTGCATATGCCCCAAACTTGTAGGAGACTAGTTGTTTAGCAAAATTGGTGTAGCGCCCACTGCAAGGAAAATATTTTATGGTTAGTATTAGTGTATTACTAATCATAGCTAGCAACAACAGCTAACTTTCATCTATGGCAAAAGAAAGAAAAAGATGAGGTCAAGCAATAATATACCTGTGCTCATTTAGCCCATGTATGATGATAAGAATGCCCCTGAAACATAAGACACTTATGAGTAAAACATAAGAACTGCAAATGAAAGACAGGCCGTTGCCAGAAAAAATTACAAAAAGAGTAAACGTGTGTAAACAATAAGAAGTAGGATCTAGACATTTCATTTTAAAGTAAAAGCCTCAGGTTCTAACATCTAAAGAAAAATTAAAACTTTGATGCCAAGTATAAAAGGTAGGTGTATACATAGAAAGTATTGAAGCTTCAATTATAAAATGTAGAACCAGAACATGTAATTGGCCGGAAGTATTACTCTGTTCTAGTACTATGTTAACAAAATTCATTTCCCTTGCAAATGTTTTACTATTATATCTTGAAATTATATATATGCATAATAGCTCATGTCTACACTGCTCTTCCATAAAAGAAACCTGGCATAGTTTGTTATAGGAAGCTCATTAAAATGGAATTGATATCTATAGAGGCAGAGAGGATCACACTTGAGCACAAACAAACAACACACATGATAAGTTTCTATGACTAAAATCAGCTTGTTTATGTACACAAAGTCACAAACCAACACAATAACAAACTTTTCCATTTGTATACGAATCGAAGAAGCTATAGCACAAATTCTAATATGTATAATAATCTTCAATGGAGAAGACATTTTCACCAAAACAGGACTAAGGTAATGCAAAAAGTATTGCTCAACCAGTCTAATTCCAAGTCTGCATCAAATTGAACACATGATCAAGTAAAATGCTTAATTCACAGCTCATAATTCTAGTGCTAGCAGAAATTCCACAGCGTAACTGTCCAATTCTTATATTGAGATTATTGAATACAAAACCTCCAAATCAACTAACATTAAACCTTCTTCTCACAGTCACGATTCAAGCATGTCAAAGTTTAACAAAAATTTATTCAGCTGCGTACTGCCAGAGAAGTTGCGTGTGGAAATAGACAGCAAGCGAGAATAAAGCAATTCGATAAGCAAAAGCGCGAAAACAAAAAATTCCCCAATTCGACATCACACACCAATCAAAACGACCTAAATTATACCTCAATTCACCGGAAACCGGCAGCCACGATCTACAGAAGAGCGCATTCCGCTTCACTCCGAAGAACAACGACGTCGTCCACGAGCACCAGCTACTACCCTCCGTTGCCATCTCAACCTCCTCAGCCAAAGCCCTGCGCCTCATCGTGTCCTCCTCGTCTCTCCGGATTCCGAATTTCCGACGCCTTACCGACGAAGACGCCGTCCGGGGGGAGGACGGCGGCGAGGCGGCGGCGGAAATTCGGTGGAGGCGAGGTAGGAGGAGCAGGATCCACACAAAAAACGAATAGATTAGCAGGAGCGATCTGCGGAGAGAGTCGTAGGAGAGAATCGACTGGCGGAGGTTTTTGAAGACCGGAATTATGCGGCCGCTCGCGCCGGATGTCAGCTCTTCCACCGGCACCGCCGCGTCCA
Organism: Salvia splendens; assembly: GCF_004379255.2. Lineage (NCBI taxonomy): Eukaryota > Viridiplantae > Streptophyta > Magnoliopsida > Lamiales > Lamiaceae > Salvia > Salvia splendens. Next base: position 2,324,002 of record NC_056041.1, read on the forward strand.
TTCCCCTCTTCCTCTTTTTTTGCGGTGAAATTGATATATTGTTCGTCTATGGAATTGTTTAGAGAGAAAAAAATGGAGCAGAGGTCTACGCAGAGGAATTGATGGTTGAATTTTGACGCGTTACCGGGATTACTATATAGACGAAATTTTGATGGTCTACGGTTTCAGTTTTACAGTGATGTCAAGTTTGAATATCCGAATCCCTTTTGATCTCCAGGAGCGAATCACGTTACAATCGGACAAACCGACTTAAATTCAATATGGAGTAGTATTAAAATAAGAAATAAATATATTTTATTTGTAAAATTGGAGACTTTATGCACATTTTATTGTCAAAAGGAAGTAAATTTATTGTACTTTATCTTTTCACAAAATGATTTAAAAAAAACGGTCTCGTTACAAATTAAAAGCATTTATTGGTTTATTGCCCTGTAAAAATAAAATGAATGAGACCTTTGTTATTAATCAAGCACCTTTAAAATATGGAAATAAATAATGAAATTCTGATAGATAAATTTATTACTCTGTTATGTTCAGTTCCAAATAAAGCAATGATTTTTTGCACTGAAATATTTGAATAAATGGTAAAGTAAGAAATATAGAATAATATGAGAAAGAATGAAAAATAATTTTTGACGGAAAGGGGAATGCATCACTTACTTTGAGACGTTCAAAGACATTTAAATCACTTATTTTGTGATGGAGTGATCAATTTCATAGGATCAAAATGACATCATTTAATCATACATGTCATCACATTAGTAAAAGTAGTTTGTGTTACTATTATTTATGCACATTATCAATATTTTGTATGTGTATATGAACTCAACATCACATTTATCTGAAAAAAATATCGTCTTCAATTTTATCATATCATAATACTACTATTTAAAAATACCGGATAAATTAGAATTTGACCATAATTTATAATAATAGAGACAATTAAATCGTACACTCCCATATTAAATCTTAATCTTAATGTTAGACTTACTCTTCCATCCCAAATTCCCAATGCCATTTTATTTGGAACAATTAGGGTATAGTATGTGTAGTGTGTGAAATGCATGTAGTGTGTGAAGTGTATGCACTGGCCATTGCGTGTATATTTACCAACCATATCAATTCTTCATTTTGCCGATTTGGAATTCAATTATAATATAATTCCTTCCAATCTAATTTCATAGAATTCCAATTCCAATTCCGTGTATCGATCGGACCCTTATTGACTTCAAGCAAACTGAATAAATTTATAGTCACATAATGCATACATTAATTATAGATTTTAATAGCTACACGTGATTATAGAAGAAATTTCACCTCTTATCATCAAATGGCACGATAATAAAATTCCAATTTAATAAGAGCTGAGAAGAATTTGCAGGAACGACTGCAGTGAATTGCAGGGGAGGCAATCGCAGGGAGAAAGCTGCATCAGAAAATGTGAAGGAGGTGTTTGGCGGAATTTAAATAATTTTGGATTATTAAGGCCATCCATAATAGGCGTCCAGCGACCGCCCAGCCGCCGATTGGAGAGAGAAACCGCGCAGCGTTGGGCGGTCGCTTGGCGCTGGGCGGTCGGCTGGGCGGTCCGTTCGGCGCTATTGCAGCGCCCGGATCGCCCAGCGCACCGCCTAGCGCGTAAATTAAATTTTTTTTCCGAAACACTATATATACGCGCTTTGCTCGTCATTTTCATTCGCACCACTTGTTTTAACGAGTACTCTCTCTATCTTAATTTCTGTTCAAGATCAACAACGGGAAATGGATCTCAACAACGAGCCTAGTTCCAGGAGTAGCGGGTCACAAACTCCGACGATCCCTGTGGGAAGTGGATGGGGTCAGGTGCCCGGGTACTACAACATGTACCCGTGGCAGCAGATGATGCCCGGTGCCCCAATGGGGGTGAGTCCGCCGGGGGGGTTTCCGCCGATACCGGGGTTGGTACCCGGGATGCAGATGATGCCCGGGGGAGCACCGGCGACACAGTGGACTCCGGGGGTCGTACCGGCGACACAGTGGACTCCGGGGGTCGTACCGGCTACACAGGGGACTCCGGGGGTCGTACCGGCTACACAGGGGACTCCTGGGGGGTCCCCGGCGACGGCGGGGGATGTCTATCGCCCCAGTTTTGATTTTTCGATTGGGTCTTCGCACACATCGACCCAAACACCCTTGGGGTTTGATAGTTTCTCCTTAGATGAGTTGGGGTTTGATACTCTCGGAGCTCCGGAGACTCTAGTTCAAGGGGGGGCAGTGCCGGGGCGTGGCGCCCCAAAGAAGAAGGGCAAGAAAAAGGTCGGCGAGTCGTCGCAGCCGGGTGAGGAGGAGGTACGGAGGAGGTGGACGGACGACGAGAACGTCGCGCTCAGCAAGGCGTGGGTGAGTGTTTGCGACGATCCTCTCGTTTCGAACGAGCAAAGGATCGTCAACATGTGGGGCAAGATAGCAGCAGCCTACCAGAGATTTTGCCCGGAGGGGAGGCCCCGCAACGGGGAGGATTGCCGGAAGGGCTGGAACCGAATCAGGGCGGCGGTCTCCCGATTTTCGGGTTTGTACACCAACGCACTCCGCATGATGAGCAGTGGCCAAACGGAGGATGACTGCAGGAGAATAGCGGAGAAAGCCTTCCCACTGAAGGGTTTATACAAGGACTTCACCTACTTGAACTGCTATCTTGTACTGAGCGAGTCCGAGAAGTTCCGAGTAGGTGTCGACTCTGGCTGGCCGAAGAAGCAACGACTGAACTACACCGGCGATTACAGCGGCAGCAGCGGAGGTTCCCACGACCTCCCCGAGACGACGCAGGAGTTCCCCACGCCGCGTTCGGTCGGTGGCCGACCTCGCCCGATTGGGCCCAAGCGCGCTCAGCAGGCGGCGAGAGGGAACGCCGGGGCTTCCCAGGAGGTCCAGTCGGCATCCCCCCTTGGCCAATCCACCCAGGAGCTCAAATTCTTCGCTCGCGCCCAAACGCGCGCTCAGTTGATCAAGACGATGGCCGAATGGCGGGTGGCGACGGATCCCGTGGAGAAGAGCGTGCTTCAAACCTTGCTCATGAGCTTGCAGGACGAGTTGGAGGCTATACGGAGGGAGACCGGTGGCGGCGGCGGCGGCGATGGTGGCGGCGGCGATGGTGGCGACGGAGGCGACAGCGACGGAGGCGACGACGACGGAGACGAGGAGTGAATTGTCACTCTTTTTTATTAATGTATTTTTTTTAAAATTAATGTACTTTTTTAAAATTATTGTACTTTTTAAAATTTTAATAGTATTATTAAACTTTTCCCGTATATGTCTCGTAAATTAAATTCTGTATATTGTGTGATTGTTAATTATGTCATTTTATATAATTGTTATTAGTGATGTGGCTGGGCTATTTATGATGTGGCTAGGCTATGGCTGGGCTATTTATGATGTGGTAGGAGGATTTTTAGTGCTGATGATGTGGCAGTGACTAGGCTATGGCTGGGCTATTGATGGGCTATTCCTATTGTGGATGGCCTAAAAGATAGACATGTCCGAAAAGGAGGTGAGGATTTCCTGTTATTCGGGCTACAGTAAAACGGTGCTATATCTGACGTGTCACCTTTAGCGTGGCCCCATCGGTCGTGAGGAAATCAATGCCTTCAAATAAAGGTCGTATAGAATGATTTATTCAAAAGATAGGTCACCAATATTTAAATTTTAATTTATTATTATTGGTACCGGGTTTTGTTCATTTAGGCAGAATTTATAATGTTTTTTAAGTTTATTGTGGGATTTGGAAGAGCTCGTAATTTTTTTGCAACACTTGTAAATAGTAAATACTGTAAGATTTAACCCCTCCCATATCTTTACAGACAAAATTCGAAAATTGTGGTAATTTATTTTAAAGGAAAAGAATAAACCTTTTGTAATATATATGACCATATCAATTAATTCTAATTAACGATGAAGCAATTTTAAGAAGTTACTACTACAGTAATTTAACGACGTATTTATGATGGAAATTGAAAGTATTAAAAATAATCATCAAAATAGTCAAAATAAAATGAGAAATTAGAATCAGGAGGAAATCAATCCAATTAATTGGGGTTGATTATTGACTCTAACCATTAAACAATTTAACTCCAATATAGTCTTACTTGTCCACAAATATTTTCTTTTTTTCCACGCAATTAATTTTAATTAGACTATCATCTTTCGTCACCCAATCTCGTTACAATTAAAATGAATATAGCTCAACAAACATGTGATGATGATGTGTATGTGTCAAGATAAGATCATAGACATAAACTAATTTATCGAATGAGGTAAACGAAATAATATATTACTAAAATAGGCCATGTTTTGTGGATATGTATAAGGTTGTGGTTTGGAGAAACCTATGATTCTATTCATAAATTATTATTGGTGGGCATGTGGGAAAGTACTTCACTCGTGGTCCATTATTTCTTTGAATTAAACTATATGATCTCCAACTTCCATATATTTAATCGTATTTAATATTATGATAAATTGATAATCATGATTTTTGTAACTCTCTTTGGTCTCGCATACATAGTATTTAAACACAATATAATACGTTGTTGTTCGGTTGTTCCTAAATTAGGATTCGGTGGTTTAGCCTAAATATAATTTTACACGATAAAATCGAGGTCTATATATTATCGACGAAGAAATTATCTCAATTAAATTATTTGTCAATTTCAAGAATTATTTGATGATTTCATGATTGAATATAAAAATATTCTTTTTTGGAGTTTCACTATCAAGCCTCATGAATTGGTTAGTTATTTATTTTGGTTTTATTAATCTAACATCATTTTATTTTCCCACATTTTTAACACAGAAACAAGTCTTAAAATTGAATGCAAGTGTACGAATAAAAATCATATTTTCGTAAATAAAGAATATGTATCAAATTCATATTTTTCAATTATTCATCTAAGGGTCCCCACCTAAGTCCTATCACACAGAAAAAAAAACTAAAATAAAAATGAGCTCAGATTGAAATACTAAAATAAATAAATCTGATTTTGAGCTTGGAATTAGTTAGTGCATTAGATTTTGTCAAATTGGCATTGGGTGGAGTCGTGCACGTCACAAATGGCCACAGTATTTGGCACAGTTTTTACAATCAAAATGCAAAACTTTTGCCGTAGATCGAATATCAATAATTTGAATCAACTAAACGTATTTTTTGAATAAATTTTTAAAAAAATCTAATCTCTACCAAATTTTTCTGTGCCAACCCTATGTTTATTACTACTTCCCAAATATTGTAATAGATGCCTATGTTGTTGTTACATATCTATATCTTGACTTTTGGGATTAGGTTTATGATCTAACAACGCGTAATTTTTTTGTTGTTGGAAAACTTCGATTCTTCTAAATCCGACCGAAATTTTGGGCCGGGCCGTTTGTGCTGCATTCACATTATGGCCCATATTGGAGAAAGCTCTTCAAAATCCAATCAACATTATGCAATCATAATATGGCCCATGGGCCATACTTCATTTATTTCACACCGGCAATGAAAATGTCGATCATCTTTAAACATGAAAATCCCCTTTTAACATTTGTGTTTTCTAAATTTGAAATGTAATTTTGAGACTATTGCACACGTGATTTTCCATTTACATACATTTTCTTTATGTATAGCTTTATATTTCACTTTTAGTAGTGTTGGAAAAAGGGACGTCATTAATATGCCGCCCAACATTCATTGTGGGTGGTGAGTCCCTAAGTCTTGTAGAGTACCAAGTGAAGTATAGTCCCTAAGTTGTGTAGAGTTCCAATTATTGATGTACTAGATCCTTCTATTTCACCCTATAAATACTAGGGTGAATGAACTTTTGAAAGGACAAGAAAAACATACAAGAAATATTCTCTATCTACTTCCTATTCTCTATATGCCTTACCAACTTATCTATACCACTCTCGATAACCATCTTTAAGATGGTATCAGAGCAGGAAATCAACAAAAAGCCTCAAATGGAGGTCAACCAAATACATACTCTCGAGCTATTGATCGAGACAATCTCAAATCTAATTGATTTGTACAAAACCAACCCAAATCAAAACCAAAAATGCTACCGAACGAAGAACCTCGGTGTGAAATCCAATCCTACTGCAGCATCAGCCACAAGCCCTTGCCTTCCTCAGAAACCCCCAAATCCCAATCAAGTCCAGCGAGTCTGCGAAACTGCTGCTCCGAGGAAGACCAGCTGCGTCTGCGAATCTGCAGCATCGGCGAATCTGCTGCTCCGAAGAAGACCAGCGAGTCTGCGAATCTGCAGTATCGGCGAATCTGCTGCTCCTAAGACCAGCGGCGAATCTGCCACTGAGTCTGCCAGTTTAGATGTTGGATTTACCGAGAGAGGCCAGTTTGGCACACTTGCAAGAGTACTTCAGTCAAATCCTCCTCCAAAAGCTGTTAAAGTTACTATGTCAAAGAGAATCCCCTTGGCTGGAGAGGAGCTTGCTGCATATGAAGAAGAGCAAAACCTAAAAAGAAAAGAAGAAGCTCTTAAAGCTACTCTAATCAAGGAAGAGGAATCAAGAGCTACTCTTGGAGCAGAACAAGCTTTGGGTGACCCAATGATTATTGATGCTAAAATCAAACAGATGCAGGCATGTTCAGCGTCGCCGGCGGAGGGTGAAGGAGCGTCGCCAGCGGAGGTTTTGCGGTGGAAAATGAGGAAGAAGCAGAGGAGGCGCGAGGCCAACGCACCGACGGACAACGCCTATCCACCTTCGTCGATGGAACCGTCGGACTCCCGCTGGCTCTTCTGCCGGTCAGCAAGTCCGGCACCGTCCTCAGCCTCGGAAGCATGTCGTCCTCAGCGTCCCTACCGTGAAATGACGACGCCTTCTCCGACAAGCGCCTATCCATCGAAGAGCATCGACGGCGGCGGCGGCTTTGCGATGAGAAACGGGGAAGAAGCGAAGGAAATTGAAGGGGAGGCGGAAATCAGAAAGGGGGCGTCTATGGCTGAATGGAGGAGAGGATGTGTTAATCAATCCCTCAATTTGCAAAAAGGCCCCCCCAGCTTGTTAGTATCCCAAAAAACACCCCATCCAAAAAATACCTCCAACAATCCCCCCCAGTCAAAGCCTTTATTTCAAACTAAGCCCCATTTGACCAAGAAATTCCAAAACCCACCCCAATCTGTCCCAAGTTCCAGAAAGACACCCCAAATTTTTGAAAAATCCAGAAATACCCACCTCAATTTCGAATTTCAGCCTTCTATCTTTTGTTCAAACTCATACCAAGCTCTAGCGTACTCATCATCCGCAAACTTAGGACCCAAAGACTGCCACTGGATTTTTGATTGTGGGGCAACCGACACAATGTCTTTTGATGCATCAGACTTCCTCAATATTTCTCAATCCACAAAAAGTTTTGTCCAAACAGCTAGTGGGGAGTTAGCACAAGTAGAGGGGGCGGGAACTGTCACTATCTCACCAACTCTTCGCCTCTCGAACTGTCTTTATGTTCCTTCATTGTCCCACAAACTTTTGTCTGTTAGCCATGTAACAAGAGATCTCAACTGCAAATTGCTAATGCAACCTCATTTTTGTATGTTACAGGATATCAAGACGGGGACGATAGTTGGGCGTGGCACTGAGCGACATGGATTGTACTACGTGGATGAGATAGCCCAACAGAGTACTGCGATGCTAACTCACGGACTAACCGACAGACAGATTTGGCTCTTGCATCGCCGGTTAGGACACCCATCCATAAGTTATCTTCGTTTGATCTTTCCTGAGTTAGTTTCTTCTACGCATGTTTTGAATTGTGAAACTTGTGTTTTAGCAAAAAGTCACAGACATTCTTTCAAATTAAACAACACTAGAGAAAAATCACCTTTTGCTTTGGTTCACTCTGATGTGTGGGGCCCTGCTCCGGTTACTGGAGGACAAGGTTTTCGATATTTTTTGTTGTTTATTGATGATTTTTCGCGTATGACTTGGATTTATTTTTTGAAAACAAAATCAGAAGTTTTCGACAAATTTACTGAGTTCTATCGTCTTGTCCAAACCCAATATAACTCTAGAATTCAAATCCTTAGATCGGATAATGGGAGGGAATATGTGAACTCTAGAATGAAAACCTTCTTCACCGAAAAAGGCCTTGTCCACCAAACATCGTGTGCGTATACACCAGAACAGAATGGGGTAGCCGAACGAAAAAACCGATACATTCTGGAGATCACCCGTGCACTCCTAATCGAATCCCACATTCCTAAATCCTTTTGGCCAGAAGCTATTGCAACAGCTGTTTACCTCCTCAATCGTCTTCCAACAGGAATCCTAAACTTCAAAACCCCCCTAGAGGTCTTCTCTTCCCAACACTCGACACCTTCATCTCTCAACCTCGAACCCAAAATTTTCGGTTGTTCCGTATTTGTTCACATACCCAAACATGATCGTGACAAATTCTCACCATGTGCAGTAAAATGTGTCTTCTTGGGTTATGGGAAAAATCAGAAAGGGTATAGGTGTTATGACCCGTCAACAGATCGCATGTACGTAACTATGAACTGCGACTTTGTTGAGAGTGAGTACTTCTATAGCCAATCTAGTGGTCAGGGAGAGAGTGAGAATCCAAGCAGTGACGCACTAAATTGGCTACCTCTGTGGGGAGAAACTATTCAGGGGGAGGATACTCAGGGGGAAAACAACCAAACTACCCTACCAAACCAAAATCCTGTTGTTGACAATGGTCCAACAGAGGAAGTTAGCAGTACCACTGGGCAGTCAAATCCACAGGAACATAACATGCCGCTTCAGGACACTGCCAAGCTATCTGACCAGTCCTTGAATCCTGAGGTAAATGCTTCTGATCCCAATATCGGTACCCTACTTGAAACCACTGACAGTGACAGGGAAAACATAAGTGGTACAAATGAGCCACCAACGGAACAAGAGAGAGAGCACGGCAGATTGCCCCAAAGAAGTACAAGGGGCATTCCTCCTCGAAGATATTCGCCAGACTGGAAAGGGCGGAAATCTAGATACAGTATTGCCAATCTCACCCAGGGACACCTTACCGAAATGGCTAGGGCGTTCGAAGCTGCACTTTATGCAGAAGAAGAGATTCCGCAGTCCTTCGAAGAGGCAATGAAACACAAGCACTGGAGGGAAGCCATGAAGAAGGAGATTGATGCCTTGATAAAAAATGAAACGTGGGAAAAGTGTACTCTACCTCCGGGAAAGAAACCAGTAGGATGTCGGTGGATCTTCACCATAAAGAGGCATGCAGATGGTTCAATCGAGAGATACAAGGCAAGATTGGTTGCTAAGGGATATACTCAGGTGTATGGAGTAGACTACGAAGAAACTTTCTCCCCTGTCGCCAAACTAAATACAGTAAGAGCACTTCTATCGGTAGCTGCATGTAAGGAATGGCCATTATACCAGTTTGATGTTACAAATGCCTTCCTCCATGGAGAACTTGAGAAAGACAAAGAAGTCTACATGGAGGTCCCCCCAGGTTTTTGTGAAGAATTTGGAAAAGGACAGATGTGCAGACTGAGGAAGACTCTCTATGGGTTAAAGCAATCCCCCAGAGTGTGGTTTGGAAGATTTTGCCAGGCAATGTTCAAACATGGCTTCAAACAGAGCCATTCAGATCACACGCTATTCCTAAAGAAGAGGAACGATAAAATGACATGTCTAATAATCTATGTTGACGACATGATCATAACAGGAGATGATGCCGAGGAGATCCAAAATCTAAAGGAGAATCTTTTCAAGGAGTTTGAAATGAAGGACTTGGGAGCTTTAAAGTACTTCCTAGGAATTGAAGTATTGAGATCCAAGCACGGAATATTCCTAAGGCAGAAGAAATATGTTCTTGACATGTTAGCAGAAACGGGCCTACTGGACTGCAAACCTGCTGAAACGCCAATGGTACCCAACCATGGATTGAAGATTGTGGATGGAGCTAAGCCTACAGACCGTGAAAGATATCAACGGTTAGTAGGAAAACTTATCTATCTCTCTCATACTAGACCCGACATCACATATGCAGTTGGAGTGGTCAGTCAATTCATGCATCAGCCTCAGGAAGACCACATGGATGCTGTCATGAGAATTGTGAGATATTTAAAGGGAACAGTCGGTTATGGGGTATTCTTAGAAAAAAAGAAAGACTTGGAAATTGATGGATACACCGATGCAGATTGGGCAAGCAATCCAGTCGATAGAAAATCCACTGGAGGATATTTTACCTTTGTTGGAGGAAACCTAGTCACTTGGAGAAGCAAGAAGCAAAAGGTTGTAGCATTATCAAGCGCAGAAGCAGAATTTCGAGGGATCAGAAGTGGCCTGATGGAGATACTTTGGCTTAGGAGGTTGTTAACAGAAATTGGCTTCCCACCAACACGAAAAAGTCAGCTTTTCTGTGACAATAAAGCTGCAATTAGCATTTCAGAAAATCCCGTGCAGCATGACAGGACTAAACATGTTGAGGTCGATCGTCACTTTATCAAAGAGAAACTTGAAAGTGGGATTATCGAGTTCCCATTTGTCCGATCAGAGGAACAACTGGCAGACATTCTCACCAAGGCGCTGAGTCCTACAAAATTCAAAGAATTCATTGGCAAGTTAAGTATCGGGGATACCGTTACTCAACTTGAGGGGGAGTGTTGGAAAAAGGGACGTCATTAATATGCCGCCCAACATTCATTGTGGGTGGTGAGTCCCTAAGTCTTGTAGAGTACCAAGTGAAGTATAGTCCCTAAGTTGTGTAGAGTTCCAATTATTGATGTACTAGATCCTTCTATTTCACCCTATAAATACTAGGGTGAATGAACTTTTGAAAGGACAAGAAAAACATACAAGAAATATTCTCTATCTACTTCCTATTCTCTATATGCCTTACCAACTTATCTATACCACTCTCGATAACCATCTTTAAGAAGTAGTAGCATGCCATATCATTTTCACGGACAGCAACAATATAGGAGATGAAAAAAATTAATTGCATCCCCATAACTATATGCCTACCTATTTTTGATCCACTAATTAATTGCTTGAAGCTTTTGTTTCTTTCTTTAGGAAGGGAAGCTTTTGATTCTTGGTTCATACAATTTTGAATGCACTCAACTTTCTGCTTTACAGTACTGGATATAAATTGCATTCAAACCAATTGAAATTTCATTTTTTTAAAAAATTATCTCTTTACAAGTATTTTCAATGCAAAGGAGACGGTCGAAATCCTTTGGTTTTACACTATTATCGTCAAGTAAATAGACGACGACCATTGTCCGTCGATAAAGGCGACTGCCACTAGCTACAACAAAGAGACCGTTAAGGACATTAATTTTTAACTCAATTAAGGAAGCTAAATTGTGTTTCTAAATATACCATGCATCAACGCTTCAAAAAAACATCCTTATTGTTGGTGTCCCGACTAAAATTAGAGAACACAAAACGTTTTTTTTCGTCTTAAATTGTTATTTTTTAAAAATAATTGCGTCTCAATTTTTGTATCCTTAAAAAGAAGTTTTTTTTTTGCAGTGGGACGATTTTTTTAAAGATTTCAACGAAATTGACCATTATTAATCTTGAACATTCACATATATGAATATTTGTATGATAATATATTAATGAGGTATGACCATAAAATCCATACGTGGTTTGGTGGTTGAGTGATCAAAAAACGTCTATAGAAAAGCCAAATTAAGTTACTGCTTTTGGCTACACATCAAGACTCATGTGAATTCGATACGATGCTAAAGAAAACTTTATTTTCTTTAAAATAGTTATACCATAAATTTCGTTTGGTTACTTTCTCGTGATGGATCTGTCTCCTTTTGGTCTCACTATATACTAGTATGTCAAAATCCAGGAGATCAAATTTAGCAAAAAAACAGACCCAAAAAATTTAATAATATTACACAGACATTTTGATGTATTAGTTTCATGATATTGTGTGTTCATCAACAAAAGCAATAGTTCATGGCTACAATACAATATCCGTGAAACTACAGATTAGTTTAATTACTAATTTCGTCATGAGTAGAGTTTTTTTAATTTGCATTAAGTTATGCTGCTATATATATCTGATTTTACTCAGGGTTTTCAAAATTTCCTTAAATAGGAAGTATGACCTTAATTATTTACTAATACTTCCTTCGTCCCACTCTTAGTGGAGCATTTCTTTTTCGGAGGGAATTTTATGTAGTGTTATTTTGTGAGTTAAATGGAGAGAATAAAATAAGGGAAATGAAAAAAGGAGAGAGAATGAGTTTCCATTTTCAGAAATGTAGTATATTGTTTAGAGTGAGACATCATAAAAAGGAAATTGTGTCACTTAGAGTGGTATGGAAGGAAGGAGTATTAAATAAGCTAACTAGCTTGTTAAAATATTTCCCATCAAATATTGAGAAAAAGAATCTGAATTATATCTATAAAACTATTAAAGAAGAATCAAATACGTGATTTTGGTAGTGATACATTTTGAAGAAGTGGAAATTCAGTTTTTAATCTAATTCCTTACATATATCTTCATGATGAATCTAGTTGAATCTCTCTTTTTCTATAAACCACCCATGCTAAAATCTTATCCACATAAAATTTTTAACAATCACTCTAAAAATATATAGCTTGTGTTACTATCTTACATCAATATTAATGAACCTGTCTTTTGAATTTCCACTATATACTTTCTACAATTCTTCATGCTTATTCCACCTATTTCAACCTAACCAACACCTTTTCAACAATTAGACAAAATCCCACACAATTCTCTATATAAACAATTGAAACTCAACAAACCCTACTTCTCACCCATCCATATTCTCTTACATCCAAAATGGCACCCAATATGGACAACAACTTTCTCCAAAAAAACAACAACAACAACAACAATCAGAAGCCTTCGCGGCTCTCAATGGAGAGCCTCCAACGCACTATCTCCGACATCTCGTTCGAGTTCATGAGCCAGGAAGCCCTAGCCGGCTCAGAGAAGCCCGCCCCGCCCTTGCCCCCGATCTCAGAGGTCGAGGATGCAAAGTGCGAGTGCTGCGGGATGTCAGAGGAGTGCACCCCGCAGTACGTGAAGAAATTGCGCGGGACCTACGGCCAGATGATATGCGGGCTCTGCTCAGAGGCGGTGAAGGAGGAGATGGAGAAGAACGGCGGGAAGAGAGAGGAGGCACTGCACGCGCATGTGAGCGCGTGCGCTAGGTTTAACCGCCTAGGCAGAGCATACCCGGTGCTCTGCCAGGCAGAGGTCATGAGAGACATTTTGAGGAAAAATAGGGCAAAATCGCTTAGCCCTAGGGATAAGGGAGGTACGAATCAAAGAGGGGGAATTGCTAGGAGTTCGAGCTGCATACCGGCGATTACTAAGGAGATTAATGATTGTAAGAAGGCCTAGCTTAATTAATGTTGACTTAATTATGTGTAGTTAATTATGATCAATTAATGTATGTGAGATCGATGTCAATAAAGAGAATGGAGATTAATTAAGGTTTTTAATTGGTTTTAGTGTTGTTTGGTTTGATTTGATAGTGCAATTTTCTGATTAGCATGTTCTCCGTCCCAAATTAAATTAATGGAGGCGTTTTTTTAGCATTAAAGTAAAAAAATCAAAATGATTGATTTTTTTGTTAAAGGAGAAAATTGACTTAACCGAGGATATTATTTTTTGTATGTTTAATTAGATATTAGTATTTTATAATTTATCAGGCCAAAGATTACTGCAGTTAAACAAAGGAGTTGGATTCGATGTCGATTTAATTTGGGTCTTTTGAATCAGCATATTCTAGTTAACCGAAACGGATCCAATACAGATGCCCAAATTTGTTGGGTTGAGACTTCTGTGGGCTAATGGTGTTTATTTCATAAAATGTAAAAAGTTAGTTGACCATAAATTCTACACTTTTATATATATATATGGAGTATTAGTTAAATGTGAATCAATTTGTTAAAGATAGTAAAAGTAAAATGTGACATGTGAATATTATAAAATGATAATATGAATCATTTATGAACGGACGGAACGAAAAAGAGTTTATACTTATAATTAAACTTCCTACATATAACTTTCGACATTAATTAAAGAAAATCGTGAAATAAGATAGATGTAACTAATTAGTATCAATAGGAATTTGAAACGAGATATATATGAACATGGTCTTATTATGTTAAAATTTCCATATATTACTATAATGTAAACTTATGTTTGGTTCGATCACACGAATTAGTATTAAATTCAACTCTCCAATGTAATGTTAGAATATACCAATACAATCACGAATATCTCATGTAATATCCATTCCAATTTGTGCATAATTGATTGCTACAAATGAGCTATCATCCTCTTTAAGTGGCCCTAAATTTTTTTAGTGTTCACATTCAATAATTGGCCAATCATAAACTGCAACACACACAACACATATCCATTAGAATTAATAGTAATAATTGGTGTGAAATCATTTCAAGTTCTTTGATTACAAAGATCTATGGTGGATAAATCTCCCAATTAATGGATGAATATACAGTGACAAACACAAAATATATTATATTTTAGGCGATTCAGATTATTGATAAAGACTTTTGCATAATAATTTACACAAAGCAACCAAATTTAAGTATTCGATTATCTCTTAACTCATTGACTTTATGTACTTGTTCGCCATTTTCATTTTTCACGAAAAAAATCAATTCTAGTTGGATCTATACCCTATATATGTGTGTGTATAGATAAGTAAAAATGGTCCCATATTTCTCAATCCAAAAAACTTTACCTCCCCATTATAGAAGAAGGTAACGCAAAGTTCAATGTTCCAACCCTATAATTGAGTCTCACTTGCACTTTCTATTCGCTTTAGGGTTTTAAATGTGAAAATAATGGACCACTCTTGGTTGTTTTTTTTTCATGAGGGAACATCTTTTTAGGTCCATGAACTTTGTCAAAGTATCATTTTAGGTCCGTGAATTTTAAAAATATCATTTTAGGTCCGTCAACTACAAATTAATATCATTTGAGGTATTTTGAATTTTTTCGGACTAAAATACCCTTAAGGCCTTCAAAGGGCAATTTGGACAATTCTTTCGCCACTCATCTTGCGTCAAAGACCTAGAGTCCAATAATTTTTTTTACTGCTATTTGATTCAATTACCATCCAAATTGAATTTAAATATAATTAAAATTTGCCTTAAAAAATATGTGTTAATTTTTCAATTATTAGATGACCAATTATTTAGGGATAGTGAATTGGGACTTGATACTTTATTTTATTTTTTCAATCTAAACTGCATTTTAAGAACTTACTATAGGTGATTTGTGAATTATATTAGTTTATTTATTTTGGAATTAGATAGCTATATTAATTTGGATTGTCATTTGGAGTATTATTTATATGAATTTCATAATGGAGATCAATTACCATCCGAATTGAATTTAAATATAAAAATTTGCCGTCAAGATGAGTGGAGAAAAAATTTCCCTTTGAAGGCCTTAAGGGAATTTTCGTTCGAAAAAAGTTCAAAATACCTCAAATGATATTAACTTGTAGTTGATGGACCTGAAATGATAATTTAGCAAAGTTCGTAGACCTAAAAAGATGTTTCCACTTTTTTCAAAAAGTAGCATGTGAATTCAATCATACTTGAAAACGGTTAAATCAAAACAAAAAGAAAAAAAAATATTGCTTATAGGGAGGCTGTTGGTAACAATTGTCCATGAGCACAAAATCACTATTTAAAAAATTTGTATATATAGTTTCGATATATTTGCAAAAACAAAATCCTGTGTAATTTCGCTATGAAGTCCACTATTTTTTTTTTGTTAAGTTTCTTTCTTATAATTCATAAAATTTACAGTTGAAGTGCTTCTTATTGAAAATACTATGTGATTTTAGATGGAAACATTTATGCAATTAATGAAAGTGATATCCCAATAATTCTGAAATTTCAAGATGAAATCCGACGTTCCACAACATTAATTGTACATAATATATTGAAGGGATATTAATTAGTAACAAATTTTTTTTATCGATGTGGATAATTAGTTGCAGTGATAAAAAAAAGCGAAATAGTAGTTGATTAAAAAAATGTTTATTAGAAAATATGTTTGTCGACATTTCCTGATAAATAACAACTTGATAACTAATAAATTGAACATAGCCGGGCCCAGACAAGGCCCGTATCTTTCAAATAATAATTGGGCCACTCAGTTTCAGCTGGCCCGTGTATAGACATGTCCCCTAATATAATGAATCTTTAACTAAAATGTTTGACAAAAAACAGAAAAAGCTAATTTCTACAAGAAATCAAAGAATATTTTTTTTTCGAAAACAGAAAAAGCTGGATTCTTAGAAAAGAAAAAGGAGAGTAAATAAAATTGAGTTGTGATGATCTGATGGCTGATAATGTGCACTATGTAATTAATATTTTATTTTATCTTGTAGATTATAACCCATACCATTTTGTTGCCAATGTGCCTCTTATAATTAGATTTTTTAAAATGAAATATATGTTGACCTAATTGTGTAGGTCATTCAAAGGCCAGAGGAATTAAATACTTTATTATCTCTTGACAATGACGAGTGTAAATAATGTATTTTATAGCTTGAAAAGAAGTGCAATGTTATTTAATATTGGACTTTATTAAGTGAAAGTGGGTAAAATTTAAGATCTTTTCTTGACCACGCACACAAACTAGTGAAAGTGGAACACTATCCTTGTTCACACTACAATTTTGTAAACAAAAATTGCCTTTTATTTTGTTTAATGGACAAATCTTGTTTAGTGGGATTGGGTCACGCCTACCTCATCTCACCTAATAAATGGTTTATAATAAAAATGACTATATTATAGTATTTCAAATATATGTTCAATTGTCATTGGAACTAATTGTGTGAGACTATTTACCGGATCTAATGCTCTAGAACATTAATACGTGCAATTCTAAGGCCATACCTATTAATTCTTATAATTAATTTTGTTGGTGTACGTTTAATTTTATTTGATTCTAACATGGATACTAGACAAATATGTGACCTTCAAGTTTTGGTAGATTTTAATAAAAATATACAGTCTAGTCTAGCTAAGTCAGATATGGCTCATAAACATTTACTAATAAGAAGTTTGAGCCAATCCGACCCGACCCACTTCAGAAATTGGCCAAGTCGAACCTCAAGTCAGGCGGGCTTCAAAGGACCTAGGCCACCGCACCCCATCTTATTTACAATATACCGGAGATCAAGATCGAAATTATTTGTATTTTTTCAGTGAATATTTTATTATTGTACTTAATTGAAAGTAATAATTGATCACATTTATTTAATTTTTAAATGACTAATTGTGTAACTATTTAGGAGGATCCATAATAAATACTTTATTCGTCTATAAAAATAGTGTTGACAGTGGACGATGCATATTAAATTATTAATATGAAAAATTTGTAGTAATATTTTGGTTAATCTATTAGTATATACTAGTGAAAAATGAGAGTTACCTTTAAGAAAAGTTTACTATAATAAATAAAAATTACTAGTATTTTTTACATATTAAAATAGAAAATGACTATTTTTCTTACGGAGCCATTAAGTAATTAAGGAGTCATATAAGAATACAACAAGCTAATGATTACTTAGTAGGAACTTGATGGCTCTTTTGTTTATCTACATAGATATAAAATATAATTTATTAACTTTAGATGTAAAATTAATAGGCTACTATTTTCTTCTATCCATGCGCTGGACTAATTTAAATTAAATCGACAAAAAGGTGAAAACTAAAATTTTAAGTGAAACAAGCTAGGGCACTATGTTTTGGATTGTTGTGCTCTTTACAGCACATAATGGCATAAGTTAACTTTCCAATATCACATGAAAGTGGCTCAAGTACTGCATTACAACTTCATCGTGCTCAATATTTAATTAAACTATATAACATATTATATATTAGTACTTACAATATTGATAGTATTTGGATTATTTTTTTTAATCTTGGATATACATATAGCTGCCATGTGTTGATGCACATCTGATTTATACTTTGATGTTATCACATAATCAATATTGTAATAGCATTATTTGGATTTTTATTATTATCGACTTGATAATAGAGTTCTACAATTATAAAGTACTCCATTATCTTACTGGTTTATCTAATTTTATTACTGATTAAAATAATTTTTAAAAATTAATTTCTTAATGGATTCAATGTCACGGCCCACTACTGACTAACCAGCCCAAGTAGCACTTGATTCCCCACTAGAGTAGTTAATGCTCGGTGCCAAAAGTCTTGAATTTGAGTCTACTATAACACGACATTTAACCATAATAAAATAGAAAAAGGAAAAAAGAAATGGAATGAGACTAAATGGGCTAATGGGAGTAAACCTTTAACTCTATTTGAGTGATATTTTCCATTGAATATCCATTTATCAACACAAATTAAATTTGAAACTATTATAATCATAAATATATGACAATGGCGGATTGAAGAAATAAAACTCGTGAAATCAGAGCTAGCAAACATGTCATTAATAGTGGTTCGAAAAACCAAAGTTAATAATACTGGAACGTTACATGCAATGTTTATAAGCCGACGATGGAATTGGCATATCCCGCACGACCCCACCTCCATCATTCCTTGAAATCGCACGTACACTCAACTTAGAAGCGATAGGCTAAATGGAGTAGTAGATGTAATCCAAACATGAAAAAATCATATGGTAAGTGGGGATATGTATATAGAAATTATAGAAATGCTTCTCCCCACATAAAATAAATAGAAGAAGACGATAAAAAATAGTAGAAATAAAGAAAGCATGCTAAATTGACAAAGACAGCACACTGTATAGTCCTTCGAGAAAGAGAATGGGAGGGTCCCAAAAAGCACCCATATTTTGATTAGCAAAAAGATATTCTACTTTTTAATTATACACATACACAAATATATTGTTCTTTTTATCGAATGTATTTTCCCTTTCACTCTGTATAAACTTTTGTACAACATATATGTATGTGGAGTATCTCTATTCTTTCACAATCTCAGTTTCCACTACTTTATGCTTTTATTAGTCTGAACCACAGCTGACACTGTTTTGTCACAGTGTTCAAGAAATCTATTGAAATACTATATCTAATTATTGCCTATGGAATATTCAAGAATGTTATGAATTTCGTTTTTATAAGTATTGTGGCTTGTTGTACAATTTCTGCAATTGCCCTTCGTAATTATTTACTACTCCATTTCCTTAACTTGGCTCTTATTCTTTTTGAGTTCTTCTATTTCACTATGTAATTTTCTTTTTTAGCAATTAGTTGATGTTATAGGAGTCACACATCTTTAGGCATAATCCTACCCTCCTAAATAACTACTGTATATCAAAAAGAAACGAGCCAAGTCTGGAATAGACTAATACCACGAAATTAATCAAAATGATGTTATTTTAAATATAAACTTAAAATTAAATAAAAATTTAAACTCAACTTTCTTAATCCCCTTCCTCTCTCTCATTTTGAACTTCATGAGCTCAAAAAATAAAGTAACAACAAAGTTACTCTCTCTATCACACCCTCACAATAAGCCTGTAAAAATGAAATGAGTCAATTCAGATGGAAAGAAAGCGTAATTTTGTAATGGAAAAAATTTAAACACAATTTTCGTAATCCACCTTCTAGGCCTCTCTCTCTTAAGTTGAACTTGTGAATTTTAAAAAAGTGAAGTACTACCAATGTTACAAATCACAATTGTGCTCTATCTGTCACACACACATACACATGAGAACAAAAGCTAGCTCACTGCTCACACCATTTTTGCAATGTATCATCAAATAAATCCAAATTGCAAAGAGAATAATAAGCATGGCTTCACCAACTTTTTGAGCCTCAACGATTACACTACATTTTCCCTTTGTCACTTTCAAAACCAATCAAAGGAGTATTTTGGTAATATCCCACAAAAGCCATAGCTTTTCACCCAACATATGTTACCCTCCCCCCTTATATATTTTATGAGAGAAAGGGAGTTTATTTAAGAACCTAGCTAGCACAGAACCTCCATTCTCGTATATATCCACAATTTTCTCTCTCCAAAAATTTTGTGTGACATCCTCTTATCTATTACACCACTCACAAATTCTTGCCACAAACCCTACTATATTTGCCTTCTTCAATTATCCACTTCTTCTCAAACAAAAAAAACCTTGTTTCTTGCACATCAAACATCTGCAGTTTTTGGACTGAAAATAAGGTACTATTGTCGTCTGAATTTATTAATTAAAACCCTCCTTTTATTCTGAGGGTTGTTTCAATTATTAATTATTTTCTGATTTATTTAATTTATTTTCATGCAAAAGCTCCTGATTTTATGTATTTGATGCTTTCTTGCCGGTGCTTTTTCTTGTCCTAATTATGATGCCAAATGCCGTTTTTTTTTCGAGAAAAAGCTGCTTCTGTTATAGAATTGCTATTTTTAAAAATTATGCAATCATCAGATCCAAGATTTATAGTTACAATTATTGGTTAATTTCCCATTTTTGCAGAAAAAATGAAGCATTATTTCCACTAGCTTGATACACATTTTTCATCCAAATTATCACTATGGGAAGATCAAAAGCATTCGTGTTTTTGTTCGTGTTTGTGTTCGTGTTCGTGTCAGCATGCAAAGGTTCCGATCTCGAACTACTTCTCTCACTGAAATCTTCAATCAACGATCAGTTTCATACCCTCAGCAACTGGAATCCTTCAAACCCCTTCTGCAAATGGGAAGGAATCTCCTGCTTAGATTCCTCCCATGTTGCGAAGATTCATTTGCCAGGAAAGAATCTCTCAGGGAAGATTCCGGAATCCATCTTCAGATTCCCCTACATCCAATCCATCGACCTCTCCAACAATCACTTCTTCGGAGAAATCCCACGGAATCTCTCCTCTCTCTATCTGAGGAATCTCAAACTCAGGAGCAACAACCTGACGGGGGCGGCTGTCCCGCCCCCGGCCAGCGTCCCGTCTCTCGAGGCGCTGGACGTCTCTGACAACGTTCTCTCTGGAGAACTCCCCGCCGACATCGGGCAGCTTTCCCGCCTCAGGCTCCTCGACGTCGGCGGGAACTTGCTGACGGGGCGAATCCCGAGTTCCGTCACTAATCTGACGGCGCTCGAGGTTCTGACCCTGGCGTCGAACCAATTCATCGGCGAGATTCCACGGAATCTCGCCGAGATGAAGAGGCTGAGATGGGTTTATCTCGGTTACAATAATTTCTCCGGTGGGATTCCGGCGGAGCTCGGGGAGCTGGCGGCGCTGCAACATCTTGATCTCGTGTATAACAATCTCACCGGAGAAATTCCTGCTTCGTTGGGGAATCTGACGAATCTTGAGCACCTTTTTCTGTACTTCAACAAGCTTACTGGTGGAATTCCGAAGCCTATTTTCGATTTGGGGAAATTGGTGTCGCTTGATTTGAGTGATAATTTCTTCTCCGGTGAGATTCCGGAGATGTTTGTCAATCTGCGGATATTGGAGGTTTTGCATTTATTTTCCAATAATTTCACTGGAAAAATCCCAAACGCTCTCTCGTTGTTGCCGAATCTTCAAGTTCTTCAATTGTGGTCTAATAATTTGTCTGGTGAAATTCCTCAAGAGCTTGGGAAAAGGAACAATCTTACTATATTGGATCTCTCCACGAACAATCTCGCCGGTAAATTGCCGGAGAATCTCTGCGCGTCGGGGCGTTTATTCAAGCTGATTCTGTTCTCTAATTATTTGGAGGGCGATATTCCGGCGGATTTAAGCCGTTGCAAGAGTTTGCAGCGCGTCCGCCTCCAGAAAAACCGGTTTTCCGGCGATCTACCGACGGAGTTCACTGCGCTTCCGAGAGTCTATTTCCTGGATATCTCCGGCAACAATCTCTCCGGCGGGATCGCTGACCAGAAATGGGACATGCCACAGCTTCAGATGCTGAATTTGGCGGGAAACAAGTTTTTGGGGCCGTTGCCGGGAGATTTTGGCAGTGAGAAGCTCGAGAATTTGGATTTGTCCGGAAACGCCTTCTCCGGCGAAATTCCGGCGAGTTTCGGCCGGTTCTCGCAGCTCGTGGAGCTGAAATTGGGCGGGAACGGGCTCTCTGGCCGAATCCCTGCCCAATTATCCGATTGCCGGAAGCTCGTTGCGCTAGACCTCAGCCGCAACAGGCTGACCGGAGAAGTGCCCGCCAGTTTCGCCGCCATGCCGGTGCTCGGCCTGCTCGACCTCTCCGTCAACGAATTGGCGGGAACGATTCCCTCCAATTTAGGTCAAATTGAATCCCTCGTGCAAATCAATGTCTCGTACAACCCCCGCCTCCGCGGCTGCCTGCCGGCGACGGCGGCATTCCTGGCGATAAATTCCACCTCCGTCGCCGGCACCAGCCTCTGTGGCGGCGAGGAGGCTACTGGCCTGCCTCCATGCAGCGGCGATGGTGCGAAAAGCCGCCGCCTCCGCTGGCTCGTGCTAGGCCTCCTCCTCGCCGCCGTGCTCGTCTTCGCCGCGGCAGTCCTCGCCATGCGGCGGCGGAGCCGCCACGAGACGAAGAGAGTGGACAGCGAGGAGGGAGGCGGCTGCGAATGGGAGCTACAATTCACGAAAATGCCACGGTCGATCACAGTAAACGACGTCGTTTCGTCAATGAGAGAGGAGAATCTGGTTGGTAGTGGGAAGCTAGGTTTGTCATACGTTGGAAAATCGTCGGTAAAGAAGAAGCTGTTTTTCGCGAAGGAAATCGCGGCGGTTCCGGAGAAGTGGTGGGCGGAGTGGGGCTGCCTCTGCAAGATCAGCCACCCGAACGTGGTGAGGCTGCTGGGGATATGTCGATTGGAGAAGGCGGCGGTTTTGGTGTATGAGTTTGTTGAAGGGAAGAATTTGAGTGAGGTTTTGGGGGGATTGATTTGGGACCGTCGGATTAAGATCGCGGTGGGAATGGCGCGGGCGCTCAAGTACTTGCATTGCCATGGTGTGGCGGCCGGAGATGTTGCAGCCGCGAGAGTGATGGTGGATGAGAGAGGAGAAGCAAGGTTGAGGTTGAGTCTTCACTCCTATGTTGATCATGAAGGTAAATTATACATAACCTATTTCTTTAATTTTTGGTGTGATGATCTTTAGTTTGAGGTTTATTTCATTCAATTATTTGTTTCACATAAAATTAAAAGCCTAGATGTCCCAATTTTAGAAGGTTTTTAGGTTATGAGATGACAAATTTTAAGTTAAAATTCATATCTTGCAGATTAGAGAATTGTGGCCAGAGTCCCGTATAATTTGAATATTTACTAAAAAGACATTTGGATAAATTAAATGATTGCACAAAATTTCAAATTCATGTTATATTTAATTTTATGGGATTGGTCAGAATTTGACAAAAATTTCGTAATTTAAGTAGCTTATACATGTTCTCTAATTAATATGCACTCATATTCATGATTCCTAGACTGCAAACATAAGTGTCAAATGGACCTTATGTTTTGTTTTTAATGGCTTCGAATATTGGTATGATTGCTAACTTGAATAAAAATTAAATTAAATAAAAAAATACATATAGTAAATTTCAACCTAAAATCCCTCACATCCTCAACCATGCATAAATTCATCATAGAAAGTTATCAGAACTAGTCTCACTTTTTGTCGCAAGTACAATCTTTAGTGGTGTTGCTTTTGTTATAAAAAATACTATTAAAAAAGAGTGTTACTTGAAATCATATGTCCATGCAACGTTAGAGTACTATTTACATATTTTCTTCAAAACAAAAAATTCAACAGGTTCAAAAGGGCCGACCCAAACCAGCGACGTTTTCGGGTTCGGGCTCCTCCTGATCGAGCTCCTGACGGGCAAGAACCGGGCCGACGATGGCGTGGTGGAGTGGGCGAGGTACTGCTACGCGGACTGCCACGTGGAAACGTGGGTTGACACGGTGATGAAGAGTGATGTTGATCGTCAGAATCAGATGGTCGAGACCATGAACCTTGCGCTGCAGTGCACCGCAGGGGATCCGGCCGCGAGGCCCACTGCGGCGGATTTGCTCAAGAATTTGGAGTCCATCGTTAGATCCAGTTCATGTGTTTCTTATGGCTTTAATAAGCTTTTTTCTTGCTAGTCTTTAGTTTTTTTTATTTGAATTATTTGTTTTTGTTAAGGGTTTTCTTCTTGATTTTTTTTAACTTCTTGATTTTAGTTTTCTTTTTCTTTTTCTTATGGCCGTATGTATGTTTTGGTTGATGATGTAATGACGTGCTACTGAATGTATAATTGTAGATAGGAGATTGAAGTTTCGAAATATATTTATAATTAACTGAACTTTACTAATTTCTAGTGCTAGTTTATTATTTCCTTTACTCTTTTAAGTTTTTGTGTTGTTTGAAATAAATGGATGTTTGTTATTAAATGAACTTTTTAGTGACTTTTTTATTATAATTGGTAGTAATTGAATATAGAGTATATCATAATACAATTAGTTAAATTCGAATAAGTTTGACTCGTTATAAGAAAGAAAAATGTTTACACTTCTACGGCTACTTTAACAAAACTAAGTTGGACATATAACTTACTACTAACCCATTATACACACCTCATGAAATGCACGCGATTGATATATTAATAACATTTAATTATTCTAATTAGAATTTAATCATTCCAATACATACTTAAATTCACAATTGATAAAAATTACATGATAATTAATGCACATTTGATTAAAATTTAATCATTCTAATACATACAATTGATATTCAGTGGATAATAAGACTCACATTATTGTTATTATTGAATTGTAATGGTGGACCATAGTGATATAAATTATAAATAAATTAATGCGTATGGATAATGAGTTAGACACAACTTTCTATAAATGAAAATCACCATATTTTTATGGGCAGGACGGAAATAGAAAATCACACATAATTTTATGGATCGGGTGGAGTATTTAATAAGATTCGAGAAAATCTATATTTGGTGATAGTTTGTAAGTCTTTTTATTTTAATTAATATGCTGCTGGTTGCCGGGTTAAATTAGCCACGAATTATATGAATGAAAAATAAAATTCATTTTCAGTCCTTCAATTACGAAGATATTCAGTGACTGCATCTTTACTAGATGATGATGATGATGATCGCAATTATAGGATTTGAATCATATAAGAAGCAAGTTACTATTATTTTGTCGAGAGTCCATTTTCTAGTAGGTAGCATATATACGATAACTATTTTTACCAAAATAATGTAACTTGATTTTCTGTGGAAGAAGGGCCCTCATCACCAGTCATGTTAGGTCAACAAGAAAAAACAAAAGATATTCTCATTGTTGGAGTGGCCATATTACAAAAGATATATACATACTCCCTCCGTCCCGGGCTACTCGCCCTTTTCCTTTTCGGCACGGAGATTAAGGAATGAGTGTATAAGAAAGTCAAAAATGACGGTTGTAGGTGAAAATTTTTACTAAAAATGGAAAGAGTGCAAGTAACTTGGGACGCCCAAAAAGAAAATAAGTGCGAGTAGCTTGGGACGGAGGAAGTATTATTTTATCTATGGTCTGATGTATAATGATGACGATACCTTTGTCTCTTTGTCTAACAATGCTTTATCATGGAGATAGAGCAAAAGTTCAATGCACGCAGCATGAAATTGATATACCAATTTTATTTATCAGATTTTCTATTAATATAATATTATTTTAATGAAAAGCTTAATTTCATCTCATGAATCTTCTCTGAAACCAATCTTCTTTTTAATTTTTGAGAGTTCACGATGGTTAGGTCGAGCTACGCAAAATGGTTCATAATTAATTGCTTAAAAATAAAGTAGCCATGAATCATGATAGTATGTGTTTTAAATTGGGCAAATGGGTTATTCAATTCAAACAATTATTGATTTATTAATTATATAGTATAAAATCAATATACATACGTTGCACTGATATAATTAATGAGCTACAACATCATAATTTCTAATACTCCCTCGTCCCTGAAAATTTGTCACATTTCATTTTCTGCACTCGTTTTAGAAAATTGATAATAAATAGCTAAAGTGGTAAGAGAGTAAAGTAAAAGAGAGAATAACTTAGATGAGAGTTTTCTCTACATTATTTTCTCTTTTAATTTACTTTCTTTCTACTTTAACTATTTATTATTATTTTTAAAAACGAGTGCAGAAAATAAAATGTGACAAATTTTCAGGAACGGAGGTACTAATGTTTTTCAATTACGTTACAGACTGCGCGGTTGATGTTGTAATAATTACTTTATGTACAACATATGATTAATAATATTAAGAGAGAAACCACAGGGGCTGCTCCCATAGAAGGCTCCATTGATTAAGCATAATTAGGCCACAGACATAATATACAATAAACTAGTATATATTATAAAAAATGATCCATAACTACTTTTGTCTCTCTAATTTATACTTGTAGTTGTACTCATGCCTACACAATTTTAAAATGCTGTATTAATTAATTCATAAAATATTACTATCATTTATTTTATGATTTAATTTAGCATAATTAAGCACATATATATATTTAACCTTTGCATGTGAGAGACATTGATGAAATTGGCATTAATAAATGATACTACTATGATAGCAATAAATCAACTTTGCTTAAAAAAATATAAACTCACAAATTGGGTCTAATGATAAATGGTAAAGAATAATGAAGTCATAAAATGAATTCATGATACACATTCCTGCAAATAGTGACAGTCTCGAAATGAATTAAAATGAGCTAGTAAATCGGACTCAACATTTCAATGTACAAGTACTAATGCATGATGCATTTTGACCATCAGATATAGTTAATTAAAGGGCAAAACATCATTTTAACATTTTTGGATTTAATGTTATTTTCAAATTTTATTATCTATTTCCATTTCATTTCCGTTTTAAGGTTCGAACCTCATAACTATTTTGAAGTCAGTGTGTTTGGTGTTCAAGAAACTAGTGTTCTTTAAATTATCGAAGGGTTACGTCATTCGTGCATGTCAATGACATTATAGTTGAATTTAAAAATAACCAATAAAAATATAACTTATTATTGGATCTAATTGTATCTGACATTTGTATAAATTGAATTGCAACATAAATCAGAAACGAGAATTACCCAAATTAAGTCAAAAGAACCAAGATTTTTCGAATGTGAGAATTCTTTCCAACCAAGTCTAGCTTTCTTGTGTTTCAACTCACTTTTTCTTTCTGCATTTTAATTTTTTAATCATGGTTCTACACAATCATTTCCTAGTTTTTTTCTTTAATTTTTAAAAATTTTATTTACATTTTTTGTTTTATTTTACAAACAGAAACAAATCAACAATGTTAATTGTAAACAACATGTTGGGTTACAAACCTATCCCACATCGGATGAGTGAGGGAAGTTGGAAGGTGTATATAGTTCATGTCCAACCCCAATTAGTTTGAGGCCTTTTGGGAGTGACCCAAAAACAAATCCATGCGGGCTTGACCCAAAGCGGACAATATCAAACTAATGTTGCAGTCGACGATCCTAACAAGTGGTATCAGAGCCAGGTTGCTATGGGGTTGTGCCTGGATGAGCTCCGGTTAGGGTCGGGCCCTGAAGGACTCGGGTTAGAGTCAGGCCCAGGATGACCCAGGGGCCAGGGCTGGAACGACCCATGTTTGTGTCGACTGCGTTCCCGATGTGGTCTCGGTTCAAGGGGAGGTTTGTTGGGTTACAAACCTATCCCACATCGGATGAGTGAGGGAAGTTGGAAGGTGTATATAATTTCTGTCCAACCCCAATTAGTTTGAGGCCTTTTGGGAGTGACCCAAAAACAAATCCGTGCGGGCTTGACCCAAAGCGGACAATATCAAACTAATGTTGCAGTCGATAATCCTAACACAAGAAACCCCCTTTTTCTTACTTTTGCACAGTGAGAACTCGAAGATTCTGTCCAAAGAAGAGTCTATGCATATAAAAATAAATTATCTGACATACGAAAAAAGATCAAACAGCTAAGATTTGCTGTCATGAATATGAAGTTTCTTTTGGCCCTTTTTATTATAGTAGTAAAAGAATAAATATATTTGCTTTCATCTCAAAAGATTAAAGAATTACAATCATAACTTCTTGGAGACCATGCACAAAAGTTCTTCAACTCTCTTCTTCTTTCCGTTGAAAAAGGCCCTTTTTCATTTCATTTGGAAAAAAGAAATTCGTCTTTTAATCAAAAGAGTTGAAGAGATATTGGAAGAACGTCACTTCTCTCTTTTGATCATATAAAATAAATTTTTCCATTGGTTTGCAATTAGCATAGTTTAAAATTAAAATCAAATTAGTCAATATTTGTCATGTGGTGATAGATCAAAAAAACCATGTGTGTGAGCTTGGTTTTGTTAGGAGTTTAACTATATGATTTTAAACGGTTTTATTATATGTCCAATTACATATAGACCAGTACTCTTTTGTAGATGAGCATTGACTAATAATGTTCTGACATGTGTTGCTCATTTGTTTTTGTTTTCTTGTTTTTGTACTTGTTTTAGATAAAATGCCTACTCATTACTTTATTTATGGTGTTTATATTTCGAGTTATTTACTTATGTACTGCTAGCTCGCCATTTTTTAGCTTGTATCACATCAAAAAAATATTCAATGGCCCAATTTGAGTAATATCAATAAAACTAATGTGGAGTTCATATATTCATCCAAGAAGTCTTTCAAATTTTATCATTATATATTTGTACTAATATGGAGCTAGTACTATCATTCAACACCATGCAGGTTATAGGTGAAGTTCTTTAGTAGTAACAAAATAAGAATGCAAAGACATAAGGATATGCCTAATTGTGCCCATGCATGTGTATTTTATAAAGTTGATTTATTCGATAACAATAAAAATAAGTAGGTGCATGTGGAAACATCAATTTTAGGGCTTAAGAAAAATAACGAAAAAATGATATATCGCTCGTATCGTATTGAAAAATATCAAAAAATTATCGAATTTTCGATACGATACGATAACGATATGAATTTCCTTATATCGCGATATATCGTTTTATATCGAATATACAATATATATCGATATTTTCAGTATATTGAATTAAATCGAAAATCAATACATATTGAATTATCGATATATGCCTATATATTGAAACATATTGAAATTCCATACATATTGACGTATAAAATCATAAATATATATCGAAACATATTGAAGTTTAAAATCAATACATATTGAATTATTGATATAAACCGTATATATCGAAATCATATCGATCTTTGATATATCGTTTTGAATGATATATCAAATTGCGGTACGATATATCGAAATATCGATACAGTAATGATATTGATATTATCCATATCGAAAGTTCGATATATCGAAACTTTCGATACGATAGCGATATGAAATACTTTCATATCGATATTTTCGATACGATATACGATATAACGTTTTCGATACGATATATCGTATCGACCCAGCCCTAATCAATTTACTAATTCTCAACGTATAATTTACTTCAATTTCTTTATATAATTATTCGATAGAAGGCTGAAAACCAATATATTCCACTTGATTCGATATATAGCCCATGATTAATTTCCAAATATATACTATAGTAGTATATATTATTTTTCTATGCAAGATTTTGTATAATGATAATTTGTGATTGGGCACACACGTGCAGGCCATTATGGGAATCCTGATCCATGCAAACCAACCCACTTTCAATCAAGAGCTTTTTCCTATTTTAAAACCAGATAAATTCAAAATTGAGTAAAATAGGGGTAAAAAATAAGTAATGAATTATAACATTTTGATAATAAGAGATTTGGTGCCTGGGCTTTGACATCCACAAGACCAAAAACATGTATAGAAAAAAGTGTTATTAAGAATCTTTGTCTGAGGATTTACCCTTGCGTATCATCTTTTCTTTTTCTTTTTCTTTATTTTTTGTCAGAGGAAAAACCTTTTTGTCTGGATAAATTATGACCTAGTTGACAACCATTATATTTTCAGTACTTTTTTGACTTACTGTCATCTATTTATACAACTTATTTAATATAGTTTCTACAGCCAAACCACTGCTTTCTTAAACATGAAAATCTTTGAGTAAATCTCATCTGCACTCTCTAATTAATTTTTTTGTTGATCATATCAACTTTATATTCTTTAGAAGATTTTGTTGTTACGTAGAGATCAAGTTTAAGAATATTATATACAGTATTTTACAAATTTATTCTATGAATGGTGTTTTGTGTAGTATTATGTGTGTTTTTGTTCAAGCTGTAAAGATACTTTTGTGTAATGGCTCTCTCCTAGATTGACAGATATTTCCACAAACCAACACATAAATTTTAAGTATGGAAACGGAGATGCGTCTATCAAATATGCTCAACTCTTCTCGAATATACAGTCCTCATACATGCATACTTTCATATTATGTACTATCTTTTTTACGATTTGGCTTTCAGATTGACGATTGTGGCTAATAAGCCCGGTTAACCATAGAATTTTTTTTAGATGAGCGCTAGTAAAAGGTGCATTGTTTGTACGAACACTTATCCTATTCGTTAAACTGTTGTGTTTCGATTAATTTATGACATCCTTCTCTTTTGAAGTATAGATCTTTTATTGTTTGTGTTTATTCAGCTACACCACTCTCTCTTTTTCCCTGCAGGATGTGCACTTCTTATCTTTTAAAATTCATTTAATTTTTTAAAAAATTACATAAAACCTCAACCATTGAGTAATATACTTTGTCTAAAATTTAAATACAATGTGATATTTTCTTTGTATTATGTGTGGATATAAAATCCAAATGTGTACAACCGAATTTGAAGTATATTTTGGCACACATATATTTGGTGCCCGAGAGCACGCCTATTTGATATGGACCAATCATGCAACTACTCTTTTGAAACACATGCAAAGTAACAACATAAATTCGATTTTCTAAGTAAATATATTTGCGTTTGTGGGGAACAAATTGGGGCGACTAACTAAGTCAGGAAAATTCAACCCCAAACAAGAAAATATATTTAAATTCTAATGAAAGCCACTTTCCTTTCATACTATAATATCTAAAGGGGCTTTGCAAATTTTTTTTATACTTTTGACCACATTCAAAGTAAAAAAATGTGAGAAATAATCATAACTTGATTTTCTTGAAATTGGTGTTGCGAAATTCAATTGGAAATTTCACTACTTCGATCTGTTAAATAAAGGAAACATACATAGTGTTAGTATGATATTTAAATGTGAATAAGACTTAGTGGAAAACTTTTTTACCACTCAATTATATTTTGTCAAACAAACAAAGCATGCTAAATTAAACAGCTAGAGATAACTTTATTTTGTCAAACAAATTAACAAAGTGCGACAACTGTGAGCTTCCGAGATTATTTATGTTTATTATATTAATAACTTTAGGTCGAAACCTCAATTGTATGTGATTTCATTTATTTTAATAACTAAAGTATTTTGATTTGTACCCTTAAAATATAAGTAAAAAGATTTATGTCTATACCACAGCTATTTCTTGATTAAAAACATTGTTGTAAGCCTTCTAAATTTAATGTTGGGTTTAGGTGTGCATAGTCGACTTCACACACCATCTATCAAAATTATCTAAAATTAATATTCGAAAGAAAAAAAAAGTGTCAATTCATATATTTGTGGGCACGATGTATATAGAAGGAAAAGTAATAATGCACACTTATGTTTCCATCAAATGTTGTTTCTCCTCATTCAAGAAAAAAGGGGGATAAGGCCATTTTTCTATAATGGAAGGGTCGCTGTGAGAATTTATGACCAATAGAAATCAGACAACTCTCTCACTCAAGTGGTGATGTTTGTTTTTGAATAGTGATATGTTTTCCCAAAATTAGAAATTGATTAAACATGACTCTGAACACTTGACAAACTCATATCTATTCTTGGCTGTTTTATTTTTCTTAAATCCTTTATTTACCAAAGTTTTCATTGATTAGGATTTTAGGATATTGAAATGTCTGGTTTGAGGTAACTTAATTAGGTGAAAATATACTTTCAGTGTCCCGTCCAATAATTTTTGACGTGTGGGTCTCAACCTTTTTAATTTTATATTCAACTCTTATTATTTTATTTACTTATATATAATAATTAAATAAAAAAAGACATTAATTAAAGCTTAAAATTTGCTCAAATAAAATCCTTGAATTACACCTTAAAATTGTAAAATATATAGTAATGCATAATGAAAATTTAAAATAAGAAATTCAATAAAAATTAAAGTTTATCGAACTAAATAATAATTGGATATTTTAAATCAATATTATTGTATTGATAAAAATGTAAATACTATAAAATTTACAAAAGAAAATGAAAACTTACATAAAAAAAGTTATAGTCGCAACCCTTATTATTTCGCTTAGATAAGTGGCGTTCGTCTCTTAAATGCCTTGCAACATGCACTTACAAAGTATTGAAATCAAAATTTTATCAAATTTTTCGAGTAAAACAATGTAATTCTAAGAGTGCACTTATCATTCGCCTAAAATTATTGAAAAGCAAGTTATACTGATTTGCATATAAACTCAAAAACAGAGAGTTTAACATAAATTAAGGCCAAATTGTGTTAAAACTACAAAACTAATAGTGTTAATAATAAATTAAAGAGAAAAAAAGTTGAGTCTGAACATGAAGTGGTGTCACAACTCATACAAAGATGTCAAAATGTGATGGTTCTTGTGACTCAAACAAACGACCAGTTTACAAACATGAAGCAGAGGCAGTGTGCATCTTCTTCTTCATTCAAAACCTTCCACGCAACGGCTCGTTCGTACGAGATCGGCCGCCCCATGCTCGACATACAGATGCCCCCTTGTAGGCACGCGAAGCCCTGCAGCCACACATGATCGAGTTAAGGACAAGGTAATTTTGAAGAGACGGGAAATGCAAGTACGAATACTCAGGCACGTGTACTCGTACTTACATCAAGAAAAGTACGTGAAATTTTAAAAAATTTAACATATTTTTCTTTTTTACCTGTTGCATGATCTGAGGGAGCTCCGCGAAGAGTGTCTTCTTCCCATCGTCGTTGAAGATTTTCTCGAGAGTCATGTCTTGTAGCGCGACTAGGGTGGTCTCGAGCATGTCGAGCCCTGCTTGATTCGCGAATGTGAAAACTGGCAATGCCTGCAAGCAAACGGGAATGTCAGACACGACAATGACACGAACACGACTGATGCTGAACGAGACGAGGATAAAGTAGGTAGTGTCTTACCTTTAGAGAGCAACATAGTACAGCATCAGAATGATGCCAGAGTGTTTTGAGAATAGAATCATTTCCTTCTGCTGCAGGTTTGAGTAGCTCTACGCCCAAGAAAAACCTAAGAAAACAGAGTTTTTAAGTTCAAGAATTCTTCGAAAAACGTGATTATTACTCGTCGAGTTTAGGGGTTAGGATTTAGGATTTAAAACGTCTTTTGAGGTATATACCTATAACTTTGGTAGATCCAGCCTGCGAGTGTATGTGCCTCCGGTGTGGCAGGAGGGGGGCGCAGAGTGGCATGAGGGGCGAGACGGGAGGGCGAAAGCGCCAACGCCACTCGTTGAACGGATGCAATGATGCTGCGGACATACTGCCTCGCCATAGCCGCAACACTCTCTTGAAGATGCATCTCGAACGCAAATTGGAATGCGATCGTCATGACGGATTTCGCTGTCCCGGAGCTCCTCATTGGGTCGCCGCTCGCTCTGCTCCCCGCGGCCCCGACTTCCAGAGTGGACGCAAGGTCCAGCGTACGGTTAGGGCTTGAGGCATCCTGCATGACCAACCGGCCCTAATGGGGTTAGCATGGAACGAGATTGAACAACAAAGGGATAAATTACGAGATGCTAAAGGAAACAAACATACAGATTTCGACTCGAGAGGGATGATGCGGAAACCAGACGGAAGGAGAGGAGCATCATCGGAGAAAGAGGCGTCTATTGGAGCAAAGATGAGCTCCGCACAAGTCCCGACAGCGCTCTCGTCAACGCCGTTGCAGACTTGCAAGAGGAAGATGTCACTAGGCATAACCACATCATCTCTATATTGAGCCATGTTTTCAAGCCTAATCACCTCCATGAACTATTTCAAAACAAAAATCAACATTTAATTAAAAAACACATAATCTATATAAAACAAGACATAAGCTAACAAGTGTAGAATGAAACAAACCTCTTCATTCTCAATGGTGTGAGCCAAGGGAAGGATAACCTGCCCTCCAAAGCATCCAACACGAGAAACGGGGATGCTGCAAGCCCCGGTTTTCACAGCAGCAACCGAATAGGCATCAATGCCGCTGTCAGCCCATTCAGACCGGTGCTCCCTTAGAAACCTCAACAGAATAGCCGGAGGTACGTTCTGCAAGAAGATGACGTTCAAAGTGATGCTCCCAAGTAAGGTTTTGGTAAAAAATTGAATCTCTGATGTACTTACTTGTAACAGCATGGATGCCTTAGCACATAGCACCGCGTTGCTCATGGACGGAAATCCATTTGCATAAGTTAGAATCGTTCCCATCAGTTTCCCGGGGGAGGAGTTTACGTGCACGGTAACATCATCTATTCCATTACTCTCTATCATCGACCACCCTTCATCAGTGAAGCAATTGACAGCCTCGTTGAAGCCTCTGCTCAGCCTTTGGCCAAGAGCACGCAAAGCAGCAGGTCGTCTCCCCCAACCCGT
The DNA here is from genome assembly GCF_004379255.2 of Salvia splendens. Classification (NCBI taxonomy): domain Eukaryota; kingdom Viridiplantae; phylum Streptophyta; class Magnoliopsida; order Lamiales; family Lamiaceae; genus Salvia; species Salvia splendens. The sequence continues at coordinate 2,358,652 of NC_056041.1, forward strand.
TACATTAGGCTGAGATACTTCTTGAGATATCTGCCTCAACTGGCGCAAAGCCTGAGACGAATATGGATAACTTCTTGTTAAGAAAGTCTCGAGACGACAGATACTTGTCCTCGAAAAACATGAAACATAAGTTGACAACTAAAATCGATCCTTACAGCCAAGGTTGTCCGCTGAGAAAGCAGAGTCGATGACTCGTACAGAGGGCGCAGCACTTCAGGAACACTCCAAGGCTGAAAGAGAACCATAGAATACACAGAAACTGTTACTCAAATCAGCTCAAGAAACGAGCATCAGTACTAATCAACATAGCAGATGAAATACCTCTAAATCCATGTGATCAACTATGTGAATGATGGATCCACCCCCTTCACACGGCCTTATCAGGTATCCGCTGGGAAGCAGCTCTGCTCGTACGAAATGCTGCACAGGCGGCATGCTGGGGCCGTTCTGAGTGTTGTTCAGAGATCTTTCACACACCTTAAATGCAGAACCCGAAATCTTAGTCTTCACCCGAAAGAAAATAAACAAAATGGAAGATATCGAATTTCTTTTTTTGGGTAGAGGTTTAGTACATACCACAAGGCTGCCATCCTCCATCACAGAAGTGTAGCGTAGCAGCCAGAAGTCTCGAGCAGGTGCGAGAGTAGTTGGTGCGTAGAGCTGAATCATTAGGCGCGTAAGTATTCAGCAAAGACGAGAAGAAAGTTTAGGAGATTTTAAAAATTGTTACCTGCATATACATCAGCTCAATTGTTCCACCATTTCCAGTAGACATCACATTGAGCACATCCACAGCTCGACAATCACGGTACCATGAAGGTCGATCTTTGAGGATCTCGGCCACCTGATCAAGCATTCGAGAATATTCAACATCAAACATAACTCAATTGAAGGAAAAAGAAACTGCAGTTAGTAATGCTTTGTTTATAAACTCACTCGAGTGGGTTCTAATCCCACGAGGCCACATGCACGTGATGCTACACCACTGCATCCATGAGAAATAGCGATGATTCCAATGGAATCCGGACCAGGCTACCAACGAGAAAGAATAGAACCACGATAAATTAGCTATCAGAAGTGAGTTAAGATGTTGGATAATCCAAACTAGGACGAAACAATACCTTCATCCCGGGCATTTGGACCCACTCCACAGCGGTTCCAGTAGCCTTCGATAGAAACTCTGTTAAAGTCTCCTCTGCAATGGACAGCAGTCTAGAAAACAAGCAAACACAGCCTTTAAATTGAAGCAACGAACAAGCATTGTTTCTAAAGCGAGGAAAGGAAACAAGTGATGAATTCCTTACCCTGCAGGACTTGCATCCTTGGGTGGATCTTGAGGAGTTAAGTGGTGCTGACCACTTGTCACCACCGATTCACAACTGTTATCAGTTGAGGTGAGCGTTCCCTGTCAATCGACAAGACTATATCAACATAACTATAAAAATGAGGCACTATAGTATTACCAACTTGGGAATCTAATCAATGGATTCAAAAGGAAAGAGCTCTTTACATTTTGAGTTTGTTGGCGGAAGAAACTGTTCTCGTACACCAAATGAGAGACTTGTTTCTGCAGCCGATCATTTTCCTCCATCAACAGCTTGTTCATAGCTGTCAATTTCCGGTTCACAGCTTGAAGGCGCGACGCCTCTTTTCGCTGTTTTTCCCTACATCTAATATCAAGAAACAAGAACAAATTAATTTAACTAAATCATCGAGAACTTTGATGATCTAATCAAGAATTGAATCACACACACACACACATACATATATATACCTTCTGTTTTGGAACCAAACTTTGATCTGCTTAGGCTCGATGTTGGAGAGGATAGGGCACTCTCTGATCAGCTGTTGTCGGCGCAACGAGCTCGGCTTCGGGCACTCATGGTACAACCTCTCCAAAGCATCCACCTGCTCCGGGGTGTACCTCACATACTTCCCATTATCCATCCCCATCTTGTCCTTGCAAGCAGATGTTACCGCCATCATAACTTCAAGAAAAATCAAGATTCACTCAGCCAAACAAACAAAGCTTTGATTTCTCCCCACAACAAGTATCATCACAAGAATCAGTTCATATCAAGAAACCACTTTTTTCCTTAAAATGGAAGACTAATTGTGAAATCCTAAATCCAAAAATTAGGAATCTGGTTGGTATCAATCTACATGTGTGAACTCTAAATAGAGTAAAGTTGGCAACTTTCTCTCTCAAGATCCATGGCATCCCATTCCCACACAAGATGAGATACTAGGGAACACGTCTCTTACACTGTGGATGCGTGTGTGTATGTTCATCTATCTATCTATCAATTTATAAATAAATAACTCACACGTTTAACCACACCATACATGAAAAAAAGACACACATAAAATTGGTTTTTTGTTTTTGTTTAATTTTTACAGTAATCGCATGTGTCTTTGCAAACAAGCGTAAACATCCGATTCTACTGAAAAACTTGTGTCCGAAGCGTCTCGAAACTTCCACCACCCATCAATTTACACACACACAGTTGCAAACAAAAGGGCAGAAAAAGAGGAAGGCTATCTACCTGTGGGGTTGTTCGAAGGCGAAAGGTAGCGTCTTGTTTCTTCAGAAGGTTGCAGCGTGAAGCACTAAACGCAGATCTTCCATGCTATTTTTGGATTTCAAGAAATGGCCCTTTTTGGGAAAGATTGCAGCCTCTCTCTTTGTATTAGCTAATTGAGCTGATCAGCTTCGGAGATTGATCAAGAACTCATGGAGATGGATGCATATGATGTGTTTGTGTTTGTGTGTGAATGAAATGAGGAAGGTTTTGATGTGTGTGTGAGTGTATGTATAGATAAATAGAAAAGAGGGGACAGAATTTGGAAGTGGAGACCATTTTTAAGGAGTGAAATCAGTTTGAATGTTCATTTGCTTTCTGCTGCTGTTGTGTTTTTTTTTCTTTCCTTTTCTTTCTTTATTCTATTATTCCCCAAGTTTTTTTATGGATGCATGTATTAAAAATAAATACAGTAAATTTTTATTAATAAGAATGAATAAAAATGTACATTAAATTTTCGTCCATCCTTACTTTATTAGTTAATATGTTATTTATGAAATTTACTCATGTTTATTCATATATCAAGTCTAGTGAAAATGAGTAATATGAATAAGTTTGAATATATACATTAATTTTATTAATGAGATATGAAAAAATAGATAGTATAAAATTTTCACTCTTAATGAAGTTCAAATCTTACTTTATTCGATTATCTGTTATTCATGAAATTTATGTGTTTATTCATGTGTAATTCATGTCACATTCTCAATGGATTTCTACCATAAATTACTAAACTATCTTCAGACTTTGAATCAGCAATGATATAATAGGCAGATCAAAAAATATAAAAATTCTATTTATAGAGCAGTAGTAATAGATTTAATTGTTTAACCATGATTTCTATTTACTTTATAATTAGATACCATTATCCTTGAATAACTCACTACAGAGGTGGGAAAAACTTCAATAAATACATGGAATTTATGTTAATTTCACTATTATTAAAATTACATGGTATCATCAAAATCTAAAATAATTATATTGCATTAGGTGGTTGAAATGCCCCACTCCCAAAAATCATGTCTACCCAAATATATCAAATCTTTACTACTCATATCAACATCACCAAAAAAGTGCTAAAGCCAAATCCCACTTTTTTATATGGCTAGTTTTATTATTTTATTTTATTTGCTTTTTACAACCAAACCACCCCTTCTAGTTTTTGAGTGTCCATGCCAGAATTATGAGAACAAGTGTACATGTGATAATCTTTTTTTTAATTTATTTTTGAAGTTTGGAATCTTTTAATCAAAAGACCATGTGTATATATGTCTAATAATTATTCAAAGTTTATTTCTTAAAATTTACGCCTGTTTTCTTTTAAGGAATATATGATTTAAATGCAAAAAGTATTGGCCAATAAAAACTCAAAGTTCAGTCTTCAAAAAGAAGTTAGATTCTTGTATTTGTTCCGATAATTTCAACTAAGCATCTCTTTAAGCCTTTATAACTCTTTTGCATATATTTGTAACAATTTTTCCACATTTTGTTTACTCTACTATTCTCTATCCTCGTTAACTTTTTTGCATACAATAATACTTTTATATAACGTTTTGTTACAAGTAACAATTTAAGAATAGTTTCATTTGATCAATCTTTTTTATTAAAAAAAAATGAACACTATTATAATAATATACTTATGTGATATATGCCGGGGTATATACCTCCAATGATTATAGTACAATACTTTCACTATACGAATTAGATACCATAGTAGTATTATGAATAACTTTACAACTCTATATACAACATGTATTTATGAAATCAAATAATCACTATTTCTTATTCCTTTTGTCCCAAAGTAAATGATGAGATGCAAGCATACCACAAGAATGATCAAACTGTTGAACTATCACAGAAATAATCAAAACTTATCGCAAAAATCTGAAATCACTATTTATAAGTTGTGTAGAAAATATAAAATGACAATTTCGCCCCTAAAAACAATAAATTCGATCGTATACAATGGTGAATTCACATCGTTAGATGAAAATGCATCATGATGCTGATTTTTAATTGGGCCGTCTCAAGCTATGCGACATGTTCTGTAGTTTAGCACAAATTAATTCTTATTCTCTCTTTTTTTATACTTTATCGTCCCTCATTTTAACATTTCTTAAATCTCGTACTACAATGAAACGCATCAATTAAATCGGGATTACTATACTACAAAATTCTTGAGGTAATGGGGATGGGGTAAAATGGAAGGGATGACAGAATAATGAGAGAGGTTGTGCATGCGTTTCATAGAAAAAATTTGATAAGCTTTACCGGCAGAATGATGCTCTTTTTTCATTCCTCATCATTCTCGACACATCTCATTATTATTAGTCATCAAAAGTATCAACAATTTTTCCTACATTCCATTTGTCTCGAAATGTAATTAATACTCCATCTTCACTTACCATTTCTGATTCTCCATCCCATTTAATGTCTTGTCAGATATCTACCTACATGCTACCCTATTTATCTTATTAGTGGAGTAACATTTATTAATTTCGTACTTATATAAATATTGTGTATAAATTTTGATTGTACTATGTTGCAGATTTTCCTGTCCCTAAATTTCCATCATTAACTAAGAAAATGAGTTTGCTGTTTTAATTATCAATAAAATCATAAAAATAGCATAATTTTGATCTGTCCTGGTGAATGAAGTTTTTTTTTAAAAAAAAATAATTGTCGTATCTGATGAAATTTATTTTACTTAGTTTTTTAGTTTCATACGTTCAACAAAGTCGTTTAATCATTCACGTCATCATATGAATATGAATGTGTCGTTTATCCATATCAGTATATCACCAAAAATTTAGACTTGCGCGCTCAACATTGCATTTGCCTAGAAAAAAAAACGTTGTGAGACAATTGCATATTTTTAAAATCTTATGATTTGTCATTCAAATTTTAAAGAGTCGGGATAAATCATAATTTAATCAAATTTTGTGAGTTTAAAAGTAATGAACCATTGAAAGATGCACATGAATTATATACTACTATGTATATAGGGGATAACGATTTCAAATTATGAAAAATGCACTGCACCGCATAAGTTTATAAATATCAAATTTCAGCCAAAAATTATGATTTTAGGCACCAATATATTAGGTCATGTTAGGTTGAGATTTTTTTAGCTTAATCGAGAATTGAGATGCAGTTTCAGCCACTCATCCATAACATTTTTGAAATGTCAACTGCAAGTAGATTATGTCAACTAGGGGGTATTATCGTCAATAGTCTGCACATCAAATGTCAACAACTTATAGTTGACAGTATATGTGTATAGTTGACATGAATTGTATATGTAGTTGACATTATATGTGTGTAGTTGATATGAATTGTAGATGTAATTGATAAAAAAATTTTAAAAATTATTTATTGAATAAAATGTACCATGAAATTGCCATTATGCCCTTTCATAATTAATTAATCTAAAAATATTTTTCATGTGGCAAATTATGGACCACTCATTTAATAAAAATGAGTAACTGGTAATGTATCTCAATTCTCAAGTAGGCTAAAAAATCTCAATTGATCAGAACCCCAATATATTTATATATGGGATCTAATATTAATAGTATATGAATTCTGGAGTGTTTATACTTTATACCAAGTCAACAATGGTTGTTACTGTTGTAGAAAATGTAGGCTCTCAAATATTTCCATATTATGCACTGGTCTTCCTCAAATTCTGCCACTAAAACTTTGAAAAATCCCAACATATTTTGGTCGAAAATGGCAGACCAATTGAAGTGGCTACACCAATACACTAACTACTTATATAAATGTGTATACAACATTTATCTTGAGTTTACCATTTCCAAGCACTCTAATTAATGTAGACCAAAGAAAAATGAGTTGCAAGGATAACATACGTAATCTAAACGCTTACTCGTATTTTATATGCGGAATAAATAAAAAATTGATAATCCAAAACTTTGTCAAAAAATTTTAGTGAATTGGGTTAAAAACGTGTATGCACCAACATGATAAATTAGGTGACTTATTTTCTTTATCTATGGAATAAGCTTTTCCGTTGATAGAGGGTTAGTCATTAGTGGCCTTCGATTAGACTATGTCAATCAATAAAGTTTCTACACATGCACTATTGAGTTTGAAAATAAATTTATTTTTTCTAGTAACCCTTTTCAAAGACTCAATTGCTATCCCTCAATTTTTATCATTTTTTGTTAGAGGATTAATAGGACTGTATTATATTCTTATTATCAATTGTATCATGAGGTGACTTGAACCTATACTTATTGATTAAAATGAAATTGTCCTCCTAATTGAATTTGTGAATCATCGGCTGCAAATAATAGTTAGAAAGAACTCAATATTATGCTATCATAATTAGGCTATCAGAATAGTTTAGCTACATCCATATAACTCCACCTAAGTGACCTAACCATCACTCTCGTCGTCTCATTCACAATAAATCCAACTGCAAAATTATATCATTCATCTATAATTCTGATCTTGTATAGTTAATGATTGTTTTATGTCTTGTCATAAAACATTCTGTCTAAATTCATAAGAATATGCCGAATGTTATATATATGAACTGGATTATTACATTAACTCAAATTGATTATTTATTTTATTTATTTATTACCACTCTTGAATTACAAATATGTCATTATAGCTATGCACATTACAGTCAAGTATTTTCCCAACTGATAAACGTATATTACCTCTGTTCACAACCAATAATTTTGATAGTAGATGATATAAGTTTTAAAATTAAATTTGGAGAGAAAAAAAAGAATTATTTAAATATTTATAATACTCCTACAAAAATTCTTATCAATAATCTTATTCATCCGAAACAATTGAAATGAAATTTTAAAACGATCAGCTCTATATTTAGTTATTTACTCACAAACAGCATCCAAAATTCAAACACCCACATAAATTCACAATCATACGAAGTTACGAACATTACACAAGAATTGTAATAAATTAAAAAGATAGAATTAGGAAAAAAAAAAGAAAATGGAGAAGCAGGCACGTGTACCAGAGAAATGTCTGGCGTGTAGTTAACGGGATCAGACCGTATCTGGAGTGGGGGCCCACAATTCTGGGAGTGTGGCCCGCACGCGTGAAGATTGGGTGGTCGTGCCCCGCCTTCCTCTTTCCTTAACCCTTATTTATTTCTCACGCCAACTCCCCCACCTCCACGCTCCTTCATCGCGCGTGTCCCCCAAACGGAGAGTCTTTTCCATTTTAAAATGAAAAAAGATAAATGTACTTACTATACTAATTAGAAATGGCATACATCATCTACCTAGCTGTCTATTGAGTATATCATATCACTATTTGTCGAAAATTTTGTAATTTGATTTATGGATTAGATTTCTTAACTTGGCACGTTTTTTGAGAGGGGTCGGGAATAATTTTCGGTATATTTTATTGCTTTTTTGCCGCATTTAATATATTTTTATAACAATTTAATTATATAAAAAAAAGATCTATGGGTGTGTGGGCTATCTCTATCCTTGTGTTTTTTTATGAAAAAGAAAGTATATTAAAAATAGAACATCTACCTGAATTTGTGCATGCTTGTCTATTCTTATTCTTTAGTAGTGATAAGAAATACGGAGTACTAGGAAAGATTAATTTCTCAAAGCATATGCCTTTTTTGGTTCAAGAATGAAAATTCTGATGCAAGAACTTCGTAGGAAGCAACATATTTTTTATTTAAATCCCAAGAATTCATAAAATATTTCGATAAGTTGCAAAAAAATCACCAAATAAACAGAAATAGAAATAGAAATAGAAATAATATTCCCATATGACATCCACCATGTGAAGTCCTTGACAAAAGAAAATATTTCATTTATTAGTACTATGTTTGAATTAAGAGAGATGATTAGCCAATAATACAATTGTGAAAGAGGACAAAAAATTCGTGTTTCAACATGAAATGACTAGTAGTAGTGGTTGTTGTAGGAATAGTAGATTTATTTGAATGAAAGTGTTGAAAATGAGGTATAATAAGACGACAAAAGAGAGATTCGGATACGGTACGGCGCTGATAGATACGTAGGAAATACGGTACACGCGTATGGAAGAGAGTGGAAGCATGGAAAAGAGTGTCGGCTTCGGCGTGAGCCGACAGCTTGTGGCTGGGCCCCACAAAAGCGGCGCCAAGAAAGTGAGCTTCGCATTTTCATTGGTTGGAGCACAAGAATATTCGGCGGCGCCTACCTTTTTCTCTAATCAACCTCATTTTTTAATGTTAAACTCTGTTTTGCAAATAAATAATATGTTCACCTCACATTTTATTTTAATCTAGATATATAAGTTTGTAATTAATTCACATTAATACTGCAATACTATCATTTACTTCCTGTTCACGATTTAAAGATCTGCAACATTAAGAGATCCATTTATTTTTCTTAATTTGACAGTTAAAATGACGAAAAAAGAAATCGTATTATATTAATAATTTAATATTTTATTCCGTAAACTTATCATGTATGTAAATAAAATAATGTGAACTCCCAATATGAATAAAGATAAATGTACAACAATTTTTAGGGAGTATTATATTCCCTCTACAGTTAAAGTTGTAATGTACCTTCAACCCCGTATTATCACATGACAAATATATTGTAAAACAATTTTTATGCAAAAAATAAAATAAAATTCTCGTTGTATATTTAAATTGAAAATTAAATTATTAAGGCTTGATGTCAAAACAAGGGTTTTTTCCAATTCTCGACTTTTTTCCTCGGCTCATAGGTCTGGTCTTGGTCAATTAAATCGAATGATCCAATTATTCGGAGAATTAAATCATCGAGGATATATCTTATTCTCTTGGGATTCTTCCTTAAACATCTCGAAAGATTAATACTTTAAAAAAAACCAAAATTTTAAATTTGAACATTATTTCATTAACTTAAAGAAAAATGCTCAAAATAATTTATAGGATTTTGATTTATTAAATTGGAAGATTTAATCAGACAGAAATTAATTTGCAACGATTTAATTTAATCATTGGCCCAACTTATTTGATTTCGAAATCGGACTTCTTAGATTCTATTCCTCCTTCAGCCCAAACGATTAAATAGAGCATTGGGCTCTAGATTTAATTTCACAAGAAAGACATCAATTCACAGCCCAATTTGGAGACCTGAAATAAGACCTAGCCCATGATATTAATTACTTCTCAGCCCATTCTTTCTCCACCCTCCATCAATTCACAGCCTAATTCGCAGGCCCAATATTAATTATCGCATCAATTGTAGTACTCCCTCCGTCCGGGTATATGTGAGACATTTCTTTTGGGTACATGTTTTTAGGAAATAAAGTTGAGAGAAAAAGTAAGAGATATGATAAAGTAAAAGGATAATAGAGTGTTATTTTTTGCCATAAAAGGACATGTCTCACTTATAGTAGGACGACCTAAAAAGAAATACGCTTCAGTTATAATGAGACGGAGGAGTAGTCCTTAACTCCTGAAGCCATTCAAAATTTATGTGTATTATATTTTCAGCATATGCCTTTTTTGACAATAATACATGAACTAAATCATCCCTTCTTGTTAGACTGACCGGTGGGTTGGACTTAGGAATAACGAAAACTATTATATCTTCACTGATAACATTTAAATCAACACTTAATTAATTATTTATATAATATATAATGAAAAAAATCTTATATAATATAAATAATTAAAAAATCTTTAATTTTATATTTAACATACTATATAGATAAGGGAGAAATGATATGCTACATACCTTATCTGAGCTCCTTATGTGAGCACACCACTCTCGTATAATGTATATTTAACGTTGTTCGTTTCGATTTATATATTTAGTTTGATTCTAATGCATTAAAAATGTCATTGGAATTTTTAATTTCACAAAGTTCATACAAATCAAAGCTTAATTTGTTAGTTTATTAATTTATTTAAATTTATAAAGAAAACGAGTCAATCGAGCTTTGATTTATATGAATTTTGTTAAATTAAAAATTTCAATAACATTTTTTAATGCATTAGAATCAAACTAAATATATAAATCGAAACGAACAACGTTAAATATGCGTTGAATGAGAGTGGTGCTCACATAAGGAGCTCACGTAAGGTATGTAGCATATCATTTCTCATAGATAAGGTTAATAGTTACGCAAATATAATAATAATAATAATAATAATAATAATAATAATAATAATAATAATAATAATAATAATAATAATAATAATAATAATAATAATAATAATAATAATAATAAAGAAATAATTTGCATGTGTAGATAAAGATCAATACAAAGTTTATTGGTAATTTTTGTATTTGGGTTAGACAAGAAAAATGACGGGCCGAGAGATGTGACGATGCCGCGACAATATTGGGCGACGGTCTTATTGGAGTCAGGGAGAGAACACATTAGGGAGCAATTTTTCTTTGAAAAAGAAAGATATGGGAAATGGGCTGGTAAGTAGGCCTTATTTTTTAAACTAAGCCTAATTTGTGAACCTTCTGTATTTCAAAATTATTATAATCAAACATCGTCGGCCCGCCGCCGTCGCCCGGTTGGGCAGAAGTCCGCGGCGCGGATGTCAACGGGAAGCACCAGCGGATCCGCCGAGGCTCAATCGGCAGCACCCCCCGAAACGATCCCGAGAACCCCTCATTCGCCCGCATCGCCGCACATGAAACCTTGTTACGTGCGATGGTTGAATGGCGTCAAGCGACTGACCCCATTACAAGCGGAAGCTTAAGCCCCTCTTCGACGGTATGCACCGCGATTTGGGGTTCGACGGGATGTCGGACGATGACGGCGAGGGGGGCGGCGGCGCCGACGGCGAGAGGACTGGCAACGAGGAATCCGAGGAGTGAGAAGCCGGTTTTTATTTTTATAATAATGTACTTTTTTTAGTAATTATGTATTTTTTTTTAATGAAGTATGATTTTTTTTAAATAAAGTGGTTGCATTTTCTCCGTATTCGCTTCGACATTTTAATTCCGTAGATTGTTTAATTCCGGAAATTGTCTAATTTGTGAATTTGTGATTTTTTTTATGTGGGAATTCCGTCGGGAATTCCGCAGGGAATTCCGCTACTGTGCAGTGGAAATTCCGTACGACGTGACAGGGCAGTGGGAAATCCGTACGACGTGGCAGGAGGTGCTTTTGAGAATTCCGCGGGGAATTCCGCTCCCCTGCTGATGCTCTAAGATAAGCATCGAAGATAATACGAAACTCAATCAGATCTCACCACCTGGCATTGATTACCATTTCTAGCTTTGTAAGCAAGCTTAGCCCCCTCACATGGTTAGCTGACACTTTCTCCACCCTTTATCACGTGAACTTCTCGCCAACTTTTAATTTTCTTCTTAATTCAATCTATTTTTCTACTAATATTTACTAGGAATGTAGTATAAAATTTAATCCATTTTTTACTATACATAACAGATTGTGTTTCTTCCATTTTTTTAGTTCTACTTTGAACAACGATTTAACTTGTAAGCAAATATTACATGATTGTGAATGTATTTGGCGTTATTATTGTTAAACTTATCTGAAATAATGATGCCCCACTATAGTCTGTGTAATTAAATGAATTAAATCAAGATTTTGGCATGTCACGACGAAGTCATTGTGTTGACATTTATTATACGTATAATGTGTTGATTAGTTATCAAAGTTAACAAACTTAAAGTATTTTAGTTACAACTATGTGTATATATATACAGTATACTTTAATTGGGTTAGTTTAATAAACTAGTTGAATCTACCGAGATTTGATTGTTTCATTCGCAAATAAATAAACTGCATTAATTCAAGAATGAAATCACAGACACAATGAATTTATGTGCATTGTCATAATGCAAGTATCATTGCATGTGAACTAGCCCGGTTTGAGCATTTTCTATTATTTTTCATAACCAAGTTGAAGGAAAGGAAAAAACCAATAAATCGGTTCAAAATAAGTTTATTCAAATAATCATTACAATCGTAAATTTAAATGAACCCGAAGATTAATTCTTTATTTTCAATTCCTTTTATCATAATCGTCCAAAATTCCTCTATGGCAATTCAATTAATCAATTATCACCAAAAAATTAAATGTGATGCAACCAATTAAATGTGCTTAATTTTCCCGATACCGTGAAAATTAATGTAACACTAAGACTCAGACTAGAAGAACACGGTGACATGAATCTACAAGTAATCATTGACCAAATTAATGCTAATAATTTGTTAATTAATTAAGCATAAAATCATAGCACCGAGCCCCCCCTACTTTGGATGGTCCCATAACGTTGTCATCTGAAAAAAGGGTAAGTTTTTGTTTTTATTATTTTGAGTTTGAAAGAGAAAGGTACGTTTTAAGGTGACCTAGTTCTTAAGTAAAGACCATGACCACCACCTCACGTGGTCCACCAATTTTATACATGCTCCCATCATAACACCCCCCATATACCAAACTCCATCCCTCACTTTGTCTCCCTAATTAAAAAGTACTAATAATAATAATAATAATAATAATAATAATATTGGTTCAGCTAAAGTAAAAATTAGGCTATTGAATTTTCACTTGGTTCACTTCACTGATTTAGTTTGTCAGTTATATCATGAGAATTTGTAATGTTGTTTCTTATGCACATTACATGTGAACCCTTGATCTTATGAAGTAGGAGTAGCTAGCAAACTATTTATCCAAATCAATTAAATAAAAACAGGGCAAATTGTTGGGAAACGACCAAGTTATCAATCAAGCAACTCGCAAAAATAATTGATTATATTATAACCTTAACATTTTTCTTAATTATTCCCAATTTCAAATCTAGGAGAAGTTGAGTATGATGTAGCATACAGAAAAACTGTGTATACCAAAATGGTAGAGTTACGAGATAATCAAACTTTTTTTACAATTTTCCCTAAACTTATACAAATGCATGGCACAAATAAGAAAAGAAATGTGGGACAAGTGATCACATAGAGATAAGAAGTAGATAAACATATAATTGCATAAAGATAGGAGGCGACACAATATTGTGAGAATCTCGTATTAGGATTTTAAACCAATATTCTATATAATTATATTTCACAAAAGCCTCTACTCACATGCCATAATATTACTATACTACAAAAATAAACTAACTTACCCCAAAACTCTTTTTAAAGCCATAATTTCCCTATTCAAATTCCAATTTTTTAGGTGCCCTCTCCCTTGAAGCCCAAATAAACCCCTACCCTCACTCCTCTCCTTCCCACTCTCCTCTCCTAATTTTCCACACACTAAAACACACACACACACATTCTTGTTCCATTTCTCTAATTAATTCCAATGGAAACCCCAGAATTCTTCCAAACAGATTACTACACCTCCCAATTCACGGCGGAGAACGCCAAAACCTCCGACCATTTCGTCATCGATGACCTCCTCCACTTCCCCAACGACGACTGCATTGACGCCGACGACTCCTCCGCCCCTCTTGACAACTCTTGCAACTCCACTTTCTCCGCCGCCACCGCCGAGCACCCCTATTTTCACGCGGCTGACGTCATTTCTAATGAACTGCCCCTGCCGGTATGTAATTTACTTCATGCAATTACCTATATTTTCAATTTAATCAAATTCTTGATTTTATTAGAAATTTAATTTTAATGTTTATTTTAGCATTCCTTGAACTCTAGCACCTAAATATCTTCTCTTTTTTTCTCTACTTTTTTCTCTACTTTTTTCATATTTATTTATGTGTGAATTTTCTACTTTTTAGCTTGTATCTTAACTAAAAATGAGAATGTAACATTCCATAGAAAATACTGCGTAGGAAAATTTAGTAATAATTGATTATTTAATTTTAATTATTTGAAAATTTTACAGTATGATGAATTAGCTGAGCTGGAATGGGTATCGAGCTTCGTGGACGAATCATTTTCAAGCGAGGATTTGCAAAAGCTTCACCTAATTCAAGGTTTGAAGGCCCGAACCAACGAGGCCCCACAGGCCCAACACTACAATTTCCAGCCCAACCCAGCCCAGACCGGCCCGACCCTCCTCTCCAACATGCCGGTCCCGGGCAAGGCCCGGAGCAAGCGCTCCCGCGCCGCCCCAGGCAGCTGGACCTCCCGCCTCTTCATGGTGTCCCCGACACCCGAGGCACCACCCGCCATGTCATCCTCTTCAGGGTCTGGCGTGGCGGGCAAAAAGCCCGAGGCGGCCCGGAAGAAGGAGGCCCCGGGCCCTGGGAGGAAGTGCCTCCACTGCGCCACGGACAAGACGCCGCAGTGGAGGACAGGGCCTATGGGCCCGAAGACGCTGTGCAACGCGTGCGGCGTCAGGTACAAGTCGGGCCGGCTGGTGCCGGAGTACAGGCCGGCGGCCAGCCCGACTTTTATGCTGACGAAGCACTCGAACTCGCACCGGAAGGTGCTGGAGCTGCGGCGGCAGAAGGAGGTGGTGATGGCGCAGCACCACCAGCAGCAGTTCCTCCACCACCACCACCAAAGCGTTATTTATGACGCCGACGATTACTTGATCCATCAACACATCGGGCCGGATTTTCGCCAGCTGATTTAGGGCTTTTTTAATTTTTGATTTAGTTTGGTAGTGTTTTTCGTCGAGATTTTTTTTAATTATTAGGACAATCGAATCCAATCTCATCGAATTTTGACGGGCTTTTGTTTTTTAGATTTATCATGATTACAAATGAAAAGAAAATAGTATAGGCCTGAAAAAAAAGGAGAAAAGAAGGCTAATGTCCTAAATTGAAGTGTAGTTGAGAAAATAATTATTGAACAATTTTTCGTTACTCGAAGAGTTTCATATTTATTTGCATTTTCCATTTTGAATAATTTTTTGTTGAATATTATATTGCCTATGTAGTGGTGTTCGGTTTGTAAGATTGTATCCAAATATTAAATATGTAGTATATTTGTATCTTATACTATTTTACTATTTTATTTAGGAAATCAAACACCACCATAATAATGTTGCCGCCTAGTTTTATTAGTCATGCGACAAACATTTATTTTTCCGTGCATTTATTTCAAATTGAACTACCAATCGATACAATATACATGTATGTTGGTAGCGTCGGCATTGTTCAATACTTTTGCATTTACCTATTTAACACCTGCGACAAAGTTAGGAGTAATTGTTGATGTATAAAGTAAATAGTACAAGGAAGCAAGGAGCTATTTTAATTCAAAAATAGGGAAAACACACCATAAATAAATGAATTCCAAAAACATCTAGGTACGAATTTTGTCAAGTTTTTATTGGTATGTGGGACAATCAATTTGAATTACAACATGAAAATCACAATTATTCATTTTGGAATTGTGCAAAAAGAGGTTATGTTAAATTGCAGGAGAATTCATAATTTGGTAAAATTTAGAAGCATAGCATGGTTATCCTTTTATTTTATGTTGATAAATATATTAATCATTATAATTTGCTATGTTTTCTTCCATAATAAAACAATTTGAAGTGAACGAAAAATGTGCATGTACCCAAAATAAAATTATTCCAAGAAGTTTAAATTAAATGTAGAAAAAAAGAATAAGCAGTTTTTAGATGCATGAATTTCAGTGAAGAAGTTATATTGGGTGGTGAATTTCAAAGAGAAATTTACAGAGAATGTTACTCCATATAGTACATATTGTTTCATTGTTTTTTCACCATTGTTGGTTATATAAGTAACATTTGGATTAGTGTTTATCAATAGTTACCTCGTTTTGTGCAGCATACAAAAAGACAATTATATCTTTAATTAAGCGAGGAAATCAATTCTACCACCGAAATGCATTGATTTTCGAGAAAAAAAATACATTAAATTTGAAAAGTGGAAGTTTTTTTGAGTCAGACGTGCCTACTTCCATGCACTCCATGTGAGAATCCACAATCTTCACTTTTTTTTTTTTATTATTTTTATTTTTTTGAGTTTCCAATTTTTAATGCTCCACATTCAGAATTAGGTTTGGAGATGTTGGATACACATCAAATTTGTTTTAGGATGAAATTTTATTAAAGTTTGATCTAACTCTCCTTCAATAAATAAAATTGTATTTAACGTAAATTAATAAGGACAGAAAACGGTAGAGATTTTTGTTCTTAAAACTTGAGCAAAGGTGAATTTTCTAGTTTGATTTTGATTATTTTTTCATATGATTAGAAAAGTAATACATTTATTTAAGGATAGTACTTTGACAGATTTTTGGGTATTTGTACAAAATTTATAATATAAGAAGAGAACTTAGATATAAATTGAGGTTCAAAAATTCTCAAATCTAAACTCCAAAGAGGACTTTTTCATTATTTATAAAAGAAATTCAAATTGTGAATTTAATTTATATTTTGACTAATCTTAAGAGAAATTTCATTAAGAAAGTTATTAGATTTTCTCTTGGATATCCTAGCATAGGGTAAAATGTTTTGCTCGCTGGTTGTAATATAGGAATTCAAGTTGAAATTGTTTTATTTTTGTGATTACTTATAATTGAATTAGTGTATTGCATAAGTATAATTTTTGCGATTATTTATAATTAAATTAGTTTGTTGTATGTGTGTAATTCGTTATTATGGTACCATATGTGCGATCCCAGGCTACACTGATCCATAGGGCTAGCTACTATTTTAATTAAATGGAATCTTATTATTTTAAATTATATCTGCTGACTAACAGTGTACTAGTTTAATAATACTCTGATTAATATACAATAAAATTCTGAAACCATGTACTGTAATTGTCCTCTGCAGCAAGGTTTATTTTTTTGAGTAGCACAGTATTACCTTATAATATGAGTATCAGAATATATATTAAACTATTTCAATAAAAATAAAAGTGACAGTGAGCTGAAAAGATAGTGGTGGATCAAAGAATAATTTAGCATATTTATTTTGTTTTTAACATTAATTATGAGGTGCAGCATTTTGCAGTAATCACATGTATGATGCCTAGTCTCTCCACCTCTCATGCATCACTCATAGTAGTTGTACTATATTAGTTCAAAATTTATATTTTACTTATTGTTTTTACTAAATTAGGATTAATAGTTTTTTAGTGGGATGAAGAAATGTTTAAGAAATTATGTTAAAAAGTAGTAGGAGAGGGAAATAAAGTACTCCATCCGTCCCATAAGAATATGCACTCTTTCATTTTTAGTTTATCCCACAAGAATATGCATTTTTCTAATTTTGGAAATTCTTTTTTTTTTTTTTGTATTGAGGTATGACTCATTCTTCACTAACAATATATTCTTTAATTACTTTTTCTTTCTACATCTCTCATATTTTACCGATTGTGCATTACAATCTGTGCCCAACCAAAATGCCTATTCTTGTGGATGGAGGGAGTAGGAAAAATAAAAAGTGAGAGTAAAGTAGGTAATGGAATAAAATAAAAATGATTGTATGTTTTTTTGTCAAAAAAATTAAGACTCAACTTAGCTGGGACATCCCGAAAATGAATACGACTCAACTTGGTTGGAACAGAAGAAGTAGATGATATCAATTAATCATCGACAATGATGTCCACATATAACCTTCTGTTGTCATATAAGGTGTACTCCTATAACTTGCAATTGACTCTCTATTTTCTAGTTTCTACTTAGCCTCTTTAAAAAAAAAACTAATTGCACTACTTAAACTTGCTTGTTCTTGGTGTATAGTATATGGCATAAAGTCTTGAGTTTCAAAGATTTTTTTTTCGATTACACAAGTATAAATAAATATTTACATATATTAATATATTTCATCCACTTTACTAGTTTGGTATCTATGAAACGACGTGTTTACCTCAACTCATGTATCTATAAATATTTACATATATTAATACATTTCATCCACTCTACTAGTTTGGTATCTATGAAACGACGTGTTTACCTCAACTCATGTGACTATATTTAAAAAAGTTAAAAATAAATAAATAAATACGTTGCTTAATCAAGAATCATAATCTAGATACGTCCAATAGGGTGACGATTTAATAGATTCTACTACATTTTGTCTCTATATACTCCTATATAGTATGTTGCATGTCTATCTTCAACGTTACTCAATTTTTAAAGAGAAAATCCAAGATGTAATCGGTACGTGATTTGGATTCATTTTGAACTGAACGATTAGTCTTATTAAAACTTAAAAGATAATTAGTAAGACAAATTAAACAACTTATTTATTTATTTATATATAATCGTAAAGTACTGTATAAGCATACAATGGGCTCCCATGCATGAGGGATATTTCCATGTTCATTGCAAAAAGTCTGTCTCCAATCCTCCACCATGCTACTGACACATACATGTTTTTTCTTCTTCTCATAATTGATTTTTCAAATTTGTTACTACAATTTAGTATATGCGAGATGACCATTTTTTTTATTGAAACTCAATAATGCAAATTTCGAAAGAAAAAAAATTAAATCTTGAATAATTGCACGACTGCGCATCAACTAAATTTAAAGCCAACTCATGGTCAGCCATGGGAGGTTGAGAGAGACCTTTTCACTTTGACTGTAAGCATAGGAGTATAATTTATGGTATAGTTGAAGTTGTGAAAATAAATATTTATGTATATTTTTAAAATTTAAAAAATAATGCATTTTCCTCCCACTTAGATTAGACTCACTAAAAAGCTCTAAACTTTATGTGTATGTTTTATGTGAGAATGCCAATAGATCTCCATCCATTAAAATACAAATTCAAGACTTTACAAATAAAGTACTAACAAATTGGGCCCAACAATTTACACTGAGCTTAAATGGGCATCAAATTTTCACAGGCTTATATTCTAATGGCCCAATTTTGGAGCTTATCGTTTTAAGAAACAATAAAATGGCCCAAATCTGTTAATATAAGTATTTTTTAGTCTCTATGTTATCATTTTGAGGTGAGTTTTTTTTTCTACAATCAAGTCCATTTTTCGTAGATGGACGAGGTATAAAATCCAAAATTTATCAAAGTAAAATGAGAATTTTAGTTAAAATTACGAAGCTGTCTCTTTTCAATAAAATTAGCTACAGTATATGTTTTTATACTTTTGCTTGTGTAAAATGGTCACTAAGGTATCGAGTGTATTGACATAAATAAACATAGTATGCGAAAAACATTTCAATTCTTCTTGTTTCCGGAGTTGTAATTTGGTATTGGTCCCTAAAGTTATAAACTTTGGTCAAATTTTAGTATTTCGCATGAATTTTAAAGTTGGTCAAAAATATCACAAACTTTACATTTTGTTTATTATTTCCCATGGCAGGTCAATCACCATATCTGACTAACTTACATGCATTTCTTATCTTACTTGGACTACTAAATCAACGTGATTTTCTACGTGTTTTTTTTATCATATTTGCCACGAACTTATTCTAAAATATTATAAACAATTAATGTTTGCCCACGTAGAATAAGTTTTTCGTCGAAGAAGTAATATTTGAGTTGTGTTGAGAAATAACAAACAGAATATAAAGTTCATAATGTTTTAGAATTTTAAAATTAGTGAGAAATACCAAAATTTGGCCCAGTTTGTAGTTTTATGTGAAGGGTGCGATGATCCGGATAAGTGTTTGATTAAGTTAATCCTGATATTTGTCATTTATGGAATATGGAAAATCGTCGTCCGCCCATATTTTAAAAAAGTAATACTCCCTCGTTTCAACTAAGTTGAGGCAAATCTTTTGGGCATTGAGATTAAGAAATTATGTTGAAAAGCATTAGAGGTGAATAAAATAGGAAAGATAAAAGAGAGAGTAAAGTAAATGGTGGAATAAAGTAAGAGTGATTGAATGAATTTTTTTTGTTAAAAATGAAAATGACTTAACTTAGTTGGGACATACAAAAAGAAATACGACTCAATTTAGTTGGGATCGCACGGAGTAAAATATAATGGTAATTTTTTTGCAATTCTAAATATTTTCAAACAAAAAGTTGATGCGTCCAGACACATTTGATAATATTCTTTAAACTTTATCTAGTCTTAGTTTCCCACACGGAAAATATTTCCAAGAATATATATTTCCAATTAAAATAAAATAATAAATAAAGACACATATACTAATAAACAAATACTAGTACTATTTACAGAATAATACTAGCAAACTATATATTTGGAATATAATCATAAATCATACTAATGACAACTTATGAAATTACAATTTTGAATAATAGTTTGTGCTTATCTATAACCTTATCACGAAAATAGAGAAATTTATATTATCGTCGAAATTTCAAAGCACACACGGCTTCTCGTGTCCCTCTAATAATATCACCACCTATATACATCAATTTCTCGAGGGACTTTTTTTTCTTAAAACTAATCATTTCGTGATTATGAAAAATAATTATAACTATCATACCTCTATAATAAAAAAGAATTTTGTAGGTGAAATTATACATTCTCTCTCTATCTCCCCATCTCTAAATTTATACTACATGGAGCAAAGTGATGAAATCCCGATACAGTCCACCAATCTTTCTCGCAAAATCGTAGCGATTTCTGCTGGAGAAGCACACACTCTCGCTCTAACTGGTCTGCTCTCTCTATCTCTCACTCGTTCTCACGCAGTTGAGTGGGTAAAGTGTGAATTTTGGATATAATGTTGTGTAGGTGATGGAAAGGTGTATTCTTGGGGGAGAGGGACATTCGGCCGGCTCGGAACCGGTTCGGAGGAGGACCGGAACCTTCCAGTTCTGGTCAGATTCTTTGGTGTCGATGATGAAAGGGAAGAGAATCTCAAGATTGTTGCAATTGCTGCTGGGGCTTATCACAGTCTTGCTCTTGCAGGTTCAGTTTCTTTCTTTTTTTACTTCAATATTAGTATTTGGTTGATGTTTTGGGTGTTATTGATATTTGGGACTCTTTTGATTTGGTAAAGATTAGATTTTTGAGAGTTGTTTCAGCTGTCAAGAATTAGTGGTGGCAATGGCATTACCATTTAGTGGAACAAATTGAATATTATATTTGTGATGTTTTTTTCTTTTTGCTTGGGTTTTTGTTTATGATGAATGGTTGCTGATATCAAGATTCTTTACACCGATAAAACTGGACTATCTGAAGCAAGTAACAATCAAGTTGCAGCTATGAAATTTGATTGATTTGTTTAGTTTTGTTGAATTTGGAATTGTTGGTGGTTTGTATTGTGATTAGTTGAATATAGTGGTATGTAAATGTTTGCTTTTGCCTTTCCACTAACTTGTTGCAATGGCAGATGATGGATCAGTGTGGGGATGGGGTTATGGCTCATGTATCCTTTATTACAAGTTCTTAATATGTGCTCCGATACTTATCGATATGTCTGTCGTCTTGAATATTTTCATTTCATTCCCAAAGTGTGCTCCTTGACCTCGATACGGATGGCCAAATTGGTGCTACCGGAGAAAACTCTATGGTGCCTAGCTTATTAGACGGTTTCTTTGGACTGGGGTCCCCGAGTTCTTCAGCACAAGAATATGAAGCGAAGAGAGGGAAACCACTTAAGGTGTGATCTAGGTGTGGTTTTCAATCATCCCCGAGCGTTTCTCTGAAGTAATTGTTGAGCTTTTCACTTAACCTTGCAGATTTCATCTGTCAAAGCTGGGGGAATGATGTCACTGGCGATAGACGATATTGGGTCGTTGTGGATATGGGGGAACTGTCCCCATCCTCCGCTGACCGGATCATCGGAAGGAGACCTTGAACATGAAAGTATCTCAGCGCCAGCTCCGGTCTGGGATTTCCATGGACACACTGTTGTTAAGGTTGCGTGTGGTGACGAGCACGTTGTTGCATTAGTCAGTGCTGGAGAGGCATATGAAGGCGGCAACCTGCTGTGCTACTCGTGGGGAGTTAACAGCAACGGCCAATTAGGGTTGGGCGACACGGAAAGTAGGTGGCAACCGGCAATGGTGGAAACGTTCAACTTAGAATCCCCGTGGGAGGTCTACGATATAGCTTGTGGTAAGTCGCATACAGCTCTGCTGGCTCAGAGGAAGAGACCGAGTGATACTTTAGAAAGTGTTTGCTGGACGTTTGGCTTGGGGGACAACGGGCAGCTTGGTCACGGAACCACCCAAACTCTAACGTCTCCTCAACTCGTAAAGGGGTTGCCGGAGAGTGTGTTCCTGGTATCGGTAGATTGTGGCTTGTTCCACACGAGTGTCGTCTCGTCTGCTGGAGAAGTGTGGTCTTGGGGAATGGAGAGGGGCCTAGGTTTATGTCCCGATGCTAGGTATTTTGGGGCAGACGCGGGAGATGCTCTTTCTCCTTTATTGATTCCTTGCAATGGGGTATACGACCCCCGGTTCCCGGAGCCTTTGCAGGTTGCGTGCGGTGCTGCCCACACGATTCTTGTTGCAGACTCCGGGTATAAGCTCTGGTCATGGGGTAGGGGATGGAGTGGTGTCCTTGGAAATGGTAGGACGGACGATTGCTACGTCCCCACCTTAGCACTATGGCCGCTTCTCTCCGAGGATTTCAAAGAAGACAGAGCAAACAATGTGGAGCAAACCGAACAAGTTGGAGAAAAAACTCCCGAAGGAAGTGTGGACGCAGATAAAAGACTGTCCGCAGCAATGGCTGAGATGCAGCTTCTCCAGTCAAAACTTTCCGTAGTGGAAAGATATGCAAGCATGCTTCATGGCTCGATTTTTGGGAGGCCTCTCCAAGACCACGAGATCGCCTCTCTCCAGGAGAACACTAAATTTGATATTGCAAAAGAGTGGGAGGCTATGCTGGAATCGTCGGATCAGAGAAAACTCGCACACCTAGAAATGTTCTACCGTAACATGCTTGCCGGTGTGAAAGATAAGCTGATGAAGAAAAGGATACAAGAGATCGTGAAGGAGTGCCTTAAATCACAGGCTACCGCCCGAACTGAATGAATGCAGTCGTGATTTGCAAATAGCGGGTACAGATGCCAGCGGCTCAGGTTATTACGTTCCAAGTATCTTTGTGTACAATATGTAGCAGTTAATACCTTCCGAGTCAAGTTTGTTCTCACATGCATGCTTGACTAGATTTCACGGTATCGGCTTTGTATTCATGTCGAAAAAGCTATAGTCCAACAGATTATGATTGTACTAGTTTCTAGTGCCCGTGATTCGTGGTTTGTTGTCCAGCATTTCTTGCATTAAATTGAATAAGAATGCTTTTCCTTTACCTTATATAAACGTTTTTGTACATTTTCTGTATTGTTTGCTTCAGTTGCTTTGTTTTATGTCTCAAGACTCAAGTAGTGTATGAGTTCCGACCTGATCAAAGGAGATCGGATTCAAGGTACATATATACTTTCTATTTGGATTCACTAATGAGATAAACATGATTTCATGTTACTTTTATTCAAGGGATAATAGGATAAAAAGCTTATTTTGTGTGGATATGATACTATGTTATTATATTTTTATGGCGACAGACAACATTTAGCGGCCTAAAATAGTGTCGATGAAACTGACTTATCTCTTGCACACCACTCCACGGCCGTCAAGGCCGCTTGCACAGTTTAAGCTTGCATGCTGAAAATTGTTTGAAGAACTCATCAGCTGTGTCCCCTTGAACCTAGCGACGTCGCAGTCCGTGGAAAGAGGTTCGAAGATGCGAATTCTCTCTGTCCTCCCAAAACAGGCATGCTGACTCCCATCTTCACCCTGCTGACGTAGTTGCTTGCGTATGTCTGTCCCAGGACTCCCTTCACTTCACCGCTCAACGAGTAAAACTTGAACCCTAGATCAAGGTGGGCGAAGCAGTCCTCGTCTGTGATCCCGTAGTTGTGAATCATGGAATCCTTCTTGGTGATGGGAACAACTGCTGCTTTGATCTGGAAGTTGCCTTCCACCTCGATCACCACTGCATTCGTGTCTAGGGACCTGGTGATGCTTATCCCGGGCGCGGATTCTGGTTGCCATCTTGCGCCCTCGCCCTTGTCGAGGAAGACAGGAGCTGCATCGAACGAGAGTTCCAAGCGGTCGACTGTGTCGTCCCAGGTAGCCGTCTTCTTGGCGCCAATCGAGATCTGATGGTCGTCGAAGAGGATCCCGAGCGACTGGACCCAGGTGAAGTCCCTTCCCATGTTCTCATTTCTCCTACCGATGAAATGAGCGTTGATGTGCAGGTTGATGTCGGAGACGATGCAGAAATCTTGGTCCTTTTTGCCGTGGAAGTAGAACGTGATCCCGTCAGCGCCAACGAATCTCGGGTCTTGGCAAACTGCTCCCGGCCTATTGCAATCTATTTAAGTGGCAAAAAAGAAATGTTAATACCAACATGAATGTGTGTGTGAGAGAGATGGGAGAGATGAGAGATGAGAGAGAGAGCTTACTGCAAACCGGACTGCAAGTGACACAATCAACCTCACAAGTTCCGGGGCAATCTTCTGGACACCGGTGCTCCATGAGGTAGCAGCTCGGGTAATTCCTGTTTCTGCAACGAACTCTCTTAACTCCGGCAACAACTGGAGACGGGCTGGGAGTCACCTCCGGTGGGGAAGGAGTTGGGCTAGGAGGAGTCGCCTCTGGTGGCGAAAGAGTTGGGCTAGGAGGAGTCACCACCGGTGGTGATGAAGGAGGTGGGCTAGGAGGAGTCACGGGTGGCGGGGGCGGGCTGTAGCCTGGAGTAGGGGGAACTGCAGGGCAGACGGCCTTGCACGAGACACAGTCAGCCACGCACGTGGAGGGACAATCATCGGGGCAGAGGAGCTGCTGGCTGCAAGTCTTCTTGTAGTTCTTGTCCTTGCACTTGACTTTGCTCACTTTAGGGGGGGGAATAGGAGGCGAGGGAGGGCAGACGGGCTGGCACGACTTGCAGTCGACGAGGCAGTCGCGAGCACACGTAGTGGGGCAGTAGAGATCCTTGTTGAGACACGAAGGGTAGTTTTTGTTTTTGCACTTGACCTTCTTGGGCTTGGGGCCGGCCGCGGACGCCCCCTGTGGTGTAGCGAGCAGGAGAAGGACGGCGGCCGAGAAAACGAGGCGGAGCATGGTTTGTGGTGTGTGATCCCTCAATGTAGTACTAGTAGTGTGTGTTGTTGGTGTGTGTTGTTGGGGGCATGAGGTTCTTGTTTTATAGAGGGAGAGAAATGGTGGGATCATGTGGCCTTCAATCTAGGCAGGCATTAGCTGTTTCAGATGTAATAATACGTGATCGATCTTGTTTTGTAAATCAAGTTTTCTGCTTTGAGGAATTTGTGGGGAGTTTTGTTTTGGTTTACAAGTTTTTATATTTACGTAAATATGGGAAAACTAAAGCTGTTTTTGTTTTATTATCTACTTTTAGTCTAATAGTAGTACTACTAGTATTCTTCAATTTGTGACATTGCATCGTTGAATGTTATGTTTTTTTTTCTCTTTTAATGAGACGATTACAATTTTTTTGGGCTCATTTTTCCTATGTCAGTCTTATTTTTGTGCAATTTTGTGTGTTGGGTGTATTTTCAACCGTTTTTATTGTAATGTCAAGAATACGTGTGACGTATTTATTAATGGATCTTAATAAGAATATTTTATAGTTTTATTTCAATATGTTAACATGTTTGATTGTTTTCTAGAAAAATATCATCATCATTTCATTGTTTTGATTGTTTTAAAAATATACATTAATTTTTGTAGAATTTATTTTTGGAATTAGCGATTAATAGTCGGTGGAGAGAAAGGTAAGTTGACATTTACATGGCAATAATCAATAGGGAAAGGCCAATATATATACTTGCCTGTAGGTTAAGTAAATCTTTAATTTTTGGATAATTTTCTATTTTAAAGTAAAAAACTTGAATTCGTTAGTAAGGAAAAAAGTCAACAAAATTAATGTCAACGGCTTAAGTTCATGGAATTGTATCAGACTTGCAGATTGAAAGTAATCTCAAGTCGAAGCAAAGGCGTGACAAAAGCCAAGAATCTAAGCAACAATAAATGTGTTCGAAATATATGTGTAATACTGTACTCCACATAACTTTTAACAGAAAGAAAAATAAATAGTTTATGTAAGGATCAAATATTGCATCTGGATTGGGCTTTTAGTTAAAGACTTGAGCCACAGACAAATTTGAGCAATTTATCACAGTATCATAGTATAACCTTGTACTGTTGTTAAGAGGGTTGAATTCTCACAAATTTGATCATTTCTGGATTTTACATTTCAAGTTAGAAACGCTGATTCGTTTACATTAGATTATTTTATTTTGTTTAATCTAATAAAAGATAGCCTCTTTAGAGTATATATCAATACATTCTATGATTGATTTTCCGACAGTCATGTAGTCGGCCCGGGAAAATAGCAGAGTGAGCCCAAAGCAACATTATTTAAAAATAATACTTCTATATTTATTGAGTTCAAGTAGTGTGAATAAAGTATGAAAGAGGTAAAAAGTAGGAGAGAGGAAGATACAATAAAGTAAGAAAAATGATAAACTGCAAAAAATGTGAATGTAGAAAAATTAAGACTCGTAAATTCAGCGTATAATACATCACAAAACACCAATTTCATATATAGACAAACACAAAAAAACAACCATTAACGAACAAATGAATATAGGTTCAATTCAATCAATCAATAATGCAGTCAATCTACTGCCTAAATATATAATTTCAATAGATGTGTAGATGAATAAATGCAATCTCACAGCAAACCTTGGAATATTCATCCTTCCAACTTTTTTCTAGGACTCCAAATCTGTACAAGAAAATGATGCAACCGTAGGTATTCGAGTTGCACCGGGGTGAAGGTTGCAGACGATGCTAACTCAACACGAACGCGTGCGTGCACCTTTGACAGAGCTGATCTCCAGCCAGGTAATGGCAGATTTGATGGTGTCTGACAGCTTACAGCTTCTTGGGCAGATTGTAGGTTTTCTTGAGAAACCTTGTAGCAGCTTCGTCGTTCCTGTAGCACAGAACTCGTAGCAAAGTGTTGGGTTCAGTCGGGCTCCATTGCCCCGACGTTGCAGGTAGTGGGAGCCGAGCTTTGGCAGAGGAGCCGTATGCTTCCAAGGTCAGGCGTTTGAACCGATCAATGAGGCTCTCTGTGTCTGTTCGGAGAAGTGGGATGATGTTTCGCACCGTGGCTGAGAATTTATCAATTATATCATCAGGCAAACCATCCCCATCGGCTGAGAAAAGATGTGTGAGGGCCTTGAAATCATCCTCTATTACCACTGAGTCCTGCTTGGTGAAGGCGCGTGACGGGCCTCCAGCGAGCAGCACCAACAAAAACCCATCGAAGGAAGCTCTCATTACGTCGGCTATGATGCGTGTACGGACTCTCTCGTTAACAGTGTCAGCCACGATGGTCAGATTTCGCTCAAGTTCGTGAAGGAAAGGCTCGATTCTTGATGATGAAACATCACCAACATATAAAGAATCCCATAAGACATGGCTTAGATCGTGGAAGACGACTTTATAAGCCAGGCCCTCGGACAACTGTTGTACTGCATCGATGCAAGTGGGAGGGGTGAGCTCAAACTTTTTCCCCAGCCCGTTCAAGAAATCTTCTACATGGGCTGAATCCGAGTTCCTCAACAGGGTAATTATTCTTTTCTCAACAACTTCCAACTCTGATCTTATTTTATGCAACGAGTTTATACGTACACAAAGCTGTGGTGCCCCAGTGGAGCTATCTCCGTTGACAGTAGCCACCTGAGGATTCCTCTTCTGCAAGGTGGCCGACTTCTCTTTCTTCTTCCAGTTGAACGATGATCCTACAGTGCATCTTGTTAAGGTTGGCATTGTAGGGATATACACATTTCTTGATCCTGCACATGGACAGTTAGTTATATTTTATTCATTGATTGCTATAAATTATATATCAGGAAAGAGATTTTCATGTAGATCAAAGCATCGTTACCACAGCCTGATTTTGCTTTAGTTGCATAATATTGAAGACATTTATCGAGGCCAGCCACTAAGTCCGGAAGTATTGCAGGATGCATCGGTATTGGCAGCTCAAAGAAGGCCTCTAATGTCTCATCGACTATCCGTAGAACCTCTACTGCTGAAGGAGCAAATCCCTCTTGATTTGCTCGGGGATTCCAATCCTATCAAGTAGAAAAGTAATAAATTCAAATAGTGTTCATGTTTCTGTCGTACACCTCTAGCTCGATGCATAAATTGAGTTTATACCTCTTGTTGAAGATTTCTATCAACCCATTCCTTTAGCCTGTCTAATCTCGTCTTTATCCATGCTTTTACCAAATTGGCAATCACGCCTTCAGCATCATAAGGAGGCATCTCACGAATAATGGCCTTTCCACCATCATCACTATCCACCGAGTCTTCAACCGCAATTTGGACCAGATCTTTTTCCAACTTATCTGCAGCTCTCAAAATTTGTACTGCATCAGGTGTCAATTCTGTAATGCCTGAAATGAATTGCTTCAGCTCGTTCCCGTAGCAAACGTGTAGAGTGGCAACAGCAACCCCTGCAGCAAACGGGTGCCATATCTTCAAGATAGGACTAAACGTGTCCTTCTCATTGACTGCAAGCTCGCCAACATCCTTGGCCAGGATGGCAAGGACGGGAAGGGAATTTAGCTGATTTCTTGATGCTCTCCTGCTAGAGTCAGCCTTTTCCATCATCTGTACACCAAAATATAAAACATGTCATAGAAGTCACTATCGCCCATAACTAAAGAAACTGGGAAATGAGAACTGCAGACAAATATTGAAGTTCAGGTAACATCAGATAAAAGAGGTTAACAGTCTTTAGAGCATAATGCATGGTGGTTTTGTATAATGCAGTAATCATTAAGATAGTTTCATGAAAGTGATGATGGTCTTGGATTCACTTTCATGCAAACTACACCTCAAATTACTAATCATATCTTCAACTTGCCTGAGCAAATGCAGTGCGAAGGGACGACCTAATGTAAGTGTCAATCCTGCTAAGAGCCACATCCACTTCATTTTTCCTTCTTCGGCGATACTCATTTGAGATGTCTTCAACTAATATTTTAGCAGCCACTACCCCAATGGACACAATGCTTTGCATAGAATCAATATTCCCACTGTCAAATGTTTCATGATAAGCCAAGAGTCTTTTCTCGGCCAAACCCAACATGGCGGTCAACGCAGAACTCAATATCTTAGCATAAGCTGGATCTTTAGTCATTTTGGCATCTTTGGAGACATCAGCAAGTTGACTGTCAGCAGCACATAATAGATCATTTTCAACTTGCCCAGTTGCAACATATCGATTGAACAAAACCCATGTAAAGCATAGATTGTGCAGCATTTGATTCAGCCCTAGGACTCCCCATGTTTTCTTTATGAGCTCCATGAGCTCATCAACTTCCTCTACAAAGGATGTCTCCTCATTAAGATCAAAACATGCTTCTAGAAGCATTTCATAAAGACGGAGATTCAACGGGAAGCCATCTGCCCAGTGGCTGGATTCAAGTGGGGCACCATCAGACATCCTATTTGCCAGCGCCATTACTGTAGTACGCAGAACTTGCATGGACTCATTGTTTCTCCCAGTTTCTATCGGCCGATCCAAGGCTGCCTGAATTATCTGTCGCAGTCGTTGAGCAGCAGTATTACCCCTTTCAAGCGGCAAGTGAGGGTGCAGCAGAAGACCAGCCTCCAGCATTCTAAGGTTTCTCTTCTGCCAAGCTTCGTATTCATCTTGATCAGTAAAATCAGAAGCTTTGAATTGCTGTAATAGCTCCAGTGGAAGAATCATCGACTCATTTCTTCTCCCAACCTACACAATAAGGACAAATATAAGGACAAATCTTCATTTAATTAATTCTCCACACAAACCAATCAAATTACTTTTCTCAAGATATTGTAGAGAAAAGTTAAGAAAATTCAGATACGACTCCAGATATCAGCCTAACTTCTAGGTCACACTGACATCTAGACTTAGGCAGGTTCCATGCAGCATTGCATGTCATTTAATGCATAGTAAGACATCAGTAAAGGTTAGGTTAAAAGTCAGCATCCCAGAAGCGTAAAAATTAAGATATGTCACTGTTAGGAAACAATTAGAAATTATTTAATCAGTAGTTAGCAATAATTTGCAATAGTCCAACCAGTAGATACTAAAAAACACATAAAACACCTTCTATTGCTGCTGCTGGAGCATAATCAAATGCAAGCAATGAGGCTGTTTCACCAATTGCTTCAAACCCCATAAGTTTACAAAAATAAGGTCTGTGATAAGCTTTGAAACAAAGTTGGATTTTTCCAGCTTAGAATCTCATTTTACAGCAAATACCCAGCCTCTTCAAAAAAAACAAAGACTTTGGACTAAACAAACCGAGATTTACACTGGAGAGAAGACAAAAACGAGTAAACATATACCAAAATAGGAAGAATAACAACAAATCAGCAAACATTAACTGAATATCCACTTTATTCACCAAGCACATTAAGTAGATCACAGTAGCACACGAATCCAATTCTCACATGCATTAAACACACAGAAATCTCTATTTGACTCCTAAAAGGCAAAATTCCCAATGTTTGGATACTGCACACCCTAGATCAATACACAATTTATTGAAAAACGACAAAATTTCAAACTCGAGCTCAATCACTGCAGTCAAAATAAATAAGTAGTCCAAACGGTAAAATCAAATCTAGTTTCCCCCAGTTTGGGAATGAAAACGCGTTTTCCTAACCTGCCCAGCGGAAATCCTCAGCAAACCCCTACGAATCCTCGAATCAGCAGCCTCGGAGATCCTCATCTGAATCCTCATTAGCTCTCCAACGGTCACCGGCTTCTTCGCCTTCCCTCCGGAGCCCGAATTCCCCGAATCGGAGCTCCGCTTCGAGCTGGTGGATCTCATCCCCAGCGCCTTCTTCATCTTCGACGCCGCCGCCGACGTGAGCGACCTCTGCAGATTAGCATTCGAGGCGGCGCCGCCGGGGCTGTTGTTGTTGGGGGAATTTGTGTGGCCGTTGCTAGGAGTGTAGGTGAGTGGCCTGGAGGAGGAGGCGCGGTTGGCGGAGACGAAGATCTCGTAGGCGGTGGCACGGAGGTCGGCATCTGAGAGAGTGGGGGTTAGGTCGCTGAATGGGAAGGGGAGAGCGGTTAGAGCGGTGGAATTGGCGGCGGCGGTGAAGCGGGAGGTGGCGGAGGAAGGAGAGGCGGTAGCGGCGGTGTTGGTGATGGAGGAGGAAGAGAAGGAGTCTCTCTTGGAGTGGCCGAAGGTTCGGTCTCTGAAGAGAGACGCCATTGTCGCTCTGTGTAGAGAGAGAGAAGAGAGAGAAGGTGAGTCACAAAAAGTAAACCAGAGAGAGAGTGAGTGTTTTGGAAGATAGATTTATTTCCCGTTCCAAATAAAACAACCATTTCTTTTCGAAAATTAAAATAACAAGCACTTTCTTTTTTAAAGGTTTAAAAAAGCATTAATTTCTTTATATTTTAACGAGTTAATAGTCTAAATTTTAAACAAAATTAACTATTTAAGCTTGCATTTTTTATTTAGGTTTTTTACTAATTTAGTTGATAAATTATGTAATTATGCTAATAGTTGTATTTTACCAATTAGACTTGAAATAAGTATCAATTACTTATAAACATGAGCCTATCAAACTATCAATACTTTCAGAATTACGAATACTCTCAGAATCACTAATGTTGTCATAATCATAATTATAAGGGTATCAATTTTCACACATCGTTCCAGCTATAGTCTACGTTGGTGATTCGATGAATAATGATTTCTTTTGTATAATTGGTCGTCGTCTTGTGTCTACTTTTAGCAATAATCGACAAATGTTAATTTTTTGGCATAATTGTGACTATCACTAAATAATTTATCAAAAATATGCTATATACAAATTAAATTAAATTCTATAAACTCTAAATCTGCTAAAAAGCATGCTATAGGTAACTAATTATCATTAATTAATATTTCATGTACTTCTATAAGAATGTCGATCATTGTTATATGAGTATAGTATATAGAAAAATATTTCGTGTGTTATAGTATTACATTTTAATTTAAAACTTATTTGCATCGGTGTGAATCTAGTACTACTAGATTTTACGATATGATTTATCAAATGTAACAAATCATTTTGACTCCAAAATGGAGAAATAGACACATTGGTGTCACATCCTTATCAACTTACATTGACACACGCTACAGATAAAAAAATTACTATTGTACTATAAAAATCACTAATATATAATACTAATAAAATTTCAATTATTATTTCATTTGAATACAGGGCTTGGGCCTTGGATAATTGGACACATGCTGCATGACTAAGATCCCATATGTTATGTATAATTATAGTTCCAAATAATATATTATTACACCTTTTTCTATTGTTGCATTCACCGTCAATGTTAGTACATTTAAATTTGTATTCCTCCACCCTAATTTTTTTGACTTAGTATCAAATATTATTCGTTGATTGTCAAGTTAAATATACATCTCAATTATTAGCCAAAATAACTAATTGAAGCAACAACCAAGTCGAGCACCCATGTGATAAGACACCATAATAAAACTGAAATTGTAATTATACTAAAATATAGTAATATTATTGGTCTGGATATTTATAACTAATTGAAATTGTTTTTTATTTCCGCCGAAATATATTCATAGTAAGCCAATCAAGATTTAGTTTTGAATGAATTTACAAACTTAGATACATAGAATTCAGATTCGTGAAGTGAAAAATACCAATACTTTTAAACTTTAATTATAGTTTTTTAATAAAAATTCAACCTATTAAACCACTCGCGCGTTTCTAATTTATTTGCCAAATTGCATGATTAAAAAATTTAGTTAGCACCCAACGGTCGTAGCGCAGTAAGCGTGGAGTTGTGGTGACCCTGTGATCACGGGTTCAAACCCCGCCACCCCTAGGAGACTTTCAGCCTTAATTCGCAAACTCGGTTGAATAGTATTAGTCGGATTTCGCCTCTTTTCCTCGTTATTTGTGAAGTTTTTTTTACTAGTACTAGTACGTAATTTGGAAGCTGGAAAACATGGGAAATTGGCTGGACTTTAGTTGGCTGATAATATGTGAAAGTGTGGGGCTCACACCCTTAACAAATCAATAATCGGCTTTGCAACATTTCTAGTATTTATTACTCCCATCCGCTCCTTTATTATGAGTCACACTTATATTTTTTGCATATTTTATACAAATAATAATAATAATTACTAATTAAAATATAAAAAAATGATAAAATAAGAGAAAATATAATGTAAAGAAAGACTATTCTTTCAGCCATATTTTCGGCTCAATATTAAAAAGAGGAATCGGCTCAATATTGAAAAGAGGAACAATGCTCGTGATTATATATTAAATGTTTTTTTAACCAATTAAATGTTGTTCCAGAATATCCTATTTATATCGCATATATTTTCATTTTGTAGCGGAATATTCATGCATATCATTTCTTTTGGTATAATAATCCGACACCTTAGCTTCATTAAATTCGACCTTAATTAGAGAAAAGAAAGAAAAATGATAAAAAAAGGAGAAAGAAAAATGATAAAAAAAGGAAAAAGAAAAAGGAAAAAGTAAAACCATGGTTTTACGAATAAAAATTGGTTGCCCAGGATAAGGAATTTTCACAATGATAAGAATTTTTGGGTTTGATTCCATCTGAATATAGAAAAAAAAATGTCGTCTTCAGCTGCAATTAGAGGTTTTGGTTCAATACTCACCCGATTTTCCAGTGGGGTTTCTGTTAAACCCCTGAGCTCTCTCCATCCTCACAGTTAAAACCCTTCCGCTTTCTAGATATCGATTTTGCAGCGTATGTCGGATTTTGATTAACGAATTCAGTTTATTATGGCACAGGAAATGGCTATTCGATAAGAAATTTATCGTCAATTTCTAGGTACTCGTGTTCTGGAGATTGGGCTTCGTTTTCAGGGCTTAATTATGGTAGCTGTGAGAGGAAGATCTCAACTCGCGCGCCGCTGTGTATGGGCAGACGATCGAGTAAAATTGCTGGCAGAAAGGTATTTAATTTAACTCTGTGATTGTGCGTGGCATTCTGATTTTTGTAATTTTTCAATTGGGATTAAAACACATTGATTTCACAGAGCTCGTTGTAACAGATTTTTAGGTTAGTCTTGTGCAATTTAGTAATGATTAACTATCCTTCAATTAATCTGGAAAAATAAAAGTTAAATGTGTATTTTAGGGGAAATGGTCAATTATTCACCAGATTAAATATTTGTGAATGAAGGGGACGCTAGATTTTACTCTCTATGAAAAGAATTCACATTAACATGTAGAATTAAGTCATACTCATAATTGTGTGATGAGATTAGAATCGATTTAGATTGGAATTGGCTGCTCGTCATTGCTCGAATGCTGAAATGCGAACCAGAAAACATGTTTCAGAAAGGAAGCTGCTGATTCTTAGGCTTACTAGAGTTTTGATTGCTATTCTCTGTAGCAATGCATGATATTTGTGAGATCATAGTTATCAAGTAGGCAATGCCGTTAAATTTGTTAGTTGGGCTGTCAGTTTAAGCTTAACCCAGAGACCGATAAACTATGTAACTGAGGGAGAAGGAGCTGATCATCCAGAAACACTTATCTATGTGGATTTAGATTTGATTCTGTATCATATCATATCTGAAAAATTAAGGACAACTTGGTTCTATGATTCTTTTTCTATTTCTTCAATGCAGACTCAAAATGATCTTAAGAAGGGGAAGCTGTACGCTAGATTTGGGAAGGAAGTTGTATCTGCGTAAGTTAGTTGCTACAGTTATCGGACGACATGATATGGCACTTTTCATAACATATCAACTATGAAGAGCACTCATATACCTTAAAAATCAACGTGAAGCTACTCATCCACATTATTCAAATTTCATGCACAGTGTTTGCTAATTTATTTTCATTCATGTTTATTGTTGATCATGACTGTTTTCACTGTCTTGTAACTCCCATTCTAACCCATGTACAAGAGCTAAGCCATCACAGCCTCATGCTTTTTGCATAATAGGCATCGTCACCTCTATACATCTTTGCACTTTTTCAAACAACTTCCAAGATTCTCGCTTTTCAGTATTTTAATTTAGACTATGGATTTTCTTTTGTGAATTCTGCAGGGTTAAGAAAGGTGGTGCTAGCCCAGTATCTAATACAGCTTTGGCTGCTCTGTTTGAGAAAGCAAAGGAGCTTGATATACCGAGGGATATATTAGATCGCAACATTAAGAGAGCTTCAGAGAAGGGCCAGGAATCCTACATTGAGAAATTCTATGAGGTGGTCTTGTGTACTACTTGCTGTAGCTGTTTTTCACTCTAGGCATGTCTGAATCATCTCTTACTGACTTTTTTGGAAGATTTGTAATCATAACAAATGAAATTTTTTTATTCACAGGTCTATGGCTATGGTGGGGTAGGAATGATTGTTCAAGTGTTAACAGATAAAGTAACTAGATCAGTGGCGGCCATTAGGGAGGTCGCGAAGGATTGTGGTGGAAAGATGGCAGATTCTGGATCGATTATGTTCAAGTTTAGACGAGCTAGAGTTGCGACTGTAAAGGCTTCTGATGTTGAGAAAGACGAGCTTCTTATTATTGCCTTAGATGCTGGCGCGGAGGACATAATTGAGCCCTGGATGGATGCAGATAATTCGGAAGAAGATTTTGAAAGGTTTTAGAAACTTTTCTTTGCATACAATTTATGATCTTCAATCTTTACATATTTGCTTTATGTGCCATCATTCCTCCCAGTATTGTTTACACATCACTAGGTATGTATAGTTGTTTCCTGATAACAGAACAACCAAATGCTCTATATATTGTTAAACTACACTATTTTGTAGTCATAATTTATCTTTTGCTGGTAGCAACGCTTTAGATTCACCCAAGAAGCAAGAACTTCTCTCTCTCTCTCGTGCATAACATTTGAATTATAGTAGTAGTACTAATTTTCAATGCATATACTGCGAGGTTAATGTATTTTAATCCATCTTGTTTTCTTTGTCATAGACACTATAAAATAGTAAGTTCGATGGAGAATTACACTGCTATATTGGAAAAACTACGCGAGGAAGGAATTGCATTCGAAACTGATGGTGGGTTCGAGCTTATCCCCATAACACCAGTTGAGGTATGCCAATAAAGGATTCCAAATTTGTAATGTATGAAACCCTCACTCAACATCTAATATTATGATCTCTGCTGATCTAGTCCTAAAGACTTTTTTCTCGTAGTTTCAAGTGTCCGATCCCAGTGTAGGGTTACAGTAGTTACCGTTCTTGGTTGCAGGTTGATGACGAGGCTATGGAGTTAAACAAGGAGCTGGCGTCCAAACTGCTCGAGCTAGATGATGTTGATGCAGTATATACAGATCAGAAATGATTTTGACCTTCTAGGTATCTTTGAGATGGCCCTCTTCTTCTCTTTCAGCTGCTCAGCATTCTAACTGAGATTTTGAGGCTGCGAGTTTTATGGGCTCGTCGTGATTGCCCTCCGATGTGCAAATTCCGGTGGCTGCCAGATGAGTGTGCTATATCTGCCAGAATATTCATTGAAGGCTCATTATTTCATGGTGATAGTTTTGCTGATTTGAGAAAGAAAGAATAAAATAAACAAGTAATGACATGACATTTTTTGTTGCATCTTTATTTTTCACATTACTCCAAAATTTTCTTGTACGATAATAGTAGCTAATTTTTTTTTTACCAATTTATCTCTTTTTCTTTGAATATCCAATTACTAATTGGGCCTTTTGTGTTGAGAGTTGGAAAAGGCCCACTTTTATGTTGAGAGTTGGAAAATATAAATGGCATACCTTATTTAGGAAAATATTAAAATACCATGGTTACATAATTCTTTTATTTGAGAACCAAAAACTAACTAATTAACAAATTCACCGTTTTATTTTGTCACCCTATTACTTTATTAAGTACTTCTTTAACATTTATTAAGAGCCCAAATAGTTTGAATTGTGAAATGTAGAACTTTTCAAACAATCCACTAATAGCAAAAAAATTTTTCAGATGCTGTTTTTAGGAATAAATTTTATACTCAAAATGTTCCACAATTGCTAAATATTGACAGCCTAGTTTATGATTTTATATTGAGGGTGTTACAAATCTGATAAGTATGTTGGATCATTCATCTCATTATAGTATTTCATATATGTAATTAAAATAATTGAAAAAAAAGTGATGAATTACCAATTAAAATCTATAATCAAGACTACAAACCATGATGATTTAGTTTCATTAGGCATCAAATTTAAATCCAAGAACAAGTTGCCATAAGAGTATTTATATATATATAAAAATCTATACATAGCTCGTTGATATTTTATTAATTCACTACGTGAGTACCTCTCATACCACACAAATATAAATAAAATAGAAAAATCAATGCGACAAGATATTAGAAAAATAATGGACATATCTCCAAAGAAAGAAAAAGAAGACGAAACCAAACCCATTTCTCTCTCTCTAAAAACAACAACATTATAATGTGCAACTGATCACTTTGAATGGCTTTTCATTTGTCTGCATTCTCAAAAGTCATCATATCTTTGCTGTAGGTTCCATATCTCAAATGGACAAAATTTGAATGCAAATTCAACGAGAAATAAAATTGGAAAAAATGCATAGATCGACTGCAATGATTCTGATAGATTTTGAGTCAGAAATGCAAAAAGTTATGTGGTCCATTTTTTTGCCACATTAATCCTACAACGACACTACTAAATATGTTAAAGTCGATCGTAGTTGAATTTTAGAGGTGCATACGCACTATTTCTAGCGTAACACCTTTTTAGTTGAACTTTTGCACACATGTAGATTCGAAATCGAATTTCTAAGTTTAAAATACTACATCCAAAGTCATGGCGCCGACGAGGGCAGACGCAGAAAATTATTTGTTAATTATGAGTTATATATTCTGATTTTATATTCGGAATTTGGAGACAATAATTTTATCATGTTTATTAGTGTGACAACGGAGGCTTTTTCACTAAGAATAATATAAAATATCAACAAGTTAAAATTTTTAAACAAATAAAATACGATTTTTATAGCTCTGGAGGGGCTCAAACCCTCTTTGGGGTGTAGGTGAGCCCCCCCAGTGACTAGTGATAAAGCCAAGATTTTAATGTTGGAGGCCCGAGCCATTGTCAATAGTCATAAAGACTATCGCGAGGAGATTCGTAACTACAATAGTGTGCACTAATTTTTCAAAATAAATACATAAAAACTTGAATTGTCGGGGACATGAGCCCCCTAGGCCTAAGTGTAGCTCAGTCTCTGATGGGCAAATCCATGCACTAAGAATTTAAGGGGGCTTAAGCCCCCACTAGGTTTGTTTTGCTTTATTTGTATTTCTATAAATTATCATCATTTTTTAGCATACAACTCTTGCTCAATGATTTTATTTTATCCTATAATATGAACTCATACTGGAAAAAATCAAGACAAAACTGTCACATATATATCTATCTCTCAACATGGGCTTCATTTTGCATGTCTCTCTCAAGTTGAAGTTTTTACCCTCTCATTTCCGACAACTTAGCCTTATAGCACTATAACCTAATGTTTTTTTTTCTTGCAGACTGACACCACTCATCTTCAGTTGCTATCATTCATGCTAGTAGACAGTGAAATTTTAATTTTTCTCCAAGTTTTTGTGTTTTTTACCCTCACACATGGATGTTGAAAACTAGGGTTTTTTTCGTTCACTCATACGCGTTGTCTGAAGACGCGTATTGATGATAGTGAAACGCGAGATGTAACACGATTTGCGTAGGGTTGATGTGTAGGGGAAAATGTAGTTTTAATTTGTGAGAATTTCAATAGTGTGGAAAGATTGGACAGTTGGGAAAACACACACATCA
Source organism: Salvia splendens (assembly GCF_004379255.2). Classification (NCBI taxonomy): domain Eukaryota; kingdom Viridiplantae; phylum Streptophyta; class Magnoliopsida; order Lamiales; family Lamiaceae; genus Salvia; species Salvia splendens. Next base: position 2,397,947 of record NC_056041.1, read on the forward strand.
CACACTGAAAAACAGTGAGAACATTTAATACTTTCATGTTTTATGTTATAAGGGTGAAGAAGGGAGAATAGTGGTAACTGAAGTTACCTAGCTTTAGTAAATATAACTGAGCATGATGGGGATTTTAATAATTGTGTCGTTTATATAGTTGAATTCTATTTATTTAATTGCAATTTTGCAACAGGTTATTTAACTACGACGACATAAGTCACGTACATGTTAGTATTATACTAATTCTATCTAATTAAGAGTACGGAATAAAAAATGTATAAAAGTGGGATCGGGTCCACGATATACTAAGGCCACCCGCAACGCGTTTCGCGGGTAGCTCGTATCTCGGGAGGAGACGGCGGCGAGACGCGTTGCAGCGCCCCGTCTCGTCCCGGTCTCGACGAGACGCCCGTCCCACCGAGACACCTCGCGGACTGTCTCGCCATGCGCTTGCGCGACGTGGCGCGCTCCGGCGCCATGCGTGAAACCCACTCGCCGGCCCGCGAGTGGGCTTCGTCACGCTGACGCAATAAATTATTTTTACAAAAATCAAATTTAATTAAAAAAATAATAAATAATCAAAAACGGTAATATTACCGTTTTTTGACCGTTTTCCTTTTTTTTAATTTTTACTCTATAAATACTCCTATTTCATCCTCATTTCACACACAAATACACATCAAATCCTCCAAATCATCTCCATTTCCTCTCCAATTTTCATCTAACCTCTCATCACAAAATGTCCGGCGACGGAAACACTGGCGGCGGCGGCCTCGGCGGGTTTGACATCGACGCGTTTGGCGACTGGGGGTGTTCCGGTTCTGGTTCGTCTATGTCGGGCACCCAGGGCTCGTCGACGCCGGGGGGTACCAACCACCCCATTTTGATGTGGATGCATATGCTCGTCCCTCCGCCCCGAGGTATTCGCAGGGATTATCCCAAATTCAGGAGGATTATCCGGATGAACCCCATCCGGAAGGAGGACGAGGCGATGGAAGCTCTAGGGCATTCGACGCCGTGGAGGAAGAGGCAGAGGCGGCCGAGGAGGATGAGGATGTAGGTCGGCATCCGTACAGCCGCAAGGACACGATGGCGGTGTACAATGCCTGGATCAGCGTCTCATACGATCCCATCGTCGGGAATCAACAATCCCAGAAGTGCTTCTGGGAAAAGGTCACTGAGGCCTACAACGAGATCAAGCCAAGAGGGTCCCACCACCTCACATAGAAGATGCTCCGCGCTCACTTTGACCGAGTCGACAGGGAGGTCAAAAAATTCTGCGGCATCTACAAGAACGAAGCGGCTCATTACCAAAGTGGAGCCACGGTAGCCGACATTCTGAGATCGGCTCTGGGAGGCCGTCAAAGACGAGGAAATGTGGGTCGTCGGTGTGCGGTCCAGCTCGGGCTCGACCTCGAAGCGCACGAAGCACACGGCGGGTGGCCAATACTCGTCTAGTGGGGGCGGTTCGTGCGGCGCCGCACAAGAGGCTGTCTCGCAGGAGGTTGAGGGCACGACAGACGATGCCGGGGGTTCCTCCCGTGTGTGCCGTCGGCCGCAAGGGACCAAGGCGGCTAGAGGGAGGAAGGGCCGAGGCGAATCAAGCCAGGCGGGCTCTGGCTCGAACACCCTATTATCCATGTACTTGACCGCCACGATGGCGGACACTTCCGCATGACGCCTCCATAATACCAAGTCCATCTTGCCGGAATTGAGTATATGGCAAGACAAGTTGGTATTCCGCCTCCAGGTAGCTTGAGTGCACTGCCACCGCCTTCGGGAGATGATTCTCCGGCGGAGTAGTTTTTTTAATTTCTATAAAATTGTATTTTAAATTATGTTTTTCTGCCACGAATTTAATTATGTATTTTTTAAGGATTTTAAGTTGTATTTTTATTTTATTTAATGAAGTGTGTTTTTTATTAATTGAATTTGTCGAAAAAAAATAAACAATGAAATTGAATGAATAGTAAGTTAAGAGACGGTTAAGAGACGGATAAGAGATGGAGGGTTGCATGTTCTGTCTCTTAGTTAAGAGATGGAGTGAAAAGTACAGTGAGACCCATGAATAGTTAAGGGATGTGACGGTTAAGAGACGGATAAGAGATAGCGTCGCGGATGACCTAATATCCTATCAATACTGTGCTGATATAAATAGGCTTCAATTCATCTTTGCAGACACACTATATATATCAATTGGTACATAGTGATATACTGTCATAGTAATTTATCATTTTACCTATATCTACGTCTAGATCTATATATATCTATAGATAGATATATAGTATGTTTAAACAATTTAGATCACCAAATCAAATTAATGCTATTAGTCTTGATTATTATTTACAATGTGATTATTATCTCAAATATGTAACATAACTTTCTTTTACTACACATTTCACTATTTGATTAAGTAATTTGCTTTGCGTTTAGAGTTTCATTTGAAGATTGTGGTTGTTGTGTAGATGGATGAATGTAGACAATACTCGAATTAACCCATTTCAAAATTATTAGTATTACTTTTTTTAATTGAATTTTACCGTTGTTGGACTTATCGGACTTGGTATTTCTTCCAGACTTTTTGTTTGAGGAAAAGCACGTGCGTGGAAACTGTAGAGTCACGTGCGAGTGTAGTTGAATAAATCATTAAATAAAGCCGCAATAGGGAAGGCGTTAAAATGACTCGGCGTTGCATGAAAGTCATGCGACAGAGATGCCGTACATTAGTAACGTGGCAGCATCACAATCTCTAAAACCGTGTTACCGTTTGTTATTTTAGCATACTCCAATATCATTCCTGTGCCGACATGGTTTATAATTTACTCCTATAAACAAATTTTAGTACTAGTGTGTGTATCCTTCTCATAGTTTTCATTTTCTTTCGTTTTCGACTCGACCTTTTATAGTTATACTAGGATTCCCCCTGTCCATGAAATATCCGTTAATGAAATATTGTCCAAGTTTGACTTAGCATGAGTTTTAAAAAATATAAAGAAAAATGAGTTGAAAATGTTCGTGGAATAATGATCCAATATTTATATATTAGTTTTATAATATATAAATATTGGATCATCATTTACCAAAAATAGTTATTCTGAAAGTGGAGATCATTTACCAAAAATAGAAAAAAACAAAGTGGATAACATTTTACGGACGGACCAAAATGGGAAAACTGGATAACATTTCACTGACGGAGGGAGTATAAAATAAGGCAACTTAACTTACAGTGATCAAATCACTATTTATTGTATGTTTCTACTATTTATAAGCAGCGTTTATTAGTGATAAAGACAATATTAATTCATATTTTATTAATCGGATTTTTTTGTTTCCGCGTGTAATGTACGAAGTAAAAAAGGGAGTGATCGTTGATGCATAAACATGGACAATGAGCGGCTTATAGTGAGTGGACGCCGATGCATAGACACAAACAAAAAGTGGCTTAGCTTCTAAGGAGTGAACGTCGATGCATAGACACAGATAAAGAGCGACTCATAGTTTCAAATGGAGAAAGAACATGACGGAACCAAAACACGTTAATGAAAAATTTAATATTGTTTAGGATACCATCAAATGATCCATGTTAGCGGATATAATCAAAACACCTCATATGTTAATACCCTATAATATTAAAATTTACCAAGGGTGCAAAGAATTAGAACTCAATTGTAAAAAAACTATTTTTGCAGTTCACTCTAATATTTCGTAGTTGACGATTTAAAAAAAAGCTTCCTATCACATATTATGGTCCAAATAAACACAACAAATGATCTAAATTTAAATCGACCTGTATATTACCTAAGACATGAATACTAACACTAGACAACTCTATATAATGTATGTATGAACACAGATTATACGTATACGAGTCAATCTATTATTTCTCATTTATTAGTTAATTAAAAATTATTAAGGTCGGCAATAATATGATAGTAATATATATAGCTTTTATTTCTGCACTTTTGTAGTTTGTGGTTTTTATATAGATCTGCATTTTATTGGGAAATTGTTCAACTTGTTTGACAAATTTGCACCCTATAAAGATGTCAAAATCGCATTACTACTTAATTGCTTCGACCTTTATGTATAAATTTGATACAATAAGTTGTAAAGGTTCTTTGTAATGATTCGTTGCAGACGTAGTGGAAAATATCGACATCAATTTCAAATGAAAGAGAGACCAAAAAAGTAGTAAGAAACTTAAGACAAATGAAATCAATCAAGCTAACTCTAAGTCACTAATTGAAACAAAAATAATAAAATCAACAAAACTTGGCTTATTGCTATCCACAAATTAGAAAATAATTAAATATGGGTCGTTGAAAGAATAATACTCCTGTATAATAAAATTAAAGTAATATAATTAATTTGTGCAAAAGGTGATTAAAAGAAAATTAAAATGTCCAACTTGTAATAATACGACATAAAACATTAATTATCATAACCAACCTGTATACATTCATTTAATCGAATGTTGAGTTTGAGATGTATATTTACAATCAACAATCTCATATCTGGTTCTCTGTCTGAAGTCTGAACATATATAGTAATAAGTTGATCATACATAACATATAGATATGATCAAATCAATAAGTGAAATTCTGTCAAAAATAAAAAAAAACTCAGTTATTGAATCTTGTGATGTAACCGTTAGATTAATATCATGTGTCATCTAATAATGTAGATTGTGATGTCTAATAATGTAACGCCTTTTAGTCTAATAATGTAGATTGTGTAGTCTAATAATGTAACGCTTTTAGTGTAATAATGTAGCGCGAATATTATTATCACAACCATCCAATCTAAGGATCCAAGAGCAGAGATTTACTTTGATTTTTGACAAAATTTCACTTATTGACTATAGTGTGCCCCTTAATCCACAAAATGACATAATTAAGCATCCTTAACTTTTCACTTTGAGAAAAAACCTCATTAGTTACAACGGAATTATTGTACTCCTATATAAATATATTTTGACACGCACCAGCATACCTTTAATTACTAGATTAATAGTCACTTGGGATTCTCTTATAATATGGAGTATTAGGGTTTTCCCCTACAAAATTCCCATGTTTCCTAATTTAGATAATGCTAATTGCTAGAAAACCCTAACTAGCTAGTGGAGGAATATTATTTATGTAATAAACCCTACTTAGCTTATAATTTATAAGCCTACCAACAATTAATAATTCTATTATTAGTATGGTGGTATTAAAGCGAATCTTAACTGAATCAAATTGGGTCACACATAATCATTTCTTAAATCCACTGTACACGTAGGATTTTTGTACTTATTCCCTAATTACTCATGCAAATACAAGAAATTATTGAGATTAGTTAATAATGTTTTTCTATTGTTAGTTTAAATACAATTTTCATAGCGTGGAGTTTAATAATTTTACTACCCGGATTGGTCCCATTTGTACTATACCAATTCTTGTTCACGACAATAATATTTGATTATAATAAAAAATAAAACATTTCAGTTACGACGTCGGTTCGCATTGGCAAGTATTTAACAACCTGTATTTTTTAACACAGTTTATTATATTATAAACGTAGTCAATTCTACCAAAATATGTCTTGTTCAAATCTTATTGGCTTCTACCTAATAGTTTAGGTTTTTGTAGAAATAATATCTTCAATTTTGTATACTTCTTGCCACGCTCAAATAATGTCAAATACATGTATAAATACGTCACGTTTTGTGAAGGCTGTATAGCTAATTAATTTTTTAATAAAACCATTTAATCATTGAAGAACTTTGTAGATGGTATACGTATAATCACTTAAAAATGATATATATTTTATTTTATTTTGAATAAGTTTTATTGCCGACGTGTGAGAGAGGTGGCCTCTCTTTTTTGGGGAAACACTGCAACTAACTTTTCAGATTAAATTGGCTGAAATTATATTTTGGTCAACTAATAAAAATAGAAGAAATTTCGGCTACTCACTCAGTAATTTAGGAAAGTAAACAGAGAATATTTTTCAAAATTATTAATAAAATTCTTAGGTCAACCTCATGAATTCAATGAAAATCTGATATCTATAGTAATAATTTGTTTTCTTGGATTTCGGCAGGCGTCGAAAAATTAGTCTTTGTATTCCGCATTAAATGAAATAAAATGGATGATTTGCAGACAAAAAGTGTGACATCCATTTTAGTCGGAAAATTTCAAACAAAATCCACTCTTTTTGTTGTTCCTCCCTTTTGTTTACTCAAATTAGCAATAAAACATAAAATAAGTCATTAAAATATGTGCAGAAAGATTTGAATATTGCTAAGAAACCCTAATTTTCAACTCATGTCCACGCTAGCGACAAAGTGACTGGGCCATCCTATCATTTTCCCCTCTCCTTTTCTCATAAATAATTTCCGGTGACAATTTATAAAAATATTATACATCTTCCTTTTGTTAATATAGCATACATATGGATGCAGTCAATAATTATTTGCATGCCGAAGAAAAAAAGGATTACAGATGAAACAAAAAAAATAATTAGTTGACATATTAAAATTGGTTAGAGCATCCCCAACGGTGGTGGAATGCTGCTCGTCCGTCCTTGCCGCTGGCAAGGACACGCTCCGCCGCCGCTGCGCTCTTGCCGCTAGCACGGACGTGCTCTTAGCTAAGAGCACGGCCATGCCAGCGGCAAGAGCACAAGGCTCCGACGTGGCATGCTCTGATTGGCCCGTTGATTTATCATTTTTTATTATTTTTTTAAAAAAAATCGAAAAAATCTGAAAATTTCAAAATTAATTAAAAAAATATTGTCTCACTTCCTAATAAAATATATCCATTTTTTTCACACTTTTAATTTTTTTTCCATCATTTTTACCCCAAAATTCATACTTTCATCTATAAATACTCTCATTTCAAACACAAAAAATGACACTATACTAAACAACTCTCTCAATCTCAATTTTTAGGATTTTAATTATGTAATTTTTAATTTTTAGGAGTTTAATTATGTAATTTTTAATTTTTAGGATTTTAATTATGTTTTTTTTATTTTATTTGTAATTTGTATTATTTATTGTGGTTTTTTAATGAATTTTAATATTATGGAAATGTTTTTGTTTAATTGAATTTTAAATTGAATTGTGCTCATCCTTGCGGAAGAGCACAGCTGTGGGTGTTGTGCTCTTGCCAGAGAGCAGGCAGAAAAAGTGGGGCCGGCCCACAACCGTGCCGCTGGCAAGAGCACGGTTGTGGATGCTCTTATATGATTTGAAAAGAGTCATGACAATATCCATATTCATATAGAGTTAATGATTACAGAAGTTATAAACAATTTAAATTTATGAATATGTAAAGTTATGAATACAATTTGAGAAGCGAATAAGACACATATATCATATATGTGTGTATTATGGGCGTCACATAATTTATTCATCCACAATATATAATCTCAATATACTCTAATTTAATGGCTCAAAAGTCATCGAAATTTCTCCTTTCTTCTTCGTCATTATTAAACCTTTTGTCGTATATATTAGAATAAATCATGCATATATATAGAAGTAAAGAATATCATTACGAATAGAGAAATATTATAAAAACATATGAAAAAGAAATAGGATGGCCCCTAGATAGGGTGGTGGAGTTCAATAATTTGTGTTGAATTAAAACTGACTTTGGAGGTCTCAAATTGCAACCACAGAATGACCAACTCGTACTATTATTAATCCAAACATCGTCCCATCATTTTCATTTCATTGTTTCTTCCCACACAAAAAAAATTTGAAGTCCTTACACAACTCATATAGCATTTTAAGGATGCTGCCCCCTCTAAGTTTATTTTTTAAATTATAATTTGTATATATACGGTATATCGTGGATGCACCACCTGGTTCGAATCCTACGAGAGGTGAAAATTTCATTTTCTTTATTTTGTTAATTTCACTGGAAGTGAAATGACTTCATATAATCAGTGCAATATGTAAAAGTAAAACGATTCAAAATATTAATATAGCAACAAAGAATAATGAAATCAAAGAAACAACAAAGTAAGTAACAGAGTAAGCGTTCTGTCTAAAATCGCACAGAAACTAGAAAAATAGAAGTAAATGAACAACACGTGTTATATATACGTGTATATTTGGCTCATATCCGCATCATGAGGGCATATATGTGTATATTGATGAATACGCGAATTTCTGGTGGTGATGAATGCTGGTAGAGAATACAGATCACGACACAGAGAATTTACGTGGTTCGATTTACTGAGGTAAATCTACGTCCACGGGAAGAAAAGAGGGCAGAGTTGTATTGCTTGATCTGTTTTTTACAGCTTACAATACAGACTTGCTATATGATCTTTTTATGTCTAGAGAGCTCTTAGAACTTTACCCTATCTATCTGATCTAGGTTCTATTTATACATTGAACCAAGATCGTGGCATGCAGCACCATTTACTAGGTAGTGGATGTCGTGGAGATCGTGGCGATCTTGCATGGGTCCACTATTCTGCATGGGTTAATGACTGCTTGACACCACTAAATAGATCGTGGGTGTAGTGGAGGTGGAAATCCTGCATGAGTCCACTATCTCCTAGTTCGGTCGAATACTGAGACCGAACTGCTGAATTATTGCCGAGCAGCTTTTGCCGATCTGAGAGTAGAGCTTGATGCTGACCTGAGAGCAGAGTTTGATTGGTTGGCTTTTACTGAGCTGTAGGCTGGGGCCGAACTCTTTGGTTGTGCCGAACTGAACTCTTTAGTCATGCCGGACTGATACTCTTTAGTCATGCCGAACTGATACTCTTTCTTGGGCTTTGGGCTGATGGGCCGTCACTGCTATTGGCCTTGTTTAGTCCGTACCCCATCACTACCCCCCCCCGAAAAGCGAAGTGAATCACTTCGGCGAAGCGAGTCACTTCGGCATTCTGGATAAAGGCAAGGGGGAGGCTGATGTCAGGGGACGTGCCTTGCACGTGACTGGGGAGAGCAGGGAGGCCGAGGCTGAAGCTGAAGCAGACAAGGAGAAGGAAGCTGAACCTCACCGAGAAGGCGGAGACGAAGCTGGCGGAGTATGATTTCGTCTCCCTTCTCTTAGTTTAGTTTCTTCCTTCTTGTAAAACGGCCTTGAAGCCCTTGTGTAGAAAAATTTTTTTTCTTATGAATGAAAAAATTCTTCTTTCTGCTCTTGTGTCTTCGTATAGCTTTTCGTACTCTCTTACTCCTGTTGTGGTTTACTACCTGCTCGGTAAGCTGAAATGCCGAACTGACGTAGCTGCTTTGTATTCTTAACTCTCAAGGAGCTGGAGGTACTTCACTGGAAGCGGCTGTACTCTTCGGCTTTAGACGAAGCTGAGAAAAGAGCTATAGCTGACCAGATGAAGAATGACGAACTCTTGGCTCGTTCAATGAAGCTGGAGGCCGATAATAAGGACTTAGAGTCCGAAAAGAAGGATCTGGAGGCCGAGCTGAACACTGCCGTCGCTGAGAGGACTGCGTATGAGGATTTCATCTGCAGGCGTGGGGGAATGACCATCTCTGAAGTTCAGGAACGAGTTGACGAACTGCGGGAGGAATATCATGTACTCCGGAGGAACAATGCGCTGGAGAGCTTGGCTTGCCAACAAGTCGTGAAATCATTGCGGCGCTGGGCTTCTCGGTACGACATAGTTCTTTCCCGGCGTCCCTCAATTGAGAGATTCCTCAGGCATTTCCCGCCAATAGATGCTAGTACTCCCGCTCAAACCTCTGATTCACTTGCTCAAAACCCTACTCCAAGTCAGCAACGAACTCAGGGACAACCAGAGACGTCAAGTCGAGGACGGACTGAAGTTCGCAGAGGAGCTGTGGTTATGAATGAGCAAGATCGGCAAATGCTTCGTGAAGAGACTCTTCGCCGCCGAGGTGCTAGGGCTTCCCGGGCTCAGAGAAGAGGTGGCAGGTCGATTAGAGCATCTCGTCGACCTGCTTATTCTGCAGCTGCCGAGAACGCCCGAACTCGGCTTCACGAGGATTTTGTGAATAGGTGGCTCAACTTTAGCAACCCCGGACAGTAGAATAGTCCTTTGTAATAGCGTAACGCCATTTTGTAGGGTAGCGGAGTTGTGTGCCGAACAAGATTTGAAAAATGAAATTTTGTTTTCGCTTCTAACACTGTATATTTACAGCTTAGCGAAAAAATTTCATCGTACTTGTCCTCGGTCTTATGAAGTAAACTTCTTTGACCGGACTTGGTCCTTGGTCTTATGAAGTAAACTTCTTTGACCGGACTCGGTCCTTGGTCTGATGAAATAAACATCTTTGACCGGACTCGTCTTTGGTCTGATGAAATAAACATCTTTGACCGGACTCGTCTTTGGTCTGGTGAAATAAACATCTTTGACCGGACTCGTCTTTGGTCTGATGAAATAAACATCTTTGACCGGACTCGTCTTTGGTCTGATGAAATAAACATCTTTGACCGGACTCGTCTTTGGTCTGATGAAATAAACATCTTTGACCGGACTCGTCTTTGGTCTGATGAAATAAACATCTTTGACCGGACTCGTCTTTGGTCTGATGAAATAAACATCTTTGACCGGACTCGTCTTTGGTCTGTGTCCTAATTTGGCGAGTTTTATCGCTCGGATCGGACTTTCCGTTGTCCTAATTTGGGGATCGGACTTTCCCTTGTCCTAATTCGGCGAGTTTTATCGCGTGGATCGGACTTTCCCTTGTCCTAATTCAGGCAAGTTTTATCGCGTGAATCGGACTTTTGTTGCAGTTCGTTTCAGACGAAGTGCTTGATTCTTAAGCTGAATTGTGGTCTTGTATCCTCTTTAGAAGCTTGGACTTCACAATCGTTGGCTTATTGCAGTTCGTTTCAGACGAACTGCTTGTTTAAGCTGAATTGTGGTCTTGTATCCTCTTTAGAAGCTTGGACTTCACAATCGTTGGCTTATTGCAGTTCGTTTCAGACGAACTGCTTGTTTAAGCTGAATTGTGGTCTTGTATCCTCTTTAGAAGCTTAGACTCACAATCGTTGGCTTATTGCAGCTCGTTTTAGACGAACTGCTTGTTTAAGCTGAATTGTGGTCTTGTATCCTCTTTAGAAGCTTTGACTCACAATCGTTGGCTTATTGCAGCTCGTTTTAGACGAACTGCTTGTTTAAGCTGAATTGTGGTCTTGTATCCTCTTTAGAAGCTTTGACTCACAATCGTTGGCTTGTATATGTTCTAAGAAGGGGATCAGCCTTCGAAGAACAAGATACCTCAGTAACATTTGTAAGAGACGACACGCACAGAGACAGACAAAACACACAGACAAAACGCACAGAGACAAACAAAGACCAAGCAAACCAAAGAAAGCACATTGACCGAACAGGACTCAAGACTGACTGACCGGACTGTCTCTTACAAATGGAACTTTTTGAGGTTGGAAACGTACCATGTTCGGGGTACTTGTGCTCCTGACACGTGGGTCAATTTGTAAGACCCTTTGCCGAGGACTTCTGACACCCGATATGGACCTTCCCATGTGGGTTCGAGTTCGCCCAGCTTTTCTGCTCGGCTTACTTCGTTGTTTCTCAAGACGAGATCTCCCACTTGAAATTGCAGCTTTTTCACCCTTTGGTTATAATACCGGGCTACTTGCTCCTTGTACTTGGCTGCTTTTATGCAGGCCAATTCTCTTCTTTCTTCGGCAAGATCTAGTTCGGCTCTCAGTCCGTCACCATTCATTTCTGAGGAGAAATTGAGTTCGGGGACTGGGTATGCCGATCTCAACCGGAATCACGGCTTCAGTGCCGTACACCATCGAGTTCGGCTCCGGTGTGACTTCGGTCATTTCGCCTGCCTCTGACTCCGGCTGCTGTGATTGCTATGCTTGATGGTGCCGAACTGATTGCTCGGCACTTTTAAGCGCAATCTGCGAACACACTTGCTCTTTTTCGATCACCTCGGATGACCGCTATCCCTCCTTTGGTGGGGAAGGTGTTCGGCGAGGAAGCCTCTGATCGCTATGATCGGGCTTCTTTTTGTCTTCTCTAGATGAGCTGTCTAAAGACCGTTTTCGACGGTCTGCCTCATCGGCACGAGAAAACTTGTCCGCAATGTCCCACATCTCTTGAGCTGTTTGCGGACTGCACTCCACGAGCTTTCTGTAGAGAGCTCCGGGCAGGATTCCATTTTGGAATGCCGAAATGACAAGTAGATCGTTGAGATCATCTACTTGTAGGCATTCCTTGTGGAATCTCGTCATGAAGTCGCTGATCTTTTCGTCGCGACCTTGACGTATAGAAAGCAGCTGAGCCGAAGTGATCCGGGCTTCCGCTTTCTGAAAGAACCTCCTGTGGAAAGCATCCATTAGATCTCGGTAAGATCTAATGCCGCCTTGGGGGAGGCTATCGAACCACCTTCTCGCGTTCCCGATAAGCAGCTCGGGGAACAGCTTGCACATATGGACCTCATTGAGACCCTGGTTCGCCATGTTATACTGATAGCGTCCCAGGAAGTCATGAGGATCCACCAACCCGTCATAAGTCATTGACGGTGTCCGGTAGTTCCGTGGCAAAGGGGTTCGGGTGATATCGTCCGAGAACGGAGTCTTTAATGCTCCGTACATGGCGAACCCGACATCTCTTCGGTACGGAGGAGATGGAGTTCTCCTGTGGTTCCGGTACCGAGGAGGAACAGGAACATGTCGGGGTTGAGGATTCTTTCTCCTGGAAGACACGTCACTACTGCGGTAGTGACTTTCATGTCTGGATGAGGAGGGAGAATCCGCCGTTGTCTTCTCCGGCTGTTGGCTCTTCTGCAGGAAGGTTAAGAACTCCTCCTGCTTCTCGGCCAAGAACAGCTTGACAGCTTCATTTAAATCGGGCTGCTGGGAAGACTCGGTGTGATCTCTCCTGGAGTGGCTTCTTCCTTCTTCGTGAGAACCGGAGGTAGATGTCTCCCGAGGCCGTTTTTCAGACCTGCGAGCTGG